>NW_003852414.1:20909283-20944115 GCF_000181295.1 Otolemur garnettii | reverse complement strand
GGCTGGGGATTCGAACCCGCCACCTTAGGTGTATGTGGCTGGCGCCTTAGCCGGTTGAGCTATAGGGGCCGAGCCCTGCAAGTTATTCTTAACGCTCAAGGAAGAAGAATGCTCCCTGTGCAAGTACATCGCATACAATCACCGGCAAGGTCCAGGAAGGAAGCCAGGGCCCATAAAGCTTGTAAATAGGTTTCCCCACCCTGCCCACCCCAGGTGACTCTGACAGTCAGGCCCTTGCTCAGCAGGCTTCCTCCTCCTCTCTGCTCCCAAAGCACAGAGCACCCTCTGGAGAGATGCAGCCCTTTGGAGCGTCTTTGCCTTCCCTTCTTTTGTCTCCGTTTGCTGGGGTTTGAGGGTGAAATCTCACTCTTTGCATCTATTGCCCCACATGACTTTAACCTTTTCTATTCCGGGTACACACCGGGTACACAAAGGGTGCTGAGTGCACACCCTTTGTCACAGTCCCCGAGTTAGAGTAGAGCAGTCCCAAGTGACGAACCTACTTTGTTGGCTCCGTGTCTCTCGATAGGAGATGAGGCAGGGGAGTAGAGCTGCTGGCCAGTGCCCGGCACCCCACCAGGTGGCCAAACACTGCCAGCAGCTCCAGCCCCGTCTCAGGCGATTCACACCATTTCTGCCCCTTGACCTCTTTCCTGAAGAAAGATGAGTCTCATGTTGGTAATAGAAGTTGAAAATGAGAAGGGTAGGAAAGCTCTGAAATAAGCACTCTTAGAAACAGCCAACCTGAGGAGGAAGGCGGTGCTCCTGTGAGGAAGAGGCTAGGTCAGCGTTCAGCCGCTGTCAGGGTCCAGTGGGTCGGCTTGTGCACGTACCTGGGTGTATGTGAACACCACACCATGCATTTATAAGCCAGAGGCCTTCCAGAATGAGTCAGATGAGAGCATGATGGAGGGAGTAAACAAGGGGGGGTGGGAATGAAAATGTACAAACACATACACATATATACAAGCAGAGCCTCTGTAGCTGATCACCTCCCTACACTGACCACCTCCTTAAGTTGACCTAATTTTCATAAACCTGATACGCCCTATGGAAGTTCCTCACGTTGACCACCTCTATAGGGTAACCACTTTGTTACAGTCCCTGAGGTGGTCAGCCTACAGAGATTCTATCTGTGTGTGTCTAAATACATCCCACACTAGGCAATCCAAAAGGTCCCCATTCATTGGAAGATGTTTCAGGATGTTAAGACAGAAAGACATCACACTCTTTCAATAATGAATTGATCCACCTGCATGATAGTAGCTACGTAGCTATGGCAGCTATAGTTATTTTTACTCAAAAATCTGACTTTTTTACTTTAATTCTGCATTAGAATCAGAAAAAAATACTAGGGGATCTACTTCCTATTTTACTGACTGCCTGTATCAGTCCATGTTGTGGAAATGGACCGAGCATTTGTTTGGGGCAGGGGAGGGGGGGAATAATCTATTCAAAATGGATTCTTGCATTTAGCTCCTTTCCTATAAGCGAAAGCACGGGTGTCAGCACCGTGAGAGAGTGCTCTCAGGTGTCAGCATACAGAAATGGAGATTTTTTAAGCACCAGAGGTTGCAGGGAGAGTTGCCAAGCTGGTCACAGCTACTAACGTAAATCAGTGCTGAAATATTATAACTTAAAGAGCACATAAGCTGGAGTTATTAAGTTCCCCAAATTTTAGAGAGCCTTTTTAGTTTTATCTGCAGGAGCAATATCGTACCTGTTGGTGGATCTTTTAAACATTCTACAGCTTCGATGTGTGGGCTCATGCAAATTAGATTTTGCACAGGTGCCTCTGTGCAGGCCCGGGTGTCAGCCCCCAATCCTCTGGAACGTGCAAATAAAAACACAAGGTAGCATCAGACAAAGGTCAGACTGGGACAAAGCTTCCGCTCAGCAAGGGGCTAGCCCACACCATCTCCAGCCAGGGTTATACAGAGCGTCTCACAATGGCAGTGAGCTGTAGCTTTGTACCCTTCAAACAAACCCCATGATTCTTTGCGTTTCTTACCACGAGCACAATCCTTTTCATAAAATTGACTGTTGAAATTATACACCCCAAAGAGGCACAGATTCCAGCAAGCAGCTGTGCCAACCCCTCTACCGCTGGAGAGGATGAAATGGAAAATTCAGGCAAAACACCAGCCTGGAGGGAGAGACTGGGGTATCTAGGAACTTACAATGAGCACCCCTGTAGTTCTAGGAATTGCTTTCGCCATTGACATTATTAATAGTTCGATGGCAATATAATTGGCGTACCATGAACTGTGCATATTTAAAATGTACGGTTGAGTAAGTTTCACCAAGTGTCATCATCTATGAAATCATCCCCACAATCAAGATGTCACCCCACATTCTCCTCTGGCCCCTTTTTTAGCCCTTTTCTCCCACCACTCCCTACATTCTCATCCTGCAGTTTACCTCCTGACTTGGGCGGGGTGCCCGGCTAGAACACCCCACCTTCTACATGGGCCTGGATACTTCTTCCTTGGACCCATTAGTTTATTCCTCTCTCTCTCTGTTTCCTATAAAATGGAAAATAGGTTTTCAGGACATGAATTCCTCACGCGCTTATGTTAAACACTTTTGACTAAACACAACATACGCATTTCATGTTGCATCATGTCAAAGACGCCTCCCTCACCTCTGGTGACTCAGCTATTACGATGTCAGCGTCTCTGATGCTAGGTTTTAATTATTTTGTTACTCTTTGCTTTTGATTGATATTTTACTTAGAGTTGTATGTAAAAACTTCTAGCTTCTTAAACACGATTATTGGTTGCGCTATAGTTAGAAGAGTTTTAACTTTGGGCGGTGCCTATGGCTTAAAGGAGTAGGGTGCCGGCCCCATATGCTGGAGGTGGTGGGTTCAAACCCAGCCCTGGCCAAAAACTGCAAATCTAAGAGTTTTAACTTCTGTTACCAGATATTTTTTAAATCACTCTTAATTTACTTCTCACTGTGAATACAGGCGGCTTTTTGGCAGTGGTTGGGTGGCACTCAAAGTGGCTTTGAACTGGGACTGTGAATCTGGTTGAAAGCCGGGTGACCTTGGATAATGGACTTCTCTGAACTTCAGTTTCCTAACCTACAAAATGGAGATCAAAATGTCAGCCCCAGATGCCTGAAGGGTTGGTTGTGTAAATCAAAGAGAGACTATATGGGTTGCTGTTTTGTGAAGAGTCAAGTCATAGTCAAATGAAACTTTTTCCAATGCTGATGTTCCTTTGAGATAAGGTGGAGGCCTGGAGTAAGACGGTGCACAGAGAGACTAACTGCGGGAGAGAGTGAGCAAGTGGCTTCACAAAACTGGGCGACCAAGACGTTATCAGCTTGGCTCCCGCCAGACGGCAGTGTCAAAAGCAAAATGGCTTTATTTTATATCCAAACTATTTAAGGCATATTCTTTCTAAAGATGATGTGCAACTTCTGATCCTAATTTGTGATTGGCCCTGCCTCCCTGGGGGCCAGAACCCAGACTCACAGGGCAGTCTCCAGTTCTGCACCTGCTGGCGTCCCCTAAACACCGTTAGCAGGCCACCCCCTGTGGACGGCTTGTCCTCAGCATACAATCCTATCCTCCCTGGATTTACCACACTTGTTCACAATATCTTCATCTATATCCACAAGATACTGTTTCCTTCCCCTCTAAATCCTGGAGAACTGAACCTGAACTCCTCATCGAGATCTAACACATTTCTCATAATATGACTGCTACTTGTGTCAGATTGCCTGTCTCTTGCGGTTAAAGACTGAGTTATATGTATGTTTTAAAACGTATACACAGTGGGGGGTGGCGGCATGAAATAAAAAAAGTAAACATAGTGTGCACTCAACGCATATTCATAGAATTAAACTGGCTTTCATCCCGATCTGAATTTTCTATGAGAGTCGTAGCACCTTTATGGATTGTCCAGACCAGCAGTGACCATTAGACAAAGCACGTCACTTCCCAATCAACAAAATTCTGTTTAAAAATTGACAAAAAATAATTGTTTTATAGGTTAACCACTAGACATTTCTTTTAAGATTCCATTTTTGGAGACATTTTAGGATCACAACAAAATTGAGAGAAACATACAAAGGGTTCCTATAAACTGCTGCTCCCACATATCCACAGCCTCCCCCATTATCAATGTCCCCAACCAGAGCGGGACACGGTCACACCATTATCCGTCAGAATGCATATCCCTGAGACCCTGACACAGAATATTAGATCAGTATCTCTGGAGTGGATCCAAAGAATCAGAGTTTGTGCAAGTTCCATTGAATGATTAATCCACCATAAGATGTAAAGGGCTCCTTACAGCATCCAAGCTCTCCTGCAAAAAAAAAAAATATTCAGTAGCACCAGCCTGTGGCTTGTCCTCTATAACCATGCTCTTTGCGTGGAAGCAGCCTCATGTTTATTGACTGAAGTGGCTCAGATATAGCTGACTCAGGCTTTGGGGGTTCCTAACTGCTGTCTGCTAAGCAGCAAAACAAGTTGCCCCAGGTCAATTTGATTGAGTTGTTCAGTTGGTCAGAACAAGGCCCTGATCGATGACAGTGGCCTGATTATTTAGGGGCATATGAACAATGAAATCAGATGAAGCTGGGTAATGCAATTGCCAGGAATTGACTTGTGACAGTCGATCTGGGTGACTTTTAAGAGACAGTCACTTTATAAAATGCCCTAGTAAGTTACTGTCTTCAGTCTGTATGTATCACTCCGTCTGAGTGGACCACTGCCACAGCCCTGTAGCAAAACTCCACTTCTGTGACACGCTTTGTTCTGTTCCGATAGTTACCGACATCTTCGTAACTTTCATTGCCTATAATATTATTTTATAGGAGATATATGGATGGATCCCCACATCTTGCAAAAAAATGCTTCCAAAGTATGTGGATTTATAGGATTTTTTAAAGGTCAATAAATTATATTTCAAGAAGTTAAAATGAATATTTAAAATTGCTTTGCCTTATTGTGGCCATGTTACGTATCTGTATTTCAGGCCATGCTCAGATTTGTCAGATACTAAACTCTGACAGCTGGTAAGGACGTTCACGATCTGTAAAGAATCGTGTGCTATTTTGGAGCCGTTCTTGCATGGAAGAAGATGACGATGGTCTTTCTGTGTGACAGCCTTGCATGTGCCATATACAAATGCAGTGAGAACATAAAAGCCAGAAACTGGGCCTGAATGTGTCTCTGTGACCGCAGGAAAGAGTTGATGGGTTTCAATTGTCCTTGGGATCGATCAGTTAAAAAGGATTTACCCAGGCACACAGTATTCCCAGAACCGGGATAGGTGGTGAATCCGGGAGAGAAATCCCAGCTTCCGTTCATGGAGGATGTTCCAATTTCCTGTTAGGAACATACATGGCTCCACTGGGAAGCTGAGACTTTGAAGTTATTTAATCCCTTCCAAGATACACTAAGGTGACCAGATGTCCCGCTTTGGCAGGACAGTTCTGATTTTTAACAATTTGTCCCATGTCCCATGGCATTTTTAAAAAGTCCTGATTTTTGAAAAGAATGCATGACAAGCTAGGGAACAGCAGGAGAATGGGAAGGGAATATACAGTTTGGGTTTTCGGCTGCCGAAAAGGTTAATGTAACTCCACTTGGGAATGAAGAGGTTAATGTAACTTCATTCGGAAATGAAAAAGCTAATGTAAACTCCCTACTCCCCTCCTGGGCAAGGTATCAGAAGGAGCCAAACTATCTGGAACAAACAAATAGCACTCCCCTCTCTAGAGTAAGGTGACCAGACGAGCTGCTTTTGGAGGGACAGTCCCAATTTTTAACAATTTGTCCTGTGTCCTGCGGCGTTTTGTAAAAGCCCTGATTTTTGGAAAGAATGCAGGACAAGCTAGGGAACACAGGAGAACAGGAAGGGAATATACAGTTTTTGGCTGCCATGTGGCTACTTCGCCAGGATATGAGTTTCATATTATTTTTGTTAATTTTATATTGTTAAGGCTTGGCGCCTATAGCTCAACCGGCTAAGGCGCCAGCCACGTACACCTAAGGTGGCGGGTTCGAATCCCCAGCCCGGACCCTCCAAACAACAATGACGGCTGCAACCAAAAAATAGCCGGGCGTTGTGGTGGGCGCCTGTGGTCCCAGCTACTTGGGAGGCTGAGGCAGGAGACTCGCTTGAGCCCAGGAGTTGGGGGTTGCTGTGAGCTGTGATGCCACGGCACTCTACCCAGGGGGACAGCTTGAGGCTCTGTCTCAAAAAAAAAAAAAAAATTTTATAATGTTAAACTTTAATAATAACAAATAATTGTTGAGAACTGATTTTCAAGAACTGCTTATCAAAGTTTGCATTGTTGTCAGGCCCCACCCCCAGGCCCCACCCCACCCCTCAATGGTGTCCCACTCTACCAATGTTAAAATCTGGTCACCTTAAGATACACAGAAGTACAAGGTCAGGATTTTTAAGATTCCAGCAAACAGCAAATAAAACAAATCAAGATCAGCATTTTCTCACATGGCCATGAGAATTATGATCATGATCTTTGAACAATTAAGTTAAAGAGAGTTCGAGAGAGGTTTTATTTCCCCCTCCCACTTTAGACCTATTGTTGTAAACAGCTAAGATCATACTTTTTTGTTCATAAATTGGTAGCCATATTTAGCAAGAGAATGGTGGGAAGTAGGAACAGGTGGACACATCTATTAAATGGTTCTTTGGGACTGTTTTCTTCATGAAAAATAGGAAATAGCTCTTGAGTAATAGGACTGAGGACAGCCTGGTCATCTTTTCTGCAGCTGAAAGCTTTAGTGACTGCACTGAAATGTACGTGTTCATAACTTGTTTGATGGAGAGTTTTTTCTTTCCTGCAATGTTGAGCCAGTCTGAATACAGACGAATATGTAAGATGTATATGAACAGTTCCAAGAATAGTGATGCGTTAATATTCCACTAGCAGATGAAAAAATATAGTGTCAGCATCCCAGAAGCCTCATGGCATTCTCCCCTCCCCCCTCTCCACACACACACACACAACCCTGGCAATAACCAGCATGATCTTCATGATACATACGGACACATGCATATAAGTCAAGAAAATGTGTGTGTATATATATATATACTGTAGAGCTTGGGGGTCCTGAATACCATGCTCACTTCTGGTATCAGTAGGTAGTTCAAGGGTCCCCAAGACCACTTTGATAATTTTCTAGAAGGATCATGGAACTTATGAAAGGGCTTATCCTCATGCTTGTGGTTTATTATAGAGAAGAGTTATAGATGCAAGTCGGCCGGGGGAAGAGGCCCGTGGGGCAGGATCCAGGGTCGTTCCAAGGGCAGGGCTTTAGGTGATCCCCTCCCAGTGGAGTTGTACAGATCATGTTCAGCTCTCCCTGGATCAGTGTGTGATGATGTGTGTGCAGAGCACCCAACCAGGGACACCCACCAAGCACTCTGTCCAGAGTTTCTATTAAGGGCTCAGTTATATAAACTGGTTGGTTGGTCTGCAAGGTGGACCTACGTCCCCAGCTCCACCAAAGGTTGATTTGATAGTGCTTGGCCCAAGGACCCCCCACCATAAATCCCAGTGTTAGGTCAGACTACCTGGTGTGGGCCAAGGGTCTAGGGTAGACAATGACACTCATGTCCAAGGGCTTTGGAATAGAGGTTCTTTGCCAGGGACTGAGCAATAGGCCAGAACTCTTTCTGGGCAAAATTAATCCTTTACAGCACATATATTATATAGATCCTTATGTGCACAGTTCTTTTCATTAAAAATACAGTTTGAGTGCATCCATTTTTGAACCTCATATAAATGCTTATGTATTACATACATAACTTCATATGATCGTATAAACGTTTTAAACTTCATATAAATTCTTCATGTAAATAATTACATATACTTAAGGGTTTTGCTTTGCTTCTTTTAAGAGTTACTTTTATTCCATATAATGTTACAGATACTCTTATCAAATGTTAGGGACAGTCTTAACGTCTTAGTATCAGGGAGAAGTATCTTGATAAGTATCCGCAGTACATCAGAAAATCCACCCTAGAACTTCCAGCACAGACAGCTGAGGACTTGGTTTATTCATAAGTGAGTGAGCCTCACAGAGTTTGCTGTGGGTGACCTAGAGGACCCAGGAGAGAGAAAAACGTCCTTTGTATGTTAATGATCCAAAGCACTAGAACTCACCTGTCTTTTAATCAGCTTCATTTATGGGGATCTCATCACAGGATTCCTCCCCATCACAAAGATGAATCAATTATAACCTAGGCTGCCAGGGGTTATTACACCTTTTCTTAACCAGATAGTAATTTATTTTGTTTTATTTTTTAAGACACAGGGTCTCACTGTGTCACCCAGGCTGGAGTGTGTGGGAAGCAGTGATCAGAGCTCACTGCAGCCTTAAATTCTTGGCCTCAAGTGATCCCCCTGCTTCGGCCCCAAAGTGCTGGTATTACAGGCATGAGCCACTGAGCCAGGCCCAGGCAGCGAATGTTCTAGGTTGTGCAGGCCACCCCCTCTCAGTTCCAGCTGCCCAGCTCTGCTGGCATAGCAGAAAGGCAGCCACAGACAACAGTCAACCAATGTGTGTGGCTGCGCCTCAGTCACACTTTATCTGTGCACCTGAAATGCAAATTTCACATAATTCTCACATGCCAGGAAGTAAGTCTTCTTTTGATTGGTTTTAACCTTTTAAAAAGATAAAAATCATTCTATCTCACAAGTCAGATAGAAACAGCTTCTAGTCTGGGTTTGACCCTTGGGCTTCAGTTTGCCAACCCCTGGCAAACCAAGTATGTCCAAGGGTTCTGGAATTAAGTTCAGATTTTCCATTTATAATAGAATACCGGTGTCTCACTACCTCTGCTTCATCCATCTTACCTTACTGACAGTTGTGAAAGTGAATTATAACTCATCTATCTAAAATATTTTGGAACCCAGTTTGTGTTGCTTGACTGAAAAAAAAAATGTTACATGTAGTACCTGGATTTCAGTAAACATTTGTCCAGAACAACTGGATTTTCTAGATTTTACCTCCTAAAGAAAACAGATTAAGAGATTCCCATAATAGTCCTCTGGCATTGAGTATCTAGATAAAAATTTCCATGACACAGAAGGGCATTAATTTTTTTCCTTTCCTGCAATTCAGTTGAGATACATAGATGGGTAAAATAAAAGGCAGCTATCGGGAGGCACCTGTGGCTCAAAGGAGTAGGGCGCTGGCCCCATGTACCGGAGGTGGCAGGTTCAAACCCAGCCCCGGCCAAAATCTGCAAAAAAAAAAAAGACAGCTATCAGATATCAAACTCCCCAGGGTAATATAGATAAGTGGATATAGTAGAAATCAGAAATCATTGGCACTAACCACCATTAACCTTCACTTCTCTGTTCACTCTCTAGATCTGTGAACACGGCAAACAATTTGCAAAAAACAAATAACACAAAATTAATCTCACTCATCATTGCACAGTGCTTCACTCCAACTTTTTCCTCTTAAAAAAGAAAAAAGGAGCATGGGCAGCGCCCATAGCACAGTGATTATGGCGCTGACCACATGCGCCAAGGCTGGCTGGTTCGAACCTGGCCTCAGCCAGATGAACAACAATGACAAATGCAACAAAGAATATGTTGTAGTGGGCGCCTGTCGTCCCAGCTACTCAGGAGGCTGAGGCAAGAGAATCGCTTAAGCCCAAAGAGTTTGAGGTTGCTGTGAGCTGTGACGTCGTAGCATTCTACCAAGGGTAACATAGTGCGACTGTGTCTCAAAAAAAAGATTAAAAAGAGCAATTTTTTACAAAAAAATTAGCACAGAATATTTCTCAAATGCAAGTACTATACTTCATGGCTTCTATTTTTTTCACATGTAGGTCTGCAGAGCTACAGAAGGGGGTGATTCAGCCTACCAGGTAAGAGCTTGCCTCTCCCGGAGACTCACGCTGGCCGACTTCAAGAACGTCAGTTGGAAAGGTAGTGAGGGCAGTTAATTCATGTGGTTTGGATTTGCTGTTTTTTGTGCTTTCTGGGATACAAATGTTTCTGTTGCTTTTCTTTGGATTTTTCTCTTCTGGGTGCTATTTGCCATCGAGTCTGACCCATTTTCTCTTGAATGATATTTACATGAAAGTCGGTCTCTGGATGCTGGCATCCGCATCAGTGTATTTGATTTCACTGTCCTGTACTACAGAGGCTTCTGTTGTACTGCTGGGAGGTTATTGTGTTTCCCCCAAATGTCAGCTTCTTTTTAAAAAGTATCTGGTATAGGGACATTACGGGAATTTTCAGAAAATTAGTTCTGTGAATATATATATTCATATATATTACTATATTTATGTATATAATAATAATTATAAAATATATATACACATATATAAAATATATATAATGTATATATGTGTATATATATTTTACAATATATATATTTTGTGACTGGAAGCCGTCAGCCAAGCCAGCCGTGAAAATTGATGAAAGTGGCGCGGTAGACCCCCCAGCGCCATCAGTGACACACACGCTCCACCTGTCCACACCACTCGGCAGGACTCCGTGGAAAGCAGTAGACACTTGCTTTCTCTTTTCTCTGATTTCAAGTATCAGGATAGTATCAAATTTAAAAGAATAATTATTTTCCCTCTTAACTAATTCAACATGAGGAGTTCTATCTGCTATGCTATTTCAACAGCTAGACGTAGGAGAGACTTATGCACATATTTCAAGGCAGTCAAGAAAATACACAGAAATTAATCCACCATTTTCAAGTCATCCTCTGAGAAGGTCTATTCAGCAATAGTTTTTGCCCTTTTTCAGACAGGATTGCAGTTGAGTATTGAGGACCACAAACTCTGAAGCCTTGTTACTGACAAATGATTCTTATTAACAGCAATTTCATTCCTTACGGCTTTTTAAACTCGTTCTGGTTTTGCTGATTTCATATGGGTGTTTTCTGTTTTTTCAGTACATTCCGTTTTTCTGTTTATTTTCGGTGTTTTAATTCAATTACCAGCTCCGTAAACAAGCGTTGGCCGCGCCTGCAGTAGGTGCTCTGGGCTGTGAGTTGAAGTGATTGTTGATTACAGACAGGTTAATTTTCAAGGGACAAGGGGAACAGCACGCAGGGAACTGAATGAAAGACTCGTGGAAAGTACCTTGTTAGGTGACATATGGCGCAGACTTAGAGCACAGATGGGAAATAAAAAAGTTGCTTAATCCTAAAATACATATGCGTTGTGTGAACGGCAGTGGGGGTGTGCCTCCTACATGTCAGGCTGTGTTAGGAGAGAAAACATTATTTTATACCTTGCACTGCTTGGGAGAGTTCAGTAATATTAGAATTAGCCTATCTAGAAGAAAGGGTGACAGCGATTTAGACTCTTTAAAGCTGTAGAGTTTTGTCAATAGGACCAAAAGCAAGTCATCATGCAAAGACGTCACAAGTGTTTGGGGGTTTCCAATTTCTTAGGTTTCCCTCTTTCCTGGTTCCCTCTCGATTCGCCTCTTCTCAGAACTTCTACCCTCAAAGTCCCCTACTCCCATTAAAAAAGGCAAAACAAACAAATAGCAAAAATTAAAAACCTCATAAACTTCTTTCCCTTTGAGGTCTGGCTAATTTCCCTGAGGAATTACCTACATTACAGTCTTTGCAAATTGCCCTGGACGTGTGCCCTGGGATGAAGGAGAAAAGATGGATCATGGAAGCTTATGGATGTTTCACTGGGAGCCAGTGGGGCGGCAAACATTCTAGGGGGCAGTGAGACCTTCACGGATGCTCTGTAATTGTGGGATTACCCCGCAGATTGGGCTGCCCCTGTGTGACATGGCAGCTGGCTGTGGTCAGCTCACTGCAGACAGAGACCAAGCAAAGAGAGTCTGGAACTAGATGTCACTGTTTTCTGACCCCCTTCCTTACCCGGTAATGTGAGCACTGGCTGTCAGTGGCGGGATGTGGGAAGCAATTGCCCTTAGCAGAAGGTTCATTTAAAACATTGAAAATTACGAAGTTGTTGCCAAGTTAGGCCAACAACTCCCATCATGAGAACGGAGCATCCTGTTTTGAAGCTAGTAACTCTGAGAGCAAGGTGCATGGGCCCCAAACCCTCGGGGAGACCTTAGACAAACAGCATTCACAGCACTCTCAGCAGCTGGGTAAGCTTTTCACCTTGGAGTGTTAGGATTTCCCACATAACGGTGCCTTCTCCTTGGTCACAGCAGAGCCAACATGGATGTGAGGCTATGCACAAATGACCACAGAGACCAAAATATCAATTTCTTAGAAATAATGAAGAGATTGAAAGGGCTGTCAGGGCAAGTTCAATGCGGTGATGAGAAAGCAGGTATGCTCTTCACTTGCTCTGTGTCCAAGGTGGCTTCGCTGAGCCTTTTGGAACCAGGAGCCTGGAAGTGTCAGGAGCAGCTCAGATTTTGGCCCTCCTCAAAGGCCACAGGAAACTGGACTGTTATTTGCCGCCTTGTAGTTTTACGCGGCATCATTCCACTGTACTTAGTAACGCTGCCTCCCCCATTTCTTCAGCTCTTTAGGCAAACATTCAATCATAAAACTTTCCACAGTATTTGAAGAGACATTTAGCTGCCAAATGATGAATAAAATGTGTGATTTAAACACTGGAATTCAAGGCTTAATGTCACTTTTATCATTTCA
Source organism: Otolemur garnettii (assembly GCF_000181295.1). Taxonomy (NCBI): domain Eukaryota; kingdom Metazoa; phylum Chordata; class Mammalia; order Primates; family Galagidae; genus Otolemur; species Otolemur garnettii. The sequence goes on along the minus strand of NW_003852414.1, from coordinate 20,931,496 downwards.
TTTCATTATAGATCATAAAATACAGAGCTGTAACTTACAGTGACGATCGTGTGTGCTGTACATCCACGTGTGTTTTAGATGAACTGTGAAGTTCATACACCATTCACACACAGGGAATTTGACTTCAGTGTCAAAGCTTTGATACGGTGTCTCAGGGCCCACGCCCCACATATCAGGAAGCGTTCGTTCGAATCCCTAACAGGAGGCTGACCCTATAGCTCAGGACTGCTGTCCAGACGGAACTTGGTTCCTCCTGTGTTGATTGGCACAGGTAGGAAGGATTCTGCTTCCTAAGCAGACCGGGAGTACTTTCATAAACACAAATAAGGACGCTAGTAAATGGAAACTGACATTGAGGAGGTGGATAATCTAGTTTTGTTTTCTGCGTTGATCAAATTCACTGAATAATTGCTTCATAGCCTTCTTCCTCGGCAGGAAGAGTCAGAGGAAAAGGCCGAGGCAGAATGGTAAGGAGGGCCGGGGCCAGGATTATTGCCCTGTGGTCTGGCTCGGCCGCCTCCAGCTATCACAGCAGTCCACGCAAACCGCAGCTAATTTTTCAGGACCCTGCTGCATAAATGTGACAGGGAATGTTATTTACATTTCAACGGTGTCAGTGTGGTGGCACTGTGGTGAGAAGATGATTTCATTGTTGGCAAATAGCATTAGGCTCTTTGAATTTGTTGATAAGATTGGGAGAGTCCTGTACTTTACACGACCCTGTGCTATCTGCCGGTTAGGAAAAAGGTTTGGTGTTTAGCACCGTGGAAGTCTACGTTAACAGGAAATTTTAATGCGAACAAACGTTAATCTTCTGCAGGTTTGGTTTTTGGTTTTTGTTTTCGTTTTTTCACAATTGCTTATTAACTCATTCCACCTCGAGTCCAGCAGGGCAAGTTTCGCCTCATAGGGGCAGGGCTGGCCCCACCACATCCCTGAGATCCTTTTCCTCCTGGAGCAGGAAGTCAGTTTTGTGCCAGGACAGGCTCACGGTGCCAGGCTGAGGGGGCCGGTCCTGCGCCCGGACTCGTCTGCCTGTGTCTGAGACTGCCCTGATTTCACGTTTGTGAATGAATCTTACTTACGTGGTAGTTTTCCTACCCAAACCCCTGACCTCAGACCATGGTAGCTCCTTGAATCTTGTTTCTGGAACCTGTGGCCCCCACGACCCCCCTGTCTGGTTCACATTCCAATTTCCATGAAAACACCCTACACTTAGACTCTGGGGTCCCTTTTCCACTTGAGTATTTTGCAGAAGCGTCTCTTGCAGGATTCCTGCACCGACAGGCGTGTGCACAGCCCTGGCAGCGTGGATTCGAGTTGTGTTTAGAAGGCCCTACATGGCCTTGCAGAGAAATGCTAAAAGGTTAACTTCCTGCCACCTCGGATTTGCTACTGAAATTAACAGGGCTCACTTGAGAGATGAATTTGCTCTTTAAAAATTTATTGAAAATTTATTTCCTCTGCATTTTCCCATCCTGTAAACGGGAACCTGGGATCTCACAAAACCAAATTAAAATTATCAAATACTATTGAACCAACCTAATGAAAATTTTAAGCGAAAGTCATTATAAATGAGGTACAAGCCGTCCTGAGAACACAAGCCTTTGTAAAGCAGATATTGTTCGTATGTAAACTCATGAATGGAGACTTTCTTGAATAAATTACTTCTTAATAACATTACAGAGCCATTGGCCGGGTAAATTTCTCCCTGAGGCACTTGCGGAGATTCCTGAATTTAAGTGTTCAATAGAACTTCACATTTGTCACCTTTACTAACGAGTTTTTCTTTGTAAAATCATTATTAGCAAGAAAAAGTTAAAATTTTTTGTATCTAATTTCTAGAATCAATGCTGTTTAAAAGACCCAAGGGGTTGAAAGTTTGCTTGCTAGAATGCAGCATTTGCATAATTTCTATCACTCGGACATTTATACTTTCCAATCTGCTGCCAATTTGCTACCTGAGGCCAGAGAAAGAAAAACGATCAGCACATCCGGGATGTCGGGGAATCTCTGCAGAGATGAACAAAGGGCCTTCTCAAAGGACCCGAGAGCAGAATTATTTCTGCTATTCTACCTTGTGATTCCAGCACAGAAAGCCTTTACAGTCGTTCTTTCCGAAACACATATTCCGGCAAAGGCTCTGGCTGTTCCTACACGAAGAATGTTCGTGAACAATATCACCACAGTTAAATGATTCCCCGAGTGAAGTCTGGTTTATTGTAGTCACTCTGAGATTTTATTTTGGAACTTAGGATTTTTACCTTCCTTCCTTTTATTTCAATGTGGCAGCAGATGGACTAAGTCCTCTTCTATGAAGGCAGCTTTGTAAGTTTACCTTGGAACTACCGATGTATCCCACGCTGCAGAGCCCTGGCCAGGCGATAAAATGCTTGTTTATGAGCAGATCTGAATGGCCCCTCCACATATGGAAGAGTGCAGCAATGTCCTGGCATTTCAGAGATGACAGTCCCACAAATACACGGAGAAGGAAAGATCACAGTCAGTGATGTCCCATGTTGCACAGACCCTATCCGTGTTGTTTTTTCTGTCTGTGGTTAACTAGACTCCCAGACTGATGGGTAGCTTTACAGCATAGCAGAGGAAGTGGGGAGAGTGTCTGGTGCATGTCCGGTACTGAGAACATCCGGGTCAACATGGGGACCCGTACATATCGCTCCTTGCTCACTGACTATTCCTGGCACCTTTGCAAGACTTATCACATTTACCTTCCCTAAAAATTGAATCAGTACTTTTAAGATCAATCTATGATGGCATGATTGGTTTATGAAAACGAAGAATACCATTTCTGATTAATACAAGTCTTTTTTATTGCCTTTGCAATAGGTCAGGTTAAAATAGCACATTTAACAAAATCAGAACATGAAAAATTAAAACCAGTACTCAAAGATGTTTTGTAATAGAAGGCAAAGAGTTATTCAAGGATGGTTTATGACAATGAATTTACTCCTAAGCAAACACCAGAGAACCAAGCAGATTTGCCAAAGAGCATGGATTAGCGAATAGCTTAGGATATATACAGCCTCCTCAAAGGAAGCCCTGTATTCAGCCAAAGATTTTAAACAGAAATGAGTTTGTTCCACGTTATGTTACCGAGTCATTAAAATACATATATGCTAACGAAATTCTTTATCCATACATAACATTTTCCTACTGTGTTTCATCAAGAAATCAAATATGAAATCCCTCAGGAATGACTTCCCAGGTCAGTTTGTTCAACAAGGATGGGGTGGGAACCCTCCAAACCGCAGTCAGATCTGTGAGCAGAGACTCAAGTGGCAGGGGTCAGAACAGACCAGGCTGAGAGCAAGGTTTAAACAGTGACCATCCCTGGGGAACAGGAGCTGTGCTGTGCAGGCACACGCACAGGTGGTAGGAGACACAGTCTCCGGTCGGTAGTATGTTATTTCATTTTTCCAAATTTGGAGCCTCTTCCTCATGGCCTTCCGAGACCATCAAGCATTTCCTCCTTGCCACAAGATTCTCCAACCTCATGTTGGAAAATTCTAGAACCTTATACCTTTTCCTTTTTTGACTGGTTCATTACAACACCTAAGTTGCAGGTGTCACCCGCCAGGGTCAGATAGGCTTCAGACTAAAATTTTCTTGTGTGTTGAGGCCAGAGTTATACGAAACCAACACATTTCCTACTGATCAAAATCTATGATTATCTATACATTTTAGTAAGAGTTACAGGTGTCTGTGTATATATACAACATACACAGTCTACACAGTATACGACATATGATACACTGAATGCAAAAATAAAAATAGAAAGCTAAGGCCAAGGCTCGGCGCCTGTGGCTCAAGTGGCTAAGGCGCCAGCCACATACACCTAAGGTAGCGGGTTCGAATCCAGCCCGGGCCCACCAAACAACAATGACGGCTGCAACCAAAAAAAATAGCTGGGCATTGTGGTGGGCACCTGTGGTCCCAGCTACTTGGGAGGCAGAGGCAGGAGACTCGTTTGCGCCCAGGAGTTGGAGGTTGCTGTGAGCTGTGATGCCATGGCACTCTACCCAGGGGGATAGCTTGAGGCTCTGTCTCAAAAAAAAAAAAAAAAGAAAGAAAGAAAGCTAAGGCCAAAATGCCCACCTGCTCCTCTAGCATCCCATCAGTCCACACTGGTTGGGAATAGTGCAGGCCCAGAGAAGAGACCACCAAGATACAAAATCCCAACTCAACCTCTGACCTCTAATTTTCTTTTCAGAAAAATGGAAAATCACAATATTCCTGTCTTACAAGGTGGTGTTGTGGATGAGCAAATAAGTATAGTTATGATGTTTGGTATCATGACTGGACATGCTGTTATGATAATGTCCTGCTTTAGAATGAGGGAAAAAAAGCTTGTCCGCCTGCAGCCAGTGTCTAACAAAAGCCTTGGTCCACTGAGCATCAGCATGAATATAGAGAGTAAGAAATGACCACATGGGAACATGAACAAGGCCTGCGAGTTGCTAGCATGGTGGTGGTTATTATAGGACGTTTGCGATGGGACCAGAGTAGAGAATTGGCCATGTATTATCCACGTAGCTCCTGAAGGAAGAGTTGTCCCTGGAAAATGAAGACCCCAGAAAACCAGCTCACTAAGAGCACCCTGAAGCATTGCTTAGTGCAGGGCAAGCCCTGGAAGCTACATAGGGCCCAGCTCCACCGGCTTCACTGGGTTGATGTCTTAGTGTATCTGGGCTGCTCTAACAAAACACGCCACAGTGGGCAGCTTATAAACAACAGACGTTTACTCCTCATGGTTCTAGAGGCTGAATAGTCTGAGATCAAGGTGCCGTAAATGCACTGTCTCGCAAGGAGCCCATGTCAGGTTGCAGATTGCACATTCTTAGTGGTGTCCTCACACAGGGGACCTGCTGGCTCTTTGGGTTCTCTTTTATGAAGTCCATTCGGGAGGGCTGCGCCCCAATACCTGAAACACTGCCAAAGACCACACACCCTAATCCTGTCACCTTGGAGATTAAGTTTTGATGCATGACCAGGGTTGAAGAGTTAGACTCCTGCAGTTGGTGGGGTAAGTCAAAACCAGGCAGGTTAGCAATCTTTTGGTTTCATCCAAAAAATAGATGACAAATCTATTGTAGAATATTCAGCAGCCCTATAAGATGGCCCCAGGGAAAGCTCTTAAGCCAGTGGAACTGACTGAGCTCAGATTAGTAGAAGAGTCACAGAGACCAGGCTACTTCAGTGGCTTCATGCTACCTGCTGACTTTGATGTGTCCGGTTCTGCATGCACTAAGCCATAAAGACTTCTCAGGCAGGGGTGCCCTCCTGGGACCACGTGAGAGCCTGGGAATTGGAGACTGCAGTGGACCTGAATAAACACACTTCAGGAAGTAGCCCTTGTCGCCCACTAGTTTTACACCTCTCACATACTTCCCACTAAATCCCCGAGAATATTTCTGCCCCAGGCCAGATTTTCTCTGTCCCATCATTCCTACTCAAATTTATTGTTGTATGTCTTAAAAAGTATAAAAGCATCTCCCTTTGGCCAGTTCTTTGGACTTGTCACTCTTGTAAGGATCTCCATTTGGATAAAAAATGAATTCAGTGTGTCTGTTTTTCTCTTGTTAGTCTCCCTGGTGTCAATTTGTTTCTAGAGCCACCAAATCACCCACCTAAGAACTTCAGGAGGTTTGGGGGGACATCTGATTCCCCCGCACCCCAGCTTCCAAGTTCTGGCTCCATTGTTCCACCTGCTGTACCTAAACTCAAGGACCCAGCCTTGATGTCTGTTTGCCACTATAATAAATAGTAACAATAAAACCTAAACTTAAATTCAGTGGCCCCCAGATATAGCAACTCACAAAAGCTCAGCGTGGTATTTGCATCTCTCCTGGAATCAGAGCCCCAGGCTCCAGGCCTAAAGGTTCCAGCGGGAGAGGAGGCAGGCAGGGGGCAGGGGGAGAAGAGGCTCCTGCCCTTCCCAACCTGCTGGGAAGGATTAGACAGACAAAACCCAAACACAGAAAGAGATGCAAATATCCCCAGGAACTGGGACAAGGATGAGCCTCAGCTCCAAATGTCAATTACTGGAAGTCTCCAGAGCCTGGTTAAAAATAGATACGCAGGCTTCTTTATTCACTTGTCAGAAAGGGTCATCCCGTCACATGAGATTCCCATCACTCTCTTATCACCCGATAGCTGAGTTGTCACCCATTTGCAACTGGAAGTCTTGGTTACCAGGCTGTCACAGGGTCTAAATTAGCGGGGGCCCTTCCCATGGTATCCAAACACCACAGGCTCTGGATTCTCGCAGGATAGGCCCCACATGGGCAGACACGTCAGTATAATACATATACACTCAGCTATAATGAGGCTTTGCTTTTCTCAAATCGCCTCTGTGTGTTTGGGGGAGGGGTTAAGACAGAGCAGTTACAAGATGCCTGCGGGGCGAGTCATCCAGCTGAGAGGTGTGCAGGGTGGGGCTGAGGAGACCCACATCCCATCTGTGCCCTCACCTCACTTGGAGACCTTTCCAAAGCCCCACCTGGTGCCAGGAGCTTTCCTCTCCCCCTTACTCAGGTGGATACTTAGCTACCTGGCCACCTTTGTTCAAGAAACAGGGTGCAAATGAATTAGATTGAGCCTGACTGCCTCCTGAACTTCTCTTGCTAAAAGTGCTTAAATTTGCAGTCACCTCCAAATGAGACTTGGTAATTGAAGGAGCCGCAGTACAGATATTCTCAAATAACAGACAATCTAAAAGTCATTTTGACTGGCTTCTCGTAGGCAGTGTTTGATTTTTGAGGGGAGCAGCCGATTTGCTTCCCTAATTAGCTTAGGCTTGAGCAGATATTAAACTTGTATTCTGGTCCGTGAGCCTGGCTCTAAACAGAAAGACACGGAACAGGTCCCAGGGGCCCAAGATGGGAACGTTGCCACTGAAAAAAGGGGGAGGGAGGAACAGCCCTAAAATGAACATACTCAGTAAATCTAGATTTACCTTTAGAGAGAGGGGAAGTGGTGGTATCTTTAGCATTTTGCTTCTTGCCAGAAATTTCCGTTCTATTCGACCATTTGTCTCTCTCACCTGTGAGCTTTGAAATTTAATCTTGTGGGTGGTGCTTGTGGCTCAAGGATTAGGGCCCTGGCCCCATATGGGGGGAGGGGGTGGCAAGTTCAAGCCCAGCCCCAAGCAAAACTGCAAAAAAAAATAATAAATTTAATCTTGCTAAGAGCCCCCATCTCCTCTCTAGTCCAAATGAGTAACAATAGCTGTGTTAGTCTTTGGAACATCTTGACCAAGCTTATGATATCTTCACAGTAGCTCCTTCCACAAATAGGCGAGCCTTTTAAGAATTAGTCCTCTCTTAACCTGGATGGAGCTGAAAACACATTCTTCTTTTGTAAAGTATCACAAGAATGGAAAAGCAAATATCCAATGTACTCAATACTAATATGAAGCCACTAGATGAACTGATACACACCCACCCCTTTCCTAATCTAAGGAAAATCTAAGTTTTCTTTCTCCAAATAGGTAAAAAAAATCAAAAATCCTATAAAACCTACCCCTTTTAAAAGCATTTATAGGCCCCCAAAGGGCCATCCTGTTCTTCCTTACCGCTCTCAGCAAGTCCGTCTCCTGCAGGCCCCAGCCCAGTCTTTGCAGAACCTGTAGGCTTGGCCAAGCAGTGCCTTTTGTCCGTAACCTGTGGGATCTAGAAAATTGCAACTGGCAATTTTATAGCTCTTACCGTGTGGTAAGAACTGTTGTAAACATTTCATACATTACTAACTCATTTAATTACAGCTCCATAGATAGGGACTGTTACTGAGTGTTACTGTCTGCTTTTTATAGATGAGGAAACTGAGCAGGAAGCCACAGTACTTTTCAGGATTTGACAAAGCTTAGGGCGTGGTAGGGTGAGAATTCACACATGCCCAGGCTTGCTAGGTCCGAGGGCTTCCATATGGACTGTACCCTGCTCCTCTGTGGTACTGGCTCCACTCAGACAACAATGAGACTGTTGTTCTAGCCTGCCCCAGGGTCCTGACATATCCTGTCACAGGGGTGACTCTAAGGACACAACAGTAAAGCTGAAGATTGGCACAGAATCACAGATATACAGGGGTCTTTTTATCCATCAATGGTCTCTCAATGGCTCCCAGTCATCAATTAAAGCTGAAAGTCTGGAGATGGGGAATGAGATGTTTTTAAACAGCTCCTCGGGGGGTTCTAATGTATAGCCAGGACTGAAAATTATTCATTACTATGAATAGAAGGGAGAAAAAGAGAACATAATATAAATTGATGCATAATAATAAAAATTGAGGTATGTTAGATTCTGAATCCCAACATCCCCCCTGAGGCTGAGTTCCATTCAGCCCACAAAAACGCATAGCCCTTTTTCTCTGACCAGGGGGAATTCCCTGTAATTAAGTTGGGCCTCCTTATCTCTTGGAAGGGAGAATTGTAAAGTCCTCTTCAGTGCACCAGCGTGGTGGACTAAGAGTCTGGGTGAGAGAACGTATATAGGATCTCTTCTCCCTCAAAAGATCTGTGATTGCAAAGACAAAATATCATATAATAAGATAATAAAAATGGTAACCGTACGGTGGATTAAAATACACTTTTACATCTGGTTTTTGCTTTGCGTTTACAATAGGACTTACACTGTTGTCACCTCAGTCCTCTCTAGGATAGGCAATTATTCGAAACCTCTGCAGTCCCAATGCCATCTCTGAGCAAAGATTTAATATCTGAGGCCTAGAGTGAGATTTCTGATTACTGTGACTTCATTATCTTTATGAAACAAGCAACAATACATTTTCCGATGTACGGGGAAGCTTCCTTTCTTTCATCATAGACTTTTGAGTCTGAACTACTATTGTCAAAACAAACACAGGCAGCGTATGGGGTGACTTACCTCCGTTGATTTTTTTCTGTCCATCCACCTATCCACTTAACTGCGAAATTCGGTGATTCACCATGGGGCTCTCTGTCATTTGTCTGAATTAGGAAGTTTCTACTGTATTTTAGAGATCAAATTGAAGTCCTCAGGAGGTTGAAATGCTTGAAATTATCTAAATGATTTTCATTATTGGAGCTCAGATTTTTATTAAACATGTTATTACTTTTCAGAAATAATGAACAATAATATAATAATTAATAATCAGACATACATCAAGGGGTACTTCATTTCAAATGACAAAATTAAAAGGCTGATAATCAGCGTCCCAGGGAGGGAACTGGAGTCTTCGCTTTCTCTAAGAGACCCTTTCCTGGATGGCTTGGGCACAGCTGAGTCCCGGGCACGCAGCAAAGTTTCGTCCCTCATCTCACGGTCGCGCGAATCGTGTCTGTCGGTTTCTGGACGTGTTTTTAATTAGAAAGTAGAAGTTTTAACTCTGTTCATAATATTTAATGGCAAGAGAATGCCAGCATTGGATCCCAGGGACGTTATCGACCCACTCTGATCAGACCGCTCATGCTGGACTTGGAGCATTTGGAATGCCACTTTGTCTATTTCCACGATTGTGATAATAAAAGTGTTACCTGACAAAAAGGGTCCCGCCACCTGTCACTGTCAGCCAATACGCAAAGAGGGGCTGGGTCCACTGAACTTGATTGGTCAGGGGCCAGGGTCCAAAAGAGCAGCGAGAGTAGCCTCTCCAAGGCTGTTCTGATCTTCCGTTCCCAACGTTACAGTTGGATACATTGGAGTTCAGAGTGAAGACCCTGTTAACCCTCATCTGAAGCAATAATCAGCAGAACTCATGATCCAGAAACAATTAACAACATTCTACATTTAAAAGTTAATCTCCTAAATCTATCCACCGAAACAACTCAAGAGAGGCATCTTCAGGGTGGGAGGTAAATCCACAGTAGGAATGGGAGACAGGGTGAAGTTCAGGCAGGACCTAAGCTGACCAGACCAGCTGCGTCACGTCTGCCCAGCTGACAAACTCCACCTTATTCTCACTACTCGTGCTTTCAAAAGGACTCGATGTGGTGTGAAAGGTGCTTAAGCCCTAAGCAACAGATAAGCAGGTGTGAAAGGTGCTTAAGCCCTAAGCAACAACTGGGCAGGGGCAGGATCCCAGCCACATGCAACCAACCTTTAGTTAGTCCTGGTAAGTAACAGCAAGATACATGTGTTAAACTTTTCTAGTGAAGTTCAAAATCCTCCTCAAGAGGGGTTCCTAGAACCATCCTCACACATTGAACAGGGTTCCGGACAGAAATAGAGTTATTAGTAAGTGTTATTCGGACTATACTTTGGCCCACGTCCTATTCCAGGAAGACAGGGGGTGCTAGGCCCTGGCCACATGCATCCTCATTTTTCCTGCAGATAGGATTTCTGGAGTTACAATCATCAGGCTTCTGTCTAGGAATTAATTGGCCTTCCTACTGCTCTCATAGACAGAATCTCCGACATTGAAATTGTAAAGCTTTCATTTCCAACCAGTGTCAAGACTCCTCCCCACACAGAAGAACTGAGTGAGCGCGAGAAAACAGTTTCTTCAGCTCCTGGTCCCATGACTTTATCGCACTCCAAATCCCTTAAAATCCGGAGCCCCAAACTCTGGAGAGGCAGATGTGAGGCTTCCTCCCATCAACCTGTGTGCCGGCCGTGTGATTAAATCTCTTTCTCTGCTGCAAACCAGTGTCTGGCGTGTTGACCTGCGACACTTACCAGGCAAACGAACCTGCTCAGGCCACCTTCCCAGGGAGCATGAACCCATCTGTGATGTTCAACTAGATCCCAAGATCCAGGGAAGTGGATTGTCAGAAGTCCCAGAGCTATTGGTGCCTGAGTCAAGGACAGTGCTTAAGTTCCCATACGCAGTCCAGTGAACTTTCTTTACCTGTATTCAACAACTTTAGACTCTATAGTTTCACCGAAACTTTAGGCAGATTTATAAGACATGCAAAAGTAATATTCTCTGTGTGTTTCTGCTGCTGCTTTGAAAAAGAGAATAAAACACAGACAAAAATGTCAAAGCTTAGTACGAAAGTAACTATTCCCGCAAGATTGGCCTACTACTCAGGTTTTAGCTTGCAAAAATTGTCCCAATCCTGAGAATTTTTTAGTCCTAGGGATGAATAGCAAACTCCAGGATTCTGGTCTCTGGAAGTTACTGGTTTTCCTCTAATTCATCTATTGATCTGGGTTAAATATTCAAATTCATGTGAAAAGCTGGTTATGTATGAGTACTCTAGTAAAAATATAAATAGCAATTTTAAGGTGCTATTTACGGACTTCATATATTGTAATCCGTAGACAATTTGACTTAGAAATCTCCAGTGGGGTATACACCCTGCACCTCCAGATAATTTCTTAAATATTAGCAAAAAGTCTGTGTATGTAGCTGATACTACTAGGAGCTTTGATTACATCAGGCAGGGTAAAAAAATAGATTTCTTTCCTTTATTTGGGACAGGAAAAGTTCTTCCACCAGATGATGTAAGAGTCAGATAATGGAAGAATGATACGTTTCATTAAACATTAACATGATGATGCATCCCTTATTAATCTAGGTAGCAAGATTAGGAAAAGTGGGTGAAGTCCAGGGAGAATGACTTTGGGTTTATGTGAAGGAAACAATCCCTTATCTTCAGAGCTGGACAACAATAAAACGTCCTGCCACAGGAATCCGTGAGCACTTGTCACCGGTGAAGCGGAAGCAGAACAGACAACCATCTGTCCAGAGTGCTGAGCCAGAGATGCCCACGCTGGGTGGCGAGGTTGAACGCAATCTGCTTTTCAATAATCTCCTTCATATCATGGGCATTATATTCCTCGGCGTCTATACATTGATTTTAATGAGATTTGGATTATTCGTTTACATCAGCTTTTACTAAACATGAAAATCCCATTTTGCTAGCTAGACGCTATACAGACAGACCTTCAGGAACATAGACCTCCTTACAAGCTTAAACTCCTGCCGATGAAAGAAAGGAATCAGTGTAATTTGACCCTTTGTGTATTAGAGACTATCTTTAATATAGATTATGCCCGTTAAAATGTAACTACTTCAGAGAAGAATAATATTTCAATGATTATTAACAGTCAGTATCCTCAAATAACTGAAGGCTTTAGAGCTGATTTGGTGGAGAAAAGTCCTAAAAATACTGAGTATTTGAGGCAGGTAGAAAAAAAGGTGTATAAGAAGGAATATCAGGGCATTGTTAAATACGTTTTTACTGTTGCAAAATCTTTCACTGGCCCAGAACACAAGCTTAGAAAATACATGATCACATTTAGATACTGTAACGAATGAATGTTTTAGGTAAAGTCTCGAAACCGGAAGATACTGTAGAAACCTACTGTTTTGCTTTACAGATGAGGAAATCGAGACCCAAGAAGATGAATAGCTTCTCTGTAGCGCATGAGATTATCACGGTGTTGAGGGATGTTGGTACTGTTTCTGGCGGAACTAATTTATGTAAGAGCTGGTGTCTTTGTACACAGGACAATGGCTCTATTTGATCCTAATGATGTGAAGTCAAACAAATTACGGGTTATATACAAAATACCTCCAAATTGAAACATAACAATGACAGCGTGCAGAGTAGTGGAAAGCAAGATAATACTTTATGATAACAAAAGTCATTGAAGAAGAAATCATAGGAAGAGGATTATAGATTATTTTATTTTAGACCTGTTTCCCTTCTTTTCCTCTCTTTTTATTGATTATATCGCATTGTAAGATCTTGCCTTGGAGTTTGAACTAACAGGTAGGCAGTATTGAGCACAGGACAAACTCTACATGGGTGATTGGACTAATACACTAAGAATGGCCGACAATTATAGTCAAGAAATAATGATCCCGTTAGTGTGTTGTGGTTCACCTTGACCCTTTCAAACACACACACATATAGGCCAGATTTTTATCTAAAATCTGGAGGCATCGTTATATAATCTACATAAAGGCGAAGGCTATTTTCTGGCCTGTGGTCTTTAAGCTGCCTGCCCTTGCAAGGTGTGGTGTGAACAATATGTGTGTAATAAATACTCGTCTATGAGAAGCGTGATGATGCGAACAACCTTTGCCAAATGCCAATTACAGGACATCCCGTCAAGGCTTCATGGGTCAATACATCAGCAGAAAGGAAGCAGCAAATGGAATTAAAATAATGTATCTGTTTGTTCATTGTTAATGGCTGCTATGAATTTGAATTAGGCCAGTAATTGCTTCCCTGATATGAGAGCAAAATGCCAAGGTAAAGACTGTAATTAACATTCAGGGGGAATGTAGGCCCAGAGTACAGGGGCCTTCTTTCAAAAGAAATCTCCGTTTTCTTGTTCTTCTTCCAAACTGCTCTGAAACTTCTTAGCACTCTTTTATTTCAAGACTGGGGGAGACGGAGGTGTTGTTGGTTTTTTACCTCCCTCCTTCCTCCCCTTCCTCCCCGCTGCTGCCACCACTTTGCTTTTGACTCTTACTCCCTGTTTTGAATCTAGCAGAAATCCTGTGTTTGAAGAATGAGGCTTCTTTTCCACGAAAAGTCAAGGACTAGGTAGGAAGTAACTGCCCAACCAGCCGTAATGGGATTCCTGATAAGGAAAATGTGTAAAGGCTGATCAGATGCAAAATTGTTCAAATCGCATTTATTTTCCAAGCTGCTCCTTATCCTAGAGGAAGTGGAAAAGTTTCCTTTTGTTACTTCTAGTCGATGTTTAACAGGAAAAGGAAAAGATGGTGGTCTGACTCTGACGTGCCCAAAGAAGGCCAGGTGACTTTGGTACGCCCATTAAGAAGTGAATAATAGGCTCGGCGCCTGTGGCTCAAGCGGCTAAGGCGCCAGCCACATACACCTAAAGTGGCGGGTTCGAATCCCCAGCCCGGACCTGCCAAACAACAATGATGGCTGCAACCAAAAAATGGCCAGGCATTGTGGCGGGCGCCTGTAGTCCCAGCTACTTGGAGGCTGAGGCAGGAGACTCGCTTGAGCCCAGGAGTTGGAGGTTGCTGTGAGCATGATGCCATGGCACTCTACCCAGAGGGATAGCTTGAGGCTCCGTCTAAAAAAAAAAAAAAAAAAGAAGAAGTGAATAATGGTAACTATGATAGGACAGTGCTGTGGCTCAAAGGAGTAAGGTGCTGATCCCATATGCTGGAGGTGGTGGGTTCAAACCCTGCCCCTGCCAAAAATGGCCAAAAAAAAAAAATTAACTATGATAAATGTCAAAGATGAAACACTCAGAGGCCTGCTGGTTTGTTTTACTCTTATCAGCTGGTATTGATGCATGATCTCTGATTCGTTTTACCGTCTTCATATGTGATTGTTTGGTAACCATCAAACCATCCTAAATTTCTCCACCAAATAACTCTATCATAGAAGGAAGATCAGTCTCTCTCAGGGGAGCAGACAGCCTGGTGCATGAGTGGACAACATGGCTAGGAGCAGATAAGCAGTGTCCACTCCTTCCTTGGTAGCTCCAAACTCTCTGCTGAATTCTACCACCCCAGAAAGCTGTTTTAGTAGAGCAGTCCCTGTGACCTTCATGAAAACCCACAGACCTGACTACCTCTTTGCAAAAACTCAAACACATCCTAAGTGACCCGCTGCACTTAACATGTGGCAAAAGAATGCTTTCGAGGGCAAACAGAGAACGGTTTTCTTAGCTAGGGGATGGGGCACATTAAGTGTGCTTGATATGGAAGAGAGGAAGAAAACAGGCGTTTCTCCAAATCTTCAAGCAGGTTGTTGCAATCATTAAGTGAGAGTGAAGAAATGAATTTAAAATAAAAGACCCCATCGTGTGGGGGTGATTAGTGTCCAGGCAAAAAATTCCTAATCAGGATTTTTTATCTCTAGAAATAACTACAAGGAAATAGTTTAATTCAGGGGTCCTCAAACTATGTAAACAAGGGGCCAGTTCACTGTCCCTCAGACTGTTGGAGGGCCAGACTGTGGGCCCTGGGACGAGTCAGCTGCTAAGCAGGAGAGGCAGTGGCGGCAAAAACACCTGGCAGGCTAAATAAATGTCCTTGGCGGGCTGCATGTGGCCCGCAGGCCGTAGTTTGAGGATGCTTGGTTTAATTAGTGGGTGTCACTTATTCAAGGAGCAATATTAGGTGTCTGCTACCATAGAGCCCCACCGTATAAGCATAGTGGACCGTGGCAGAAGTATGTTCTTGATCTGGTCATATGATTAGGGAGCGAATAGTTTGGTTGAAAATTGATTGCGCTGGCTACCCACTACCTGGGGAGCTTAAAAATCTGATTTTTTTTCCCATTTTTGTTTCTCTTTGGAATGACCTTAAAATGTCAGATTTTGTCTCCAGAGCAGTAGGGGTTCCAATACCAGAAACACACAAAAACTTCACAAGAAATGCTAAAATGCATTAACGGGATCAGGGGAAAGCTACAGGTGTTTCTGTGCACATTTGATAGAAAACCTTTCTTGTTGTGTTTTTAAAAGTGAAACAAACAGCATAATCCCAAGGCATTGATGTGGATGTTTGGTTATATCAGGGCAGGACAGTCAAAAAAGATGAACTAACAAGATGGTACTCTGGACGCGTTTTAAAGTGAAGGCAAATACGAAGGATTAACTATTCATTTTTAGAGATTGCTTGATACGAAAGTTTCTTAACCTCTGCATTGTTGGCATTTGGGGCCACAAGATTCTGCTTGGGGAACTTTCCTGAGTGTCCTGGGATGAATAGTAGGATCCTCGGCCTCGACCTCCTAGAGGCAGCAACACCCCAAACCCCTTGTCCCCTAGTGTTAAAAGCAAAGCTCAGTCTGTCTCAAGATGTTGCCAACTGTCTCCTGGGCAGTCTGCTCCCTCGTCATTGAAAACCTTGGCTTCATTGATACTTGGGAGGCAGCAAATGCTGTGAGCTGCTCTTGGCCATAAGAGCAAATTTGGAATTCAGTACATCACAGTTGAGATAAGCTAAAGCAAGGCGTCACGCAGGCCAGAACTGTATCATTATGCAATTTATATTTTTATTGCAAGTCTCATGGGTTTCTTTTCTTAAGGGCAAAGCCTCAGTGTTGCTTTCTGAGTCACAGGGATCCTACATTTGTGAGCTGGTTTTCCTGGTCTGCTCCTCAGCATCACAGAGCAAGGGTAACCTGGAATAGTTACCCCAATTTGTACATCTAGGGGTTGGTTATAATGAGTCACCGAGTACACCATGAAAATGGAAAAGGAAAAAGATGTGTTTAACTTACTACAGATGACTTCATGGGCGGATAGCCAACTGTTCATCTCTGAATGGGCAAGGCAGAGTTCAGGTAATGGTCAGCTTCCCAAGGACATCACCTTCCTGTTTATGGAACGGTTTGGAGGCCCTCTTTTCTCTGACTTCCCTTGTCTCAAGAGATTTTAGTTTTATGAAGGTCTTTAGAGATTAGAAGGACATAAACACACACAAAAAATATAGGGATCTCTCAGGCCAGGATGAATTCACTGCCTTTGAATGGCAGGTCTGCAGAGGCATCCCTGACAGATCACACGCAAGTCCACCCTCCAGGGAAGCTTTTTGTGTTCATGGGATACGAGACTATTCAGAGTGGGTTATTAACTTTTCAGTAGCACTTGTCACGACTGACCACACTCTTCTCTAATCACCTTATTCTCCTGACTTTGTCATCAATGTCTGCTTAGTTTTCCCATCGCATTATGGGTCAGGGGCCTTTTTTTTTCCCCCTAAGCGCCTTTAGGGTAGATCCTTTGTCTTCCGTAGCTATGAATACTAGAGTTTCCAAGGCCCTGTGCTCAGCCCTCCTCTCCTTCTGACTTCTTCTCCTGTGTGATATCACTGATCCCCCATCATGTCAAAACAACTCATTATACCAGGTGTCCATGAGGAATTCCACACTCTGGACCCCTCCACTGAGTCCTGCGTCACATCTCCTACTGTGACTTGGAAAACAAATTGGGCATTTCAGGCTTATTGTGGTCAACGTACAACTTTGGACTCTTCATATTCACTCCGTCCACCTGTCTGCTCATGTCCCAATCCTCTCCCCAGTCTATGAATCACACATTCTGTGTCCCACATTCACATCCAGCTCTCCACAATGTATTCCAAATCCAACCAGCCTTCACCTTCTCCCTTGTCCCACCTGTGTGCAAAGCACTGGTGTCTCTCTGCTGGGTGAATGCAGTAGGCATCTAATGGCTGCTCTGCACCCAAAGAAATCTTTCTAAAGCTTTCAGTTCTCTGTTCCCACTATACTTGGGCTGAATTCCAGCCCTTTCAAAAATCTACATGGCTTCTAAAACCTGGCACTCACCCCTTCCTTCCCTTTCCTCACAAACGATCAAGTTGGTTCCCACCAGAAGGCCTTTTTGCCTGTAGTTCCCTTTGTTTGGGACACACTTTCCCCAAATCCCTGCCCTGAACCAGTCTTTCCTCAAAAGACCTTTGTAACCTGCTAGAGCGACTTTACCTCCTGTCATTCTGGTATAACATTCACATCTTTTTCTCCTATTCCTGGGTTTGTTCCTGAAATTACCTTATTTGTTTCATATCTATTGTCTTATCCTCATTGCTAGAAGGCATGACCTTGCAGGCAGTGACTGTACTATGTGCCCAGAGCCTAGGACAGTGCCTGACACACAGAGCAGCTCCATGAACACTTGGGGCCCACTATTCAGATGTCATGAAGCAATGAGAGAAACCTGCCCGCAGCTATATTCCTAGAAAGCCACCTGCAGGCTCTGTCACCCACCTGCCTAGCACCAGAGCACATCCATATACCTTGAGCAAGGCAGATAATTGAATGAAGTCTCTTTTGAGATAGCTTCCAATTCCTGTATGGCGTGTAATTCTGCTCTCACATTTTTGGTTACCTCTAAGACCCAGCGATGCCAGCCTTCCTATGTGGTTGAACCAAGGACAGGATAAACTATTGTGAATGAATTGAATCAGCGCCCAAAGTAAATATTGGTCTGGATATTTTGTGAACAGTGAGATCAGTCCAAAGCCTACACATCCACAGAGTGTGTAAATGGTGATTCAAAAATATAGTCCTCCCCTGTAGAAGTCAAATTATATTTTGGCCACTGGAAATGATGAAATTTTCCTCCAGAAAAGCTTTTAAATTTGGTTAACTTTCTGTAGCTCTTTTTTTTTTTTGCACCTATACCACTCTTATTCTGCTTCCAATTACTTTGTTGTTGCCAACCGCATCAGCATTATCTTTGCTAAAAGAAGTTTTCATCGGGAAGAGTAAAGAAAGAATGCAGTGCAATTACTAATATTGGCCTGGCCTATAAACCAGGGTGGTAGCTGAATTACAACTAATTAGAGACTAGCCATCAGAATTAAGGAGCTCTGCTGGTTAGGCATGTTCAGCTTCAAGAGGAAAAGAAAGTGTGAACTAGGGGGAAAAAAAATCACAGACTCTCCCTTGCATCTTTCTGCAGTTCGGCAATTAAATGAGATTCACACCAATTGAGATCAAGGGTGCCTGCAGGCTGACACAATAAAAGAAGGTTATATATGCCCCAGCGACATGTTGACAGAATTACAATCATCTCAGTGCCAGAAGGACAGGAGATTTTTGATGAATTCTTTACAAGGGATATCTTTTAATCATAGGGAAAATAACTTCTTCAAAATAGAAAAGTGGGCATGTTTAAATGCTTTTAGCATCCCCCTGCTTATATTTTAATTGACAAATAATTATATCAGCTGAGATCTACTCATGCAACTTCTGTCATCTTCTCATCCCCACCCCAAACAAACATACACAATTAACGAACCCTATATTTTTTTTAAAAATCCGATTTATTGGGAATGGTTTCTATGACAAAAGGGTTTTATTTCCACCAAACAAAAGATTCATCACCGAATGATTTTATCAAGAACTCTCCTGTGTTTTTTAAACGTTCCCTTAAAGGTTATTGCTGGACCTGGGGGACAGAAACAAGGAGAGTTCAAGTTCACATTTTTGAAGCCATCACCAGAGAGCTCACAGAAATAAAAATAAAGCATCTCCAGAATCATTAAGTGAGTCAATAGGAAAGGAAGTGAACGTTTTAAGAACTTCATGAATTATTTTAAAGAACAAAACCATGATAGAAAACAGGAGATGGGCAGTTAATGTAGTTCACCCAAAGCCCTGAAGGAGGGAAATGGACCCTTGGACCCTTCGGTTCTTCAGTAACAAAGAAAAATATTCCTTGTTCCTTGAAAAGTCCCAGAGTCTTTTCACCAGTCCAGTCACCACTTCCTAAGCTAGACAAGGAAAGTGTTGACATGAAGTAAGTTTTAATCTTAGGCCCTTTGCTTAATGTTCAGTGTATTTACCTTCAAGTTGCTAGTCTTTGGTCAAAGACTATTTCCCATTCTTACAATAGCATCTTTTCAATATTGACTACCTTTATAAGCAAAGAAAACCTTAAATGCTAATTCCTCTTGTGAATCTGTGTTGCATAACGCTGTAGCTTCCGATCATGGGTGTGAATCACTATTGTTCTATGAAACCCAAAGCACCTGAAACATTACCCAAAACCTCTTTGGTAGAAGAGGTGGTAACCTAGGATGTGTTTTTGTCCCCCCTACACAAACAACCATCATCTTCCTTGAGAGTAAAACACCTCCCTTATCTGCTTGCCCCATAGAGAAGAGATAAATTAATCTGTCAACTCCCCGAGAAGCTTAAATAGCTATGCACAAAGCTGCTGGAAATAGTGATAGTTAAAAACACTGGAGCAACACACGATTAGGAGACGACTGCATGGTGTCCGTGAAATATCGAAACTTTTGGCATTTGGGGAGACCTTTATTTTCACATCAGCTAGAGTTGATATAGTCCCAATATTCTTCTCGCTGTATTTTAGAAAGAAACTGCATTCATCATTAGAAAAATCTCCAGCAGAATGACGATGATGAAAAGAAGGAAAAGATGTATCCAGCCAGTTTTCCTGGGTGACCACGGGGATGCATGAGGCACATGGAAATTCTGACCGTATCAAACCCAAGAGCAATTGAGCTCAATGATGTTCTACTATAGTCCAAAGATACAGGCCAAACAGTTCATACAAATTCAAAAATATAATGTCATTAGCATTCACGTAATACATATTTTTTGTAAAAATCCTTGTGACTGATCATTTGATAACCAGTGCCTTTTGCAATATTTTTTAAAAATGTAAGTGTGAAATTGGGTCAGTAAATGCTAATCTCAGCTATGGTTGTGCTCGTTCCCTTACTCTCATTCTAACCCCAGGTACACACCAGGTTTGAGCATCAGAGCCCAGAGTGGTCACTTTCAGACAAAGCCTGGACAGAGGTAACCAATTGTCACAACCTTTTTTTCTCACTACAAAATTTGTTTTTGCTTTCTTTTTTGCTTTGATTACTGTGCCCAAAGTTCATGCCTAAATTTCATGACCCACATGCTTTAATTATGACAAATAAAACTAATCAATACTCACAAAATGCTTCCACAATTTAACAGAGCACATAAAGCCCAGGTCTCTAACAGTTAAGCATAACTCATGTGGACACGTGAATCACAGTTTTTCAGTTTCTTCCCACTCAGTGGGATCATAATGTATTCTTTCAGTCCGTACCCAAAGTAGTCACAGGAAGCTATTTTATAGATTTCTTGGTAATCTGAGCTGATGTTACACCTGTTAGAGGACTTTGCCAATAAAATAGAAACACAGCAGGATAAAAAAGATACAAATGGTGATTTTATAACAGTCAATAAAAGCATGACTCTATAGTAATGGAAAATTTGTTCATGAATTGTGGAGTATCAGTAGCTCAGTTGGTGTGGTAATAAAATAATTTGTGTCCTGCCATTGGAACTTTTTTTAATGTGCTAGCATGTACCTTTAATTTACTAGTCTTTTTCTTTTTTTTTTTTTCCTTTCTGTTGAGGTGAAGAGTCACCAAAGGCAATGAAACTTATTAAGAAAATAATGTATCTTAGTCAAATACAGACACCTCATCAAAACAGTCTCCCAAATGGCTTTTTAAACTACTTTATAGACCATTACTTTTATTCATGAAAGAAAATTTCAGCCCATTACGTGAAAAATAAATTTATATTTAGTTCTCTCTTTTCGGGTAAATGGAAATGAAACATTTTATGCATAAAATAGTTAACCTTGTGCCTCCCAGATGAAGAGAGAAAGCTTCTCACTGCCTCTCCGGTCACGTGGTGACCTACTGGAATCAAATCAGGAATGGATCCCCATTTTATGCAACAATTTAAGTGAACAAAAAAATAAAAAGCAGACAAAAAGGAATCAAGGTGCTTTGGGGAGAGAGGGCAGAAATAGGTAAAAGTTCTACTCGATCCAGCAACATGGGTTCTATCCAGATTTCTCCCCAACTTTTTTAGAGGAGAGCTGTTGGTATTAGTGTCTCTGCAGATATTTGTTTTCTAGAAAAACTTTTCTTCCCTCCTACCTTACCCCAGGGTTTCTAAGTTACTATAAATCATTCATGACAGAATCCTGTTTGCTAGAGAGCTTATACTGCTACATTCATGCACTACAGTATTTTTACTCCAGTGACCAGATGTGTTCATTCAAATCATGTAACATTATAGTCAGTATTAAAAACAAAAAGAGAAAATAATTATCTCTGGAACATGGAAAATGAAATCTTGAAAGAAGGCACTACTTCTAAAGGCTTTCTTGCCCCATGAAACAATCCCGTTTTCTTATAAATTGATTTCAAACAAGCAGATCTGAGAGCCACATCTGGAAGTGGAGTTCTTATCTGGAAGTGGAGTTCTTATCGGGAAGTCCAGGACACTATAGAGTTTGAACCAAGGCTCCATCTATTCTCTTTCTTTGCCGTCTTGGTGACTTTCCTACATTCTCTCCTTACGACTCCAGGATTTCTTCCCAGGCATTTTTGTGTGATGAAGAGTTGCCCAGTTGGGGAGGATACCCTCCCCATGAAGAGTGTGGCAGTGTGGTGCTCAGTGGTAGCACTTTCCTGTAATTACTCTGCTTATCCCAGTCCCTACCAGCATATCTGCCTTTTTCTTGGGGCAGTTGTAGAGCAGAGTTCACCCACTAAGACTGCACCCTGCCAGGTGGTAGAAGCAGCACCAAGATCCCTGGGTCCAGCTGGCAGTGTTTGCGGGGCCTCAACGGTAGCGTAGGAGTCTCTCTGCCTTCCTGTGTTGTGCAATCAGTGTGACTTTTTTTTTTTTTTTTTTTTTTTTTGAGACAGAGCCTCAAGCTGTCCCCCTGGGCAGAGTGCCATGGCATTACAGCTCACAGCAACCTCCAACTCC
>NW_003852414.1:20825192-20908973 GCF_000181295.1 Otolemur garnettii | reverse complement strand
TTTTTTTTTTTTTTGTCCTCAGCATATTTAAAGAAAACAATAACCAGCTCACCAAACGTCTACTGAAAAGTTTGCCTGAAACCCAGGTGTCACAGGGTGGTCTCCTCAAGGAAGCAAAGTTGGGCCACCAGACACTGTGCCCTGCACAGTGACTGCTGCTGCCTCCTTTGTGCCCCTGGGGAGGAAGAGGGCACCCCAATGGGGGTCCTATAAATGAGTGAGTGTGTCACCCTCTGGTAGTCCCTTGATCATCCCTCACACCAGTTCTGTGAGCTTCCTGAGCCCAGACTTTCTAAGCAGCAAAGATAAAGAATGACTTCTCTATTCCCATGGATCCTAAGACAGCCAGGCTAACGTCTTTTCCCAACTACTTAGTTACTGAAAGTGTGGTATTGCCATCATATGCTGGTGACAGCGTAGCCCAGTGCCTACCCAGAGCTACATGATAGCATCAGTGCCATGGTCCCGACATGGCAACTTCTTACCTGGCTGTGTGACATCAGCCAAGTAGGACCGTGCCCCATCTGATCAGCCAAGTAGGACCAGGAGTCCCACCTGTCTCGAGGTCATTATAGGACTTGATGGCAGCAAGCACTTAGCCCAGCCCCTGCACACAGTAATTACACAATTAATGTTAGCTACTGACTCTGACTGGGTGGTGAGGATCACAGCAGTTCATAATCTCATTTGAAATGAGCAGAAGTAGTGGTTTTCAGGGCAAGCACAGCCATCCGTGCAGTCACAGGTGAGGGGCCTGTTGTTTACCACGTCATTGGACTGGATTTCATCATTTCTTGCTATCTCCTTCACTCCTAAGTGAATATAACTTCCCCAGTCCAGTGGATCCAGGCAGGTCTCATGCCATTAACAGAGGCAGGACAAAGTGACAGAGCAAACTGAGTGGCAGTCAGAAGCTCTAGGGTCTGGCCTTGCCTTTGTCACTGAGCAGGACAGATAAGTAACTCACTCAGAATGAACAACAACAACTCTGCTTATCTCATAGGTTTGTTGTATTAAGTCAGTTTTTTCAGCATGGCTATATAAGCTGTGGAATACTAGGCAGATGGGGAGGGCTGCTCCAGTCTTCCAAGCACGTCCTCTGTCCTCTGCTCTCCCACCTCCTTCCTCCTGCCCGGAGATGGCCTTCGTTGCCAGAACCTCCTTTTGGAGACCCCACTCAATGATGGTGCAGGGGTGCCGAGCTGCGAGCCACAGGCCTCATGCAGATTGTGTGAGGCCTATTTTGCTTATCCATGGTGCTGGATATCACGAAAAGTAAACAGAGGCCTTTTTTGTGCTCATCAGCTATCATGACTGTTTGTGTATTTACTGTGTGGCCCAAGGCAACTCTGTTCTTCCAAAGTGCGAGAGACAAGAAAAAAGGCTGGATGCCTAAATGATCGGGTGACACCACTTACTTAAAGCAGCCACGAAACAGTAGGACAGCTTTTTACGTACTAGGTCCCTTCCCTAATTCATTCTCCACCTACGCCTCTTCCTCTGTGTTGAGAGTCCCAGTGACACAGAACCTGGAAAGGCAGGATTTTGAGAAGTGGCAGTACCAGAGATTAGATCATCATAGCACGTGGCAAATGTTGGCTGGATGTTCTTGGTTTAAAAACGAAAAAACAAAACGAAACAAAAACAGAGCATTAGGAGGTCATATGAGACTCTAGAGAGTTCCCCTGAAGTCTGTCTACTCAAACCTCTTCATCCAGAGTTGCCCTTGATAATCATGAGTCCAAGGATTTGATTTGGACTCAAGTAATCTTGAGCACCTATTGCAAGTAACCTGGCTGGGTTTTGCCTGAGCGGAGGTTGTAGACCTATTTTGCCCTGTCCTTCCACAATTCAGTTCCATATATAATGCACAAGAAGGTAAGCAGAAAAAAAAACTCTCAGGAAAGCCAGTTGGGAGAGAAAAATACATGCAAATCCTAGAGCTATCATTTAAAACCCCACTGGATGGAAAACAGAATGTTCTGCCTGGTAACACAGATTAATAAAATAATTAAGCCGCGTTAGACAGGTAATGTTTTAGTCAATTTAGCGTGGGTAAAGCACTCTCCCACAGATTGCAACTTCTGCTCGGAGACTATAAACATTTGCATTTTATGAGATTTTAAAAGCATATCTTATTTTAAATGCAAAAGCTCGATGTCACGTACAATTTCATTTGATGAAAAGTTATTTCTGCATCATTTTGGGCAAAGAAGTCAAATACTGGGCTTGGGCAGAGGTTTTGAAGGAGGCTGAGGTCTGGCTTTAAAAGTAGCCAGATAGATCTGGCTGGAAATATTCATCATTTGTTTACTCACCCGTAATGCATTTCACCCATGTTAATCTACACCGGAATATCACTTGGAATTTAACAGCAATCTAGACCCAACCATCAAATATTTAGTGTCTATTTAGGAAAAGTAATTGGTCAAACTCAAAGCTACTATTTGTTCTCTTTGATTAATGTTTACCAAGTGGAAGTTTGGGAACAACATAATACTTCAGCGTTCAACTTGCAGTTCGTTGCCTCATGGAGACCTTAGTCCTCTGGTGTTCTCCTTCAGATGATCCTTTGCATGGGAAGAGCAATGTGTATTTTCTTGAATTAAATTTTTCTTTTCATGCAGAATTTGCATTTTGCCCAAGCCACGGATGGATCACCTTTTTAAAATTCCTTCTGGATAAGCTCAGGGTCTATCCCAGTGGCTCTCACCCTTCCTAATGCCGCGACCCTTTAATACAGTTCCTCATGTTGTGGTGACCCCCAACCATAGAATTATTTTCGTTGCTACTTCATAACTAATTTTGCTACTGTGATGGATCATCATGTAAATATCCGATATGCAGGATGTATTTAGGTGACTCCTGTGAAAGGGTCATTTGCTCCCCAAAGGGGTCACAACCCTTAGGTTGAGAACCGCTGGTCTCTCCACTTCTCACCATAGAGCTGTGTCCTCTTCAGAATCACTCACACACTCAGTTGTAGCAAACTGGGGAGAGGGGGCAATGAGCAGCGTTCCTCCCTGCCTCAATTCCTTCTGACTATCTTACTTTCAGGGATGCACCGGGAAGGGCACGGAGCAGAGCCGCAGAACAGGTTTGGAGTTTGAGGAAGGGAGGAGTGAACATTCTCATCTGTGACTTGAGGGTCATGGCACCCACCCATCCTGCCAAATGAACAGGGGCTCCCCAAGGCTCAGTTCATGAAAGCATTTGAACAGTGGTAAAATTCTGTGTCAGCGTGCAGTCTTATTAAAATTTCAGGTTTTCTAATAGTGTACATTAAATATCTGAGAGAACTGGAGAGGTTGACCCCTAAGAATTAGTTCCCTAAAGTAAGCCCAATCTTCTGAAAGTCT
Organism: Otolemur garnettii; assembly: GCF_000181295.1. Classification (NCBI taxonomy): domain Eukaryota; kingdom Metazoa; phylum Chordata; class Mammalia; order Primates; family Galagidae; genus Otolemur; species Otolemur garnettii. The sequence continues at coordinate 20,905,614 of NW_003852414.1, read as the reverse complement.
GAGTTGGAAAATTGAAAACACACAATGTCCTTTTCTCCTTTCACGGATTCAGAGCCAAGGCCTTCTAACTAAATTGTTTCAACAATTAGAAATCTCTGCTTTTTTTTGAGAACAGAACTTTAGAGTTTAATGCCTAGAAGGCAGTGCCGTACAAGTTCAGCCGGGAAGGATACTGCCGTGTAGGAACTAGTAGCGAATCTGATTTACACCGACTGGCCATCCATGGTGGCAGGAAAAATTAAGAATGACGTGTACAAGGGAATGGAAGGTCCTCACTGTATTTCCAGAAGCAGGCTGTAGCGTTTCCTTTTAAAATGACCATCTTAATCCTCTCATGACAACACTACTGAGGTTTGGGGACTGATTTTGCAGCCAAAGAGATGACAAAGCAAGGCTCTCCCTATGGTAACCAGGACATGGCACCGTTCTACCCTCATCTGAGATGTTGACACTGGTCTTATTTTGATGAAAAGGAAATCGTAAAGTCTTAACTGTAAAATTAATCCCTTCCTCATAAATCTTTGTGCACTGTAATACTCACATGTTTTGTTTTTTTCTCTGAGCTGTAATTCGATGGTATCTATGAGGGACAAGGATTTTTTATTCACTTGTAGCCAATTGGAAATATGAAACATCCTCTGAGTTCATCTTTTTTTAAAATTATGTGTCTGTGGCTGTGCTTTCTTGGGGATGGTGGTGGTTGTCACCACTGTTTGCATGAGAAGTATTGTACTATGAATAAAGAAAAATGAGTATATCTCTCAAACAAAGGTCAGATATTTCTTGACTGTTGGTCGGCTGAAATAGTTCTTTCACTCCCGATGACTTTCTACGCAATGTTCCCAACATCCTAGAAAGGAGATTCTTAGTGGCTGCTAACACAGATCCTTTAAAAAGAGAGTGTTCTATCCGACTGGCAAAGATGCCTCATCGTTTTGCAGATACCCGTATGTTTTCCGCGTAAGGTTGATTTGAAGAGGTTTGAATTGTTAAAATTGTTCCAGGTACCCCAAGTAGCTTGCCAGTTAGTATGTACCTTGCGATGTGATTCAGTTTCTTAAAACTTAAGAGCAAGACTTCTCAGGTGGCTACACGCGTGGTCCTTTGTTTTCGAAATCTCAAAACTTCACTGTCTATTATGTAGATGGAAAAGAGGGTTGCTGACGTCTGAGTAGAGAGGAATAAAGCACAGAGAAAATTCCAGGGAGGAGAGGAAGGGAATTCTGGAGGATGTGAAAATGTAAGACAGCAATTTCGGGAACAGCCAATGCATGTTGAGAATGATTCATGGGTTTTATTTAAAATCGCATCTTGCCGACAACATTTTTTCACATGTTGGGCGGTTAGGTTCTCTAAATATGAGTGGAAGGGTAGCAAGAAGACTAAGTTTTGTAAAAAATACAACCCTGCTTATTTGGTCTTCAGAGAAGCAGTAACACCACATATCGATGTGTTCAGTCAGCGCCATCTGGAATCAATGTGCTGACATCCTCAATATGCGGAAATTTGATTTCTTCACATTCGTGTCACAAGCCCACTTGACTTTAAGATGCAGAGAAATTAAGGCCCCGTGCTTAAAATTTCTAACCACTGTAAATCTCCTCACCTCTGTGCATTTACCTTAAAAATTCTAATCCTTTTAAGGGGAAGCCAAAAATAAAAATAGTGAAGAGTAGCCGTGATTCATTTTTGTCTGAGCACCTTAACTTTGAGAATGGACTTATTTGGGAGATTCATTTTACCTCCCTTGGCTTCTGTTTCCTTAATGATAAAGTGAAGTGCTCGGGGATTATTTGAATCCTTTTTACTTCAGAAGTACAAGGTCACGTACAACCTCATCCTGTGGGTTGGGTTAGTCACACCCTTCCCTTTGGCCTTCAGACTGAAAAGGCATTAAAATCTTTGCCTCCTGCAAGAAATTCTAGCCTCTGGATTTCTTTATAAATAGCTCAGAATGGTTTTATGGAATTGATTTAACAGTCGTATCTGTTGGGATATCTATAATTGATGGTGATTTTGACACAAATTTAGAAAGCTCTGAAGGGAGTATGATTTGTTGATTCCTAAAACCTAAAAGGTGGCAGCTCTATTTAAAACATCTCCTGCTGCTTAATAGAACCCACTTTCAACTCCTGTCTGACCCTGTTTTGAAAACTTTTGTCAATTATTTTTGGGTTTCCTTTTGCTTTTGCCAGAATCCCAATCTTTAGCTCCTTTATCGACTGTAATTTCCCTAAGGGTGGCTTGTTTTCTGTAGCGCTGACAAATCAATTTTTTTTTTTTTGTTTCTGGGTATGAATTGAAAAGTGACTCTAATTAGCTGAAACGAACAGGAATAATAATAATAACTACACTGGTTAAGTGCTCACATCCGTATCAAACATTTCTTCCTATCAAAGGAAGATAGACCACTTCTCTCGTTTGACAGGGTGATAAACAAACTGAATCCGAGTAATCGATTCAGTCACCTGGGGTGAAATGTAGTAGCTATTAAATAGTCCACAGCAGTACAGGATTGTGAAGGGTGAAGAACAAAAGAGATTTCTTTATTTATTGCCTGATGTAATGTACACCCACTGCTGGTGGTCCTTCTTAGACTGCCAGAAAAAATCCCAACTTGCTTGTAATAAATCTCAACTCCTCTGTTTCTACCTTAGCTGAGGCATTCAAGCCGTGTATTGAAGAGGAACATGGGCCTGGGGCCAGGTGGACCTGCTCCTAACCCCATTCTTTCCGCATACGAGCTTGTCAACTTGGGGCAGTGATACAGCCTCCTTGAGCGTTATTTTTCCCATGTGGCAAACGGAGGATGTGATGATGACTCTCTTGGTGAGAGGTCATTATCATTAAATGAGAGACAAGACTCTGGTTACCTGGGGTGCGCTTCCAGACTCCAGTACGCCACAAGTGGTAATTCCTCAGGAAGCAAAGTACGGAGCTGGCCTCAAGGCTGGGAGGGGTGTAGTGTTTCCCGTTGTGCTTGGCTGGCGTGGAGCGGTTGCCGTCTTCAAGTTTCCTGTCTGGCTCTTTTGCCTCTTTTCCCTTCCTTTGGTTAGAGAAAGCATGCGTTTCTTCTAATAAATCGGTCTGCTCTCATTGGGGTTTCTGGGTTCTCAGCTTCTACTGCTCCCAATTAGGAATATTTAAGGAACAAAGAAAACTCAAAGGACTCCACCAGGTTGTTCATTGAGTCCCGAGGTGTCTAGCCAGTCTGCTTTTGTCCCTCTGCCTTTGAGGTCTTCCTAGGTTAGTTTTATATATGAAACATCCAGTATTTAGCCATTCTAAGCAAGAAGAATAGGAAGGAATGTGCCTACTCCATCTTAGTTATGAACTGGAACTCAGATTTTCTGTGTTAATGTTTATTGGGGGGTGAAATTAAGTATTTCCCTAGCGTTGGCATTTCTGAGCAGCTACATAAAACAATTTAATCTTTCAGGATTAAGAATAATGCTGTGTTTATAGTCATAGGTCTGTAGGATCGTAGATATAAGTACCATAGGACTCCAGTCTCCACTGTACATCAGATTCTAGAAATTTCTTTCAGGGAGAGCTCAGATCCCCGTAATAGTTTAATCTGCCTGCTTCCATTCTCCTACACGGCTTCTCTCACACCACCACCTGTCCTGACTTTTTTAGAGACTTTTGTGAGTCCTTCCTCATATTTTCCACGTCATTTGTAAACCAGTCCAGTGTCAGTATTGAACTCCACTCCTAACTGGCTTTATAAATCACCATCTACAACCACAAAGAACACCTGCCCCTGATGGCTTGATAAAGAAAAATGGGTGCCATCCTAGCACTTCCTTTACAATAGACAATAAAGTTTGTCAAATAGAAAATATTTTATGTTTAATCCAATTCATTTTTATCAGGCTGTGAGCTGCTAGGGGACGCAGAGATGAATAAGATTCTCCCCCCCCCCCCATGAGAGCTTACAGGAGAGGGACGAGGAGGGCACATTCACCAACAATGGGAAGAGGTGTCGTGACTAGTGCTGACTTTAATGCTGACTTGAGCTGGGAGAAGGAGGTTGGGGACACCTCTAAAACAGAGGTGACCTTTGAGCTGAATCTTGGAAAATAAGAAGGATTTTTTTTTTTTTTTCAGATTACGGTAGACAAAAAAAAAAAGCCCAAACACAAGGACATAGAAGCACCCAGGAAAGCCTAGTGTTTGACACAGTGCCTGCCGCCCAGGAGGTTCTCAGAAGACGTATTTGCAGGGTTATTGATCAAGGTCACATTCATGAATAGGAGAGGGCTGGGGAAAGCTAAGGGACTTTGGAAAAGCGTTTCTTTTGTGTCCTTTTCTGTTTTACCACGGGCCTTTCCTGTGATGTGCCTGTCCCCCTGACTCTGGCATGCCGGGATAATACAGGCACGCTGTGAACCGCACCAAGTGAGGACCGATTCTTTTCAGAAAGCATCCCCAGACTAGGTTTCTTTCTCTTTCTTGTGTGTTAGCACAAGAACAGGAACTGGTTAAACGATTCTACCACTTCTAAATGCGGAGTAGCGTCGAGTTCTGGAGAGGAAAAGAATTGATTGCCATAACAAGGTCTACTGCTAAACTGAACATATGTTGCTCATAATGTCACTTTCTAAATCAATGAAATTATCATTATAGAACATGTCGACAAATTAGACATGTAAAGTGCCGGCTGTATGTGGGAGAGATGTAATTTGGCTCCATAAAGAGAAAATTAAACAATAAAATATCAATGACAGATGTAGTTAGCTAAAGGTTTTGAGGTTTAAATACCAATTTGTGGGGAGAAAAATTACGCAGACAAACTGAGGGGACCAGACACAAATACCAGTGTGCACAGGAGAGGCACATCCAGCCTTTCAACCAGATGTCAAAAGACCTTAACCGTGCCCTTTACGTAACAGACAAATACACTGACAAGTTCTTAACTTCATCGAATTCAAACTAGGTTAGTGATAGTAAAAAGGGTAGAGCAGATCAGAGATTCATTTCTCTGATGTGAAAGAGTACAGTTGATGAGGTTAGAGTTAGCAAAGCCACGCTCTTCATGACCAGGGGCTGCGGCTCATGTTCCTCTCCCCAGGAAGGAATGTGTCAAAAAGCCGCAGGCCCCAAGATATTCCTAGTTGTGGTTAATTATTCTCACGATAATAACCTCACGGAATTAAATAAGAGGCATACATGTGAAAAATAACACAATTGTTCACGATAAACTTATTATTCTTACAAAGAAGCCTGCGTGTGACTACTTAGATATAAAATAAATGAAAGTTAATCTTCTTTTGTGCTCTTACAACACTGGTTATTTCTCCTGGGCCTCAGGAAAAAACTGGTGAAACAGGGAACAATTGTGGCTGTGTTTTATAAACCTTCAGCATCACCTGTCGATTAAGGTAGGTGGAATGATGCTATGCCAAGGTCACAGAAATACCAGAAAACCTCAACCTCAGTAAGATCTGCTGGGGGACTTTTCCAATCTCTTAGAAATCCTCTGAATGTTTTCCTCTACTACACCTACTGATCTTAGGAACAAAAAGTGGGTCTTTTTATCACTCTGCCTCTTGTCACTTAGCACAGCACCTGACACATCCTAGTCCCTCAGTAGGCGCATGTGGAAGTGATCCACAGATGGGTAAATGTGGACAAGTAGAGGCAAACTTAGAATGTTTGCCATGTAAAAACCGCTAATCTTGTTCACAAAGCAATGCCGTCCTTACTCCTTCCGGGAACATGGGAGGGGGGTGCTTCTGGCCCCTGTGCGGTTAAATGGTGCCCACGAGTAGTAAGAAGCACCCACCTTGCTCCAGCCTGGACCGTCTCACTGCCAGTGTGAGGCCCAGCAGCATGTTAGTCCCCTCTCTCGATGTCCAGGCCAGCTGCTCTGCCAGCCTAAGGCCCAAGTGGGTTGTAAGGAGCAGAGTCTACCCCTGACCTGGGCCGGGATGCGCAAGGAACAAACAGCACTTCTCAGTTTCTGATACTGTCCTGAGTGGTCCAGGAGGTGAGCACAGAGCAGCCGCTAGTATTTCCCAGGAAACGTGGCTTTGCCATATTAGAATAGCACGTGGTGTGTGCGTGTAATCAGAATTATCTTAACCTTCCTCCCAATCATCATCCCTTCCTCAAAACAGTAAGTTGGATGGAACATTAAATGTTACAGTAGGTCAACTTTTCCTCTAGTGAAAAAGTTCATTCCATAAAGGACTTTTTTGCAGAGGAAGCCAAGATGACTCAGCAGAAAATCTCTCTCCTAGGTACACGCCACACAGATATGTGAGCGTGCATGCACACACACACACATACACCTAAGTAATTTTTTCATTGTCCATTTAGTCAATGTAGAAAAACATGATGATATTAATAGTTGAATCACCATGGCCACCCAGGTGGAGGATTATTTCTGTGAATTTCCATATCTGGTGTTACTGACTCCATGGCGCCATGACCTTGCCCACAACATAATTAACAGAAAGAAATGACATAGTTATGTGAAATGGGAAGAAACAAGACTCTAAATCAACTGACATTCCCTTCTGAAAGTTGTGGATAGAAAACTTCTCCAGCATCTGCTGCGGAAATATGGAAACTGATATTTTTAAATGCAGTGTGAAATGTAAAATAAGAGACCAAATGTGGTTAGCCCGTATCTGAGGATCCTCACTTGTCAAAATGACACTTAAAGAAAGAGAATCGTTGAGAAAGGTGCCCCTTGGAGTAAATGGAATATTGGTGTACCCCTGCAGCAGTCAGTACTGCAAACCTACCACCCTGAGACTGCCCAGTTAGACACAGAAGGTTCCAAAACAGACAGGTAGCCTCTCGTCTACGGGAAAGGGCTATATTTCAGCAGGAAGGCTGGGATTGGGGTGCCTTCCCCCAAATTCCTCTTAAAGAGAAAGATGTGGTAAGCATTGCTACTAAGAGCTGCTAACCAGAACTTACAAGGAAAGTATTCAGCAGTGAGGTGTGTAATATTGCTGGAGGAGGTACCTCCAGGAGGCAACTGTGGGACCATTTTGTCTTCTTAAAGAAGCATCAGAGGCACAAAAGCTCACACCTGTAATCGTAGCACTCTGGGAGGCTGAGGCAGGAGGATCACTTGAGCTCTGGAGTTCAAGATTAGCTTGAGCATGAAGGGGACCCTATCTCTACCAAAAAAAAAAAGGAAGAAAGAAAGAAAAGAAACTAGCAGGGCATACAGGTGGGTACCTATAGAGCCAGCTACTCTGTAGGCTGAAGCAAGAAGATCTCTTGAGCCCAAGAGTTTGAGGTTTCTGTGAACTAGGCTGATGCCGTGGCACTCTTGCCTGGGTGACAGAGTGAGACTCTGTCTCAAAAAAAATTTTTTTAAGCTTCAGAGCACAGTCAATATTCCAACAATATTAAACACTCCACACCTACAACCCTGAGGCCACCCAATAGGAACATTTGGGGGGAATATTTCATTCCAGATTGGAGGTTCCATCCTTCAAGCAAAGGAGACATGGTCCTCAAGAAGGACAGTGGCTAACGTTAGTTTCAGGGCCCACATTCTCCTGGTGCAGAGAAGCAGAGTCTACACCTGGCCCACTGCAGATGACTCTTCTCCCTGCCAGTTTCTCTAAGAGATTTGCTATTCTTGTTTGGATCTAAACCCATAATCACATCCACAGTTTAAATGTATTCTTCAGACTTTCCCTTCTTCTGGCTGCCAATACAGGTCCGTGTTCGACTGAACATGCTCAAAGAAACAAGTTCTAAGCCTGTAGGAGATGAAAAGTATGCCAAGAGGAAGTCATAAAAAACACAGCCTGAGGAAGCAGCCTCACTCAAAATCTCAGGTCCATCCTGGGGTGGTCCCAGGTTTTATGAGACCTAAAACTTAAATTTAACGGACAGATCCTCTTGGAGACTAATACAGAATTACAAAAACGAAATCAAGTTAAAAGGGAATGCTCATTTAAAATGAGAAATCACAGGAAGTTGAACATTTTATAAGACCTTTAAAAATCCAGACAGATAGGACCCGTGTGTATTTATCAATAACTAGTTGGCGTACCTCAATAATACTCTGCTCCTGTGTGTGTTTGGTCTGCATCGTCACTGCCTTATAGCAGTCTAATGTTCTTTTTTGATGTAGAAAATGGGAAAGTAATTCATCCTTCTGGAATGATTGTCCAGGAACTGATGGTTATTATTAACTGATGGTTATTATTATTACTGTGAGTTCTTCCAACTTCACAACTTGCCACTAGCGTCAACATACTGAGGATTGCTGTTAAATTTGGGGAGACCTTTTCCAGTTACTTTCATTTATGGGCTGAGATTTAGGAAAATCTTCTAGAGCAGAGCTTCTTGATCTGTAAGTTTCACATGCAGTTTTCTCTGTCTACGTGTTCCCGGCACAGGGTGATATTAGGACATATCCATCCTCATGTCACAGGGCTAGATGGCTGAGCTCTACAGGCAAAGAAGCAGCCCTCAGAGTCCCTCCCAACAATCCTCCCTGGCTGGACATTGATTTCTGGCAGGACAAAGTTTGGAACGAGAGTTAGATTTACCATGCTACAAACCACACACAAATATCCAACTAACTAGAACTCAACCTCCCTGAGCTAGAACCCAGAAATGTGTGGGGCTATTCCAGCAACCCAAGAGATCAGACAGAGGAGAAGGAAATGTGAATGGGAAAAGGCAGTTTTCTTACTCTATTACTCTATCATAGTCACACTATCCTACTTTTTAAATTTTTGACAAGGATATGCTTATTTATTTAAGTTTCAGACAGAGCCTTACTGCATTGCCCCAAGCTAGAGTGCCATGGCATCAGCCTAGCTCACAGCAACCTAAACTCCTGGATTCAGGTGATCCTTCCGCCTCAGTCTCTCAAGTAGCTGGGACCACAGGTGCCTACCACAACACCCAGCTAGTTTTTTTTTGTATTTTTAGTACACATGGAGCCTCACTCTTGCTCAGGCTGGTCTCAGACTCCTAAACTCAAGCAATCCACCTGCTTCACCTTCCCAGAGGTACTAGGATTGCAGGAAAGAACCACCTCTCCCAGCCACATATGCTGCTTTATAATCGGCTAGCTAACTGTCTCATTTGGTCTAGGATAATCCTAACTCTATCACTGAGTCCCGATAAATCTCTAAGTACCAGAAAAAATGGGACAGTTGGCCACCCTACACTAAAATGCACCTCCTAAGGCCTTGGAGACAGCCACTGTGCCAGACTTCTAAAGCTTAGAACTCACTAGCTTCATGGTAAATCTAACTCTGGTTCCAAACTTTGTCCTGCCAGAAATCAAGGTGGCATTTGGGGGAATTTACTTTATTTCCTTAGTTTCCTTTCCTTTTAAAAAAATAAAATAGGGTTCCCCCAGAGGATTAAATAAATTTGTAAGTACAAAGTATCTTACACACAGTAGGAATTCAACATTTGGAAATTAGTGTTAAAGATGACTATTAATAGCAGAATTCAAAAGATTTTCATGACTACATGGCTTCAATATTTTGGTGTGAAGTCGGTGATAAAAATTTTGAAAAGCTAAATTCTGAATTTAACTTTACAGACAACTTTTACGAATCCCGTCCCTGCCATATTTCACAGGCTATTTCTAGACAGTGGTATGTTGTGAAAATAATTTCAGCATACACACAGAAGCACAACAGCTAAAGCAAGTGTTTATTAATTTTAGCATCTCAGAGAGAACAGAAATGATAGACTTTGTACCAAAGACATCGGAACTTAAACCCTGGGGATTAGTAGTTTAAAACAGAACCTCATGAAAAACAAAAAAAGAATAATTTGGGAGAAACTAGAGCTGAAGACCGATGAATATCTGTTTCAGTTCATATTATCAACAAATTCCCTCGATAATTTCAATGCTTAATCTCCATGACATTGGAGAAGTAGTTTGTTTTTGACTGAATTCTAAACGTAATACAGACCCATTTGTTCTTGTTTGCAACCCTATGTTGACAATAAGTGAACAGCATCTTCATAGACTATTCCATACACTTGGGAAGAATCATTCTCCCTTAGCCTTTTCTAATGCAAGTTATAATGTTCTGTCTTTTCAGCATCACTGGAGAATCATTGTGGTATTCTGAATGTGGCCTCATGACAGTTTACTTACCACTTCATCTTCTGTATGTGAAGTTCATTAATACTCAGTAGAGAGCCAGTGAACACCGGCCATGGGAATAAACTTGACACTAACTTGATGTATGAATCAGAATAAGTCAGCAAACCTTAAGAGACTTAACTCTTCCCATCCTTAAAACAGGAAATTAGACTAGATTTTCTTGAGAGTCTAGTTGAGTCCTGAAAATTCTGCCATCTTAGAATCTGTTTTTACTCATTGTTTTGGATTCTTTCTGCACGGCCAACACAAGATGCAAAACTCTACAAAGACCTGGCCCAATATCCTGGCAGGTCTGTCTTCTTGCCCCTTTCATTGTGTTCTCATAAATGCCCATTTAAGTCTTCGTGCTTTTAAAATCATGGTGCTAGGAATGTGGTTAACTTTCTAGCTCAGGTTTGTTGCTTGGTTTCTTCTCATTCCCTGACTGGTTTTGCATACTCGGTTACCGAAAAGTATCAAGCATGTCAAATTGTCAAAATATTGAATAGCTTTAGATCACCATCACCTATCATGGTCTATATATAGTAAAGGCACATTACTATATATAGGGCATTTGATTTAAGAGAAACATAACTTAAGAGAAATACATTGGGGATTTCATTTGTTTACTTGTTTGGCTGCTTTGGTTCACAGAACAGTGCCTATATGGTGAGATAATTGAATTAGGAAGAAAATAGTTAAAAACTTCCCGTGTTTTCAACCTTGTTAGTAGCTGAAATGCATTGACCATCAATTTTGCAGGATTCGGATACTAAAATGTTGTAATAATCACAAATAAATGAGAATACGGAGAGCGATCTGTTGAAAATGTGGCTATTGATTAATAGTGTGGGTCATGATAATGTGATACCTGACATACAAGTTTCTGCACCTCCAGGGATTGATCAAGAATCAATGTGTCTTCCAAATGGCATAACTTAATCTCATGGAGAAAATTACTCACGTGGGATGGCCCTATCTGTGCAATTATAAATTATAAATAAGTAGTTAAGGATTAATTCGGAATCTCAGTAGGCCCTGTGACGAATGGGCCATCTGCTTGTTCCTGAGATGTTTAAAGAACCTTGGTGCTTAGATATCCCAGTCAGCAGCCTTTCAGAGAGTAAGTAGACAGAGTTTTAGCATTTCCCACTTCAAGGTTTTGTTGGCTCTATCTAGCTATTCTCTGAACATTTAAAATGTTATCTGATGAGTCTGTTTAATGGCTTCACATACGGTTCCTATAATTCTCTTTAATCCTCAATTTTGAAATGCTATGAAGACTTAGGAGATTTTGGTACTTTCTATTCGCCCTTCATCATCCCAAGTGTGATAAACATCTTTGCATGAAGAATTACAAAGTCACGCCAAAAGATAGATCTAGTATCTCTCTGAGAATTATCTCCAAGCAGCTCTTTCCAGGGCCACCTTATGTTCTCCTTATCCTGGGTAATATATATATTTTTTTCCAGGATTCAAAACTAGCAGAAAACTAGTGTAGGAGATGTGAGTTCCATCTCCGTTTTGCTCCTCAAGTCAGTTCCTCACTCTAGGTAACCAGGCAGGATGAGATTCGTCAGCAGAGTCATTTGGAAAGACTACACTGGCAGGGAGATACTATCCCGTGTCTTTCCTGTTCTACCCACCACCCAAACTCTTTCCAGGGAATAAATTGTCTTGACATTTTCTCTCTTCATGTCCCACTTCCTGGGTTTCCTGACTTTATGGCAAGCTTAGATTGCCATGAGAACACATGGTAGGTCAAGTATCACATTGCCTTTTTATTTTTATGGTTTCTGAGTCAAGGTCAAAAGAGAAACACCCAGCGGGATCTTACGAACGAGTTTAGGAAGTGAGGAGAACATGGTGGCACTAACCACAGAAAGTAGAGGGGATCTGCCCTCTGCTCAGGGGTGTCCCACCCCACTGAGGACAGAGGGCAACCTGTGTGCACAGCGGGGTCTCTGCCCACCACCCCAGCATCATCTCCCAACACCCATGCACACTCCGCCATGCACGAGGCTCTCGCCAATGCTGGCTGGAGGGACTGAGCTGGTACGGAGGTTCTAGAGATCTACGTGGCCCTGTGTGTCCAGAGTCCTGCCTTGCATATACTTTGACTCAGCACTCAGAGGTTCTAGAGATCTATGTGGCCCCGTGTGTCCAGAGTCCTGCCTTGCATATACTTTGACCCAGCAATTGCACTTCTGCTTTTTATCCTACAGAAATAATCAGTGACAGGAGAAGAGATAGATATACTGGGTGAGGGCACGTGGTATGGTCATTTTTAGTAATTAAAAGTTGAAAAATTTTACCAAAAAAAGGACCCTGTTAAATATACCACAATGTATTGATATTTCTGAAGCCACTAAAATGAGACTGTATCCTTATATCCAGGATGTGCATGGTGACTTCCTTCTAGAGAATAGAGCATGAGCAAAGCAGGAAAGAAGAGGAACTTCACAGTGGAGAGCCTGCCAAACACTGCCTTGGCCAGTCACCCATGTCACTGTCAACAGTGACAAACCATGTTGGTGGCGTGCACGCCTGAAGTGATGGGATGAGAGTGGCAGTGGCAGAGTTCTGTAGAATGTCTTTCGTTGGGGGCTCATCCATGTGCTCTCTCAAGATTATACATTTTGGCAAGAATATCACAGAGATGATGGTGCCCATCTCCGTCTGCACATCAGCATGTTCATGGGGCCAGCATGCCTTACTACTGGTGCAGGTGACTTTGGTCACTTGGTGAAGGCATTATCCTCTCAGTCTTTCTGCTAGTAAAGTTACCATTTTGGGTAACTTGATCTTACTCATCTTAGGGAAGATGCTTTGAGAATAGGCTCATATTCTGATTCCTCCTCACACGTTGTCCATCTAATTTTAGCATCCATTTTATAACTCTTAAAGATGTTCCTTCCCTCTTATTTATGTATTTATGTCATTATGAACTTATGTTTGTCTTTGGGGAACATCTAACATTATCATTAGTTTATCACTCAAATTGTTCCTGTCTTTGCCATCAGGAACTCATCTCCTTAGGGTTGACATCATTGTCCCTTTGTTGTGCCCCATCTGTTATTTATGGAGTTTTTGCCATGGGAACTATGTGAATTGTCATATGGTAAGACTTCAGTTATGGTCACCAGTAGGATCTTGGAAGTCGTGACTTTAAGTGGAACAACAGCAAGTCAGGGAATGACATCAGGGCCACTTCATTATAATGTTGATGAGGGGGATGATGTCATTGTACCTTGTTTCCCCCAAAGTCATAGAGTCCAAGAACCTATGGTTGACTTTAAATGCAAACTTCCTATATATTCGAATTCATCCATCTTTTCTTATCTCTGAATTTTAAGACATAATTAGAAAGCCTCTTCCTACCCCACGTTAAAGAGGAATTCACCCAGGTTTCTTTTAATGCTGTATGGTTTCATTTCTCCCATTTAGATGCTCAGTCAAGTTGGATTTTATCCCTCTATGTGGACACACATCTCTCCTTACAAGAACATCTCCCTCTGGTGAAATCAACTTGGGATAAATCAGGTTAGAGGAAAGGCATAGTATTGGGTTAGCCATGGAGACAGGTAAAAGTTTTTGTCTTGAAATTGTCAGAGACAACTCCAGTGCTTACTGTGGCCTGCACCATGACCTCATCTCTGGGCAATCAGGGCAGTTGTCTCTATCATGCCCAGGACCTTGGCATTGAAGGAACATTTATGATCCTTTTGACCAAGAGAGGAGAGTGGCAACTTCATGCCACGGAGGGATTCAAGTTATGTTCTGTGACTTAAAATTGGCATCTTAACTTTGTGGAGAGACATTGTGAATGTCACATCACAGCATTTCTGTCTCTGCTGTCCTAGTGTCTCACTGCTACACTCATTTATTCACTGACTTAACAAACACCTGCTCTGTGCCCAAGACTATTTCCATTTCTGGGAAAGTAGTGTGGAAAATGGTCTGAGGTTCCCTAAAATTTGTCTCCTTGTACAGAAGTTATTTCCCCGGTTCAGATATTCCTCGGGTCCCACAGTAGAGTTAATCTTTCTCCAGGAAAGTCCCCCAGATCTTGGAAAGTAACCACGGAGGCCCACTGTGATTTAGTGTGGACAGAGCTGGCGGTCTCCCCGAGAACAAGAAGCAAAGCAACTTTCTGGGACTAGAAGAGATCAGAACATTTCGACACACATAAACAGAAATGACAAGTTATAGGGACACATAGGAATGCAGTTTTTCTAAAAGCATTTCATGCTCTGCAGCTAGACCTAGGCAAGAAATTGCCCTTTGAGGAACTCAGAATAGCTCTAATCTATAAATGGCTACATGTAGTTGGGCCTTGATCATCCCTGATGAGCAGATACCATCTGCCCAAACTCTCATTGAGGATTCCCTCACCGACAGGCAACTTAGGAGTAAAACAAATGTTTAATAGGAAAACTGATGTGCCATTTCCTCTATTTCCTGCTCATTCATTTAATGCGTGGGCAGCGTCCTTATCGTGGTGACGCTTCATTGTTGTTGTTTATTCCACACGTGAAGTTGTGTCCTCTTCTTGACATCTTCACCCCAAAGTGGTTGCTATGGAAATGATTAGAATCTCACTCACGAAGGACAATTACCATTCTTTGGGAGTCATCCAGACCATATGAACTCTTAAGGGCACAACTTTAGGCAAAGGTTCCATTGAGAAATTAGGCAGAAAAATCACATGTTGACTTAAGTAAAATGATTCAGCTTAACCATTTCAGTCCTTCATCCTTGGTCAACTCTGATCACTCTAAGTCAGCAGTTCTCAACCTATGGGTTGTGACCCCTTTTTAACAATGAAAACACATTGTGGCATTAGGAAGGTTGAGAACCACTGCTCTAGGGTATAAAATACAGGGCAAAATGCTGTTAATAATACTTTCTCCTCCTTCACATTAATTATGTCCCACTCAGATATTTTTAATATCAAACTGTAAGGGGATGTGTTTTCCCCGAAAAACTCAAATAAGACAGTTTTACAAAGATCTGAGACACTGCAAATGATCCACAGAAACCCTAAAATCTCAAGCCCCTATGTACAAGTTCAAATGTTAATTTCCCAGCCAACCACCTATCTGTATATTAGAAATAGCATTAGAAGCCACGCACGCTTCTGAACATTTATTTTTCCTCTCTGAGTTTAAAAAAAAAAAAAAGATCTGTGTTGTTTTGCATCCTAAATAATTTAAATGCATATAATTTCAGTGCCTGGAGATATTAGGTGTAATTATTCACGTTTGCAAGAAGCAGGAAGAAATCTTTTGGCCATAAATTAGCAGTAATGGCACATGCAATTTAGCACTTGTTTGTATGAGTGCATTTCCAAAGTGTTTAAAGATACCTTTATAAGCCATTTTCTGTGACATGTAATTGTTCCCATGGAAAGATAAATTGGTACAAGCGATTGTTCCCGTGCCACTCCAGGTAGGACACGTGCCTCTGCCCGTCCCGCCCAGCAGTTCCTGCCCCGTCAATTGCCAGACGCCTATGAAATCTGAATCTCTTTCTTTTTTTTGGGGGGGGGGGTCCTGAAATATACATCTATATGTGTGTACATTATACCAGCCAAAATGATTCTGCTATTTTTTTCCTGCATGTATTTATTGAGTGTGTACTATGAGTTGGGCCCTTTCTGGTCTGACATTCAATTGGTCAGTAGTTGTCATTAATTGCATTTTCCCTTCTGACTCTGGCTATGGGATAAGATGTGTGAGTCAGAGAGGAAAGCTCTCTGTAAGGAGGAGGCACTTTTCTGACCTACCTCCCCTCTCTGCCCAAATTAGAAGCCCATCACCAACGTTCCCGTTTCAGCTTACCGGCCTTTCCTACCGTGTGGGGTTTTGATACAGAGTTCTGGAAACCACACACTCATGGCCAGAGTTATAGAACATAACAGAAGCATCGAGGCCCAGGAAACCTGACTGAGACGCATGAATATTAGTTTATCCCTGTGGGAAAAGCTTCTTCCATGAAAGATGTGCAGACTGTGGCCGCTGTCAGAGCCGTCAAAACCAGACCGTGTAAAGCTACAGGGGGAAAAATACACAACTGTGATACGAACGGAAGAGGCATTTGCAAAGAGGCCTGCTTTGCAGGCACGGCCTACTTGGGATTTTCTTTTTTTCCCATCCTCCCTCAGCAAGCTGGCAGGGAAGTTCCCAAGCTGGGGTTAGACCTGGAGCAAAATAACACTTGCTTATTGGGCCCAGCTGCTGCGTCACCACCTTGCATTCTTACTCAATTACTTTCTTTTCATTACTGGCCTCTCTTTTTGTAGTTTTCCAGGAGATTTTCTAGTCCCTGTGAATTTGTTCCCTCTCTTCTCCTAGATTCCTGTGAACACGCTCCCAAATTCATCCAAATTCTTCTCCTCTTCCGCACCCCTGCTGAGCTGCCTTTGAAGTGGAGAACTTGGCAGAGCCTTCCCAGCAAAGCTCCTGTCTCCTCCTGGGGGCTCCAGTCATGGGCTGTATTTAACCCCCTCCTAACTGTCCCTTTGGCCAAAAGTGAGTGCAATTTTAAACCATTTCCATCTCTCCCCAGTGGGTGCCTCTGTCCCCACCAAGACCACCTGCCTTGGTTCTGCCTCACTCTTCATGGATTTTTTTTTTTTCTGCTGATCTCTACCTCATGGAGGAAGAGCCCTCTAAAATGACCATGGAACCAGCCCCGCTCCACACCCCCTTTCCCAGCCTGCCTGGGTGTCTTGGGTGAGTTGCATCATGCTTGGTAAAGCCTCAGTACTTCTGTATTTGAGCAGAGAAGATAATCTTGGTTTCCTATCACCTGTTTTGTGCCCTGGGAGGGCAAAACACTTTTAACGTTACCTGTGGCATGTAGCAATCTTCTTCCTGCCTGTCATCTGGTTCAGATGGCATAGGGAGAGAAATGAACATTCTCAACTATAGCGTCCTTGTTTTCTATTTTGGCCTGATTATTAATGTCCCAAACCACCTAGTTTCTGCAGATGCCATTTCTCATTTTAATTACACGGCCAGTCCAGGACATGAATCCTCGCATCACCTCAAACTTAACCGTTCATCTCCGAGGCAGATCAGCCACCCTGCTGCCCTGCCTGCACCCCTTTCTTTCCCTGTCTTCTGCTTTTAAACCTGGCAGTGGGATTTGTTGTTATGAGAATGGAATGGTCCACATTTCACCAGGGCAACAAGGAGAGCCTTGCAGAAAACTAGGGTAACAGACAGCATGCACGATATTGACATAGACTTTGAAAAGCAGACAGTTAATATTCAGAGTCGCATTTACTTGCCACAATACGGTATGATCATTCCATTTGCTCAGAGAGAATATAAAGGTTTGACTACCACCCTCGCATCCTCCTGGAAAGAGTCTGTGCCAGATGAGCTTATCCAAAAGGGAGAACCAGATTTTGGATTGACTGGCCATCTTTCGTAGAGTTCTAATTCGGAAACTTTAGAAGTCTCAGCAAATTATTTTAAATTTACCTTCTGAATGAGGCCAAATCTGAAAGTGACGTTTTGGTGCCATTGTAAAAGAATTCTCATTATCCTCCTGACCTCTCTCTCTCTCCACTTAAAACTGAGCAAAACCCAATAATCACCAGGAAGCAGTTTCTTGGCTTTTTAAGAAATCTTGTTTCTAGTCTCGTAGACCTAAAATTGGAGATTTAAATGGTATTGGGTTTAAAGGTGCTATTCGTAATAAGAATTAATAAAATCACATCATTCTATGTTTAAATTACCAAGCTAGTAATTTAAATATCTCAAATAAACCAAACACAGATAACTGCCATATCACCATTGAAGGATATTTTTTTAACAATCTTCCGAAGCACGGTGTTTGCTCCCTGGTATCAGTGTGTGTCAGACAGAAGGCACAAGAGATGCAAATGTTTACATTAATTTCTAAGTGAGAGCTGAGTGGCATGGGAGCATTGTACCTCCATAGGCTGCGGAAATGAGTGCTTAAAAAATATCTGTTGAAATTATTAAACCATCATCCAGATGTTTCCAGGGATAGGATTCTCTCAGGGGACTTTGAAAAAACTATCAAAATTCAGCCAGGTAGGAGAAGATTCATCCTTTAAAAATCTGGTGAATCTGGAGATGAAGCTCTCCACCCACCTTGGGGTGGTGGAATCTAAGGTCTCTCTCAATAAATATTCCTCACGGGTCTCTTGGGCACCAAGCATTGTGCAAGGTGCTGCGTAAAACAAAATAAGTCAAACTGAGCACGTGGCCCCTTGGAGTTTTCAGGCTGGTGAGAGAAACAAATAAGGAGCCATAAATAAATGTATTTGCCACTTGTGGCAAGTGCCATGAAGGAAAGGGGAAGGCACGCTGATGGCCGCGTCTGGAGGCTGAGGAGACGGTGTCTAGACCAGGGGCGTAAGGTTTCACCTTCAGTTTCACCAAGCGCAATAGAAGCAAGAGGGGGTATCTGGGAGGCAGAGCTAAAAGGGAGCCCCCAGCGAACACTCAGAGGAGGAAACACACACTGGCATCTTCACAGGACTTACAGAGGGTTGGTGGCAAGGGACAGTCAGGGAGTGTCTGGGAAGCCGTGCTAAGGAATCTGGGTTTGTGCTGTAGTAAAGTGCTAAGTGCACAGACAGGTCAATATTGGACGTTGTTGCTGGGAAAGGGGGAGCTAGAAACCAGGCCACCTCCTCTCAGGGAGGTGGAGGGGAGAATGAGAAACACCAGAGACAGGGAGGGTGTGCCGGTGAGCAGGGGACAGAGTGAGATTCATGGTGCAAACATGCAGCAAGGAGGAATTAGTTCTGATGTCCACAGCAGAGTGGGGAACGATAGTCAGAAACAGTGTCCTGTGTATTTTAAAATAGCTTGCGGAGGATTTGAAATCTTCCTGCCACATAGAAATGAGAAAAACTCGAGGTTGATTGGGAACCGTGGCTCATGCCTAGAATCTCAGCACTGTGGAGGCTGAGGAGGGAGGATTGCTTGAGCTCAGGAGTTCAGGACCAGCCTGAGGAAGAGGGAGACCCTTGTCTCTACTAAAAGAAAAATCAGCAGGGCACCAAGGTGGGTGCTTGTAGTCTCAGCTACTTAGGAGGCTAAGGCAGGAGGATCTCTTGAACCCAGGACTTTGAAGTTACTATGAGCTAGACTGATGCCACGGCACTCTAGCCTGGGCAACAAAGTGAGACTGTGTCTCAAAAACAAACAAAGACTTGAGGTTACAGACACCCCAAATACCCTTACTTGATCGTTACATAGTCTGATGTATACATGTAAGGAAGAATTGTATGTGCCTCACTAATATGTACAAATAATATGAATCCATGAAAAAATAAAATTAAAAAATGCTACATGCAAAGTAAATGTTGAATTATTGTCAAGAGTTGAGGGACACGATTCTGTGTGTTTAAAGAATCCTCTCTGGAAGAAGTGGATGGTGGAAGGAGGAACTCCTGAGAAAGGGACTCAGAGTGAGCTGATGGTGGGTTGGGCCAGGTGGTGGCCATGGTGATGAAAAGAAGGGAACAGATCAGTAGCAGGGTCTGTAAGGAAAGCCACATGGCCTGCAGTGTTAGGTAAGGGAGGTTAAGAGTGTCAAAGATGTTTCCCGGCTTTGGGGGTTTTCCAAACCCATGTGAATTCACTGAGATGGAGAGAGGGGAGATAGCTGGTGAAGTTTTTATTTATTTGGGGAGAGAATCATAGCAGGAATTAAGAGTTCCATATATGGTAGATCTCCTTTTAGTTCTCTGAAGAATCTCCACACTATTTTCCATAGAGGCTGTGCTGGTTTGCAGACCCACCAACAGGGTGTAAGGGTTTCTTTCTTTCTGCGTCACTACCAACATCTGATGAAAGCCATTCTCACTGGAGTTAGGTGATAAAGTTTGAAATGCCTATTAGACAACAAAGACAAATGTCAAAGAGACACTTGGATATTTCATTTCAGGGCTTATTTAATGTCATATACTGCTGTATTATAGAAGACTGTGGTTCTAGATCCCAGGGAAGTTTGGGCTGGGTATAAAATCAACTTGGCGCTGCCATGAGCGCTGGCTTCATTCCAGGAGATGGAGGACCTTCTCCTGCCACTGTGACAGACCTTCTCATGAGGGGCAAGCTATAAATACTCAGTGCTCCTCAAGAAGGATCTAAAGTACAGCTTGACATACTGTCTATCCAACTTGGGTTAAATGATACCTTAGTGAAAAATCAGTCAACAACATTTGCTAATAATCCACATGCAAAGAATATTGTGTATTTATAGCAAAATATTGATATAATCTGAGGAAAGGTAAAATAATATATATTCATATTTATGTAATGGACTAGTAAGCAACCATTGTAAATAATATTTTTTAATTTAACAACATGAAATAATATTTACTTGACTCACTGCACAAAAAGCAATTTAGATAACAAAAACATTTGTAGCCCCATAATATTCTAAACACGTTTTTAGTTTTAATTTTTTAAAAATATAAAAAAATAAGGCTACTCTTGTAGACTTACAGCATGATTCCATCTTAAAGTCTGAAAGTAACGTATACACACACAAAGAACATCAGAAGGAAATTAGCAAAAATGTCAACTATAGTTATTGATAATTGATAAGATTTAAGGTAATCTCCTATTTTCTCTATGCTTTGACTTATTTTCAGAATGTTTGATAATGGATTGATTCTGCTATTCTTAATTTAAGCCGGTAGTAATTACTTAAGAGATTACCATGGTAGAAACCTTGGGGAAAGGAGGAATTGGTAGATATGATCCCTTCTCACAAGTTAAATATGTAGAATGCATTTGTGAAAAACAGCCCTATACATTCCTCTTAAATCACATAAAGGACAAGTACTATTATCGTGACCCAAGTGTATTATTTGGTTAGTGCTCACTGTGATAATGTACAAAAAAAAAAAAAAAAAAAAAAAATTCTCAATCATGGCAAATAAGATAGTGACATTGTTATTGTTAACTAACATTAATTGTGCACTGATCCTGGGTCAGGTGCCCTTTTAAATGTTTTACTTTTAACACAGACAGTGGGAGCATGATAAATTCCCACTGGGTTAATTTGGATTAAATACTATCTCATTTCCTTTCAAATACACTGTCGTAAAACAAATTGGACAAAAATTAATAAACAAATATAAGCCTGTAAATATATTAATTTGTGTATGCTTGTGTGTGTTCCATTGTAATATAAAGTTGATTAAGTAGGAGAAAGTTGATGTAATTAAAACTTGTGTCACCAACTCTAACCCTCGTGATAAGGTGAGGGATATAATGGTGGTCACCTGTCTGTTGATTTATCATTAATTAAAGCCCAGCTGGTAAAGACGTCCTTGAAACTCAAGCGATGACATTTGATTTAGCTGCGTGGGTGCAGACTTACATCCCCAGAGTCACTAAATCTGTTCCATTCTTATTCTAACTTAGGCACTAGTGTCGATAAAACCCAAATCCCTTTGTTAAAGCTGATATAAAGACCTAAGAAATAACAAACATCACTTTTCAAAATAATTGTTTCGAGATTTCAAAGACATTTCCAAAGTGTCTAGAAATCCCTGAATATTCCTGGTGCTCTTTGTAGAATCCAGCAGGCTTAAGACGATGTCATTGTGCTAATGCTGTCTCCTTTCTGGAGAAATATTGGAGTGTTGTACTGTGGAAAATCGGTCAACTTAGTTTGGAAGTACATTTATACCAGTCAGATTTTTGGTAACCCTGTCTTGTCCTTTTATTTAAGAATAAGCGTCACTGCCCCACAAAGAAGGACACTGCCACTGCAGGGGAGAAATCACAGCAGAGGGGTCTGCTGACTCTGGAGATAGAGGAATGAATGTTCTGGAAAGTGAAAGAACATGATTTCAATGCAGATATAATTCCAAGTCTGACCAACAATTAGGGTTGGGTCTGAAGGACACAGAATCATGATGATTCTTTTTAAGAGTCAAAAAAGACCACCAAGGATGGAGTCTTTACATATGTCAGCCTTTTGTAATTCCATTCAGATGGAATTGTTTTTTCTCCCAGAGTTCCTCAAAATAGAACAAAACAATTTATGGCATTTAGTCTCGATATTGATCAGTCAAGTTATCGGCCTTTTATTGCCGTGAACTTCATGACTAACCTTTGTTAATCCCTATCCCCCTCATCACAAAAGAGTAAGGTGAAGGTATAGATGGGTTGGCCCATCTTAATATTATGCTTTAATAGTTTTCCATGAAGTGTGCTTGTGAAATACATCATCTTTCCAATAAGTGAATGGAACATTTTTTTTTAGTTGAGAGATTAAACAAGTAAATGTGGTTTCTAGTACTAATGGGGTCTTTGGTTACATAGCTCTCCTGACCTTGTCTGCTCTGATTGAAGTTTAAAAGACATCCACAAATCTAATAGACGGGTGAAATCAAATATGCTTGCTGAGAAAAGATGGGTTAGTAATAACAAATTATGGCGTGCTTAGGTGAATGAATGGACAAAGAGGGGGCTTCACCTAATTCCATGTTCTAAGTGAAAACATTCAAGAGGCTGAAGACAAGTGTGACTTCTCAGCATTCACAGCAACACAGCATGTGCCAAAGTTAAATCGTGGTTGCATTTGACTTGTGCACCCTCTGGGGGAGAGTCTGGCCTGAGTTCTAGACCGTGCTGCTCCCTAGAGGTGTCCTGTCACCGTTAGCCACCGCTAATTTATCCAGGATGTGGGGAATCTTGATGATGCCCCTGGAATCATGTGGAGGGCTGCAGCTTTTAAATACATCTGGAGCTATAAATAAGATACAGCACTATGACACGGCAGGACATGGTGTTTCTTTATATTTCAAGATATTTCTGGAGATCTAAAAGAATTCAGGCTAAATAATTTACTGATATCACCTATGGGGGTAAAAATGCTAGTAGTAAAAAAAAATTCCACCACGGTAGACATCAAAAGTGGAATACAGAGTTTCTGAATCATTCAGTTGCTAATCCTTGGTTTAGAAGATTCTTAGTCCAGATATTCACCAACCGATATTATCCAAGTTTCCTTCCATTACAACTGTTCGTGAGCATTATATAACACACCTAATAACAGTGTTTTTCGACTCATGACCACTTAGTGAGCTGTGAAATCGCTGCTGTGGGTTGTAACTTCTTTAGGTTTAAAGACATTCTAGCACAAGCAATTTTGTGCATGCATCTCTCATTTAAAAGGCAATTTAACCTTTGTTTCAGTGTGTTGTGTATCTGATGAGTTTGTATCTTAGGTCATACGTGAAATAAAATTTAAGACTGATACCATAGAAAGTTGATATCTCTTTTCTGGTAAAGGGTCACACATTTTAGAACTGTGCTCTGGAAATGAATACTAATAGCCAGAGCTCTGCGACATCCCCTTCTCCCTCCCACCAGTATCATTACGCAAGGGAATGTTGTATTATGAAATGTGAGCCCAGGCCCAGAAAAAAAACTTTGTCAAGGACAGGGAAATAGTACCCTGCTCATCAACTGATTCTAGCTCTTATTCTTGGGCGACTAGAGTAGCATTTCTTTTTCTTTTTTTTTTTACTTTTATTTATTTCAGTAGATTCAGGGGTTATAGGGTTTTTTTGCTACATGGAGCAAATGTATAATGATTAAGCAAGTGTTTTTAATGTACTCATCACCGGAAGAATGTACATTGTACCTGATAAGTAATTTTTGATCCCTCACCCCCCCAACCCTCTCCTTTTCTTAGTTTCCAACATCCATTATACCACTTTATGATCATAAATACGCATGATTAGTGCCCACGTATAAGTGAGAACATGTGGGATACTTGACTTAGGGTAATGGCCTCCAGTTGCTGCAAAAGACATTATTTCATGCTTTTTCATGGCTATGTAGTATTCCATGGTAGGGGCATGTGTGCGTGTGTGTACACCCCACATCATCTTTATTCTCTCATCCATCAATGGGCACTTGATTCTCTCATCCATCAATGGGCACTTATTCTCTCATCCATCAATGGGCACTTATTCTCTCATCCATCAATGGGCACTTATTCTCTCATCCATCAGTGGCACAAAGAGATTCCATATCTTTGCTGTAGGGAATTGTGCTGTGATAAACATTCCAAAGCAGGTGTCTTTTTGATACAATGATTTGTTTACCTTTGCGTCAATACCCAGTAATGGGATTGCTGAATCGAACGGTAGGTCTGCTTGTAGTTCTTTGAGGAATCTTCATGGCCATTTTTTCCATAAAGAATGTATGAATTTACAATCCCACCAACAGCGTCCAAGCATTCCTTTTCACCACATCAATGCCAATATGTGGTATCGTATTTTTTTTTTTGACTTTTTAATCATGGCCATTCTGATGGGGTAAGGAGGTATCTTGTTGTGGTTTTAAGTTGCATTTTCCTGGTTATTAATGATGTTAAACGTTTTTCAAGTTTGCTGATCTCTTTTACATAAAGAGAATCACAAGTCCTTGGAGAGAACATAGAGAATGAGGAATTGATGTTTGAAACTGTAAAATTCCTTGCAATACTCCTACCTGGGAGATGGAGTCACATTCCCCTGACCTCTCAAATTAGAGCTAAAGTTTACACATTTAATTACGCAAAAATTATAGCTCCTTCCTCAAGTTATAAAAACAATTCTAGAGCAGAATTCCTGACATCTGGAAAATAGACCACATTGCTTACCGGGGATGCTTAGTGTATTTTCCTTGTGTCTTTATAGGTGAAGGTTTTTTATGAACAGGATGTTCAACAGATCAAATGCATTGATGTCATTAAATTCTTGCTTGTTGAGACATGTTTTCAAGTTCTTATGAAAAGTAAATATAAATAAAGGTTGTTTGGAGATTTGTGCATTCCGAGATGATTTTTTTTTAACATTTCAGTACAAAAGCATTTGAAATTAACTATTTAAATAATGAATAAGCCCTCTCATGTATGTTCTTTAACATGCTGGAGGAGAAGGAGATAGATAGGACCAGCTCTAAGTGATGACGGTGAGGGAGCAGGTGCCTTCAAAGTCAACTTTTTCTGTCTTAGAATTTAAAGGTTTAAGAGCGCTTAGTCTCAGGTCTATTTTTGTTCTTTATAGTTTACATCATCCTCTTTAGAACTCTTTTCTGTGACCTCAATTATTTTTTACAAACTTAGATACCACTAATATTGCAACTTAAATAACATGGGTCTCCAGCTTCTGCCCTCTTTCACAGATCCGATTCTGCTTTGCTCTGAATCCCACAAGTGTTCCTGACACTCCAGAGCCTCTCTCCTGGTTACCAAAGCCAGAAATGATAACACTTCCTTAGGATAACACCTTCATGAATTTGTCAGCCTGGAGCTGCCTGCTCCAATCACTCGACCATAAGAATGTGCTTTGAGAGTGATGTTAGTTACTATTCCTTGTTAAAACTCAGATGCTTTCTTTCCTCAACAAACACATTATTATTTACTTCCTGTGGGAAGGGACCATCTTCACTGGCTTCCAAGATGACACAAGTCAGTGACTTTAAATTTATTCCAAGGTCATGGTTACAAAAGACAAAGACCCAGATAAAAATTTTAAAAGAGAAAGGATGAAAAAATAAGAAGTGGCCTCTCACACAGGTTTACAATCTCCAAATGTCATAAAAGTCTTTATAGTAGGAGACAGGATAGATTGCTAGGTGAGTAACAGATAACTGACATAACCTTATCATTTTACACCAGCTATTAGGAGTCACAGAATGAGAATGTGAGTTTTTTTCCTTTCTCGTACTTATATTCTATTGCCTCTTCATAGTGCGCTAAAATTCCAGGGGCTTGGTTCAGGATGCTTTGGTGGCAAGAAACAGAAAACTGCGCTCAAAGTGACTTCAACAAGAAGGGCCTTTACTGGCCTAAAACACCAGAAGTCCAAGGATAGAACATCCTTCAGATTAATCTAAATTCGCTGGTGAAGCTCCCTTTTCCCAAGTTCCCCTGATTCTGCCCTCCTGTGTCCTGTGGACCATCTTCCTCCTCCAGTTGATCTTGGGGTAGCCACATCGCTTTATATCCAACATGTACACAGGACAGATGGCCCAAAGGGAAAAGAAAAAAGGACACTTTTATAACTTTCCTGGAACAATGGGGAAAATGTTTCCTAGCATGCATACGATGTGCGTGCCCCACCCTGTTACAATATCACATGATCCTTCATACCATCTTAACCAGGGCAATCACATTCACTCCCGAACAGTGGTTAGGATCAGATTCACACAACAGCATGAGTGAGTGGAAAATCAGTAGGTACATAAACAAAAATTGGGTTTTCATGGGAAGAAGAAATGAGAAAGTAGATGCCTGGTAGACAACAAACAACCCTCACTCCAAATCACCAAAAAAAAGAAATTTTTCTTCCTGAGTAGAACACAAGGATGCCATTCTAGTAATCATCTCACTATTGTTCAGTATTTTTTATTTTTTATTTTTAATATGAGTGTGCATACAGTTAGGTTACATTGTTTGCATTCGTAAAGTCAAGTCCCAGCTGCAGTTGTGTCCTGCCCCCAGGAAGTGTGCCATATACCCATACCTTGTAGCTGTTAGGTCGGGACTTACTGAACTCCCTCCCGCCTTCTCCACTTCTTGAATTCAATGGAGTTTTTCTCTCTTGTAGGTCTGTAGTTATTAATCTACTAGTTTCAATTTAATATTGAGTACATGGAATCCTTGTTTTTCCATTGGTATGATACTTAGGAGAATATTCTCCAAACCTTTCCAGAAGATCCAAAGTCTCCATCTCCATGGTACACATATACCACAGTTTATTAACCCTTTCATGTGTGGAAGGGCACTTGTTATTCCCACGTCTATGCAATTATTAACTGAGCTGCTATAAACATTCTAGTGCAAATCTCCTTATGATAAAATGACTTTTGGGTAGGTACCTCGTAATGGGATTACAAGATCAAATGGAAAGTCTCCTTTCAGTTCTTTGAGGCATCTCCACAGTTCTTTCCATAGGGCTGTACTATTGTTCAGTGTGGGTGTGTTATTAGCTTTGTTAAATGCAAATACTCCCTGGGAAGAGAGTCCATGTTTTCCACAATAATTTCAGAGATACATTCTTAGGGGAAGACTAGTAAATAGTTATCTTCAAAAATTTAATTTTCTACAATATCAAGAATAATTTTCTTCTGCGTTTTGTAGACCTGAAATAGAACAAGGAACATGGTGACTTGCCAAAAATATTCATGCTGTTTCTTTTGATTTCTATTATTTTCTTGTGGGAAATGGCTATGTTTCTCAGGTCATTTAATATTCAGAAGCAGCAGGCTCGACACCTATAGCTCAACCGGCTAAGGCGCCAGCCACGTACACCTAGGGTGGCGGGTTCGAATCCCCAGCCCGGACCCGCCAAACAACAATGATGGCTGCAACCAAAAAATAGCCGGGCGTTGTGGCGGGCGCCTGTGGTCCCAGCTACTTGGGAGGCGGAGGCAGGAGACTCGCTTGAGCCCAGGAGTTGGAGGTTGCTGTGAGCTGTGATGCCACGGCACTCTGCCCAGGAGGACAGCTTGAGGCTCTGTCTCAAAGAAAAAAAAAAAAAAAATATTCAGAAGCAGCAGACCTTTTAAAAGTTCTGTCTCTTTTTTAAAGGATTAAAGAAAATTTATCTCACTGATTACTAATAATGATAGATAGCTCTCACTGTGGCTTTGATAATGTCTAGAGGTAAAGAAATGTCATTTTTATTACTTCAGTTTTAAGTAATAAAAAGATACTCTCCTTATAATCATTATCCCATAATATCTAATAGTCCCAACAGCAAGTATTTGGAATAGAGTTATTATGTTTGAAATAGAGTTGGGAATTTTTTTTCTTAAAAGACTCTCATAGTTTTCAGCCAAAGATTTGTGTTCACTTCTCCCTAAGTAAAATTTTATTAAATCTTGATTTATAAAATCTTTGCTGCATCATGTAAATGTATTGTATATTTGTTAGGTAATTTTTCACTGAACATCCTGGGCCCCTTATGTAGAGGGAGTAGATTCCTATTGAGTAAGTCTCTGATATGTTGACTTACAATAACTCAGTTGTATTGATGTAATTAAATTAACTCGTCATAATAACAGCATTTTTATAGATTCCTTCATTTTTCTTTTCTTGAACTTCCACTTTATGATAGCTGTTTATGATTAGTAATTTTCTAGGAACCATAGTCCTAGAATGATGGGAAAATCAAGACTCTAAAAATCATATTGACTTAGAGAACCAATCATTTTCATTATTCACTGGACAAAAGGTCAGTATCTATAATAAAAAGCCTCTATGAATTCATTGAATTCAATGACAATAGCCCCCCCCCACCACACACACACACACACACACACACACGTAGTTATATTTATATTAGAAAGGACATACAGTCTCATAGGCCAGTGAATGAAAAAGAAAAACCAAGTATCCAGAACTTGAAAGGATATTGAGCAGCCTAAATATAAAAAGAAATACAAATGAAATCAAGTACAAACCATTTCCTAAAAATATAAGATTAAGCTCCTTGTCTTTAAATGTATAGTTTGAAGAGGTTGAATACATACCTGTGATTTAAAACAATAGTACATTATAGCAAATACTCCCCTTTCTGTGGCATGAGTTTGTCAACAAGGCCCCTTGTAGAACCTGATTGTTTGAGCCCTGGGATTTTTGCTCTGTCATGGATGTCAGAGACCTGTGTTCCACATATAGGTACCACAAATCCAGTGTTGATGGCCAGTGAGTGAGAATTGACAGAACTATCAGCAATCTGTAGATTTTCCTTTTGAACTATGGCTTCCTGATACAGGTTCAAGCAGAAATACCATCTCCGTGTTGAAAGATTTCAAATTCTTTGTATTGATAGGTGAAATGCAGGGCTGGTACAAGTGAGTGGAGAATGCTTTGCGGGGCAGAAATGGCAGCTGGATTGCTGGCTACCATTGTGGCCAGCTGAAAAAAAGAGGTGAGAAAAGAACCCAACTGTTCTTCATTCTGCTTGGTCTGTGAAGCTTCAGTTCACCTTGGGCTCTTTACCCACTTGTCATTGATTGGAGACTCTCTGCTTTATTCTCTGCAGGATTTTGTAAGGAATTATCAGCACCACTACTCTTTGGCAACACTTACTGGGAAACCCTGGGAGGTCAGCTATACAAGCCAGTATAATGACGTCTCCCCACTGAGGCAGAGATGGCATTCATCATTATTTTTGTAGGCATGTAATGCTGCAAGACAAAGCCTCTACCATGGATCACAGCTATATCCCCTTATAGAGCCTGAGCTGTCCTGGTCTCCGCACAGAGTAGGACTCTCAGGGTTAGGTTCCTAGAGCCTTTCTAGAACTTCAAGGGAGATGCATGCACTAAATCAGTTGATTAATTATCTGTATCATTGACCTTGGTGCCTTAATGGGAAAAGAGAGTTCAGATGTCGTGTGGCAGTAAACAAGGAATTATAGTTGGCATTTCATTGCATAACTGACAGATTTGAGTGCATTTAACAAGTGTAGAATGAAATAAGTCACCTGGTCCTTTTTCTTTATTACATGCATTTCTTGTTTTCCTGACATGTGCCTCGCTCAGTTTCCCAAAGATCAATACGATGTGTCTTCTAACTTCATTTGTCTTTTGATTAAAGCTGCCTTGTTGAACAAAGCTGCTTGGAGAGCTTTCCCTGTCTCCCTGTCAGGCCTCTACATTTATTTTAACCTTGCCAATAGCTGATGTTTAGCTTAGCTGGCACCGAACCCCACTTCCCAGCAATATGAGATACCTAATCATTGATTGCTTTGTAACACAGTTTTGCTGTCCATTCTCTGGGCCTGAGCCTAATATGCAAATTCATCACTAAAGCCAAGCCCAAAGACATGATATTCTATGCAACCAAGGTGAGATGGGAACACACAGACAAAGAAGCCTGATTCACCCCCACCACGTGCATCAGACATCCATGTGTACTGGCCCAATTCGTGGGGCATCAGTGACCATTCAGTGGGCAGTTGGACCTCAACCTCCAGTGGAACATCATGGCCCTGACAGCATGTGGGAGAACGTCTGTGGTCATAGAAGTATCTGCCCCTGGTATTAGTTTACCCAAAAGTAAAGGAAACAGACTCCTGGGTAGCTATGCCTGTTGCTAAACAAACAGAGAAGACAAATGATATTCTCAAGAAGAGGGTGTTACGCCTGGTAGAAATAGTAGCAAAAATAGCCAAGTTTTCATCATCTTTACAACTATTGTCCTGATTCTTACCTTGCCTATCCTGGTATCATCTAGATCTCCTTTTAATTCAATCCCAGAGCCCCTTTTTATCTCTGAACATGTGTGACTCTAGGGATCTTCCACTGTTGTTATGTAGATTCTGTGTGTGACCTAGACTGGCAACTTGGATGGGGGAAAGATTGGATGGTTTGGCATCTGATTGATGAAAACACGTCAGATGGATGAAATTTATAGTCTGGTGTGGGAGATGGGCATTGCGTGTAATTACCAAAGCAGCAAATGAATGATGTCTGTGATTAGAGCTCAGTGGAGAAAATCACGTTTGCAATGAGAGCACATGCGCTTGATGGGGGAGTCGGGAAGGTGTCCCTGCAAAAATGATGCGAACACTGAGTCCCAGAGGTTTTAGAGAATGTGACTGAGCAAAGGAGGGAAAAGGCCAAGAGCGTATCTAGCAGAAAGAACAGGATTTGTAAAAGTGTTGGGAAGGAAAGAGCTCTGTGTGGGAGGAACTGAGGGGAAGCCCCTGGTGGGGGCTCAGTGAATGAGAAATACCTGGAAGACAAAGCTAATGATGTCAGCAAAGGTCGTGCCATGCAAGGCTTTGTAAGGCTCATTAAGGAGTTTGGCCTTCGTCTTTAGAGCCATGGGAAGTCATACAAAAATAAGTGAGAATGAGTATTTTAAAAGATCATTCAGTGCTCTACAGAGTACGGAACTGAGTGGTGGGAATCAGAAGCTTGCAGATAAGTTTGGTCAACAGTGCTGACTGTTGATTGATGACTTGAATTAAGTAACAATAAACTCAGAAGGAAGCTGACAGTCAATATTAAGGACAGGAGTGGGTTGGAAATTGGTGATTTAGCAGAATGTGAGAGAGATAAGGGGTGTGAAAGATGTCTCCCAGCTTCTCACAGGAACAGGTGAATGGGTGGTGATGTCAACTCACAGTTTTCAGGAATATTTGAGGAGGAATCAATCTGAAGGAAAAGATTACAAGGATAAGTTTTTGACAGGCTAATCAAAGTAGACATGGTGAATAGGTAGTTAGTGGTATTAATATAATTCTCTGGAAAGATAATATCATTAATTTTATATCTCAACTTGACTGGGCTCCAAGGTACCCAGGTGTCTGGCTAAACATTATTCTCGGTGTTTCCATGGGAGGGTTTTTGGGTAAGTTGACATTTGAATCAATCAATAGAGTAAATCAGCAGATTGCTCTCCCAAAAGTAGGTGAGCTTTGTCCTCTCAGTTGAAGACCTGAGTAGAACAAAAAAGCCAACGGTCCCATGGTAAAAGGAAAATCTTCTTGCCTGACTAACTGATCTGGGACATCAATCTTTTCCTACCTTCTGGCTTGAACTGAAAGAAACATTAGCTCTTTGGGGGTCTTAAATCTGTCAGCTCCCCAGACTAGAGCTTATACCACCATGTCTCCTGTTTGTTGGGCCTTTGGACTTGAACTGGGAATATGCCCTCAGTTTGGGGGTCTCTAGTCTGGGAGAGCATTAACTTGAACTCCATCTCCTGGGGTGTCTGCATCATGAGACTTATTAACCTCCTTAATCACATGAGCCAACACCTTTATGATAAATCATATATTCATGTACATAAACTGTCCAATTGGTTCTGATTTTCTGCAGTATCCTGACTTATACAAGAAGTATCTGATTGCTAATATGAATTTGAAAATCCTGAGCCTGTAGGTGGTAATCGCAGCCATTGGAGCTGATGAGATGGTCTAAAACTGGGAGGAAAAGAGAAAAGATCCTAAAACTGAGCTCTGAGATATTCAAATAATCAAGGCTGAGTGGGGAAGGATGACCCAATGAAGGAGACAGAGAAGGAATGACCAGAAAGATAGGAGGCAGACTAGGAGACTTCAGCATTGTGGAACCCAGGAGGGGAAACCTGCAAGACAAAGGGATGTTGACTGTAGGAAACTTGAGGAGGTGACTGGGTGGTAATTGCTGGATTGAGGAATGTGAAAGGAAGTGCTCTAACAGCATTGAATTTGTGCTAGTGGAAGCCAAATGGAAATACTTTGGGGAATGACTTGGAGGTGAAGAGGGAGAGATTTGGGTAGGAAATTCATTGGAGAATTTGGTCTAAGAGGAAATGGAGAGGACATCATAGAGTTACCTGGAGTCTCACACTAGATCTTTACATGTAAGATGGAGTTCAAATTAATGCTCAGGACCTAAGACAATCTTCCAGAATGTTCCAAGAAAGGTTCACCTTCAGCTTTGGGGGGAAGTTCTCAGATTTCAGGCATCTGGAATTCACACCCAGTGTCTTGTCAGTGAATAGGCTTGTATGTGAGTATAGGTATTTACCCTCTTAGGCAAACAATTCCGGGGGATAAAACAAAGAAATATTAAGAGGGGGCAGGAATGTCACACTTGTAGAGCTGGAGTCTCCAGAAAGTATTGGCCCTCTGTGTGAGAAGTTAGAACTTCATGTTAGCAGTCCTGGGTCTTCATCCAAGACTTCCCATGTACAATTCTTCATCCTCTCTGAGCTTCGGCTTGGTCATTTACGAGCATTTACATATCATGACACTCTCCTGGCAGAACATGGAGCATAGTTGTGGGAATCAGACGAGCTAACACGTGAGTAGGGATGTTGCTAAGTGCAAAGGCTTGCCAAATTTGTCTGTAGGGAGCAAGTGCTTTCCTCCCATGCAGAAAAAGTCATTTGAGCAGTTCCACCATTATGCTAAAGCTTTTCAACCCCGCGTCTTCAGTACACAAGAGCGTCCATAGGTATATCCCTTGCAGTGAGCCCTGTGAAGTTGCTTGTGAGATAAATTTGATAATGAACTTGGAAACTGAGATCCCTAAGGGTCCAGTAGTCTATAATTACAAGATGCAGGCCCTCCCTCCAGCTCACACAACCTGGGCACACTGCCAGGTCAGGAGAACCTTGTCTGGATGATCGTAGGACTTGAAAAGACCTTTGGTTAAAAATATATATGTAACAATAATAAAGATAATGATCTGTCCCCTCCCTAGAACTACCATGAGTACAAACGAGGAAGGAGAGGGGCAGCATGGTCGGTAATGGCAGGTGAAACTGAAATACATGGGCATCTCTCCTTCCCGGCCGTCCCTGTGTGGCTGTTCAGTGGGGCTGTTTTAAACTGAATGAGGCCTGAACATGAGAACAGAGGTCCAATGTATTTTCACTATATCAAAATATAAAACCAGCTAGAAGGAGAATGTTGGAACATGGAGGAGGAGGATTAAACTACAAAACCAGAAGAAAAAAAAAACCCCCATCCTCTGATACCTGTTTGTGGCAGGTAAAGCCGGTCATCGGCTCACCGGAAGCCTGCAGAATTGTGCTATTGTATTAATTACTCTCTTTAGTGACTCTCTGAGCTTTGGACTATTTGAATTCCAGGATGAGGAAGTGCTAATGGATATGGTATTGTAGATGGAGTGAATTAGTATTTCACGCTGTACTGCTGTCTGGAGGAGTTTTCAATGGCAACCCACAGACTGAGCGGCACTCTGCGCTTTGGTGTGCTCCTGTTAGTAACAGAGCAACTCGGGGGTCATGCAAAAATTCAGACAGGAAGGGAAGGAAAGTAGATGTCAGTGGGATGCTTTGGGAAGACGGACATGTTTTGCTGTGTGGCTGTTTATGATACACTTCATTGTGCGTCCTGACAATAAAGCCCCACTAGCTCATATTAGAGAGGAAAATTATGAGTCCTTTAAAATTCCAAATCAAAGCTGCTTTGAATGAGAGTTTTGGTTTGTTTGTTTGTTTTTCCCAAAAAGGCATACTTTCTATAAAAAAAATTCCATTGGACAACCTGGCCCCATTCCCATGCTGTGCCTTTACCCTTAGCTGTTTTAACTCGCCTAACTGGGGTTTTCTGATACACACAAAGTACAAATAAACATGCCAGGATAGAAGATGCCAAAGTTCTAAGCATTTGCTAGTGAGAAGCTACTCAAACAGCAGAGGGGAACTGACACACAGCAGCAGGATTCTGGGAAGAAGCACAGCCAGGTTCTCCCAGAGGAGCCTGGGGATCTGGGGATCGGTGTGTCCAGACAAGACAGCGCCAGCTCAGGGGTCTGTGTCACATGTAAAGCACACAGAGAGGATCTCCCTCCAGCCCTGTCACCTCTCATCAGCCTTCTTTCCCTCTCCTCCTAGTGTTGCTATAATAACTTATCAATCCTCATGCCAATACTTAACTTTTGTGACAATTGGAAGTAACACAGTCAAGGTGAAAGAACGCTCCCTCCCACCCTGCTTTCCAGGCTCTCATCCCCGGCTTTGGCTGCCTGCTGACCTGCTTCCAGATCTTCTGTAGCAGGTAAATTGCTAGGCTTCAAATCTCTGCTTTCTTCTGTGAACTCCACCTTGGCTGGGCTCCCGGAAAGCTAAGCCCAAGGCCAAAGCTTATGTGTAGTATTTTGTTAGGGGAAGTAAAGGCCAACACGAGGGCCAGCTACTTGTGCCAAGCTGGCCACCTTTGGGGATTTAGAGTCACCAATTGCTTGATTTTTGTAGGACGCACATCCAGGGAGCCATAGGAACAAGTGTAGCTTCAGACAGTGTGTCCCGGGGAGGAGGAAGACCTTAGCTGCTCACTCCCACAGGTCAAAGTTCCCTTTGTGAGTTGCACAAGTGTGGCAGGTCCCAAGGCATCTCTTGCTTCAGTTCTAACAGAAATAGCAGGCCCAGGGCACCAGGCAAGAGGTGCTCAGGGAGGCGAGCTGCGCTCAGCACAGTGACATGAGGTGTTGTCAAGTTGTGCCTGCGTGACATTGGCGAGGACCTGAACAGAGCTGGTCACACAGCAGGGGCTGGGCCAGAGCAAGTGGCCCTGGGCCCAGAGACAGGGAAGGCTTAGGGGGCTTGGAGATCCATCTGCCAGCCCCATCTGTGCCCTCGCACTGGGCTGACGCCCCTGCTGCAGCGTGGGCTTCACTGCTGTGAGAGTGTATGGCCCGAGAGAGGATGTCAAACCATGCGGCCACAGAGTACCCTTCGAGTGGCAGCAGCCTCAGTCTTTGAGAAACTGAAAAGTTGGTGAAGTGACCTTCTGTGTACTCTGAGTGATGTCCCTCCCCACTGCCCGTTCTAGGTCCCCTCATGCTCAGCACTGCTGTGGCTGGTCACGCTGCTCCCTGCAGGGCTCACCCGGACCCTCCTTCCTGAGCCACTCACTGTTGTCTGCCCTCTGTCGGGCTCCAGTCGGTGGAGTTGCCCACTTGTCATTATCGTCACTCAATACAGAAGCACCAGGAAACACCGCGGTGAATCCCCTGGGCCCCAGACACATCCCCCCTGCCCCGTTCTT
Source organism: Otolemur garnettii (assembly GCF_000181295.1). Lineage (NCBI taxonomy): Eukaryota > Metazoa > Chordata > Mammalia > Primates > Galagidae > Otolemur > Otolemur garnettii. Next base: position 20,869,984 of record NW_003852414.1, on the reverse strand, counting down.
CAGAAGAGTCAGGACCAAGCTATTGATTTACAATAGCTGCTCCGTTGGCCTCTGGGACACTGACCTGAGGAAACCAGTGCCCCAGGGAAGTGTCCCGGCCAGCCATCCCAGAAATCAGAACTTCTAACTACCCCGGCAGAGATAGGAAGGGCTAGTTCCATAATAGTGATTGCATGACAGATGGGGCCAGGAACCAAACCCACTCCTGTGCCCTGGGTTCCCAGATTTGTATATTCTAGCTAATGTTGTCACCAAACTGTGCCTTAGCCCTTCAGGGACCCCCACCCCTTGCTTTTGGGGCCAACTGTCCTGGGATACGAGTCACATGGAATACCATAGGGGTTCTGTGACTGTTTCAATGTCATCACTGAAATTCCTCGGTCAGGAAAGTTGTCTGAGATGATTGTAGATGGGACAGCTGGGTAGGGAGGGAGGGAGAACCATGAGATGAGGCTTCTGGGAGGGACACTCTGCTGCTCTGTCAGTATAGAAAGGGCCTGGTGTAAGTGACCTGCCCCCAGGGTCTGAAGGGGTGCTGTGGGGGCTGGCACTATGCAAGGGTCCACAGAGAGACCACACTGTTGGGCTCACATTTAACCCTTACCTCTGCCACCATGGCCACTCTGTTCACGGCCCATTCCACCTGGACTAGGGCTGTCAAAGACAGGGGCCGGGTAGCCGGAGGAGGCACACTGCCCCTCTGGGGTTTTAGAGCCATCCCTTCAGTGGCTACCCCTCAGGGTGTCACCCTGAGACACAAAGGCCTGTGAGCTTTGTGCCCACTCCCAGATGGCTTCCCCAGGCCTCCTTGTCCCCAACCTTCCAATATTTTCCCCTCTAAATCCCTGGCCAACCAACCAATTCATTCCCTACTGCCAAGGGTCCAAACATACTTCTACGTCAGGCGACCTCTTTCTCAACACGGTGGGAAGGATGGGGTGTTTTGCTGGAAGTTCCACTGAGTGAAACTTCATTTCTGTCCTTTGGCAGTTTGTTTGGAGCGGAAATGTACCGTTAGTCCAATTATGGGTGGCACCACTGTATTGTGCCAACCTATCTGGGAAACATAAACCAGTCTCAAATCGTTCAGCTGATCATAACTCAGCCCCCACCACCATCACTGCCGCCACCATGACGTCACAGGTGTGAGCTGAAGGACAGTTGTCACAAGTCCAGAAGTAGATGACAAGGCAGACGGGGCCCCTGTTCATGCACCTTACTTGTGGCTTCTGATCTGCTGAGTCCTGACTCCAAATCCAGTGCCCTCCAAAATGCCATTCTGAGGACATGTTTTTTTTCAAGAGCCTTGCAAAAACCATCTCAGCCTGGTCCATCAGAAAGCAGAGCCTAGGATTTAAATAAATGAAACTTAAATGCTGCTACATTGTGAGGGAGTCCATCCCAGGGGAAGCAGGATGAGGTAGAGAGAGAACAGGCACCTGTCCCCCAGAGTGCTGGTGAGCAGGCTGTGGGTTGGTGTTGAGCATGGCTGGGGCTGGGGGTGGGGATGGCTGCACAGTTTTCTCAACAGTGAGCAGCCCTGGCAAGCAGGAAGGAAGAGGTCGGGTGATGGGCTAGAGGGGCACTGGATGGAGAGGTTATAAGTTGGCTAAAACAGCTGTATGCTCCAGGCTGGGAATTTTTTCACTTTTATTTTTTATTTTTATTTATTTATGTATTTTTGAGACAGGGTCTCACTCTATCACTGTAAGTAGAATGCCGTGGTGGCATCATAGCTCACAGCAACCTCAAACTCTTGGGCTCAACGGATCCTCTCACCTCAGCCTCCCTAGTAGCTGGGACTGGAGGTGTACACCACCACACCCAGATAGTTTTTCTATTTTTAGTAGAGATGGGGTGTCACTCTTGCTCAGGCTGGTCTCCAACTCCTGAGCTCAGGAGACCCGCCAGCCTTGGTCTCCCAAAGTGTTGGGATTACAGGTGTGAGCCCCAATGCCCATCCTCAGTCTGGGAGTTGACAGCAAACCAGGGAACTGTGAGGAACCGTGAGACTAAGGAGAAACCTTAGAGGGAAGGAGGAAGCCAGGCGGCCAGAAGAGTGACTCATGGCCAGAAGATGGAATCCGAGTTTCCAGCCACTCTTAACTGCACAGAGCCTCACTGCAACCCTGCCGTCCCACCCCAGGCCCCATTAATTCCTCTTTTCTTCTTCATCAAATCCCATTTATCCAGTGCTTTTGAAATCCAGCTAAGTGAATTTGGCTAATCTGTTGAACTAATTCATGATAAGATATTGACGGCTGATGAATGCCTGATATGTTATCCATCCCTGAAAATAGACTCCTGGTGGTAATGACTTAACACAGTGCTTATCTAGGGCTGGATCAGAGTCCCTTGCAGTGCTGTTTCACTCCTAAACCACCCCTGGGCTCCACCCTAAACAATCTTGTGTTGGTGGCTCTGGCATGGAGACAGGGCAACTGAAATTTTGTCCGTTCTCCCCATGAAAGAGGCAGGCCAAGCAGAGAGAGCAGGGAGTAGACGGGCCTGCCTTCAACTCCTCAAATCAACAAACTCTATACATAATTGACTGTGGCAGTTGCTGCTTCTGTCTGTCTAGGAAGCTTTCCTAACACCCATCTTTTGTTTTATACTCACCCCTGCCCCAACTTGCAGTGACTCTAGGCAACCTTGGTCCCTTTTTCCTCTGCACACAGCAGGACACACGACCTAAGCAGGTTCCACCGGAGACTTTCACTGAGATTCAGAAATAGATTTGGAAGCGACAGTTTGCAGGGTTCTTGTCAGTGCAGTGTAAATCTCGGGCCACTGGTGCCATCTCCCCAGGTGCGGGTGGACGTCTGTCTTCAGATCAGAGCCAGGCGGAGTGAAGCGAAAAATGTCCCAAGTCCCTGGTTGAGTCGCTGCTCCTGATTCTGGTTTCTGAAGTTCTTCCTTATCCTGCCCTCTGCCCCAGTTTCCTTCCCAGCTATGGGAGGCAACAGCATCCATTTCGGTCACTTGCCATTGATAAAGTCTTAATACATAGAGAAAGGGTACCAAAAAATGTGCACACATTTAAGAAAGGAAAAAACAAATTGTAATACTCAGTATAGGCTGAGGATATTTGTTGTCCTGTACATCGTACTTGCCTCTCTTGAAATTACGGAAGTAAAACAAACCAGGGTGTCGATAAATAATGAGATACAAAGGATGCAAAAAAGTGTATACACATTTTAAGAAAGGAAAAGACTGCATTAAAATTGTAATACTCAGTATATCCCGATAGGGTGTTATCTTGTACACTCATATCTCACATTTCTGATAATTGCAGATGCCAGATGTGACTCGAGAGTTACAATTTTAATACAGTTTTTTCCTTTCTTAAAATGTGTGTAGGTTTCTCCGGCTCCCTCTTTATGTAAGGCAAAGCCTTTCTAAGCGCATCAACCTGTCATTCATTTCTCGAGGTGCCTTACACTGCACAGGCAGGAAAGGCATTTCAAATTACGTCTTATACTTTAGCAAAGTAGAATTTCATTACTGCAGCTATGAAAAAGGAAGACCAGTTTGAATTAGGAAAAAGGTCTAGACTGAAGAATGCATCTTACCAGAAGTGTTATTATACTCAAGAATAAAAGCCCCTGAAACTAGCCTAGGAGTGCAAGTGTGTCCTGAGCACCAGTTTTTAATTAAAGAGTTTGGAAGGGGAGTTACGTAGGAATCTTGAGACAGACTGTCATTCTGTTGTCCAGGCTAGAGTGCTATGGCATCACAGCAACCTCCAACTCCTGGGTTCAAGCCATCCTCCTGCCTCAGCCTCCCGAGTAGCTGGGAGTACAGGTGCCTGCCATGATGCCTGGCTACTTTATCTATTTGGAGTAGAGATAGGGTCTCACTCTTGCTCAGGCTGGTGTCAAACTAGTGAGCAATCCTCCTACCTCAGCCTCCCAAAGTACTAGTATTACAGGCACGTGCTGCCACGCCCCGCAGGTTTGCCTTCTAATCTTGGTTCTACCACTATCCACCTACGTGGTCTTTTTTTTTTTTTTTTTTTTTTTTGAGACAGAGCCTCAAGCTGTCCCCCTGGGCAGAGTGCCGTGGCATTACAGCTCACAGCAACCTCCAACTCCTGGGCTCAAGCGAGTCTCCTGCCTCCGCCTCCCAAGTAGCTGGGACCACAGGCGCCCGCCACAACGCCCGGCTATTTTTTGGTTGCAGCCATCATTGTTGTTTGGCGGGTCCGGGCTGGGGATTCGAACCCGCCACCTTAGGTGTACGTGGCTGGCGCCTTAGCCGGTTGAGCTATAGGCGCCGAGCCCACCTACGTGGTCTTGGGGTGAATCTTTTGAACTCTCTAAATCTAGCGTCAACTATAAAATGCAAGATATATGATTCTAGATTTTTTAAAAATCAGCTCTAAATGATAAAATGTATTTGGACACTTTTTAAAACGTTTAAACTTGCATAGAGTTTGTTGGTCTCAATTTAACCACTCTTTCATCTTCTTACAATATTTAATTTTCTGTGCAAACCTTTGTAAGAAGCATGCCGTATATTTGCCGCCTTATCCCAATCCGAATGTTCACAAATTGGGTTCTAAGTCAAAGAGCTTGGGATGAGCCCAAGTGAACAGGTGGGCTTAGTATTATCACAGAGAGAACTGTGAGCAATCTCTATCCAGAGCCAAAAACTGTAAACTCACCATTGCTTCTTATTCCTCCTTAAGGCAGAGCTGTAGAGGAGAGAGGCTCTGGGTTTCCTTTGCAACCGTCCCCACGAGATAATTAAACACAGATCCTTTATTTCCTAGGAAGGCTCCCATCTGGGTAAAAGATGTGAAAGATCAAGGCAACATATGTGAAAATGTGTCAAGGAAAAAGAAAACTCACTTATCTGAACATCTTAAAAAAAAATCACGATCAAGAAAAAGTACCACGGGAGTCATAAAAAGTTAGCTCTAGGCCAGAGAGATGTTGCTTTTAATTTCTATACGGGAGAAGAAAATTTAGCGCTCGAATAACATGTCGTTATAATGTATACCTTTAAAGATTTATATTATCAAATTTGAATGAGGGAGACCACAGAAGGTAGTTTGGACTGTCCGATAGGCTGATTTTGCATTTATTCAGTAAACAGTTTCTGCCACTTGGTGTAAAAATATATAGGACGTCTCTTTACACACAATTACGCTGTCGGTTTCCTAGGAAGGTGAAACAGGGAAGGAAAAATAATTCCTCACCCTTCATATTTGCCCCCTCTTCTTCAATTTTCAGGGGCTTGCGTGTATGTGCCCCAGCAAGGCTCTTTAGCAGCTCCTGGGCTTCCAGACGTGCACAAACAGAGGTATAAAGCCTGAAAGTGGTAGATTCTCCTTTAGCCACTCGCACAAACTGAGAGCCTTTTACTAAAGTGGTGGTGGTGGTTCAGGCTGTGACATTATTTGTGGTGGTTTGATTCCGTTATGACATTCAAAATTCCTATAGACATTTATACATTTACCGGCACATTCCTTTGATTTGAAGCTTAGCATGTTGCATCAGGAAAAATAAAGCCACCGGAAAAGTGTGAGGCTCACTATTTGACAAGCGTGCTGAGATTCAGCTGACTACGTCTGTTATTCGACTTGAGCGGTTTTTCAACCCTGGCTGTATATTAGAATTACCTGGGGGATGAAAACCAGTATGACGATTTCTAAAAAAAAAAAAAAAAAACTAAAAATAGATCTAGCAGGCAATCCAGAAATCCCACTGCTAGGTATTTATCCAAAGAAAAAGAAATCTGTACATCAAAGGGACGCCTGCATGAGCACGGGTGATACTCACAGGAGCAAAGGCAGGGAATCAGCTCCAGTGTCCATCAGGGGACAAACGGGTGAAGAAAATGTTTTTATACACGATGAAACGCTGTTTGGTCATAAAAAATAATTACCATGGATACAAGTAGAACTAGACACAGAAGGACAAATACTGCATGTTTTAACTCACATGTGGGAGCTGAGAAAGTTGATCTCATGGAGATAAAGAACAGAGTGATAGAGACCAGAGCCTGGGACGGGTGAAGAGAGGCTGGTTAACAGGTACGAACATACAGTTAGATAGGAGATAGAAGTTCTGGCTACTCGGGAGGCTGAGGCAAGAGAATCACTTAAGCCCAAGTGTATGAGATTGCTGTGAGCTATGACGCCACGGCACTCTACCGAGGGCAACATAGTGAGACTCTGTCTCAAAAAAAAGAAGAAGATACAAGTTCTGATGTTTGAGCAGACTAGGATGACTCAGCATGCACAGCTACAATGATTTGTGTATTTCTAAGTAACTACAGGGCAGGAGATTTGTCATGATACCAATACTATTTCATGCTTTTCCTGGCTGAGTAGTATTCTGTAATTTTTTATCCAGTCATCCATCAGTGGACACTTTGGTTGACTCTATATCTCTGCTATTTTGAATATTGCTGCAGTGAAGATATGAGTTCAGCTGTCTTTTGATGTAATGATCTCTTTCCATCTGGGTGGATACCCGGTAGCGGGATTGCTAAATCTAAGGACAGTTGTATTTTCAGTTCTCTGAGAAATTTTCATGCTGATTTCCATCAAGGCTGCAATAAATTACAATACATTCCCCCCAACACACTGTGTAAACATTCCCTTCTCTCTACATCCTCACCAACATGTGCTATGTTTTGACTTTTAAATAACAGCCCTTGTGACTGGTGAAAGATGGCATCTCACTATAGTTTTAATCTGTAAAAAGGCAAATACTTTGAATCCACTAACCTGGAAGTTCTAGGGCATTATTCAAAGCCCAAACCGCAGTCCTCTGCAGTGCTGGGACTCCTCAGTCTCCTGACACTGACTTTCTCTCTGTGAATGTTCTTCTCTTCCTGGCACCGCTCAGACCCCAGTGCCCCTCTTTTCCATCCCCTTCCTCCCCATATTCTCAACAAAATAACAACCAGTCCACTTCTACCCTCCATATCTTCTATGTTCATGGAGAGAACTGGCAAAGATTTCGCTACTCAAGACTCATGTCCCAAACCTGAGTGCGGCCCTTAAGACTGCCTGGGGACTTTTCATGAGGATTTTCTGTATGTGCCTCTTCTTGATCAGCCGTGAAATATGAATTGAACACTTAGCACCATCTTAGGTAGTGGAAATACAATTTCAAATGCACTAGATGGGGCCCCCAACTATAAGGAGCCTGCATCAATGAAAGGAAACACACAACAACTATGGAAACACGTGTGTACACATGCAGAGAGTGGATATGAGCTATGAAGAAGCTCAAATAGGATAATGTGGGAAGAGCAGGGAATGGATTTGAGGGGCAGGCAGTGTTTTCTCCAGAATACTCCGGGAAGGCCTCTCAGGTGACCTAATTTTCAGAGCCTAGACCTAGAATTCAAGGAGATGGGCTTGAAGTACCTGGGGGAAGGAGCAGCTGGTACAGTGGCCCAGGAGTAGAAAAGAGCTTGGTCTGTCTGAGGGATAGAAAGGGGTCCCCAGGCTGGGGGGAGGGGCAGAGAGAAAGGACGAAAGTGGAGGCAGAAAGACGGGCGAGGGCATGGGGGTCCCCTAGGTCAAGGTGAGAATTCCTGATTGTATTCTAAGCATCACATGGGAGGAAGACCAGTGAGGAGTGTTAAGCAGCTGCACGCCGTGACCTGACCTTGACTCCGTCATGCTCCTGCCTTTGTTCTTCTGACAGGGACCTCATAGACACAGGGAGCCCAGCCCTCTGCATTCTGTTCACCTCTCTTCTATGCCATGTGGCCTGATTGCCTACTCCCTTCTTTTTAAAATATTCCCTCCTGGAGTCCCACGCTCTCTGGGTCTTCATTCTCGTGCTCTCACCACATGAGAGCCTCCTCTGTCTGTTCTGTGGCCTCTCCTTTCCACTCTCCCTCTGGGGTTTGTATTCCTCAGAATTATGTTCTGGGCCCCAATTATCTTTATATACCAACCAAACCAAGAAAATCTCTCCCAGCCACCAGCTTTAACTGCATCTCTGTTCTAATGATCCCCATGGCAGGGCATCTGCCCAGATCCCTTTCCATGCCCTGAGGCTGCTGTGCACTGTGCATCCTCTGGGGATGTCCTTGGGTACCACAGATTCAGCAGCTCCCACTAAATTCTTCATCTCTCCCAAGCCCTCCCTCCCTCTGAACTTGCAAACACAGACAGGCAAGGATAGCTCGAGCATCTGGTTTTTCTCCTCCCTACAAAATCTTAGTAGCTTAATCCAAGCCAAGGACAGGGAGAACAATTATGAAGAATTAGCTGAGCCTTCCTGGTGAAACTGGAGCTCAAATGGATAAATGAAGCCTAATTAAAGAAGAGACACACATATTTCTTGTACCCCCTTCGAGGATGACCCTAGTGAGATTCAGCAATTAATGACGTATACAGCACTTTTTCTAGGATGAGTTCACAAACTTAATTGTTTGATTTTTGTACACACGCAACATTTTTTACATCTTTTTATGTGCTGACGGACTCTGAGGTCAACTCCCTATCTTGGCTATTGTAAATAATGCTGTAATGAAAACAGGATGCAAATACATCTTCAATTACTGATTTCCTGTCCTTTGGATGTATACCCAGTAGTAACACTGCTGGATCACGTCATAGGTCCATTTTGGCTGGGAGTTTTTAAAATCCCAATGTCCAGGACACCCTCTCGCTGGAACCAAAATAGAATCTCTGAGGGTACCACCCAGACATCAGTGTTATTTCAAACTTGGCTGATGTGTGCCTTCCTGTTAATAACACAGAGGCTGAGCTGGGCACCTCAGCACTACAGACTTCTCTATTTGTCTCCATGAACAGTCAGGATGAGGACTGGCTATAGCTCAAACTCAAGTGCATATGGAGGTTTTATGAATCTCCATTTCACATTTGGCAGTCATCCTTATTATGGTTTTATCATGCAAATGCGGTGGAATTCGACTTGGGGAACTTAAAACGACCCAAGTAAGCCCTTCCCATTGTAATTTTTTCAATTGTTATGAAGTAGTTTTGGTTATAAGTATTGACAGACCCCAGCCTGCCCGTGGAATCTGGGGGGAGGGGAGCTGGAGGGCACGTATCCCCACTCGACCAGTTCCATACGAGTGGGATGGTTGGAAGAGCGTTTAGCTAAATATCTCAAGGCCACCTTAGCCCAGAAGCATTGACCCAAAGGCAGTAACTTTGAGAACATGAGCCCCCATTCTTAATTTGATTGAGAATAGCCCTGCTGAAAATTGAAGACATTGTTTAGAACTTAGAACTGCGGAGCGCACGGGGCCTTCTGGAAGTAACACTATATTGGTTGCCTATGGCTGCCATAGCAAAGTCTATGCCCCTGTATGGAGTCACCAACACCGAGTCGCTGCCCCACCAGGCATTGAGCTGCTTTGCCCGTGATTCCCTTTCCTGTCTGGGGACAAGAGGATGATGATAACACAGGCTGCTTGGTGTTTGTGTCGGCATTAAATGAAACATTGCACAAATTATTATCATGAATAAAATTTTCCTTTGTGCTATCTACCTATAGATTTTTAGTCTGGGATGTTTATAAGAGGCAATAAAAAAAAAAAATGACCCTAAGCTACCACATAGGAAGGCAGGCACGGGCCACTCTTAACATGAATCTGGATGATGAGGTGCCTTCACACCTTGTGATCCATCTGAAAAAAATAAATCCCTCCAACCTAGAGCCGAAACCCTAGAAATATTTCTATATTTCTCCATCTGCTACTATAAGTTTTCTATCCTTGGTTATTCAACTGAAAGAATGGAAATCAAGTTAATAGAAAAAAAAAAAGGCAGCCTCGCCTTACTTGCAGGAGGTCACGGAGAAATAAAGAGAGGGATGGGGAAATAAAAAATAAATGTTGACCCCAATCAGGTGGTCTGCCGTCTGACTCGAGAGGTGTTGGAGGAACAAGAGGTGTTGTGTGATTAAGCAAAGTGAAAATCATACACGTGGCTAATTTAACCGTACTCTGCCTCCTGCCTCTACAGAAAATATTTGCTATCTACGCCTTTCCATCTTTATTTGCCTATAAAAATTATGTTATTAAAACACACCACACATAGAAAATCACGAAAGGGAAAACAACAGTTGCCCGAACCCCCGTTTTCATAGTAAACTCATCATCTCGGAAGACTATTTTCTGTTGTCAAGGGAAGGATCTGAGATTCTGACTTTGAAGAGAGAGAAACCCTGGACAAACTCAGACAAGAATGATGAGGTTCGTGTTAGAACTTTAATATGTGTTAAATATTCAGTTATAAAAAGCTCTCCCCTCGCATTCGTAATTATAAACTGACATATTCATTTAAACATTGTCAGCTCGAAATCAGAATTCTCACTTTGTAATGCTTCAGTGGGAAGAACGCCCTCGAGCTTTGCTATCACATGCTTGGAAGGAAAAAGAGAAGCATTTCTCATTTTAAAGGTTATGTCAAGCCTTTCTTTGAAAGTGAATTCTAATGTTTTCCGGCCCAGTAATGCTAGCCTAATGGCTGGGGTACAATGGTTTTTAATGCCATCATCGTGTGAACAATTTTCATTTTCTCTTTTCATTTAATACTTTTTAAAACAGAGCATCCCTAACAGTAAAATAGAGAGATTAGGAAAAGCGAGGGCTGGTTAAAAAAGAACTCTGGAGTTTTCTGTTTTCCCAATTTCCATGAAGCACAAGCTTTAGGAACAGGAGAGCAATGGTCAAATAAGCTTGTTTCCCATGAAGCCTTATCCTTTAAACAGAAGGCACCAGAGGGAGGGGTGTGTAAGATGACTGTGTGTGTACAGCAGTGATTCTGTAATTAATTTATGTTGAGCTTTGTGAAAAGCATTCTTTGTCCCAGCATAAAGAGAGGGCTTTGTACTTTTCCCCAGTTACTTAATCATTACCCTCAATCAGCTGAGCCCGTTATGTTCCTTTTTCCTTGACTGGGGACTGTCCTCGATGGATACATTTCTTTTCTTTCTTTAATCCTCTTTTGTAAGGTGACTATCCAGAGAAGTGTGTGTCCAAGAGATGGCATCGCAGGGCTAGCTTAAACCTTTAAAGCTTTCTTGTCTGTTTCCAAAGCCACGCTTGTTCAGTCAATTATGGGACGTCCTAATATTTTATAGAACAAAAGACACTTTGGCCAGTGAACTGCCAAAATGGTATCATCAGTGAAATCCACCACCAGATCGGAAAAATTACGTACCATCGTCTGGCTGTAATTGAGGAGGGTAGATAGGACTCAAAGGGGGAAAGGACAGAATTTAGGCCAAAAATGATGAGGGTTAACCACAGGGAGGAAAAATTAGACCCATTTTTGAAGTCCTGCTTTCCAATGAAGCTTCTGACAGCTACGAAATAGTGATTTTGTAAATAATCACATGATGTGTGAGAATGCAGCACTGTGGATATGTTCAGAGACAACTTCCAAATAGGAAGTTTCTTTTTTTAACTACTTAGTATCCTCTAAAAGGATTGAATATAATACAGGGTGCCCCAAAGGTTGCCCCTAAAGTCACCATACACAGAGAAAATGGGAAACTATAGCCAAATGTATCTTTATTTCCAAAATACTCATTATAACACATTATCAAATATTTACAAAATATTCTCTACTTGTTGGCCACCCCTTTGTTAAATTTTGTAGTGAATATTTTGGAAATAAAAGTACATTTAGCCACAATTTCCAATTTTCTCCGTGCACGGTGACTTCAGGGGTGACCTTTGGAACACCTTGCGTGATATGAGAGAATAAGATCATAGTTTTCTGATTATAAAAAAACAAAGAAATGGAGAGAACTTAGTAAACAGGGAAAGAGTAAAGAAAATAAAATTAAATGATTGCACTTATTTCGATAATTGTACCATTTTTGCATATTTCTTACCTGTCTTTTTTCCATTTTCACACATTATTATGAATGTCAGAAACCACAGACTTGGAGCCCATCAAATATGTTTCCTTTGGAGAGCAATACATACAATTTAGTCAATAATTAAAAATAAAAGTTCACATTAAAAACAAACATGTTGTCATCCTTGAGTGAAGCACGAGATCTGGCAACATGTGGGCTGCAGTCGGCCCTGTGGCAAGAACGGATGAGAGCTGGGTGGGGCTGGGGCCCCAGCAGGCACCTGTCACTCACCCCCCACGCTCCCCACTTTGCGGCTGTTCCCTCACGCTGCATTTATCTATTTTTATGTGTTCATTTTCCATAAGACTGGGGAGAAAAGAAAGATGGGGGCTGTGGAGAGGAAGGATAACTGTGAAAGAGAGAGCTAGAACAAAAAGGCTGAATACTTCCAGAAAAATAAGAACGGGAAAATATTTCTTCCTGTCATAGGCAACTTCCCTGTCACCTTCCCATTAGAGTTCCCCGTGTGTACTGGGGACCCTTGGGTTTGCAACCGCGGGGAGCAATCCCTGCAAAATCATTGTGTGTGATACATTGTATATCGTGCTAATTAGTTAATTTGAGTCTTTCAGTGTTACTCCACCAAAGCACGTTTTAATGGTTTCATAATATACCATTTAATAGAACATTGAGTGCATGTATATATTTAATGCCCCTTAAATTATTAGACATTTAAGTTAGCAATTGCTCATAAATAAACTTAGTACTGCTGTTACTATCCTGTTACATATAGCTTTCAAAAGAACGCTTAGGAACAAAATTTCTGGGTCAAGTAATAGGAACGTTTTAAAAAACTTGGTATGCGCTACCAAATTGACTTCTGAAGTACAAGTTAAACCTGTGGGTTTTTGTTTGTTTGTTTGTTTTGTTTTGTTTTGTTTTGAGACTGAGCCTCAAGCTGTCCCCCTGGGTAGAGTGTCGTGGCATTACAGCTCACAGCAACCTCCAACTCCTGGGCTCAAGCGAGTCTCCTGCCTTAGCCTCCCAAGTAGCTGGGACCACAGGCGCCCGCCACAACGCCTGGCTATTTTTTGGTTGCAGCCATCATTGTTGTTTGGCGGGCCCAGGCTGGGGATTCGAACCCGCCACCTTAGGTGTATGTGGCTGGCGCCTTAGCCACTTGAGCCACAGGCGCTGAGCCTGTTTGTTTGTTTTTTGCAGTTTTGGGCCAGGGCCGGGTTTGAACTTGCTACCTCTGGCATATGTGGCCAGCACCCTACTCCTTGAGCCACAGGTGCTGCCCTAAACCCGTGTTTTAAATCTTTATCTCAGAGGACATTGACTCTGTAGTTAAATTTCCTCAGCACACTTACATGATGTCAATCAAAAAAAGAAAAAAAAAAAAAAAAAGAATAGACTTACTATATTTCGAACTTCTTGTGCAAATAATTAATGATCTTTAAAAATGTTTGCAGCTCCCTTAAGATCCTCTCATGGCACATTGGTTGAAAATTACTGATTTAACCCCCCCCCCAGCCATATATAAGTGGGACCATTTCATTGTACTTATTAGCCATTACACACAGACCCTCAAAGTGTGTGCCAATCTGATGGACAAAATGCTGTATCTCCGTTTTTTAATTTACATTTCTTTGCTTCTTATAGTGATAGTTTTTTGTATGCATCCTTCCATTTGAATTTCTCCTTCTGGTCATTATTGGTTTGGGTATTTGCATACATTTTACTATTGGTTTGGGTATTTGCATACATTTTACTATTGAGTCATAGAGCTTTGATCTTTTATGAATATTCATGAATTTCCTCATTTGTCTTTCACATTTTAATGTTTCATATGAAGATATGACAAATGGGTTTTCACAAACTCAAACTTGCAAAACTTTATATTTTTAATGATTGATTTTTGTTTTTAACAGAATCTCACTCATTGCCCTGGGTAGAGTGCTGTGGCATCATAGCTCACAGCAACCTCCAACTCCTGGGCTCATGTGATGCTCTTACCAGAGCGTCCCCAGAAGCTGGGACTACAGGGGCAGCTACAACACCTGGCAAGTTTTCCTATTTTTGGTAGAGACAGAGTCTCGCTCTTGCTCAGGCCGTTCTCCAACTCCTGAGCTCAAGCAATCCACCCGCCTCAGCCTCCCAGAGTGCTGGGGTTACAGGGGTGAGTCCCTGTGCCTGGCCAATAATTGATTTTTATTTAAAATATGTCTTTATAATTATTTTTACTGAAAAGCAGGGAAAATAAGATTAAGACAGAGACCTGCCTTCCTTATATTTTTCTGTAATTTTGCTTTTTACATTCATCTATCTGCCATTGATTTATTTTAACATAAATTAAATTGGGAGTATTTTTAGCTTCATAGAATTCTCACAATTTTTATACAACACTAGTTGATATAGTTAGTTCCTCAGCTGGTTTTCTTGAAACCATCTATTTCTCTGTTCAAGGAATAATATAAATACTCACATTCTGTCCCACTGATTTATCTGTTAAATTTTGTGCTAGTGGACCCTACTGTCGTTGTTGTCTAGACATGCCTTTTTTTCTTCCTTTGGAAATGTCTCCTTCATATTCGTGGTTACATACGTGTATGTTTTGATTTATATGTGGCAAATAATTCTCCTGTGGATGCTGGAAATGCTTGTATAGTTTCTGTTGCCCATACACTTAAAAGACTTTGGATCCTTCTGTGAATTCTGGTTGAGTACATATAAATGATACTTACAGAAAGTTAAAGTTATTTTCTCCTATAAATGACTCATTAGTGATGGCTGTTTACAAAGGTCAGGATGAAAGCTAGCAAGGGGTCACTGTATGACTGTAGTTATTGTACTCAGAATGGAGATCCAGAGATGTGGTGTTGAGAGAGAGAGAGGAATGGGTGAACCAAGACTCTTCAGTGGTCTAAGGTTAGATCTATGGTTTCTGCCCTCTGCCTTGTTCTATGAATTGAATATGCTGTGGAAAAGATTTAACTCAATGCTTAGTCCCTTAATTGTCCAGGTGATTTACATTTGTGATTTCAAAAAAGCTTTATTTAGACTCTGATTATGGACTCGAAGATTCCCCTTATATAAAGAATAATGTGGGCTCTGAAGCCAGATCACCTGGCTTCAATTCCAACCTGCCAAGCCTGACCCGATGGCTCACACCTCTAATCCTAGCACTCTAGGAGGCCAAGCTGGGTAAATGGCCTGAGCTCAGGAGTTCAAGAAAGAAAGAAATGTCTCATTATATTATGACATTAGAAATGTTTGATTTAAACTTTTCATTTTTTGCTAGCATAGTTTAGTGTATTTTTTCTTTTCCTCAACAGTATAAATAGATATAGTTTCTATTCCCCTTAGATTACAAAAAGCCTAGTTCATACAGATCCTAAACTATCCTTTAGAAGTCGCTATAAATTGTCTCCTTGTCATTACTGAATACTTTGTCAAGGCTCCCGGAGCGTGGAAAGCGGATTGGTGCTAGTCTGGGGTTATTGGTTAGTTTAGGACAATCACGAGTAGGGGTTTGGAAATGTATAGCAGGTTGACGGTAATTTTGTGGCTGTTATGCCAATAATTTTTTTTTAATGGGGTTTAAATTTTGAATAAATTTTTATTTTCCTAAGAATCCAATTTGGTTCATCTTATAAGGGTACATGTGAATTTTTCTAAATGTAGAATATAAATGTCTTAACACAATAACTAGGAAAATGACTAGAAGGCTATGTTAACTAGTTTGATGAAAATATTTCAAATTGTGTATAAAAACAGCACACTGTACCCCATGACAATATTAATGGACACAGCTATGATTTAATAATTAAAAAAAGAACAAAAATATTGGTCTATGATATGTTAGAAAATTTCAAACTAGAAGGAGAGAGGGAGGGAGGATAGGAGGAAGGAAGGGAAAGAAGGAAGAGAGGGAGAGGAGGAAGGAAGGAGGGAAGGAAGGAAGAAGCGTTTACCCACTAGACAAATGGAAAAATGCTTTGGCATGCTAAATGGGTCATTTGATTGCGGAATAAACCCTTCATACAATCAATTAATCATCAATCAATATTTTTGTTTGTTGTGGTTACCACCTTGAATTTTAATTCGTTGCACAAGTTAATTCCCCTTAAGTCTTGGGGTTAATCACAGAAGGTTTACCGTGTTCTCAGAGATTCAAGGGCGGCATGTGGGGTTAGGAAGTCCTTTAAGTGTGGAAGATATTGACAAGGCCTCGCTGACGGGCAGCTTAGCCCCTGCCCCTGGCTTTCCTTTAAGACTGAGGGCTCCCTCTGCAAAGCAGGTGAGAAGTTTAGTCTGGAAGCACACAAAATTCAGATTAATCTACAGTTGCCATTTAAAGACGAAACCCAAGTAAAAAGAAGATTGCAAGATCGATGTTCCGGCTTTCTGCGCCAGCCTGTGGAGTGGAGACTACCAGAGTGATACCTGGAATACCTTTTTCCCTTGGGCATTCCTTGTGAGCCCTGAGTACTAAAGGCAGACTAGAAATTAAAAGAGAACATGACACAGCTTTGAAAATCTCGTCCTCTGTGGCAATACAGGAGTTAAAGCTTTTTTTTTTTCCTACTGTATGTACCAAATTTGGCCTGTGATTCCTTTGAATGGCATCAGAAGCAGCTGGCTGGGTGTGAATCTCTCTCCTCTCTTCCCGTCTCACTTTAAAATATGCCTGGCAAGGATCCAACAACCCCCTTCCCCCGTTTTTTTTTAATCCATCTTACCCTCCTGTTCAGCTGACCAAGATTCCAAATGAAAAAAGCATTCCTTCCCAATGCAGCAATTCAGAGGGGCCCAGCACCAATGGAAAATAGACAATACCTGCGTGGACCTTCAGTAACACACCGGGTCTTTTGCTTATACTCAGCAGGTTCTGAAACTGTCTCTTTAGAGGACCTTTAGAATTTTTTTATAGTTGATGAAGTGACCCGTAATAGCAACTCTCCAGTCACTGATGAAGGACCAGAACACACAGCTTTGTTCCCAGGCTTTTTATTGTATCAGGTGTGGTGAGCAGATCCCGAAAGCACTTGAAATTCCATTAAAGTTACATTCATTTATCTCAAAAAGAAAAAGAAAAAAGCCGTCTTTGGAAGTTTGTCTCTGTGGGTGTCATTCAGGGGAGGGTCTGCTCAATGCACATTGTATGTAACTGAAGATGAATGATCAACCGCTCAGGTGCAGATCCTTATAGTGGGAGATGATGCTTGGTGGGGACACAAAGAAAAACGGAAAAGCAGTTACATTAACAGCCGAGTCATTCGGATGGAGTAAATAAATATAACACGCAGATGCCCCCACATTGTACAGAACGTCCGCCCCGGTGCTTTTCAATATGTATGTCAATATTACCAACACTTAAAAAGCTGTTTGACGAACCAGTCTTAGGACAAGACTGTGGAATTCCCTCATTTCCAGTATTTTAAGATGAGGCACATTTTAATCCAATCAGCTGCTTTCTTCCAAAAGCAACCTCACGTGGACTTTGTATGTGTGGCTTGTAACAACAAATACAATGGAAGCTCTAAGAACAAATAAATATATCTTAATGCCTTGTCAATAGCATCACGGGTACGTCATCAGCCTCCGTAGATAAAAAACCACAGGATGATGGTATTTCTATTTAAAACTCAGTCTAGCTCAGGGCTAACAGACTGAGCAAATAAAAACAGAAGATGCACAATCGAAGTTGTATTTCAGATAAAAGGCAAATAATTTTTTTTTTTTAGTAGAAGTCCACCCTATACAATTTTAGGGACATACTTATGCTAAAAAGGGTATATTTCATATTTCTCCGAAATCCCGCTTTAACTGCATGTGTTATATTTTATCTGGAAGATCTTTTCTATCTCTGCTGCCACGCAGTGATTTGCTATGGAACGCCGGATCCTCTATCCAGGGTCAAAAACAAGTTGGAGTTTCTTAGCTCACCCCCATCTGCCAGCTTTAAAATGCTGGCCGGTCAGCAGGACCAAGAAGCTCTCCTCTGCAGCAGGTAAATGCATTTCCAACTGTCATTCCACTTTCTCAAATGGAGAGAGAGAGCCCTTACCCCCTGGAGGAGAAAATAAGAGCTGATACATTGAAAGAGAAAATCTGAGAAGTCACAGAATTAGCAGCAAATGCGTTTGAAGCAACCCTCGCTAAAACAACAACAAAGTTGGAATAATCAGAGCAGTAGGTTGAGCTGCGTGAGGTCCACTGTCAGTGAAGACACACACACAGAAGGATAGAGTTGGGGGGGGGAGGGGAGAGACAAAGAAAATTTTGCATTTTTTTTTTTTTTTTTTTTGCTAGCAATTTCTTAATAAAATGCCTATCAGAAAACTAGACCTGTTGTCGGGGATAAACTTACTGCGACATCATACTGGTTTTTCCCAAGCTTCACTAAAGCAGTGGTGTAACCAACAGTGGATGGTAAATACTTTTTTTCTTTCTTTATTTCCCTAACTCAGGCCTCCACGTGGTCTCTTTTTCCTCCTCTACCAAAGTATTCTAATAAGCTCCTGTGTCTTTCACTTTGGCTTCAGTGACCTTGTCCACAACCACATGAAAGTCCACCTGGCAAATTGTATGACCAGGCTTCAGTCCAGCTGGCCGGCTCTGACCTTCTGTATCAGCAGTCCCCGGGGTGGGGTGCGCTCAGCCCAGGGAGGGGGATGCAGATTCCTGGGCCCCTACTGCTGCCTGACCGGCACCTGCATGTCCATGTGCTTCTCCTAAATCCAAACGCACATGGACTCCACTGGCTCGCAGGGCTCTGTGTGTTTGATGGAAGACATGCACACAGTGGGCTCCTGGCTTGTTTGCAATTGGGTTATGGTTTTGGTTTCTCTACAAAAGAAGCCAAAAGAAGAGGGAGAGATATGGCAGAAATGTTAATTGTATGAAAAGGAGCACGGTGGGCGAGTGGGGTGCCTCACACCTGTAATCCTAGCACTTTGGGAGGCCAAGGCAGGAGGACAGCTTGAGGCCAGGAGTTCAAGACCAGCCTAAGCAAGAGTCAAACTCTACCTCTGCAAAAAAAATAGAAAAATTAGCCCACTGTGGTGATGTATGCCTCTAGTTCCAGCTACTCGGGAAGGAGGCTGAGGCAGGAGGATAGCTAAGTCCAGGAGTTTAAGCCGGCAGTGAGACACCATGGCACCATCGCTCTCCAGCCTGGGAAATAGAGTGAGACCCTGTCTCAAAAAACTAAAAATAAATACAAGTGGAAAAAGGAGCATGGAGTGTCTTGTTGCTGGTAAGAGTAGGGCAATCGTGAATGTTCCTTTCCTCTTTTTTTTAGAGACAGGGAACACTCAGGAGAGCCAACTATTTAAGAATCATTACAAACAGCAACAAAATAATTTGAGGTGAAAGGGTAAATTTATCAAAGTCGTGGAAAAGAAGGCAAAGAAAAGAAACCTTCACAAGTACTAGAGTGACATTGAGGAAAATTATATTTGGAGCCCAAGTTTCTCAAGGCCAAGCCTAGCGTTATTTTTAGAAATAGAAACTTCATTGTTGCCTTTCGGGGTTCAGGATTAAGAACTGGCCCACTTTTGAACAGGGAAAGAAATTGTGTTCGTTTGTTTTGAGTGAACAACCTCATAGCTGAAGATGAATCAATTCTGATGGCCTATGACATAGTAGGAAACGGATGCGTTGGTTGTGGGATCACTGGGAGCGGCACAGGAACCCTAAGGGAAAGGGGAAAAGGAAATTTGTAGTATAATCCTCAGTGTGTGTAAAAATAAGCACAGGGACCTCAAAATGAAGGAAGAGAAGTGCAAAATATTCATTGGTTTGGGGACTCAGTACGTCCTTTAAAGTGTAATTTCTCTGCCTTATCACCAGATGCTTTCAGAAAGTGCGTTTCAGATCATGTCCTGATGTTCTAAATTCCAGGGTTCCCCTAGGGCACCTTAGGAGTGAAAGTGTGAGACTCCTACAATCCGTCTCCCCACCTCTAACCCGAACCTGTGAGAGGGAGGGCAGGCCCTGCAGGGTTGCTCTGGAAAGCTCTGTTGTAGACATAGTTCCCAAGTTCAATTCCCCGGGAGCTCAGGCCGGTCTCTTAGTTTCTCCACACCTAGAAACCCTCATTTACATTAACAAAATGGGAGTACAACAAGTAAAACCTCATAAACAAGTTAGTGATGAGGAGTGGGTGAGTTAACACACCAAAGAAAGTAGAACAGTTCCTACCAGCGCCTGGCAGGGAACTTTAGCTATCACTCTAAAGCTTGACTAAAGCAGTGGTGTGTAATGAATGGTGCACCCCAACTCTGCTATCTCTTTGTGTACTGGGGCTTGGTGCAAAGTTTTACGTGAAGGAAAAGTTCCACTGACTGCTTTTGAAAAGTTTTTTAAAGTGACTACTGCTTTCAAACATGATTTCATAATTTATGAGCATGGGTTTGTCCTTTGGCCCAAAGCCAAGTCCCTTCCCCCTTTCACCCATTAACCCTGTACTCCAAGTGTTAAAGACTCAGCTCCCTCCCTTCCCCAGACCTAACTAGGATGATATCACTGGAGTCGCAGAAACTTACATGATAATGTTTTGTTTTTCTCTCTCGCTAACTTTCTGAAGGGAAAAACATTTTATTAACCATCTAAGCACCCGCAGCCCTTTGGCAGTGCAGTCTATATAAGAGCTATCATTATCACCCACATTTGGTGAAGTACTTGGGGATTAAAAGTGTTATGTAAATGTTTACACTTGACTACTCCGTGGCCCCAGATTCTCAGTGGGGCGGCACAGACAGCCCAGGAAGGAGCATGAAGTCCCTGAGGAGAGGCAATGCTTTTTGTACAAGGTATGAAATTCTCTTTTAATTTTAGCAGAGAGATAGCTGCACTTCTGAAGGGCTCATTTGCGGCCATTAAGCATAGGACTGCTAAAGAGAAAACGAATCCAAATGGAGGGTGTGCTGCATATTTTAAGACTTACATGGGATGGGGGGAAGGGGTCTGAACCGGGAGAGGCGCTTGGAGTGACCAGGACTTCCTGGCAGTAAAAACAGCCGCTTGCGTCCAAAACCTCCCTGAAAAGAACAGATTCTCTTTCCTGGTAGGTTCTGCCTAAAGGCTGATGATTTTCTGTTGTTAGGACATTACAAAACATTGAATCACCCCTTGTCCTCCTTAAATCTTTCTTCTTCCTTCAGAGGGAAATCTCTGGGGCTGCCGCAGGTGCGTCCTTAAATCTCCTAACACTCCCTAAATTCTCTTTTCGACAAAGAAAGGGGGGGGGTTAAGACCTAAATCTGAGCCTTCCGCCGATCTGTGTTTCTAGGTATGATAATAATTGTGTAATTTTAGTTGTTCCCTTAGTTGTCTTCTCCCCAAGACCCGGGAAGCTGATTTTCCATTTATGGTAATGAGCTCAAAAATGCCTTCAAAAATAAAAGTGAGAAAACGAGGGGTTTGACATAAAGCATATCAGATAAAGTTGCTGTGGCAGGCAGCGCTAGCAAAAATCTTGAGGGCCTGGGTGACCGTCTAGAAGCCACTGGACCAAATGACTTCAAGGTCTTGGCTAAATTCCAGGACCCTGGGAGGACAGGAGGAAGAGCTTGCCATTAGCAGGAACCAGAACCCTCCAGGGAAAACAGAAACCCCTGCTTAAGAGACAGTGTTTATGAAAACGAGAGTCCGTACAGCAGAGCACACATGAGGGAGCACAGGACAGAGAGATTGAGCTGCGGACACCAGGAAAACGACACCACTGAGGGTATCTTGAAAAGCGTCTGTTATGCACAATTTCAGACACTTATTGAAAGGATATCTGATTTTAAATAAAGTTGAGGAGGAGAAGCCCACACCCTTTTCTCTAATATTTAGAGAGATCCTGCATCTTCCTCTTCATGTTTATTTAAAAACATGAGAAAGAAAGAAAAAGGGGGGGGGGGGGAGCAGGATAGCAAAATCTCTGCCAAAAAACACATAGACGATTCTAGCTTGTTAGCAGCCCAGCTCCAAATGAGTTTTGCAAAACAAGTCCTTACAGTCATGTGGTTACAGCTTCTGAGGGAAGCCCCAAGCCCAAAGTCAGTGTCCCAGAACCAAAGCCATGGGATTAAAAAAAAAGGGGGGGGGGGAGGAACTTGACCAGTCTTGGGACAGGAATATGAAGGCGAGAAATCTCAGGCAGGACAAAGACCCAGAGGAGGGAAGGCTGCATCTCGCATTAATCTGTAAATGATTGCTGGTAAAGTCCGGAGGCTTCAGGCTTGATCTGTGTTTGTTTCAAAAGAAAGCCGAGGCGGACGGTGTTAATAAAGAGAGATTTAACTGAGAGCGGTGCTCGGAATAAAGTGGGCTACAAAAGGTCAAATTTGATCAGTTGGAGCAGATTACCAGGGCTCTAAACGGTGCGGTGCAGGGGTGGGCAGGCTGGGAGTGTGAGACTGACAGCGGGTGGGGGAGTCAGGACAGTGCCCGTGTCCCCGCAGGGCAGAGGAGTGGCCTGGAGCCTGGAGCTCGCTGTTTGCGCACCCCTCCCCTCCCACTCCCAAATGCGCCCTCCACCCTCTCAGGCCATGGGCTCCTTACTCTCTGACTTGGAGTCCCTGAAAGACTGGAAGGTTTAAGGTAGGCCTGCTCTGCGTTCTCCCGCATCCCAGGTTCAGTTCGCCGCCAAGTGCCTGCCCCCACCCCGAGGAAGGAGAGCTCGGGGGCCCTTGGCAAAGCCTGCCCTGGGTTTCAGAGTCAGCCAGATCTGGCCCGGAATCCTGTGGTTGGATACAGGAGCAACTTCAAGCAGACATATCGAGGCAGGCGTGCAGGCCTTCCATTTCACCAAGGGAGAGAAATGGGGGTGACTTTCTAGAGCCCTGGAGCTTATGGAAGTGGGGCCTGACCCGCTGACTCCTGGAGTCAGCCCTCATGTTTAATTACCAACTGGCAGCGGGGCTGAAGAGATGAGACAGAATGTGGCAAACTTTGGGGGACTTCAGGTAGAAAAGACACCTGTCCCAGAAAATCTCATTGCTGGTCCTCCTTGGAGGGAATCAGGGGACTTGTTCCCTCCTGCCACCTCTCCCCTCAGCCCCTCCCCCAGGTGTAATTTGGGGCAAAGCCAATGAGGATAATTTATAAAATCTTCCTCTGAATGCTCCTAAAACAGTGACTCTGACCTCTTCATCTCCCAGAGACTGGGCAAATTTAAGAACTGGAGGGGCTCAAAATGACCAAGTTGATGCCTCATCTCTGCTTGGGTCCAAGCTGGCTCCTGGGGTAGAGTTCACGGTGAATTCATAGATTGAACTTCACTCTAAATGGCATTTCCTAGCAAAAGCGTTTTTGGCTTTTTTTTTTAAATATAAAAATGTTAAACTGAGGGATTTTCATTAAACGTGGTTCTGTGCAATATCATGGTTTCTAAATACCTCCCACAAAACACCGTCTCATAGGACCATTCCAGAATCCAGCACAGAGTAGAGATGAACAGAGCGTGTACGTTCCTGGTGCTTCTTTTTCCTGACATTAATCTTATATTAAGTAGCTAATTTCTTGCTTCCTATTCATGAATTCTGCCTTAGTGTTTGTGTAATTTTATTATTTTTTAAAGCAGTAGTATACATAGAAAAGAGCAGATAAAAAAGTTAGCTGTATCCACTTTATTTTCTTTTTAAAAATTATAACAACTTGCCATAACTTCCCGTGTATGCTTTTGTATATCCTGTAATGTGTGTTAGTTTATACTCTGCTCTTTTTCCAGTGAACGTATCAAACATACGTCTATGTTTCTGCCTACCTTTCAAAACTGTAATCTTAGTGGCTAAATAAAACACCGAAAAGCTGATACGCATAGTTTACTAAATTATCCTCTTTGTTGAAAATTTAGATTATCTCTAGACCTTGATTTGTAGCAGTAACAACACGTTGAACACCTTTGTGGATACGACTTGTTACTTCCATTAAATAATTCACATAATTCTAAATCAAAGAGCACAAACACTTCCGTGGTCCTTCAGTAATATTTCTTTTTGTTTGTTTGTGTCTTTAAACTTCATTTTGAATTGAGAAATGGGAAAGTACTTGGATAATGTTCGTATGATACAGCCATTGGAATACATTTCATTCTCCTTTCTTTAACTGGATTCCTATCTCTAAAACTGAAATATTTCTTAAGAGCGCTTCCAAAACTCTTTTTCTTTACGAGATTAACTTAATATTACTGTACAAGTCGATAAGGCAGCCTCTAACAATGCGTGTGACCACAGTTATAAATTTTGGAAATGTAGTCCTCCAAAGGCCTTTTTAGATAATGATCCAAGGCTTAACCCATTTAAAAAATTTAAGTATCACTGAGAATGTTGTCTTTCCCCTAAGTATGTTCCTAAGTTAAGTTAATTTTCGTCTATGACTAGAGTAAGTAAAGCTTCACGAACTTGAACTGGAGAAACTAGAGAAAGATAAAGATTTTTACGATGGCGTCTTTGGCTAAACCAAGTTCACTCTGTCCACGCCTCTTCCTGGCAAGCATCATTCCATCAGTGTTTTAACTGTGTGCAATCCTTTCCTGAGTTAAGGAATGATAAAGGGGTAGAGTTTAGAAATTGTATTTTAAACTCCTTAATTGTTGCCAATGAGGCGTCCAGTGAGGCTAATTTTGATGCATTGAACCATTCCCCCACCAATAAGTCTCTGCCTATAATACGTGGGAGAAGCAAAGATATAAGGCAACCTTGTAAATGGGCCGTCTCGCAGGAGAATGAGCTTCGTATGCTAATATCACACACTCTGTGCTGAGTTATGTCAATTAAACCCTTTAGTAATCCAGAGAGATGGGGTGAGAGACAGATACTGTCCTTGTCTCATTAACAAATGGGTAGAATATTTAGCATATGAGCTCAGACAATTAAGTTTGCAAACTCATCATATAAAAAGTGCTACATACCTCATTGCTGAATATTACAATGGTCACCTTCGAAGTATGCCTGCTAGGCAGCTATGCCTTGACATCAATGCCTAGCCCAGTAGTTCTCAACCTGTGGGTCATGACCCTTTCATAACAATGAAAAGACATCGCAGCATTAGGAAGGTTGAGAACCACTGGCCTAGTCCATCCTTCATGGATGAGTTTGCAAACTTAATTGTCAGGCCTCATATGACAACAGCTCTGATGCCAACTCTTTTTCTGGAATGGCCAATTTTGGGACTAGCCAGGTGTTGGCCTCAGTGCACAGCTTCCCAAGGGGAGCACCTCAAAGGTGACCATGGCAACATTCAGTGATGAGGCATGTAGCACTTTTTCTAAGATGAGTTCATGAACATAATTGTCAGACCCCATGAAATACATACTAAAAAGGGGGAAAGCTTTAAAACCCACATAAAAATATTTATTTTCAGGCATTGTGGAATATTTTCAGGCATTGTGTCTAGGAACTCTGCCCGGCCTGTTGCTCCTGAAAAGTGATCTCAAGGTACAACTTTTAAACCTGCTTGTACCACAGTCTGGTGCTTTAGGACGTGAGTACTTTCAGGGTACAGTTTCACCATGTAAATCTTTCTCAAGACATAATAGGTATAATGAACACTCACTGGCTGATGGGCACTCTTTCAACCTTGACTCAAACTGTGCTAAAGCAATTCGTGGAACCAAACAGTTTGTACCTCCTAATGTTCTGAATTTTAACGAGAAAGAATAAATTACTTTTTAAAAAACCCTGTATATTTGAGATGATTCCATCCTAGTTCCCTTTTGCACATGGAAAGTCAGGGAGGGATAATGCTCTTGGCTGTGTTTTAACTCCCATCGACCTCAAAGGACGTACAAGAACCCTAACGTCCAAGACAAGACACATCAATAATGTTCAACTATAATGTTAAGACCCCTTTTGACCATTGGGAAAGAATAAACATTAGAGCTTTGCTCAAAGAAAAAAATAAAAATTACCCTAAATCAATGCAAAATATTCTTAGTACAGAAAAGGGGGGGGGGTGACACTGAGGTTGACCTATGATTAAAGGAATAAGGCAGAGTTGGCAGCGTGATTAGTACAAGATTTAATGTTTATGATATTACGTGAGTGGAGAAAAGTTGACAGTGGGATTAATCAGTAGGCAAAGCCCTGAATACCTGGCTTCTCATCTACAGATACTACAGTCCCTACATCCCCTCTGGGAGGATCTAAAACCCCCGTGTAGTTTAGCTCTCCCATTGAGAGTTGAGAGTGTTGGGCCAGGAGCTGGGGTGATGAGCTGAAGTCACAGAACTCAGGAGTGGTGCAAACGGGCTCACTTCTGCTCTAGTCTCTCCTCACAGAGCCAGCTGTGTGCCCAGGAGATGTTTCAAGCTCAACAATTTGCAAACTGTACCCATGATGTGCCCCTAAGACCTCTTCTTCTCTTTCCAGCTCTAGTAGGGTTTTTTGTTTGTTCATTTGGGACAGAGTCTCACTCCATTGCCCTGGGTACAGTGCCGTGGCTTCATCATAGCTCACAGCATCCTCAAACTCCTAGGCTCAAATGATCCTTCTTGCCTTAGCCCCCCAAGTAGCTAGGACTGTAGGTGCTTGCCGCAACGCTCGCTAATTTTTCTATTTTTAGTAGAGATGGGATCTTACTCTTGCTTAGGCTGGTCTCAAACTCCTGAGGTCAAGCACTCCACCTGCTTGGCCTCCCAGAGTGCTGGGTTTATTATCGGCCTGAGTTTTGAATTCAGGGTTTCCTATTCAGCCAGGAACTCAGACTGGAAAGCAAGGCAGCCTCTCAATGCCTCCCTTTCCCTCTTAATTTATATCCTAACTATGCTGCATCTCCTACTGATTTCAACGCCCAGCCACTGGTGGACCCTGCCGTGTTGCTCAGAACTCCACCCACCTCCTCACTGGCCCCTGGCATCAGCCCTTGCTCTCTCAGCCTATTTTGCACACAAAAAGAAGGAAACATTTCAAAAGCCCTGAGTTGGAGTCTGTGACTTTCCTACTCCACACCTTCTCCTTTCCTCTTAGAATAAAAGCCAGTCTCCTTCTCCTAACCTGCAAAGCCCCATCTGACCAGCCCTTACCTGCCTCTAACTGTCCCTCCCTGTCTGTGCTCAAGCTCACCTTGCTCCATCCAGACTGGTCTTCCTCTTCCTCCGTTAAGCAGCCCAGCTATTTTGGCTTTATTTGCGTTAGCCACTCCCTCACCCTGGCTGGAAACCTTTCCTTAGCTCCTGGCAGGGCAGGATGCTGGTTGGCATTCAGATCTTAGCTCTCATGTCACCTCCTCCGAGGTGAGGCCTGCCCCCCCTCTCAAACTCATTCCAAAGTCTCTCTCCAGCTTATCTTCTCCACTGGCTGAACCAGGGGAAGTTGCCAGTATTCTGCTGTTGATATATTTGAGTTAAAAAACTTTTATTATTCCAACTAATATTCTCACAGCATTACCAACGCCTGGCATTTTCATACATGTTTGTTAATGGTGCTCTGTCTCTCGCATTCCACTCTAGGCTTTGTGTATTTAACTGTCGTGTACCCAGTATCTAAAATATCTCTATGATGTGACAGGAGTAAATGAATGAAGAATGAAACAAGGATTGAAGAGGTCACTGTCTGTATCTTACGTCCAATTTTACACGCCATGGGACCAAGGCCTTTGTGTGTTTATTAACACCCCAACTCCAGGATTTGCCTACCCTGTTACGGTGGCATTATGTGAAACAATTCAGTAATGTAGGAAATTAGAAAATCCTCTCTAAGAATCTGATGCATAGCAATTATTCAAGTGGAAGTCATTCTTTCTGGATAAGAGAGTGATCTACAACAGATGTTGACAAATCTCTTCGATGAAGGGCCAGATAGCAAATATGTCAAGATTGACTGGTCATACACACTCTGTTGTGGTTACAAAATCTGCCATTACAGTACCAGATCAGCCACCACTATTTAAACAACGCAGTGTGGCCGTGACCCAGTAAAACCTTCTTTCCAAAAAAACAGGTGATAGGCTGGATCTGACCCACGGACCATCATCTACCTCTGTTCTGTGATCTAGATGAACAGTGTGGCCAGCGAGAAAGTAGACGTGGCTTTGACAGATAGTGAGAGAGATGTTTTCAAAGCCCATATGGCAAAGCAACTATCCTAACACTTGCCTTGTTATTAGGAAAAATGAAATTAAAAGGCGCCGTGGTGATATTTCAGAGATCAGAGATGTTTTTTAGACGGTGCACACTTGATCTCACAAAGATGATTATAGTCTGGAGAAAATGTATGGGTTACCAGATCCCTTCAGTGTCGGATGAGCCTTAAAGCTGTCACAACATACAGTTCTGCCTGTTCTCTTTCTGTGTGTCTGAGAAATTCTGAGTAGTGAGAACACATGTGGATGGGAAAAACTAGGCCAGACTCTGACATGTTTTAAGTCACCGCTCGGCCTCACTTTGTTCTTTCCCGTTGCTGACACGTTTCCCTCCCTCATGCCTGATGACGCTCCTAAGATGAATGCCAAGTTCACGAGGAAAGCATGCCGTGTGGCTCTGGAGTAAAGTCACCTGCAGATACTCTCAGTCCTGTCACACAACATCCTGCAGACACAGGGCAGGGTGAGGTCGCCTGGAAGCGCTGCTGGTGTTCACAGAGGGTGGGCTGGCCCCTGCATATCAGGAATTCACCCTCTTAGAGGATAATGTATAAGAATTATTAACGCTTTCTCTGTGCCAGGCATTATGCTGAGTGCTTTCCATGGTACATCTCATTCTGTCTCTGCAATAACCCTGAGAAGTTATTGAAAAAGTGATACTTGGAAAGGTTTTTTACTTACCTAAACACACACATAGTAGCTGTGGAGACAGTGGAGACTTGGACTTGTCAACTTTGAGCCACAGCAATTTATTTACTTTTGAGACAGAGTCTAATTCTGTCACCCTTGGTAGAGCGCCCTGTCATGACAGCTCACAGCAACCTCAAACTCTTGGGCTCAAGTGATCTTCCCAAGTCGCTGCCACTACAGGCACCCACCACGATGCTTCACTATTTTTACACATGGGATCTTGCTCTTGCTCAGGCTGGTCTCAAACTCCTCCTGAGCTCAAGCAATCCACCTGCCTCAGCCTCCCAGAGTGCTAGGATTACAGGCTCCAGCCCCTGCACCCAGCCCAGAGCACTTTAAAAATGATGCCGTGTCCTGTCCTAACCTAGATCGGACCTTCTCTTGATAAATTAATAAACATGACAAAATGCGTTGTCTTAACTACACCTCAGATAGGAAAATTGCACCGGGTAATCCTTCCTTTCCCTTATGAGTGTTTGAAGACTCACATATTGCTGGCTACTGGGTACTTTAAAAAAAATCCTTTGCAGAGCAGTGGGAAGAGGGCTATAAAAATATAGAGAACATCTAGTAAGAATTCTCTAGATAGACCAAATTATCCATTTATGAAAGTGAATACAAGACCTGGACTTTCAAAAACAATTTATTATATTACCGAATAATCTTTTTTTTACAAAGCATGACTAATGTAGCACGCGGCATAACTAATAATGACAAAGGATATTATAAGATCACACAAAAATGTAAAGTAGAAGAATTCACGTACCTATAGGCTAGACTGCTCCTGTTGTTGCTTTTTCATCCTATTTTAGCACCAAAAATACTCATCAGTTTCTCTTACTCCATTGACACAAATAATCAACAGGAAAATATCCACTTGGACAATGTTTTTTTTTCCACTCCCAGGGGGTCTGTTTCCATAGTGGGCTGAATCAGCAGCCCTTTTTGTCCTTTCTGTATTAGGGACAAAAACAAAAGAAAAAATGCAGATTATATGAAATATTTGTCAGGAGAAAAACAAGAGAAAATTTCTCATAGCATCAGGTATTTTCCAAATTCGAGGAGAATCACATGTCCCTTGCATTCCACCATTTGGGACGTTAAAGGTAGACAAACCCCAGGTATGCTGCACTAGTTATCCCACTAGTTACCCTGATAAGGATAGATTTCACTCTGAGGTTTGCTCTCTCAATAGGGAAGAGGGCCCAGCGTGAACTGAACTCACCTTGGATTTGCACAGAGGTGATGGGGCCTTTTAAAGGGAGAGTGGGGGAGAGGGGAGGGAGCAGGAATCCCGGTCTCAGGGAAAAATTAAAAGGGGCAGGTGAGTATAAACGCAGATAGGGCCAGCTCTGTCTGCCAGCTCTTGCCGTAGGCATGAGGATTCTGTTCTCCCAAAGAGACTGGGAGATGGGTTTTGCCCTTCTGGAAGCTTGGATTTTAAAGGAAGAGTATATTCATCTGGCAACTCTGAGCTCCCTCAGGCAGCCACCTTAGGAGGGGGGGGATCATCCTCGGGGTGTAGCCTTGAGTTGTCACTAACTATGTTACTATTCTTCCAAGTCTTTTATTTATTTATTTATTGGCCGGGGCCAGGTTTGAACCCGCCACCTCCAGCATATGGGGCTAGCACCTTACTCCTTTGAGCCACAGGCACCACCCCTTCCAAGTCTTTTAATGTGTTGGGGGGAGGGGTAATGAAATCATTCATGTCAAATCTGTAGATTTTATTGGCTGCAGTTGAGACCTAGTTGAGAAGAGAGCTCCTGAGGAGCCTGGGGAGTTTGGTCAAGGAAAGAGTTCAGCAAACAGAAGATACCAAGTGCCACTTACCTCCCATTCACCACTACCCCCCAAAGTATTTGTAGGCTGCAGGTGCCAGAATCCTGGAATCCAACGCTGTATAGCTCTGGTCCCCAATCCAGGCTACAGACAGGTTCCAGTCCATGGCCTGTTGGGAACCAGGCCTTACAGCAGAAGGAGGTGACTAGTGGGCAGGTGGGTGAGCGAGCAAAGCTTCATCTGTGTTTACAGCCGCTCCCCATCACTCACACGACTGCCTGAGCTTCCCCCCATCAGATCAGCAGCAGCCTTAGAGGAGCACAAATGCTACTGCAAGCCGTGCGTGCAAGGCATCTCAGTGACACTCCTTAGCCTGATGATCTGAGGCAGCACTGAGGACACAAGCAACCCACTTCAGGTGTCACCATCTCCCATCACCCCAGATGGGGACTGTCTAGTTTCAAGTCCATAAAAGCAGCTCAGGGCTCCACTGATTCCTGATGATGAGTTGTATAATTATATATTACAATGTAATAACAGAAGTCAAATGCCCAGTAAACGGAATGCGCTTGAATCATCCTGAAACAACCCCCTGCACCCCAGTCTCTGGAAAAATTGTTTCTAATGAAACTGGTCCCTGGTGCCAAAAAGGTTAATGACTGCTACAGAGTTGCCACACAGAGACACCGTCAGCCTGCCCCCAGTTACAGTGCAGCAGAATGAGGGGGGAACCTCAGAAATCACTAAGTCATTCTCCGTTGGTCATGTCTTCATGAAAGAAAAAAAAAACTCCACACCCCAAACACCCCATTGCTGTGAGGACAGGAACCACCTGCCTGCTCAGCAGAGCCTGCCCCTGTGATCAGGACCCGGGTGTCATGCCGTCTAATTCACCTGACAACTTCTCGCTGAACTTCCTTCTCTCCCTGCCTGCCACCCCCTTCCAAAAGTGCGACTTTCTTCCTCTGAAAGCTCCCGACACTGACTCTGAATCTCAGAGCTGTAGATACATTTTTCCACTCTGTTGTGGGGGCAGCTCTTATTTCCATGGCCAGGTACAAACTCGGAGCAGACAGCTGGGTGGAGTGCCTGACTCATCTCTGCATCTGCCCCTCCTGTGTTATCAGACACTGCATTCCGCTGAGCGAGGGTTTGTCTGAAAACCCGCACGGTTCTCGTCTCTATGATGAGATATCGAACCAGATTATAATTAAGGATCCCTCATCTATAAAATTATGTGATCGATGTAAGAGAGAAAGAAGCGCCTTCCCTCTGGATCCCAAATCCCACCTCTGAGGGACAGCACGAATCTACTTCCTGCGCCGCTGCGCACCTCTCTCAGCAAAGCAATTCTCTTTATATTGATCCTCATTTTCTTCCAAGCCTCTTTTATTCCCACTCCTTCTGCACAGCTGATGGACAAAACTGCAAATCTGTTTTCAGCTGTTGTGTCTCTGAGCCAGAGGTGTAATGTAAATCAGCTGTGCCAGGGATGAGCTCTGCTGACACGGACTGACATTAGCCGTCCCGTGAAGGGTCCTGCAGGGCTGAACATTGCCATCAATCCGGGTTGCAGGTGCTTCGCTCAAGCCTGCTGGAAAACTCCGTTTGGGTTTTTTGCCGTGCTAGTTTTTCATTCTTGCAGAGGCACGAGCGTCTAAACCAGAAAGAATGGTCAGAGGCCGGTGGAAACGGCAGTTTTATTATGTGTATTATTATCGCGTTTCCTGGCCGGGCGGGAGGAGGAAGCAAAGGAAAGATTTTGTGAACTGGAAAAATGATGCCCGTACTGAAGTGTGTCATTCGCCAGTGGCTCAGGGTGTGTCTCTCCTTTCCTGCCATTGTTCCTGTCATTATTGAACATGACACATGTCATCGAGTTCCCCCAAACTGGGGTCCTCTTCCCCTTCTGCTACACTAAGGCACATTTAAAAGCTTTATTCCAACCTAAGGTCCTCAACGTAACTTTCCCCAAACCTTATTCTAGGAGTCCTCTCACCCTATGGGAACTTCCAACACTTACCATGCTACAAAAAGATGGGGTTGAAATAATTATATAGAATGTCTTTTTGTTTACTTAATTCTTTTGCATTATTGATTAAATTCCATGAGACCAGAAACCTTGTCCCCACTAGGGGCCCACTGGGATGGTCCCATTTGAATAACATAGCAAATCCACTTCTTTGGGGCCCAAAGAATGAGACTGAGCTCTGACCAAAGGCATGACGCTTAAGAAACCCAAGAACATTTGGATCTAGATGTGGACCAAGCCACCCTTGACCCACAAGTTTTCAGAGGGACCAATGAGTCTCTCTGTTTCTCATCTGAAGATTTTGAAAATCATGATTTTGGGGCTTCTCTTGGGGAGCTGGAACATTCTATGCTAGACTCCACTAGTGCCAGTTCTGCCATGTGGGACCACCGTGGCCAGAGAGAGAAATAGTGACGCATTAAACCAAAGTCATAATTTATAACGACATGTAGCTTTGGCATAGAACCTCAATATACATAAAGCTAATGAGTTGCACCAGGCTAGGTGAAATGCTGGATTTTTCTGGTCTAAATCATCCAGAATAGCATCAGTCTATGATACTGGCTCTGTTTCTCACTGACACCTCGATCTGTTGTTAGGAATGTTTTAGCTGCAGGTAATCAAATGCTATTTCAGCTGCATTTTTATAGTGGTCTAAACCAAGGGTCAGCAGCCCTTCTCTGGAAAAAACCAGGGGGTAGATATTTTTAGTGTTGCCGTCTATCATACTGTCTGCAACAACCACTCAACTGTGCCTCGTAGCCCTTGGAGCAACCAGAGATGGTGTGTCGCGAACAAGCATGGCCGTATTCCCGTGAAACTCTGTTTACAAGAGCAGCGAGTGGACTGCCTTTGGCCCACTTTGGCTGCCGGGACTCCAAGGTTAGTTATGGGCCATTTGTGCTCCCCTGAGTCTTAGACCTTCCAAATCCACTGCAGCCTGGACAGCAACAGGGATATAGAACCCCAGAAAGCAGGAGAGAATTTCCTTCTCCAGATGCCGTGAACTGAGCTGGCCTAAGCTGACCTGGGCTTCAGCTCCAGGGAAAAAGCGAGTGCAAGACAGGAGAGGTCACTGGGTTTTCTCAGACCCAGAATCACCTTTCCTTTTGGTTGTATCTGGGGACAGAGCGTAGAACCACAGCACACTTTGTCTTTTAAGGAAGACCCCGCACTGCTTTTCAGGGACCTGGAATCTTATCCATGGTGAGAACTCACCCTTTGTGGAAGGGGCACAGATGATAAAATAGGGCTGAGAGAGGGAAGCCAAGCAAAGATTCTGGAAGAAACAGCCCTGAAAAGATTTTAGGATTCCAGGAAGAGAGCAGCGAGGCTCATGTATTGCCTCCATAGAGCCAGAAAATGAGTTCTGTGGGAATGTAACTTGACTCTTGGTACCTTAGGTCTGTATCCAATATTACTGTCTTCATCATGACAAAAGTCACTGCTTCTTTTGGGTGTAACCATGCATTTTACGGGTAAACAAAGTCAAGTCTGTTCACGGACCGAGCACCAGATCAAGTTCACATGTACCTGACGGTGGCAAGCTGGACACTCAGCATCTCTGAGAAACCCACATTTCCTGCCGCCGATGGTGTCTCTCTGCACCCCCTCTCTGCCCATGTTGGGTCATTTATCACAATCACTACAGAAAGAGAATAGTAGTTTTGAAGAGATTTAAGGTTCAGAGCAGGCCCCGGGCCAAATGAGGTAAGGTGGCCTTCCCAGTCCCTGCTGCAGTGGGAGGCTCCCTGGAGGCAGGAGGCACCTGCAGCTTACCCTGAATTTAAATCCAGGCAAAATGAAGTCCAGGAATTTACTTTTATGACTCATTTCCAATTAGGCAACATGGCATGGGAGCGGGGACAGAAGAATTCAGGAATTAGGAGTGGGGTGAGTCTTTCTGATCTCCTGAGAACAAGCCCCGTGGCTCCTGTCTAGAATACCTGCAGCGGGGAGGCCCAAGGGTGAGCCGAGTGCCTTCCCAGTTATGATAGCTCTCTCCACTCTCGGATCTTCCTTAATAAATTACCACTTCACAATAAATTGCCCTTAAATTACTAGGTTGAAAGTGTCCACCTGCTTTGTCAAAGAACTAGAATTATACAAAATGGGGCGTCAAGGAGATCGCTGGGGAGGGAAGTGGTTTGAGGCAGAGTTTCTGTTAAAGACATTAATTTCACTTATGGCTTCTTCCCAGTGGGTGAAACTCCCCCCTCCGCCCCGCCCCGCACACACCTCCCCAGAGCACCTGCTCTGGCCCAGATTCTAATTGGGTCTCCTCCTAGCTTGTCACCTGGGGGTTCTGCTTTGCCCCCCTCCCCTGGAGGAGCACCAGGAGATTTTACCTTGGGGCCACTGGTCTTGTGCCGATGACAGCAGGAAAGAACAGGGCCTCATCAGATTTAATTTGCTCCATTAATATTTCTGAAGGAACAGAGGAAAGGGTCGTCATTTTCATCTTTGAAAGATTGTGTTTGAGCAAAACAGCTCTTGAGAACTCAGATTTTGTTCCACTGAAAACTAGTAACTGAGTTGGATCCCAGACCAGCATGTGCCCCGCCATCCTCGCTCGTTACAGAAGACAGCGGCAAATATGGTTCTCTGTGTATTGTGCTTTTGAATCCTGGTTGTAAGCGCTGTCTGCAATCAAGCAGAACTCTCCAGAGGATGAAGCTATACTAAGCTTTAATTTTCTAGTTAACGTTTTTTAGTAGCCATAAAATCAGCTTTATTGTCCTGTACTCTCTCTCCACGGATCACCATTCAGGGTATCAGCAGCCCTGGGCACTCTCAACCAGCTGGTCCGCTAGTTACAGACAAACATTTTGCGTGTAAACTTCAAAAACCATAAAGTCAAGACTCCGAGAGTAAGAGGATTTGAAGTCCCTGCCTCTGCATTTCATAGGGGGAGGGTTTTGCTCTGTAATTGGCCTAAATCCCTTTTGATCGCCATTTCTTGTTTTTTGGCAGACTGTGTTTTTTACTTGGTGAAAATAAATTTTTTTTAACTCATGGTAACACCATTCACCCACCTAGATCTTTTACTTTCATTAATCTCTGTGATCATATTTGTTCTAAACTTTAATCTCCAAACCATAAAATGAAAGTTTATATCACATCTCGAGGCCTTGAGTTTCTGTGTGTGTTACTGCGCAGAAGCGTTTGCTAATGAGAGTTGAGGCAAGAAACAGATAAACCTGTTCTGGAAGGCGACTAAAGATGCTTTCATGTCTCATAAATCCATTGATTGACATTTTGATTTCACTTTACATCTGATTTTTTACAAAATAATCAGAGGTAAATTCAGTTAATTGTGTGTTGTGAGGTGGTTCCAAGAGCGGCCTCTTGGCTTCTGACTTTAGGTAAACCTCTGTTTTAAAAAAGTATTTGCTGAAAACCTAATCTACCTGATTATAGCAATCAAGATATTTGGGGTATATTGAGTGTCTTTTGCTAACGTATGGTTTAATTATGACATTCTCTGTGTCCCCTTTTCCTATAATTATTTTTCTCTGCATTATGCACAAACTGAATAGCCAAACAGCTGTAAGAGCAAAGATGAATAAGTGGGAAATTAAATGTCCAGTTAGCTAGAGGCGTGCTTCTGTGCAGATATGGAAAACAAGTCCTATCTTAAAAATACAGTCCATTCTTCTGAGGGGCCCTGGATAAACAAACTTAGTATTACTCAGACTAATCATACGGTCCTAATTCGCTACCTTGGTTTTCCATTAAACTCTCCACAGGTGATTCCATGTAACAATTGGGCTCAGTACATTCCAGATCCAGATAATGGATTAAAGTTAAGCAGATATTCTTTTAAAAAGACAGCATGTTGCCATGGGCTGTACTGGCGTTTTCAATATGAAAACCTCTAGCATATGAAAGATAAGATACGCTAATAGGCGTTAGTCTGACCCTTCCCTAACGAAGACAATTGGGAGTTGGAAAAGAAAATTGGAAGCCAAGAGGTCAGAGTTATGTGGTGTTGGCAGTTCAGACAGGTGTCTTGGAAGCTGGACCCAGAAGCTTCTGGAAGGTACACAACAAACACAGCAGGCAGTGGAGGGAATTGAGGCTTCACAGAGCAACAGAGAAGAGAAGGTCTGGGCACGTCTGTCTATATCAGGCCTTCTTTGTCCTGAATTGGGGGCAGTAACACTACCACGTGGTGCTAATGAGGTCAGTGAACTTTCCCCCTACTTGGCATTGCTTGTTCTGAATTCCTTTCTGAGACCTAATGTGTCATAGGGCAGTGGGCTTCAGGGCAAGATTCATCTGAATTCAAATCCGGTCTGCCAGTTCCTAGCTGCAGGACCTTAAGTACCGAATCCAGCAGACAGCCTGCCTGGCTGGGGCACTGCTGAACCTCCAGGTAATCCATATAAAACCCTGACGCTTGGTACTCACCACCTCACCAAGCGAGCTACGTATAACCAAACATTTCTGAGCCCACAGGGTGTTTCCTTGGAGGTGAAGGACATTATCTGGGCAGCATCTGTCCCTAAACTATATTTTGAGGCTATAATTTTGAAGAGGTAATGACAGCCATTAGCTTGGTGTTAATAAGCATTCAGGAAACCTTAAAGGATTGCTCTGCCAAGATAGCTACGGGCTGGCCAGGGTATGTCAATGATACGGACCAGATGCCGAAGCAGGGGATTCAAATAGGTCCAGATATCCATCCACTGATAGGGAAAAGTGGGTGGGTGAAGAGATGTTCTCTCATTAGAGATGAAGTTTGTCTTCATTAGAGATGGGATCTTGGTTACAGGTGCTAGTAACGTGGCCTTATGTAAAAGAAACTTGTAAGGAAGGTACAGTCAGCCTCGTTTCTGGGCTTGGGAATGAGCCTAGGTGGGTCCAGCAAGCTTCAGCCTTTTTCCAAATGACATGTTGAGCTTCTGAATTGCTGACCACTGGCTTGCTCAGTGTGTGTGTCTCTGTGGTAGAGGTGTGGTCAGCTGATCTTGTGAATAGTATATCATCAGGAAATAACCTCACCAGGGAGCTCCCACATGGCAGCACAGGGAGATCCTGGGTGAACGGGATTGAAGGTTATTAATTCTGAGTTGGTATTCCTGTATTCTCATCTATAGCTATGAAACTTGTTGGGTATTTGATGACAACATGAAGCATATACAGATTTATTCCTGCTTTGATTTAGTTTTAGTTGCACACTAGGCCCTCCACGAGTTGACCCCACAGGGAACTGTAACAGACTAGCCAACATACAGAGGTGGTCAACATAAGGAACCAGGCCTGCTGTACACAAATGTGGTACACATCCGGTGTAGGAACATGAGGTCAGCTTAAGGAGGTGATCACCTAGGGAGGTTCTACAGTATTTCAAACTTTATTTAAATTAAAAAATAACATTAAGAGAGAAAGTGAGCTACCTATGTCTCCAAAGGTCAGATGAGGTAACTGGGGTCAGGAACAGCGCTCTAAGGTTAACCCTGTTTGAGGAGCCAGTGCTGAAATCAGGCTGGCTTGAGAGCTGGAAACCGTGAGCTTTGGCATGAGTGGAACATGAAACTGCTTAGCTGAGGTTACTGCTGCCAAATCCTAATAGCTGGGTCTAATGGCCTGATTTTCATCCTCGTTGTACTTGAACTCTCTGAGGCATTGACACTGTTGACTCAACCCTTTCTCTTTGAGAAGTTTCCTGTCTCAGTCTCCAAGACGCTGCAGGCACTGGTCCTCTCCTGCTTCTGGGGTCATTATTTCTCCATCTCCTTTGTTGGCTCCTCCTCTGCATATGGGAGGAGGGGATGTGCCTTTGACCTTCTTTTCCTCCACTCTCCAAGATGTCGAATTGCCCTCTGAGAGTGCCCAGCGGACCCTGCTGAGGAGACATTCTGTTTTCACCTGATCATGCGTGCCTCAGGGCACCGTGTGCACACCCCAGCTCCCTCCCCCCACCCCACAGCCTTCCTTGTTACACCTCACCTGGGGGGGGTCTCTGGAGGCATTTGAGCTTGCCACCCTTCCTGACCCCCTTCTCTATGCATATCCCAGAGAGATCATTTAAAAAAAGAAGAAGAAGAAGAAAAGCTGTGACTTGTGCACAGAATCATCTGTCCCCCTGTCAACATTGCCCAACTCTGTTCTTAGCTTGGGTCAGTGGCTGTCGCCATCTCCCAGTTCTCCTACGTTAGAAACCTACATTAGGGACTTATTCATTTATTCCCTGAGTCTGTGTTACTGAAATATTTATTGGGTATCTAACCTGGGCTAGGCTTTGTGTTGAAGATGGAGAATTCAGCGTCTACTGTGCTTTAATATGTCTGGATGTCACAGAGTTTAGTCATAGAGCTTACAAAAAGAAAAAAAAAAAAAACCCTTAATGAGATAGCACAGAAATAAACACAAGTCAGGCCTGTGTGGAGGGGGAGCAACAGAGGGACTTCACGCTTCTGGAATTACAGCCGTGTCTCTGAGCTGGTCCGAAAGTCGGGAGAGGGGCCTCGGGGACCACACAGGAGGCAACCAGGAACAGCACAGGAAGAAATAATCACACACCTTCAAGACCATATTGCCTGAGGGGTGGCTTGGGTCCTTCCCACACGTGTTTAACTGTCTTTAAATCCTTTCTTTTCTCCTTGGAAGCACTTCCTGAGCTGAGATCCTTCTGGCTCCCTTGTGGCCTCTGACCTCCCAGGGAAACCTCTGAGCCTAATAGGGCCCCCAACCCGATGCCCTTCCCAGGGCATCCTGCAGTTGCTAGACTGGGGGTGAGGGGAGGGGGAGGGCGTGGTAACCTTCTTAAAAGACAAGAGTGATCTTGTTTCTCTCCTCTTGAAAAGCTTCTGGGACTTCTTGCAGCCCACAGAAGACAGTGGATGCTGGGAACTGGCTGCCCAGGCTGCCCACAGGGAGCCACTCTTTCCCTGCCCCGCCTCTCCCAATAACCTGTTGATTGATGTGCCTGTCTGGCAAGTGTCACGTGGTGCTCTAGCTGTTTACAGTAGAACTTCTATGAGTTAACCTCCCTACCCCACCAAGGGACTGGAACAAGCTGGTCAACACATGAAGGTGGTCAATACAAGACACTAGCCTGATGTGTGCACTGATACACACAGGGGTGCATGTCTGTTCTGTGAAAATTAGGTCAACATGGGGAGGGGGGTCAGTGTGGAGAGGGGGTCAGTGGGGGGTGGTCAGTGTAAGGAGGGGGTCAGTGTGGGAGGTGATTGGTGGGGGGTGGTCAGTGTGAGGAGGTGATCAGTGTGGAGAGGGGTTCAGTATAAGGAGGTAGTCAGTATGGGGAGGGGGTCAGTGTGGGGAGGTGATCAGTGGGGGGTGGTCAGTGCAAGGAGAGGGTCAGTGTGGGGAGGTGATCGATGGGGGTGGTCAGCGTGGGGAGGGGTTCAGTGTGGGGAGGAGGTCAGTGTGGAGAGCTGGTCAGTGTGGGGAGGGGATCAGTGAGGGGAGGGGATCAGTGTGAGGAGGTGATCACTGCAGAGAGGGGGTCAGTATAAGGAGGGGGTCAGTATAAGGAGGGGGTCAGTGTGGAGAGGGGGTCAGTGTGGGAAGGGGCGTCAGTGTGAGGAGAGGGTCAGCATGGAGAGGGGTTCAGTATAAGGAGGTGGTCAGCGTGGGGAGGGGGTCAGTGTGGGGAGGGGTCAGCTATGGGAGTTCTATATCGTAGAGCCTCTGTGTCCTCCCCAGCTGGGGCACAGTAAACTCTCAGACTGAGGGGACTGGACTTGTCCACCTCTGTGCCACCTCCACAACCTGGAAGGCAGTTTGCACTCGGGGGCTGTGCCGTCCTGTGCACCTTGGCAGCTGTGTGCCCTTGACCAAGTCCTGTTTCTCGCTTTGGCCTTCCTTTCCTTCCCGGTAGAAATGAAGACACGAG
The DNA here is from genome assembly GCF_000181295.1 of Otolemur garnettii. Lineage (NCBI taxonomy): Eukaryota > Metazoa > Chordata > Mammalia > Primates > Galagidae > Otolemur > Otolemur garnettii. The sequence goes on along the minus strand of NW_003852414.1, from coordinate 20,829,717 downwards.
GTGGGTGCCTGTTACAAGCCTAGCTCAGAGGTGCAGTTAGCTGAGTGGGGAGGGATTTCCCTGCCCCAGGGAGAGGAGTTATATAAACAATGGTTAGAAGGAATAACAGTAAAACATTGGCAGCCCCGTGCTTCTAAGTCAGCAGTCAAAGCTCCTTCACCAGTTCAGGCATGATAATGTTTTCACTCAAAATAAAAACCCATTGGATTGCATTCCGCAGATTAATTATTATGTGTCCAGTCAGAAAAAGTTCAAACTTCTATTTGAAGAACGCAACGGGAAAAGATGTCTTTGAAAGCAATTAACTAACTCTACTTTTTGTACCTTTCTCCAATTCAGATACTTTGACTCCTGTCTTTTCAGATGGCAGAGAGCGGGCAGAGGGAGAAAGAGAATATGTTTTGGGTTAAAATGAGATGATTTACTTGTTATAGATCTTTATTTTTCATCTCGGTTGGAAAACAGCCGGCCCAGGGTTGATGCATTTCCCTAAGTCTCTGCTCGTAAAGAAAATCTCTATACAGTTCTAGAATTTTCACTGTGAGGCAGTGTTGCAGGCAGATAAATTCAACATGGAATTCGTAGGAATTACTTATTGAGTGCCTAGATCTAAGTGGGCTTTTGAAAATCGAATATTTTCTTGAGATAGAGCAAAAAGACCCTTAAAAATGGCATGTGTGATTTTGTTATTCAGTGAGTACTTTTTAAAGCAGTGTTTTGGGGGGGGGCATAGAAACATAGTAAAAAAACTATAGATATGGCCTATACCCTCTAGCATTTTACTTAATATAAATGTCCAGGCAGTCCCCGAGTTACCAAGGAGATAGATTCTATAGGTTTGCTGTTAAGCCGAATTTGTATGTAAATTTGAAAGGCACATTCACCTATTACCTGGAATAGTCTCTGTTCATGAATGTGAGGTTAACATCAGTGGACGTTTGTAACTTGGGGACTTGCTGTAATAGCTTCCATTTCTTGTGTGTGAGTCAGATGTAGGTAATTCAGGGACTGCCTGCAACATGAGTCTGTAGTTCAATATTACATGTTATTAAGTAAAAATTCACTGGATAGTGTCTCAGAGCATTTCAACTGGACTCACCCTGCATTCACAGACAGATTGTCCCAGGACAGGTAATGGATGAGGAGGGAAGGGGACGGATCTGAGCACCTGCAGGAAGGGAAGTCCGCATCTGGTTGTGGCAATGGTGATTCATCACCTGCTGTGACCTATCAGGTTAGAGGGCTCTCTCTCACCAGAAAGTCATGCTGTCTAAACTACAGGCAAGAGAAATAAAGTACAGGATTTGGTTATCTGGGGGAGGGGGGGGAGTTTTTTCTTACAGACGAGAAAATAGAATTATGTTAAATACATGTAAAAATCATCAAAACAATTTCATTTTAAAAATATTCAATGTGGCACAGAAAATTGATTAATAGTAAATCCTTTCTAAGTAAGCTCTCCCTTTGCCATTGAAATAAATGATCAGTTAACTCATTTAATCCTTGCAACAATTCTTTAAAGCAGGTGGTCTTCTTGTCCTCACGTAATAGATGAAAAAAACAAAAGAGAACCTGCTCAAATGGCACCATTAGTGTGTGTGATTATTCCAGAGCCTTTGACAAGTGAACAGTAACCCACACCAAGCTATATACATATACACACACACATGCATTCTACACATATATGTAATGAGTGTGTATGGATCGAGAGATAGTTTTATGGTCGATAGAATTGAAGCTTACCACAACTGACAGATAAAAGTTCATTTTCCCTTTAATACCATTTGGAATTTGTTCCTATTAGATAGATAGTTATACTGATTAAAGTTTAGAAATAGAAAAGTCTGGTATATTCAAATCTATGCAGAAACTTTATGAAAAAATCTTAGTTTTTGCCTCTGAATGATGAGCTATGTTATATAAGCCACCCACACTCACGACATTATTAATAGCACGTGACTTTATTTATTTGTCCAGCAAAGACAGGATTGCCTAGAATTTTCCATTCATCTCATCTCATAGTATTTCCCGTCTCTCCCTTTTATCCACAACCCCCACCCCACCCACCCTCTCAAAAAAAAAATGCATATCTGGAACTTGAAATCTTCAGCCACAACTCTATGGAAGAAAAGAGATAAACTGAATAGGATGGGAAGAAATTGTAAATGCTCATCCGACCAGCCTCAGCGCACAGCTCAGATATCTGCTTTCTACTGGGCCTGCCCGGCCCGTGGATAACAGTGGCACACAGTCTCCAGTGGGACTGCGGACACTGTTCCCGTCAAGCCACACTTGCAGTGAGAATGCAAAGTACAAACCCACTTAAGGCGACCACATTCTTAAGCAGTGTCAGAAACATTTAGTCTGTGTTGCTGCACAGTCTGTGGGCCAGAAGAGGTCAGCTCAAACACGCGCTCTCAGGTTCAAGCTGCCAAAAAACATAAGAACGTATTTCTAACAGTGAATTGTACGTGGAGGTGTTTACCCCTCATGGAATGGTAACTCTCCGGCGCTCACTCTCACTTACACTCAGCTCAGAGCTCTTGGAGCTTTGATCAGGAAGGAGAACGGGGGAGAGCCTGCAACTGGGCTACCCTAATGGAAATACTGCATCAGGCGGTGGCCTGTCTGTTTGCTGTTGCCTGTCCTTTTTTATTCCCGGGGCATGCTGCTTTAATAAGCATTTGTAATTTTAATCTGCACAAGCATCTTAATAGTTTCCAAAGATATTTGGATACTCATTTGAGCTGTTTCACAATCGGAAATTGGCTTTTATTTGGAGACGACTCTCATAGGATCACTAGCTCCCACCTCCCTGATGTTGCCCTCTGTGATCCGAGTGGGGTTTGGGAGGGGAAAGTGCTGATGTTTTAAGTGGCCAGTGGTGACGATAAGATCTCTGTGTTCCCTTAAACTTTCATAAGGGTAAAGTTAATATTTGCACATGTGTTTAAATATGCCTGGTATTTTTGCTTTGTAGCGGTAGATCTTTCACGGATTATGTTAGCTATCTAGGTATCTGGAGTGTTGGTGTACTTCTCTCCAAGTAGCTTGACAGCAGGGAATGCTGGGTGTCCCAGGCTGCACACCACCTCGCTAGAGGACTTAGCATAAACATAATGTCTCCAGTCCTCAGTTTCCTTATCTATATATAAAATGATACAATTAGGCAAAATCATCTGTCAGATCTGAAGCTCTGATTATATGATACTTATAAGCCAAATAATATCTTCAAGAATAGGTTATTCTTACATAGATATTTTAAGAATAACAATAACATGGTAGTGCCTGTAGCTCAGCGGCTAGAGCACCAGCCACATACACCAGAGTTGGAGGGTTCAAGCCAGGCCTGGACCTACCAAACAACAATGACAACTGCAACAAACAAAACAGCTGGGCATTATGGCAGGCACCTGTAGTCTTAGCTACTTGGGAGGCTGAAGCAAGAGAATCACTTAAGCCCAAAGAGTTTGACGTTGCTGTGAGCTATGATGCTACCGCACTCTACTGATGGGCGATATAGGGAGACTCTGTCTTAAAAATAAATAAATAAATAACAATAACATTATCTATATCCAAGTTCATACCCTGTGCCAGGAACTGTACTAAGAACTTCAAAGGTAATCACTAATATTAATCCTTACCACAGTACTATGAACAGGGTCAGATAAAGCCCTATGCAGCCAAACAAAGGCCCCAGGTGATCAGAACTTAAGAGGTTTGGTTTCTAATACATGAAAATCACTCATTTGAATGTTACTTTTGTATTAAAACTGCTTATTCCTACTTTGACTAAATAAATTTCATGCACAAATTTAACTAATAATGATTGGCTTGGAGCAAAATTCTTTTTAGCCTTGCCACGATGCTCATTTATCTTAATCTGGCCCTCCCTCAAGGAAGATGACTCTTAGTCACGTTCACCAGATGAGGAAATCAAGGAACACAAGGGTTGTGTAACCTGCCTGGTTATTCAAATGTGGGCTTCACACCCACATTTCCCAGTTTCCAGGACTCTTGCTCTCTAAGATGTGATGGTCTTTGGCCTTTCAGCTTTAAGGATTTGCTCTTATCTGAATAGAATAGTTTTTAAATTATAGGCTAGAGAAACAGAGTAAGGGTTTTTTTTATCCAAGCTATGTATATATGGGTATATGTGTTTACAAATAACATATATAATTTATTAAATAAAAATACAAGACATCCTGTTAAATTTGAATTTAAGATAAGCAATTAATAATTCTTTAGTGTGCATCTCAGGCTATACTTACACTGAAAAATTGTCATTTAATTGTTTGTCATTTATTTGCAACTCACATGAATCTGGACTGTATTGGTACCTGGCAGTCCTATCTATGACAGAATATGGTGGCCGGGTCTGGATCGCTACGCTTTGGTAGGTGAGCGGAGCAAACAGGAGGCCGAATTTCTTTTTTTTTTTTTTTTTTTTTTTTTTGAGACAGAGCCTCAAGCTGAGCCCCTGGGTAGAGTGCCATGGCTTCACTGCTCACAGCAACCTCCAACT
>NW_003852414.1:20798107-20825172 GCF_000181295.1 Otolemur garnettii | reverse complement strand
TCCTGGGCTCAAGCGAGTCTCCTGCCTCAGCCTCCCAAGTAGCTGGGACCACAGGCGCCCGCCACAACGCCCAGCTATTTTTTGGTTGCAGCCATTATTGTGTTTGGCGGGTCCAGGCTGGATTCGAACCCGCCACCTTAGGTGTACGTGGCTGGCGCCTTAGCTGCTTGAGCCACCGGTGCCGAGCCAGGAGGCCGAATTTCTAATAAGTTTGAAATTCAGACAATACTGTTGAAACAAAAGATGCAGGGGAAATAGCCTTAGAAAAGAAATAATGCTTTGCTCTAGAACCCTGTTTTGGATTTTTGCCTCTAGGTTCCAGAATTTGCATTGCTATTTGTACAAAGTCATCAAGACAAGCAGAATTATAGAATTTTGGTAATGGGAGGTGGGTGATGTTTAGAATCCACAGACTCAAATGCCTTATTTTATAGACAAGGACGCAAAATACCTACATGGGGTTGTAACTGGTTAGACTAAAATGTAGTGACCTAACTTCCTTCCCGGGGATCTTGCAGGGAATAGAGAGTGGAGGAATGTTCTAGAAAGGGTAGGACTGATCAGGTAGAACTAAGTATATCTTTGGCTTTCTGGAAATATCATTGAGATGAAGCTGGGTTTGCAGGTAGTTAAGTATGAATTCTATTCCGACCACCATCCCCAGGCCACTGGAGACATACTCTTCAGCAATTCATCAATATTTTTCTAAACTCATAAAAAACATGATCCTATCCGCCTAAGAGTATTCACAAGTTAAACGTCTAAAAGGGTGGGTTACCCAGGAATTTTTGCCTTTCCTTTTTGCCTTTATTAATGCGGTAGGAATTATTTTGTTACTGACACTCTAACCTCTTAGCTGTGTCTCCCTCTGAGAATAGGCCTAGAAAAAAAGGCATAAAAACATAAAATATAAATCATTTATAACATGAGAATAAACCACTTTAGAAGAGTCAGGGAAAAAATGTTGAAAGAAATAGTATAACAAGGTTTATACATAGATTTTAATCATTTATCATATTTTTGACCCTAGAATAATCTAGAGTAGACTGTATACCTTAGTCCTAGACGTGGAAAGTATCCCCTAGTATCCCCTAGGATGTCATGGAGAACTGAACTAGGCTTTTGACTCATAGTTGGTTGGTTGGTTGGTTTGCTTGCTTGCAGTTTTGGCCGGGGTTCGAACCCACCACCCCCAGTATGTGGGGCTGGTGCCCTATTCCTTGAGCCACACGTGCCACCCGTGATTCATAGTTTAAAACACTTCTAAAAGGTACTTGTGTCATATCTGGCATTCATTTCATTTTCCTGTACACAGAAAACACAGACAAAAATGTGTGTGTGCAAATGGGAGTGGCTATTTCATTGGGAATATAAAATAATGAAAACAAAGGCTATAAATTGTGAGTAGAGAAGTGTGAGCTATACGTTTCACTTTTCACTGGTGTAAACATCTCTCCAGAGTAAAGTAAAATACCTTCTTGCTAAATAAAAACTAATTTGAGTGGAGGAAATACCAGTCAAACCACTAGGTTCCACCTCAAACTCACTAGGGTTGGCTCGTATTAGAAAACAGCAACCACAAAAAGAAGCACCAGAAAATAACGAGTGTTGGCGAGGATGTGGAGCAGTCATAACTCTTTTGCACTGTGGGCGCAAATGTAAAACAACGCAGTCACTATATAAAACAGTACCATTATTTCTCAAAAATTAAACAATTGACTTGCTATATGATCCATTAATTCCATATCCAGGCAGGTGCTTACAGTCCTTGAAGCAGGGGGCAGAGGAGATGGTTGTGCACCTCTGTGCATAGCAGCATGATTCACAATAGGCAGAGGTGAGAAGGAAGTCAGGTGTCCTGGACAGAGAGTGGATGAACAAAGTGTGGTCAGCTCATGAACTGGGGTGTCATTTGGCCTTAACAGGAAAGGAAATCCTGACACTTGCTACAACACTGATGACCTTGTGGACATCGTGCTACTGAAATGAGTCAATCACAAAGCAAACAGCAGGTGATTCCTCTTCCAGGAGGATCTGGGATAGTCACATTCACAGAGACAGAAAGTAGAACAGTGGTGCCCAGGGGCTGGCGTGAGGGGAGAGTGGGGGCTCGTTTAATGGGGACATGGGTTGACTGTGCAGGATGAAAGAGTCTGAAGAGGGATGATGGGGATGGGTGTATAGCAGTGTGAATGTGCTTAACACCACTGAACCACACCCTTAGTGGTGTGATTTTTCAATAGTCGATTTTGTACTGTGTATGTTTTACCATAATTAAAAATAAACAGATAAAAATAGATAAAAATAAAGTTGGTCATTTACTTGTGATCTGAACTGTACGTCCAAGACTGATACTCTAAAGTCGTTTAGTAGGCATTCAAAAAATATTCATGGAAAGGAATGAATGAAGTAAATAATGAAGGAATGAAGGATGTCCCTGGAAGTGGTGCTGAGCCTGAGTCCTCATGCATGTCATGGGCACAAGGCAATAGGCACTGACTACCTATTGGTTGTCCATTGTTATCCACAGAGACACAAAATGAAAAGGAGCAGGTGCCTCCCAGAAACTCGGGGTTTACAAAGAAGAAAATGGTAATGCGAATTTCTCAGTCATGATGCAGAGTAAACCCATAAAGATGATCCCTTGTGTTAAGAGATGGTTAACTACTCCTGGTCTCGTGTCTTACTGTTGTTATCTCATCAGTATAGTATGGAGTGATGCTTGTCTTGGCTCTTGACTTGCAAGTTCATGTTTGGTCCATTTGTTGGACCAAATCTGAAACAAGCAAAAATGAGATGATCTATAAAACTAGTCGTAATTATTCACTTATAAAGGACAGGATGGTTTAAAAGTATTTGAAATTCGAAATGAATTCCTAATCCGCAAGGCGGGAAACCTGTATCTTTGTCCCCAGCTAATCATTCACGAGCTAAACATCTTGATTAATATGTCACCTCCTCCCTGAGACCCATTTCGAGATCTAATATGTGCCTAGATTCCTGGAGAAGGTTCTTTCCAGAGACGACTTTCTGTGAATTTATGAATGGGACATTTTGACTGATGCTATTTGTGTATGAGATACACACATGTATATGTAAATCCTTAATTGTGTTATGGAATTTGGATTTGAATAGCTTGATTTCTTGCCAGAAGTTATTAAGTGAGGGAATTACTTAATCAGATCTGTAGGCACAGCAGGCTTTGAGGTATAAGGTACAAGGATTTCTTCTGGGTGCTTTTAAAAAGTACGTGTGCCTCTAGGCCTCAAGGCAGCTGACATCCCCAGAAATAGAAGCAGAGGGGAGGGAGTGGGGTGTTAGTCACAGTGGGGTGTCAGTCTGGCAGAGGTTGACCTCTGTGTGTGTCACAGATATGTTTTAACAGGGTTTCCACATTTCAAGCAATTTGATTATCTTTGATCTGATGTCCTATCAGTTTTAACATACTACTGAATTTTCTAAAATCTAAACAGGAGCAACCCGTAACCCATTAGCCGAGGTCTATCCATTTCCCCCGCACCATTTCTGTGCGCTCCTACCACGTTTATGTCCTTGCCTACCTGGCATCAGTGTATCAGTGTAGAAAAGTTATTGAACTGTGGCCAGCAGAGGGTCGAGATACGGCAATTTCTGTTGAGAAGTTTTATAAGACTCCTTTCTTTGAAATACCTGGGCGGTACGCGGTGATGGAAGTACCCCCACTTGGGCGTCTAAACAGCAATTGTTTAGCCAAGGCTGTGAAAAGATTTCCAAAGGGCAATACAAATTGTGGTCTATTAAATGCCACGGATTAAAAAAAAAAAAAGACCAACAGGAAGATATTGGGGAATTACAGTAATAATACAAACTGTATTTGTGGCAGATGGTTGGAATCTGAGTTACGGCGTAATCATAGCTATTTCAAAGCTATAGTCTTTACCTTAATGCCAGTTTATTTCCTGAAAGCTTAAAAAAACACTAACATCGTTCATATAATATGTCACCCCCTCATGAAGCCAAAATGGATTTCTCATTGTGTTATTCCTCAGGTCCTTAAAGGATTTTTTTTTTTTTTAATTAATAGCTTACAGTGCTTTCTTTTCTGTCTACAGAACTTCCCACTCTGTACGCCCTGTGGGAAAGGCCAGGGAGAGAAAATAGAATGACGGTGAGAGAGAAGTCGCTCAAGAAACGAGCCCCGGAAACTCCAGGGGCTTTATTCCTTTTAGCTTTGTTTATTTATTTAATTATTTTTGCGTAGAGAACATTCACCCGAAGAAAATAAGAGATGGGTAATTCCCGTAATTTGGCTGGGAGAAGCGCCCGACGGCATGCTTCCTGGGCGTTAGTCACTGGGGTTGCCTAGCTGCAAAACACAAATATATTGCAAAACCGGGTTTTTATCACAGTTGCACACATCTGTCAATGAATCCCCTCCCCTCGCTTTTTGTTTAATGAGTTCAAAACAACAGACGTCACCATATCGAATTCCAGATTTCTGATTCCTCTAGCTTTGCTCCATTCGGCACTTGATCTCCAAACTGGCTTCAGGGCTGGGCTGGCCTGAGGCTGGTGGGGAGAGGATTGGCCTAAAATAAACCCAGAAAGTGCCAGAGAGGTGGGAATTGGTGGTATCCCAGAAGGACTTCTTTATCCCCCCTGAAGCCCGCAGCATGAAGAAAGGGATGTTCTCATATTCTGAAATGAATTAAGTTCACGATTGCAAATTTCAAGTACGTTAGCTTTATGCTACAACAAATCGCCCCAGTGTTGACTTCTGATGGTGTCCTCAGTATTCTGAGTCACTTGAACGTGATCCCAGATTCCCTGATGTTTACTCCTGCGGGGCTGGCTGGGGGTTATGGCTAGCGTGAAGGGTTGCTTAGGCTTTCAGGAACCGTGTTCCAGGGGCCTCCTCAGTCCTCCCTACACCACACCCTTGGCACAGATCGGGGTGTGTCAGCTTCCTAGGAAGGCCCTCAGCCTGAACAGGTCACTCAATAAATTCGGAAGGCAGGTGTTGAAAAGCAGGCCGAGAAACAGATTACTAGCTCAGTGATCCTGGACTTGCCCTGTCCACAGGCAGGGATATGAGATGACTCTTGATTCCACCACGCCCAAGGGGGCCCCTGACATTGTGTTTGAAGCCTGATTTCTGTGTGGGGCACCTACCCTGTACCAAAGTTCCCCAAGGAAACTAGGACAATGCCTGGCTCCTGGTAGGCATTTAATAAATATTTGCTGAGTGAAGAACAATTTGGAAAACTTTGCAGAAATGGGCTTGGCACAGGGATTCTAGAGTGCTCACAGTTAGATCTGAATATATACAGGGCCTCCCTGAGATCCCAGACACAGAAGCCAGTGGGATCACCTATACCACAAGAAAAACCTCAGAAAGTGGTCTACAACTCAGGGTCCAACCTGGGGCCCGCAGGCCACGTGCTGATTTTGTGAAAACTTTTTGCTTATCTATGATGTCAGATATCACCAAAGTATGCACGGACTATTTTTTGCTAATATTAGTGTTTGTGTACTTAATGTGTGGCTCAAGACAACTCTTATTCTTTCAGTGTGCAACAGAGAAAAGGAAAAGACTGGACACCCGGTCCAGTTTCTTCTGGGTTTCACACTGGACCTGAACTTCCAGACAAATGCCATTCTTATACTTGTAGTAGAACACAGCAGAGAATAATGTTTTCCAGGAGTCATTATGACCCTTTCTAGGAGGAATTAGTTCAATGAAACATTGGTGATCAATTGGTTGACTAAATAGTCCATGACTCAGAGAGGAGGACCCATCCAGGGACCAGGATCCATTTCAGGACCTTCTCTGAGGTCTTTAATCATAGTCTCAAAGTGGCTTCTCGCCTCCCCTGTATCCTGCTTTTAAAATGGAAATATTTGAATAATCAACTCCTGAGAATACGAATCCATTGCAGTGGAATTGGAGGGGAGAGAAGATAAAATGCAGCATTGTCCTATCACTACAAAAAGTAAAACATGAAATGCCTCAGTTCTGAAAACTAGCTTAAATGTCCAGGAACCTCCTTAGAACTGCATTTTAGAGTTATCTATGCCAGGTGTATTCACTGGAAATCTTTGAAAGTTTTAAGCCTAGAAAAGACACAGAAGGGTGTGTGTGTGTGTTTATTGCGAGTTCTCTCAAGAAAACATTTTAGCGAAAGGAAAAAGTGAAGCAATTTCTTACACTTCGTATCTTAAGGATCTGTTCTCATGCATAAAGCTTTGTGACAATGCCTTATATCTGCGGTTTATCTGCTCTCCAAAGAGCAATTAACCTTTCAGAATTATGGCTTATAGCTCATTCTAATCAACCTGCTTAATAACATAATTGAAGCTATAGCAGGCATAGTTCCTTAATCAGGTATATGAGCTTCGCAAACTTTTTTCCTAGCCGATGGCTTGTCTTTTCGTCCTTTTCACACTGTCTTTCTCAAAAGTTCAATTTATCAATTTTTCCATAGATTATAACTTTGATTTTGTATATTAAAAAAAAAAAAACACCTTTACCACCAAATCCAAAGTCACATGGATTTTCTTCTAGAAATTTTACAGTTTTGTATTCGAGTTAATTTTTGTGGGAAGTGTAGGTCTCTATCTGGGTTCATTTGTGTATATGGATATCTAATTGTTCTGTTCCCACTTGTTGAAAAGACTGTGCTTTCTCCACTGAGTTGCCTTTGTGTCTTTTTAAACATCTATTGACTGTATTTACATTGATCTGTGTCTGGAGTTTCTCTTCTTCTTCATTCATCTGTGTCCTGACTACTGTGAGGACAGCTTAAAAGTAAGTCTTAAAATTGGGTGATAAAAATCTTCTAACTATGTTTTCTTCTTCGGTATCATTTTGGGTATTTAAGGTCTTTTGCTTTATGTTTAAACTTTGGAACCAAAGTCTGCTAATATCCACAAAATAACTTACTGGGATTCTAGTTGAGATTTTGTTTAAGCTGTAGATCAGTTTGAGAACAATTGACATACTAACAATATCAAGAATTTCAAGCCATGAAGACAGACTGCTTCCTGATTTATTTGAATCTTCTTGGATTTTTCCATCAGTATTGTATAGTTTTCTGCATGTAGGTCCTATATATTTTTTGTTAGATTTACACCTGAGTATTTTATTTGGTGCAATTGTAAATGATATTATTTTTCATTTCAAATTCCAATTGTTCATTGCTGTGTGTGTTAACTTTTGAATTTTGGCTTTGTGTCCTGTGACCTTGCTGTACTTACTAATCAGTTCCAAAAGATTTGTGTACACACATTATGATTTTCCATGTAATTAGCCATGTCATCTGAGAATAAAGACATTTTTATTTCTTTCCTCCCCAACTGTATAGCTTCTATTTCTTTGTCTTCTCTCTTTCTATTAATAAGGACTTCCAGTAGGATGTAGAATTAAGAGAGTGAGAGAAAATATTCTTGCTTAGTTCCTGATCTTAGGGGGAAACTATCCAGGGTCTCACTAATAAAAATAGTGTCAGCTATAGGATTGTTTTGTTTATGTTCTTTATCAAGGTGACAAAGTTTCCCTGTATTCCTATTTTTTCATTTGTTTTTTTTTTTTTTTTTTTTTTAAGGGAGTTTCATTCTTATGAGTATTGGAATTTTCCCAATGCTTTTTTTTTTTTGCATCAGTTGATAAGACCATGTGATTTTTCTGCTTTGGCCTATTTATATGATGGGATTACATTGACTGAAGTTTTAAATATTGAACCAGCCCTGCATATTTGAAATAAATCCCACTTGGTCGTGTTTATAACCCTTTTTTTTTTTTTTTTGGCTAGGGGGGGGTTGAACCCGCCACCTCCAGCATATGGGGCCAAGCGCCCTACTCCTTTGAGCCACCAGTACTGCCCATGTGTATAACTCTTTTCACAGATTACTGGATTTTCTTTGCTAATATTTTGTTGAGAGTCTCTGTGTTTGCATTCATGAGAGAGATTGGACTGTAGCCTGCCTTTCTTATGTTTATTTAGCTTTGATATTAGGATAATAGTGGCCCTGTGGAATGATTTAGGAATGGTTCCCTTTGCTTATACTTATTCTCTAGAAAATAAAATGTGGAGAGTTGGTATTATTTCTTTCATAAACGCTTAGTGGGATTCATCAGAGGAGCCAGCTTAGTCCGGCTTTTGGGGAGAGCAGGCGGTAGGTAAATTACTGATGAAATTTCTTAAATAGGTTGATGCGGGCTTTCTGCAAAGTCCAGCTATGTGTGTTTCTATTTTTCATAGCACGCGGCTGAATACTTTACAGTATCCCTCTGAACCAGGGGTCCCCAAACTTTTTAAACAGGGAACCAGTTCACTGTCCCTCCTACTGTTGGAGGTCCGGACTGCGGGCCCTGGGATGAATCGGCTGCTAAGCAGGACAGGCAGTGGCAGCAAAAACACCCAGCGGGCCAGATAAATGTCCTCGGCGGGCCACAGTTTGAGGACGCCTGCTCTAGAGTTATTCAGGATGTCTATTTCTCCTGTGAGTCTGTTTTGTCTGTTTTGTCTGTTTATGGCTTTCAAGGAGTCAGTCTATTTCATCTACACAATCTAATTTGTGGTCGTAGAGTTGTTCATAACATTCCTGTTACCCTGTTCAAGGAATAAATAACGATGGCCCATGTTTTCATTGTTGATACTGACTTTTTATTCTTACCTGCCCAGAGGTTTATCAACTTTACGGATCTTCAAGAAGCAGCTTCTGGTTCCTGTGTTCAACCATTGGTTTCTCTTCTAATTTCTTCTTTCTTTTCTTCCACTTCCTTTAGATTGAAATGACTCTTTTTATTTAATTTCATAAGGTGGTAATAGGTCATTCCTCTCCTCTTCTCGTAGGCACCTTTATTGCTATCTGTTTCCCTCTAAGCCCTGCTTTTGCTGCAGACCACAAATTTTTTCATCTCTCTCTCTATTACTGATTTATCACTTAATCCTGTGGTCTCAGAACGCGTACTTTGTATGACTTCACATTTCTCGAAATGTTCTAAGGTGTGTTTTAGACCTCAGAATGGGGTCTGGTGAGCGCCCCCTGTTGGCCAGAGAAGGATGTGTCTTCCCAAGCTTTTTGGGTGAAGTGTAGGGTGACTAGACATTCCGCTTTTTAACAATTTGTCCTGTGTCCTGCGTTTTTAAAAAGTCCCGATTTTTGGAAAGAATGCACGAACGGGCGGGAGAGCAAGAAGGGAATATACGGTTTTCGGCTGCCATGTGGCTATTTCGCCAGAATATGAGTTTTATATTATTTTTGTTAATTTTATAATGTTAAACTGTAATAATAACAAATAATTGCTGAGAAGTGATTATCCAGAACTGCTTATCAAAGTTTGCATTGTTGTCAGGCCCCGCCCTGGCCCGTCCCCCTCCCCCCCCCCCCCCCATGTTGTCCCACCTTACCGATGTTAAAATCTGGTCACCCTAGTGAAGTGGTCTGTAAGCGTCAGTTAGATCAAGGTGACTGGTGATGCTGTGGGAATCCTCTATATCCTTACTGGTTTTCTGCCTGTGTGACCTCTCAGCTTCAAGCAGAGGGGCACTTGAAGCAGTGGCCATGTTTTGATCTTTGAAATAAAACAACCTCCCAGCTCTGCAAATCTAGGTTTCCTCTGAATCTGTCCTAGTTGCCTTTTTTGCAAATTCTGAAAACACCCATCTTTGAAAAGAGGTGGTAGTAATGACTAAGGAATTCTTTTCATTAGAGATATAGAAAAAAAAATTGTCTGAGAAGGCAATTGTGCAAGCTGTTGTGAAAGGGGATCCTAACTCTGGGAGATCAAATGAATCGGGTGATTTCAACCCTGGGATCCAGTCACACCTTAGGTGCTTCTGGACTCCCTCAAGGATATTTCTCTCTTGGATTTTCTACTTCTTTGCTCCCCTTCTTGTTCCTGCCTTGCAGCTCAGTAATTGAAATCATCTGTTAAAGATAACCCAACTGGTGACCTCTGACCAACATACAACAGAGTGTATTTATTGGGGGACCTAAAACCTTTCCTGAGTTTTCCTGAGACCCTATCAAAAAGGAAGTGTCTGCTTCCAAACACACTGTGGGGAAAGGAACCCCTATCCTCCCACTCCCAATACTTCCCATGGGCCAGATGAAGTGACGATTCTGGAAAACATGGAGAAAAATTAAGTCTTTATCAATAATCCTGGCCAAAATGACGATTCATTTGTTACTTTCTCCTGGAATAAAATCTTAAAGGAAAAAAATGATGAACTCTCTAAGACACCGAAGGTTGAACAGCTCAGAAGATTCTGGCCAGGGGAGAGAGTCCAGGGAGGGCTTGCTCTGTGGCTACGGGCACTTTTATCCCAGAAAAATGAAGAACCTGGGAAAACAGACAGGGGGCTGTTTTATGATATCTACAAATTAGTCACATACATTAGCATCTGCCTTATGCGCCATACGAAGGAAATTTCCTAAGCTTTTCCTCTCTAGTCTTTGTTGAGATTTCCTGGAAACGTCCACTGTGTTTTAACAACCATGGAGAAGGGGATTTTGATTGAGATTAGCAGAAGTACCTGGCACAAAGATTGACATATGTCTTGACAAATGGAGAGAAAATTTGAAATCAGAACTACTACGGAAAATCAGGAAGGCATAGCTGCTTTTTAATTTTTTTCTCACCTCTTCCATAAAAACTTCCTTTAGCAAAAGAGCCTTATAACTAACTATTCATTAGGTCTCAACACTTCATCTTAGATGGATGAATGGCTGGAATTTTCATTCCATTTTTGTAGACCAGTGTGAGAAACAGCAAGGTTTTAATTATTTGCTCAAGGACAAGAGTGGTCTTCTGACTCCAGTTCCTATTCACTGCCTAAGCAGTTCCACAGCCTCTAATATTTAAATGACTGCTTAAATGTTTTATTTAATGATGAATGGCTTTTGCCATCAGAGATGGGAAATAGCTGTGGCCATTTGCTTGCTTGAGTTCAAAACCCGTGTTCTCGGAGAGAGAAGGCTTATTCTTCAAGGGCCTCCAATGAGAGATCTGTTTTAAATATGTTTCCAAATGCAAATTAGCCTCCTTAGAGGGAGAAAAGAAAAAAACAATCTCAGTTTCCTGTTCATTAGCCCTCAGCTCATTGCTCCAAAGAAAATGGGAGCTGTTTTTGCAAATAACCCTGTGTTATCCGAAGCTATCTGTGAAATGTCCCTGAAATTTTAAAACAAAACAGAAAACATAATAAAACAATAAAGCACCACGCAGGGGTGAGCACAGAGGCACCAGCCATTTCTGAGCCAACTCTTCCGAGAGAAAGGACATTGGGGAGAAGTGTGGCAAAGAAAGCTTCTGAAAACAGAAGAGAAAACCCGCTTTTATCCTGATGTGTTTAATCAGCTGGGTTTAATCATTGCACAATGTATACATGTCTCAAAACCTCACGCTGTTTATCATACCTAGCTATAGTTTTATGCAGCAGTTATACCTTATTAAAGCTGGGAAACAAAAACAACTCAGTATTATCTAACCATCTGGGAACCACAATTGCTCGATGATGAGCTAAGTATGAACTCGGTGCAGTAAGTCAAGATGTAAGTGCATCTGTGTCTTGGTTTTCCCATCTGTCAAATGATTCGTTCACCTGCGAGGCCCCTTTCATGGCCGCCTTTTGTGTTCAGAACAGACCTTTTGTGCTCCCAGAGTTCCAAGGGGAGCAAGCATTTCCCTTGACCATATTTGGGAAGGTCCCTGTACAGGGAGGAAAATCTGCTCCTTCCTCTTCTGCTAAGACTCGGCATCTTCATCATTCATTATAGATAGTCCGGCTTTCTTATATGTGAGGTTTCAGCGTTGTGTCCCAGCTTTGTTGTGCTTCCCAAGACCTGGTTCCTGAAGCTTTTTTGCTGACAGTGAAATCTTTCCACTCACTGCCCAGAATCCTTCACAGATGTTCCCTGTATCAGCTGCTGCCTGGTCAGGGAGAGATGGAGGGATCTGCTGATGTCTTTTCATCTTGGCAGAAATCATTCAGATAAGCAAATAACTTTGTAAAAATCCCAGAAGAATCTTTGCGTGTGATCTTTTCCTGTCACTTTCTTGTCAGGAACTTGTCTTCGTTTTGATGTTTTTATCACCAGGGATAAAGATTCAGACAAGCTCCATAAATTGCAGTAGAAACCAGTAAACGCTTTCTGAGTGGAGCGTAACATGCAAAGCCAGCGTGAGACCCAGAATGGTCCAGGTCCGTAATGGACACTTTCTCCCTTGAGTTCACTTTTAACACTAAGGAGAAAGACGCCTCCATAGCTAAGCCTGCAAACAGAGTGCCGTGTCCATGAACCTTGAGATCAAGCTCCATTTGGCTGAAATGAGGTTAGAAAACAATCTAAGGGAAAGTTATATTTTCCTAAAAGAAAAATTGAGTTTTGGCGCCAGACTATTGTACATGCTGTTTAAATAAGGTTTGAACACTTTCATGTGATTGCAGGTTTGGGTTTTCTGTTTGTAATTCTGTCTTGCAATTTCTCCAACCCTGCTGGCCTAAGGTTAAGAAAGATGGGTATACCTGATGTGATTTCTTTTATTACCTAGATACTTGATGGACAATTTTGATAGCTGAGTCGATTATTAACCTCGGAGAAGGCACTCTAAAAAAAGTTAAACGGTAGCTTAATATTTTTATTTGCAGAAGATATATATATGTATATATATATATACACAGACACAGTATTTTTTATATAAAGATATATGGACGCAGTCACATAATTATATTATATATTCATACGTAATATATATATGTAAGTTTTATGCAAACAAACACATGCACAGAGGGTGTCAAAAATGTATACACACTTTAAGAAAGAAAAAAAACTATTAAAATTGTAATACTCAAGTCACTTCTGCAATTACAAGATGTGCTCAACCTGCCTTGTAATTCATCTTTTGTTATTAGTATATATTTAGTGTTATAATTTCAATATAGTTTTTTCATTTCTTAAAATGTGTGAACATTTTTTGGCACCGTGTGTGTGTCTGTGTTTGTATATAAACAAAAGTGGAAGATGGAACGCCTTGTACTCAGTACAAAGAAACCTGCATTGTAGTCCTGTCACAAAGGTGATTTTAAAATATCGTTTCATTTCTCCCTGTTTCCTCATCAATCTGTAAAATAGTGATGATATCATCTGACCTACTTAACTTTATAGGCTCCAACGAGAACATGTTCTAGGAAGAGCAATTGAAATGTGAGACCGGGTGGCCTTCCTGGGGGGCACGTGGGGAAGGAAACGCACGTCCGTTCTGTTGCCGACTCCTCTCTATAACACACGCATGGTTTGAAGCAAATACAATGTCTAAAAATTCAGACGCACATCTCTAAAAGGGAGGATGGCTTTTATGGTTAAAAAGCATCATTGGGGAATGACTTTCAGTAGCAAGTTCTAGAGGATTTTAAAAGGTTTCCATTTTCCAGCGCCTGTTTATTCTATAAAACAGACTGTGTATTTTATAGCAATCCTTCTCAGCACACATTCTGGGGCACCATCAACCTGGGCCCTGCCCTGAAGCTTCTAATTCATTTGGTCTAAGATGAAGCTTAGCCATGGTTTAGTTTTAAGCTCCCTGGGGATCAGAGTGGGCAGCCAGACTTCATAGCATCATCTGTGAATTGGAAGATGTCATATTTAACACCCTCACAACAAAGTGGCTCTGTTAAAATGAGGACCTTCAAGTACATGGTGTAAGCATTTGAATTTAATCATACAGGAAATTATAAAGCATATAGACAAGACGGTATCCTTCTTTTTTTCCCTCCCCCTCCTTCTCTCCTTTTCTTCCCCTCAAGGTATACAAGTCCATCAGATAACTGAAGATGACAATTTCCTGCTATATTGTACATATCAGTTCAGATTAAACCCTCTGGAGGGAATTTCATTTCCTTCTCCTATGTGAAATTGCCCTTTTAAGCAAGTACTTTTTAGGTAAAAGCTTTTCTATTTGATGTGTGCAGTACCTCTTATTGCAGTAAAAATTGTGTGGTCCCAAATAAGTTTGAATGCTCTTGACTCAGGGAGCAGAATTATCTTGTGCATCTCAAGTTCAGGCTGCCTCCTTTCCTGGTCTGCACGTCAGCCCTTAACATCAGCAACTTCACCTTGAATGTGGGGGTGGCATCATTTTGTATGTTACACTCTTTGAAAGCATGACATGTGAGACTTAAAAAACTTCTGCAGATCAGAAATGACGTTGCTTTTGACCAGAAGACGCTTCATGAGAAATTAAAGTTGAGTCTAAGTTTATGAATGGGATTAAGACAGAGCCTTGTAGTTAAAGTAGTTCCAAGCCACCCAGAAGACCGGTTGCAACAGAGAAGTTCTGCTTCTCCCTCTGGATGGCTCTCATGGTCTTGTGGGGTTTGGCTGATCTCTCCCCTTTCAGAGTCAGAGGGGAAGTGTTTGTTTAGGCCTGAGTGTAGGCCCTGGTCATTCTCTCTGCCCATCAAAGGAGATGGAAATGGGACGTCCACAGTGTGGAGTGCTATTCTTGCCTCTATCCAGAAAATAAAGCGAAAATGTGCCATTTTATTCATCTCTGTTGAGAATGAGGATAGATCAACCAGCTGGAAAGTAGAGATTACAGCACTGGGTTGTGAGGGGAGTCTGCTAGGGGGTGCCAGATAGAATGTGAGCCCTGGGTGTAAGGAACACCTCCCTTCTCAAGGGTATGACTATTGGCTGCCTTAATGTGGACCATGTACGGGGGTGATAGGGAAAATCATTAGAACAACCTGTCTCTCTTTCTCTCTCCTGGACACACTCTACCCCCAATTCTTCTTCTGAATTAGTAGCCTTCTTCATTACAGACAACTACATCCACTTTAGCTGATCTTTTTTCATCCTTCATTTTTTTTGTAACAATTTCAAACTTGCAGGAAGAGTGCAAAGAACACCATATACTGTTCCCAGATTTCGTATCTCTCAGCATTTTGCCACATTTGCTTAAATGTTCTTTCCATATAAATTCCTTTCTGGTCCCTTTGAGAATAAGTCACAGACCAGGTACCCCTTTACTCCTAAGTTCTTCAGTATATATTTCCTATAGGAGACAAGAATATTCTCCTACAGAACCATAGTACAACTATCCAAATCAGGAAATTTAAATGGTACAGTATTATGACACAGTATACCACATTCAAATTTCGCCAATTGTCCCAATAATATCTTTTATTTTATATATGCATTTGTGTGTATACAGAGTGTCCATAAAGTTCATGTTCAATTTACTATGTTGGACTATTTTAAAGTGCACATGAACTTTATGTCCACCTTGTGTTTGTGTATATGTATACCTAAAAATGTTTTTGCATGTGTGCATGTATGTGTGTATATATATATGTACATATATATCTAAACTTTTCTCTATTCAAGACTCATACAATTTCTTTAAAAATTGGCCAATTTAAGTGGCAAGAGAAGTTATTAAACAATATCTGGAAAGGCCAGATAATAATACTTTGAAGCTACACAACCAGGAAAAAAAGCCCAAATATGTGGCAAGGTTTTCTCCAGTGAAAGGACAATTTTATCACTGCTTAGTATGTATGTTATGAATTGCTGCTACGTGGCCGTCTCGCACTATTGCTCATTTCTGAATCCAAGGTGTTCAGACCTATGCTGGTTACTAGGACCTGGTCACTTGCCTCTGCTCTAGCTGCAAGGGAATCCAGGCAAGCCAGCTTTTCAGCTTCCTCCTTGGATCTTATAATGTGAGAAATTGTGAAAATGTAAGAAGGGTGTTTCAAGATGGTGCGGAGCCATCAAAGATATTAGTAGCAATGCCAGTTACAAAGAATAAAAGCTAACGTTTATTGATCACACCTTACACGTCAAGTTTTATTTTAAATACTTGGCTTTTATTAATGTATTTAGTCCTCATAATAAGCTAGTAAGGTGGGCAGTATTATTGTCACTAATTTATAAATAAGGAAACTGAGACAGATCTTTCGTAAGTTGTCTGAGATTAATAACAGGGAAGAAGCAGAGGCAGGATCCACCCAACTTCTTTAGTTTTACATCTTTATCTTTCAAAACTCATACTGGAAAATAATTTGGCCATTTCTTATAAAATTAAGCAATTCCATTCTTGGGAATTTATCCCAGAAAAGTGAAAACTTAAGTTCTCACAACAAATGTTCCTACCAGCTTTTTGGTACCAGACTTGCCCTCCCACCATAAACAACAAATGATGGAACAATTGCACGTCCATATGCAAAAATATTAACTTCTGATTCTCACACCATATTTTAAAAATTAATGAAACACAATCACAGACCTAAATATAAAACTTGGAATTATACCACTTCTATAAAGAAAGCATCAGAGAAAATCTTTGTGACCTTACGTAGGCAAAGATTTCTTAGATATAATAGAACTGTGATCCAAACATTGATAATTTGGACCTCGTTAAAACAAAACATAGCAAAAGAAAACAAAGCAAAAAGTTGTTTTCTATCTTTGAGAGACATCCATAAGAGAATGAAAAGACAAGCCACAGATTGGGGAAAAAATACTTATGAATCATATCTCTGATAAATAAAATATATCCAGACTATATAAAGAATGCTCCAAACTCAACAGTAAGAAAACATACACCCTGCTTTTCTAAAAATGGGCAAAAGAGATGAACAGGCACATCTCTAAAGAAAATATGTAGATGACCGATAAGCGCATAAAAAGATTCCCAATAGCATAAATCATTAAAGACATGCAAATTAAAACTATTCTTGCACAGCTATTAAAATGGCTAAAATTAAAAGACTATGTCAAGTGTTGGCAAGGACATGGAGGAACTAGAATGCTAATCCATTGCTGGTGTGAATGTAAAATGGTACAGTCACTTTAGAAAACAGGTTAGTAGTCTCTCTTAAGACATAATTGTTGTACTCTTTGGCGCTTACTCAAGACAGAGGAATTTCTATTTCCGTTAAAAGTATAGATGTGAATATCCATGGAGTTCTATCTGTTTTATCTGTAAGAGCCAAAGTGCAAAAAAAGTCAGATGTCCTTCAACAGGTAGATGGCTAAGCCAACTGCAATACATCTATATAATAGAATATTACTAATATCATTTGACAACAAAAAGAAATAAGCTAATAATTTACGCGACAATGTGGCTGGATCTCGAATGGAATCATACTGAATGAAGAAAGACTATTCTAAAAGGTTGTGTGCTAGATGGTTCCATATGTGTAAAATCATTGGAATGTCAACATTATTTTTAAAAGTAGCAAAGAGATGAGTGGTTGCTGGACTTAGAGGTGGAAGGGGGCATGGAAGAGAGGTGTGTGGCCTTAAAAGGATAGTTTGAGGAATCTTTGTGTTGATAGAATTGTTGCATATCTTGACTGGGCAGTGGACACACAACCCTACACATAGGATAACATTGCTCACCACCATTCAGAACATACAGAACTGGGGAAATCTGAACAAGATCCATGGAATGGACCAATGTCCGTATCGTGGCTGCAGTATCATATTTTAATGCCTCTGCAAGATATTACCATTGAGGAAAATGGGTAATTTCTTACAACTGGATGTGCAACTATATTTTTTTCAAAAAGAAAAGGTTAATTTAAACACCACCACCCCCAAGATACCAGGTAAGATAAGACGCATTTATCCAGATGTTGGAGGCAGGAAAGGGGGATCATAATTTATCTTTATGTATCCTCTTTAGAACACAGGATTAACATTTCAATTTTACTGGAGCACAGAAGGATTTATGTAGATGTTATACAACTGTGAATCATTATTTTAACTTTTGTCTTTTTCTAAGTTTATCTGTCGAGGGTTCTGAGTTGCAATAATAACTGGCTTTGTTATCAAGCTACAGTAGCAAAACAAAAAAGGGTATTTTGAAATTCAGAGAATCCACTGGAAGGTTAAAGAACCCGTTTTAGGAGTGAGCAGTTCTGGAGGCCTAGGAAACCAAACACATAAGCAGAATGGCCTCCAGGTAGGAACAGGTATCTGGGACAGCAGCACGGTGGCTGAGAATAATGTACTCCAACCATTTTTTGATCATAACACGACGTGCTCATGGGTTGAAATCCAGCAGAAAATCCAGCCTCTTGTGGGAAGACTTAAGTCACGTGCCTTCCTCTGGGCCCTGTAAAGGTAAGGAGAACAAAGATCTTGCCTTTTTGGTAACCTGAAGAAAGGCAGACACCAGGATGTAACATTGCATGAAATCATCCACAATGTCAGAGGGATGGCTCCCCTGCTGAGAAGATCAGGAAGCCCATGGAAAGGGGAAATGGACCCTGGCTGGACCAGTGATGACAAGGGCCCACCTCAACAAGAACATTAAAGGGGAGAGAAGAAATGAAGCAGACACAAAAGTCAAGGGCTGGGCTTCTTAAAGAATGCTCTGAAGGCATCTTGTCTACTCCCAAACACCTTCTTTGTGAAGCTTCTAAAATTCCATCATTGGGAATGTTTTCCTTTTGAGCATGAACTCTCCTGTGATAGGCCATTGAAAATGCACCTTCTCCTGATAAATGCCCCATCCTGAGTGTCTGAACATGCGTATCAGGTTTGTCAGGGCTCTGGGTCAACACGAGAATCCAACCTGGAATCTGGAAGTTGATCAACAAGCCTGTGTCTAGTCTAGTTCATCCAGGACTGGCCCGAGCTAAGGAACAGTTTCAGGGCAGGCTGCTTATTGTAAGACTGGCATCCCCAAGCTGTGGAAAGCAGCAAAGTCAGGCAGAATCAGGGGTCAAGTCAGGAAGTCTGACAATAAAGAGAGGGTGGGATCACCGGCAAATGGCTCCTTCTGAATGGCTGTGCGCTCCTAAACTGGTTTTTAAGCACTGTTCGGCTAAAATGCCATGGGCTAAAGACAGTGTTTCTATTCAGACATAACCCAAACCGGGTTTGGTCTAGGATCTGAAAATAATTGCAGGCAAGAATGATACCATTATTGGCATTTACTTAAAAAAAAAAAAAAGGCCCATGTTCAATTCATAACCCCCAACAGTCCCCCCAAGTCCCTCTTTCCCTCTTCCTGTAGACCCTGCCTCTCTGCTACACACAAACCTGGCACTCCCTCCAACTTCCAACTCTCCATCCAAAATCCATTCTCACTCCTTTCTGTCAACTGATTTTTTTCACTTTTGTGTATAAATACTAAAACATGGGAATGCAGAACTCCCTCTCCAAGTCAGCCCTGCTCTCTCGACCCTTCCCCAGGTCCTCTAGCTGTGTTACACATACAGGGATGATTGAATCCTACCTGAGCCGGTAGAAAGTGAGTTCCTGGTGAAGACAATGAGAGGTCTTGTCCTGCCGTCAAGCCCAAGCGAGCAAGTTCATGTGCCCAACTCGGCGAGGGTGTAACTCTGCCCAACACACAAACGTCTGCCAGTGTCAGTCTTCACCTGCTGGGGGACGTCATCTGGGTCACCACCAAGTGCACATCCACCTGCCTCTCTCTCTGGTTTCTGGATCGTCACCACTTTGTGTGACTGTGTTCCAGTCATAGTGAGAATCTGCAGTCCAGGCAGGACGTACGCGCTTGGTCAGGTTCATGGTGCCCACGTGGAGGGCTCTCCAGGCCCACTCTGCACGTCAAGATGTCCACTTGGCACCTCACTCCCCAGTCTCCCCCTCCAGCCTATAACTCAGAGCTGCTTTTGGCACTCCCATCCGCAAGTGTGATCAGGTGTAAAAGAAGATGTGCCACCAAAGTGACACTGCTGTCACCTAGGATGGGCCTCCTGCAGCCGACATGTGTACACACAATGGTGAGGCCCAGCCTGCTCCTCTAAATCCATGGGCATTGGTGTGAAAGCCAAGGATGGGGGCTCTGATTACAGGAAACACAGTGCCCTGTCACCGGAGGCTAGCAGAGCACAGAGAGATTTAATCCCTTCTATCTCACTGGCTCCTAAAGCCTACACAGATTGTGACTTTAAAGGGCTTAGCTACCAGACGTAAGATACAGCCTATTTCTGACATATACAAAGAAAGAGTTTCCCATCATTGAACTACGGAAGTTCTCAAAAGAGAGGAGAAGAATCCAGGTGGCTAACCTAATGCAAGTTGCTCTAATTAACAGCGGTTCCCAAAATTTGTTTCAAGGACTGCTGGGATCTTTGGAGGTATTTACAGGGACTAATATTCTCCCACAAGATACTACTGGGTGCTTACTATGTGCTAGGCGTAATTGTGGACCCGCCAGATCCACCAATGAAGGAAAGAAATGAAAAGCAGAAAAAGCACTAAGGAGATCTCAATTCGGGAAAACAGGATTTAAGAATAATTCTAGGAAGCATATTTTAGGAGGAAAAAAGAACAAAATTCATTATACTTCTTTTGTGGACCATATCTCCTATTGTTAATCTTTCTAGAGAACTTAAAATTTCTAAATGCTATACAGAACTCTCTTCACCGAGGGAAGAAGATGAGGAAGTTGGTATTTCAGTGACAACCATGGTTGGCATGTTAGCGCTATTTTATTTTAATCCTAATTGTAATCCTTTTATGTAGGTATTAATATCATTTTCTTTTTACACAAGTCTGTTGTTTTCCTAAGTACAAAACAATAGAATGCAAATGAGTTTCTTGTTTGCTTGTCTGTTTTTAGTAGTGATGCGTTCTCTCTCTGTCACCCAGGCTGGAGTGCAGTGGGGCAGTCATAGCTCACTGCAGCCTTGAATTCCTGGGTTCAAGCCCTCCTTCCACATTAGCCTCCCAAGTGGCTCAGACTTGGACCCACACTGTCTTGCTCAGCTAATTCTGGGGGTTTTTCAGAGATGGGGCTTTACTGTATTTTGTAGGCTGGTCACAAACTCCTGGCCTTAGGTAATCCTCCCATCTCAGCCTCTCAAAGTTCTGGGATTATACTTTTTACAAATAAAACATTGCCCAGCACTAGAACACAGACTTCATCCACAAGTCACTCACATGTGGTATTTTTTTAAAAATCTTTTATTTGATATCTCTGGATGTGGAGATCCTGAAACTTACATATCTGCAAAGTGGAACAGGTAGATTAAATATTTAATGGCTTGTAATTTGGAAGGGAAAAACTGACTCCATTTTGGCCAGAGATAAGGAACAAATAGTTTATTAAGTTTGCTCTTTTGCTTACTGAAATCATTTGATCAGATAATGAATAATGGAAACAGTCTTCCCATTACATACTATTTTTTTACCTTATTATTCTGACTTCATTAGCATCTTACTTAAATGCTGAGTCAGTAGACACTATGTCCTTCTTAAGGTCATCCCCTCACTCACATACTGAGTGATAACCATTCTCATTTTCTCAAAGGATTTGCTTCTGAAATATCATTTCTCATCAGCGCCACCAGATCTATCTCCTTAATTGGGTGATTCTTACTGGTTTATAACATTGCTATACTATCTTCCATTTTCAAACTAATACATAATAATTAATCTTCTGAATGTTCACTTCCATTCTTGATGGGGTAATTAATACTGGACTTTCAGGCCCAGCACAGTGGTTCATGCCTGTAATTATAGCATTCTGGGAGGCCAGGGTGGAGGATTGCTTGAGTCCAGGAGTTCAAGCCTAGGCCAGAGCAAGACCCTGTCTCTAAAAACAAAATAGCCAAGCATTGTGGTGGGTGCCTATAGTCTCAGCTACTTGCGGGGCTGAGCCAAGGACATCACTTGAGCCCAAGAGTTGGAAGTTGCTGTAAGCTATGATGCCACAGCACTCTACCCAGGGAAACAGAGGGAGACTCTGTCTCAAAAAAAAATTTGAAAATTAAAAAATTTTTAAGAATAATAATACCAGACTTTCCTACCCACCATAAACAACTAGCCTATTGGGCAAAGTATATAAAATAAATCTGGACATTTGACAACAGGCAGCATAGGATTCTAATGTCTTAGAGAAGGGAAACCAATGAAATGAGCACTGTGATCACCCAGCTCTCAGCCTAGAACTTTCTAGACTACAGTATAGGAAGGTGGAATCCAAGCAGAGAAGAGTCTCAGTGAGTTCATATGTAGTGTTGGTACACGTTAACCTTATTGGTCATTCTCTGTAAGTATCCTTTTTCACACCCCACCACACTCTATATTCTTGTTTTATTTCTCTGCCTACTATCTATGAGTCCTTGAAATATGTTAAATATTAATTTAGTTACTCCATTAGATTATAAATTCCATGAAATTATCTATTTTCCAGTTCATTATCCAGTGCAGGCACGTAGTACTTGCTCAATAAATCATTGCTGAATGAATGAAAATAGGCAGGAATTGATGCATTTTCTAAAACCACATAGGGTATATAGTCTGTTTTTCAATTGGACATTTAAATAACATAATCCCTTTAATTCACATAGAATATTCAGAAAGCCAGAAGACTTTGTAAAGGAAGGAGGAATGTAATTATTTCGAGCAACCTTTTTAAAGCACTATGTCATGGGTAATAATTTAATATTAGGACAATATGGTTCCTTTGTCTTTTGTACAATTTTTTTGGACCCAGAATGGTGCAATAAACTAGCAGGTGATAATTATTTTTCTTTGAAGGACTGACTTTCACAGTGCAAATTCAAAATTGTAAGTAGGCATTGTAAGAATTGAATTTTTTTCAAGAAATCATATTACTAAAGGTTGTATGGTTTTATTCCCCTTTTTCTGGCCATACTCATGTTTTTGGCTTAAAATGTGATTGTAAAGGCCTGAAAGCAAGTAATTTAACAATAAAAACAAATTGCACATTCACTTAAAACATGATAATCAAACCAGGCCTTAGTTGAAGGCTCAGGTTGGTCAGGATAGTTAATTTTTATTATCCTAATTAGAATCTAATTTCAGGACTTGTTAATCAAAAGTGATTCATTATCCCTATTGGGTTGGTTAAGAAGCAAGAAGCTAAGTGAAGTGAATCTTAATCCTTTGGAACAGAAGGATGTGACCATTTTTCATATTGCCCACTTTCCTAAGCAAACAAGGAAATGATGAATAAATAGCCACCAAAGTATGACACTGTCACCTGGTCTGAAAGAGACAAGAGATTTTAGATAGACGATAACCTAATTCTTTAATGAATGGTATTTCATATAGGAATTATTTTCCTCTTACTTTGTCATTCTGGCAAATAATCATGCACACACATACAGACAAAATTTTTTACAGTAGCCCAACTCTTTGATTCAAAGAGCTCTGAATAACCATCTGGTCTACCAAGACCTATCAGTCAAGCCATATATTATACCATGTGTTTATTGTATTTTATTACTAGAATTTTTGAGATTTGAAGCAAAATAGATTTAGAAGCTTAAGTGTTCAATTTACCTAGAAGCATCTGCTTCTGTCAGTGTAAATGATATAGTTATCATTGGTAAAATACTGTTTACTTCCCCAGATGAATTCCTAACCCAGTAGTTTTCAAACATTTTGGTCTCAGCCTTCCTTTACATTTAAAAAAAATGGAAGATCTCAAGGGGCCTTTGTTTATAGGCATTATATCTATCCATTTTTATCTTAGTAATTAAAACAGGTAAATTTTAAATATAAATTAATTCACTGGATAAAATAATCTCCATGTTAAAATTTTATAAAAATGTATCTATGGTTAATAGTTACATAAAATAGCTATATTGTCCAAAAACAGTCACAATATTTTACATTTTTATAAACCATTTTCATATGTTATTTAATGAGACAACTGAGATCTCATTTGTATACTTCTGCAATTTATCTGTTGCAGTATCACACACCATCCATCCTCTAGAAAGCATACTTACGAGAGAATGAAGTGAAAAATTGAAAATAATGTCTACATCTCAACATCACTGTTAAAATAGTTTTGACTTCATAGACCTCCTAAAAACGTCTCCGGGACCTACAGGTGTCCCCAGGCCACACCATAAGAATGCTTGTCCTAACTAGTTGGAAGAATTCTCTCTGACTAGAGTCTCTCAATGGAAATTCCATTAAGTCATTTAAAAAGGAAAGACAAGTCAAAAGCATGAGAAAAATTAAATTTTATTCTTTTACTTTTTATATCAAAACTTAATTTTAATCCAATTGATAAATTTTATATGATGAGATCTGGTACTGTTAAAAACCTTTAGACAAATTAAATTTAGGGACATTTATTTGACGTAAGAATGATTCATGAATCAGGCATCACCGGGAACCAGGAGGGGTTTAGAGAGCTCCACCCAGCAACATGGGCAGGCAGTATTCGGACAGATAAAGGGAATAATATACAGAAACAGTTTGATTACAGCTCAGTCTTTGCCCTATTTGGGTCAGATATGATGAGCCATTCACCTTACATGGATATGGACAGAGTCTTGTCAATTGGCTGACTGTGACTGCTAAAAATGGCTGCTGTGACAGGCTCAGATTAAGCTGTTTGGTATAAAAATATACTTCTTTTTAGAAATGGGAGTGTCACTGTATTCCCCAGGCTGGAAGGCAGTGGTTATTCACAGGCATGATCATTGCACACTGCAGCCTCAAACCCCAGGGCTCAAACAATTTTCCCACCTCATTCTCCCCAGTAGCTGGGTCTGCAGGTGTATGCCATGATGCCTGGCTAAGAATATACTCTTAAGTTAGGTTGCTGTTGGTTTACATATCCAGTTAGGTTTATTTTGCTACGTAGGAATGAAAGTATAAAGGCAGCCTCAAGCCAAATTAGTTTGATTTAACAGTACATTTTTATCAGGAAAAAAAAATGTAAATGGTCTTATGAGAGTTAATGATCTCTAGAACATCTCTCCTCTATGAAAGAGGCATTAGGTAAGTCCACACCCGGAGTTAGCCTCTGGCCATTTCAGCCATCACTCAGTAATTCTGTGCCTCTTCAACCCTCCCCCCCAACCTGTGAATTTCTAATATCTTGCAAAAATTGGATCTTCTTATTTTAGAAATCATCTAAAAATATTTTCTTTTGGGTGGTGTCTGTGGCTCAAGGAGTAGGGTGCTGGCCTTGTATACCAGAGGTGGCAGGTTCAAACCCAGTCCCGGCCCAAAACTGCAACAAAACAAAACAAAAAATATTTTCCTTCAAAGTGAAAGTGTTCAAAAGTTTTTCTTAAAAATTCTAATTCTCCTAGAAGACATGAGACATAATCAAGGCAGATAAAAATTATTCACATCCTTGTGTTTGTGAAACTAAGATAAAAAATAATTAATATGCTCAAAGTCAGACAAAGGCCCTTGACATTCTAACCATTATATAATTAGAAATAATCTTTTAAAAACAATAAGTCTGATGAAAGGAATTAGCAGAGTCAACCTATTTTCTTTTTTATTCCTATTGCGTCCAGCTCTCCAAAGTGCTTACAGACAAGATTCTTGGGGGCATTTAAATGGAAATGAAGCTTGTTCTTCATATTAAGAGATGACTGTTATCAGTGAAAGCGTACTTCTTTGGAAATATTAATTCATCATTTGCAAGACTGTAAATTATATCAAATGCAGTGAGTAGAGGATGTTAATGTATATAAAGTCTCTAATATCTGTATGTTCTGGTTACCAGCTATGAACAAATGGCCACCAAGACTGATGGCTTCAAACACCCTTTTATTTTCTCACAGTTTTGTAGGTCAGGTGTTCAAGGATTTGGCTGAGCAGTTGAGACTGAAGTCCGATGCTGGCTAGGCTGATCTGAAGGCCCTAGTGGGGTGGGGGTTCTATTTGACTCACTCAGCTGGCTGGCAGTGGATGCTGGCTGTCATCCGGAGCTCAGCTGGGCTGTCAGTCAGAATGCATCTATGTAGAGACTTTGTAGTGTGACACTCTCAAGCTTCTTAGTTGATACCTGGTTGGTTTACCCCAGAATAAGCATCGTAACAGAATTTGGCAGAAGCTATTTGGCCATTTCTGAAGCAGTCTCAGAAGTCATTCGACATCACTTCATTTACTTTGTTTTGTGTGCTTGTTTGTTTGTTTTGGAGACAGAGTCTCACTCTGTCACCCTGGGTAGAATGCCATGGAGTTCTCATAGCTCCCAGCAACCTCAAGCTCCTGGGCTCAGAAGATCCCCTTGCCCCAGCCTTTCTCAAATAGCTGGGACTGTAGGCACCTGCCATGATGCCGATCTACTTTTCTTTCCTTTTCCTTTTTCTCTTCCTTCCCTTCCTTCCTTCCTTCCTTCCTTCCTTCCTTCCTTCCTTCCTTCCTGTCTTCCTTCCTTCCTCTCTTCCTTTCTTTCTCTTTCAACAGGTTCTCACTCTTGCTTAGGCTGGTCTCAAACTCAAGCCATCCGCCCACCTCAGCCTCCTTGAGTGCTGGGATTACAGGTGTGAGCCACAGCACCCAGCCTCAACATCACTTATATTGGTTCCCCTTGTGTCATCATGGCCAGCCAGGATTCAAGAAGGCCAATGGAAGGCATATTCAATAATTTACAGACATGCTTTGCAATCTACAAATATATAAGGTTGAAAGTATCTGCTTTAATATTTTCAAATGAAGACAAATATTTGTCATCAACGCTATGTAATATCAGTAAAATTCATTATATCTTAATTCGAACTAAAAATATGCACAGTCATATGCAAACAATTTGTATTCAGAATTATTCTCTTTCTTTTTTGAAAGTGTTCAGAGCTGCGTGGGGTGCCGGTGGGGGCAGCAGGGTAATTGGTCTTGGTGGAGCAAAGGAGGTGGTCAGACGAGATGTGCGCAGTCAGAACTGGATCTCTCGTCTACCCAGACTTTACAGTTCCTTGAAACGATGGCAGCAGTTCTGTCCCAAGGCATGGTAGTGCCAGGGGTGCTCAGAGATTATGGGGTAGCCAGATACTGTGAGCCTCAGGTGGACAGAATTTTGTAGTGGTCTGGAGGAAGCCTGGGTGAACAAAAAGGACCCCCACACCTCCTCCCAGCTGGGCTCTAAGACTCTCTTGTTACCAGAGCACTGATCCCATCATAAGAACAGCCCCATGCCCTCATCTGAGCCATCACCTCCCCAAAGCCCCACCTCTACATACCATGGTGTTAGGGATTAGAGTGAGACACACACATTCAGTTCATAATAGACAAGCTTTACTCTCCACATTCATAGTACTCTGTCCTTTTTCCCCCAGGGAAAGCTGTGGAAATTTTTTTTTTTTTTT
>NW_003852414.1:20789189-20797937 GCF_000181295.1 Otolemur garnettii | reverse complement strand
GGGCTGGGGATTCGAACCCGCCACCTTAGGTGTATGTGGCTGGCGCCTTAGCCGCTTGAGCCACAGGCACCAAGCCAAGCTGTGGAAATTTAAAAACCCCTTCTTGTCCCCAAATTCTATCATCTAGAAGTAATGAAAATAATACTTATCCACAATATATTTCACAGTCGTTTCCCCTCGTATGAAATACAAGAACCTTGGGTGTTTGGAAAATCTTGTCCTGTGTTGCTGTGTGGATATAGTGAGCTTAATTTGCGGTATCATTGCATATTCATTTTGAAAATCCATTTTCATTAGTGCCCTTGAACAAAAAAAAAAAATGAAGAAAATTATTTTTTTCCTGTTAGAGAATTTTCATTCGCTAAACAAAATCACCATTAAACAGAACTCAACCTGGGCCTCCCTTTTCATCTCTTCTCAGTGGGAAATATGGTCTGCTTCCTCCTGTATTCAGGAGAAAATCGGGAAAGAAACCATCTAGTGACTAACAGAACACCTGCAAACGCCTAATGGGATAATCGCTAAAGCCACCTGAATAAAGAACGTCACGGAACAGAGTTCAAGTGCAAGTGTGGAGGGTTGGTTAATGCATTTTCTTCTCTCAAAAAAAAAAAAATCACCTTGCATTTCAACACTAGTTATTACATATTCATCTTTTCTAATTCTTCCCCAAATAAAATACATTAATGCACTCCTGTTTAATAGAAACAGGACAAGCTAATATGCTTCTAATTTTAATGAAACCTTTCAAGGCTATACTGCAATGCTGAGAGTGAGTCACGGAGAGCTTTATTACCCTCAGAGCCACATCTAAGTCATTCTCAATCCATTTTTATTGCATGAATGGGAAAAATATTAATATAGGTTAGTATACGGAGTAACAGCTGGCAATTCTCAGGTTTGCCCTGCCTAGCAGATAACATTTTCGTGTCTTACTTGGAACCCTCTAGGTTGAAATCCTCTGAGGATGATGTTGCCATTTACATTCCCCGTAACCTTTTCTTTCTGTTATGCCAATTCATTCATTCTTTTTTTGTTACTCTCCTAAAGCAAAGTGAGAGAAAAAGAGGAATCCATACACTATTTGAAAATTCAACTGGGAAAAAAAAAAAGTTTGTTTTTGTTTTTTTATGAAGCTGGAGGCTAAGTCTATTTTGAGCCGAGATTTTAAAGTCCACTATTGGGGAAATGGGGGAGGTTAAATAATTTTTTTCAGTGGTCAATTTATTTAGCATTGTTTTTGGCGCTGATGTTTGGAAGGAAAATGGAGGTTAGGGACAGCCTGGGTCTGCCTTCAATCCGTCTGTTAGTGCAATCACACTGAATAACCAGATCAAAGGGTTTCCCCCTTAAAATAATTATTTCACAGTTAATGCCTTTTAGAGTCCATGCATCTGATGGGACTGAACCATCCATGACTGAGCTTTGCTGGCTTCCCCTTGTTTAGTTGCCTTTTCTGTCGGGCTCGGAATGTTCTGGCATAGAGAGGAGTGAACTGTGAGTCTCTACAAGTAATCAATCACTTAGTGTGAATCTGACAATCAGGCTTCAGGCAGCTAACAAAAAAAAAAGTATGGTGAGGTAGTCTTCCACGCATGTCCTTAGGGCACAATTACACAGAACAGGCTTTGCTTAATAGATCTCCATGGATAACCAATGGACAAAATTAAATTCTCTTTGTTGTACAAAGTAGAGTGTAAGGAGGGTAGGGTAGTGGTATGCTGATAAGTTTAACAATCTACTCTCTGCAAGGCAAAGGCCTTGGTTTATGGTTTATCTGCCAATTTCTGTGCTGTCAATATCTCCACCCAGCATAGCCAATTTCGAGCTACCACGGTGACCTCTCTGAATGCAGACGTGGAAAGAGATGAGAGTGAGTCCAGCTGACCCTGGATAGGGCAGGCCAGTCCTCCATCTGACCCTCTGTTGTGAGCTGTCTTCCAAATCAGAGGTTTTGCAAATCACAGGCAATACTAACTAAAATATTAACTGGTATTTCAGATTAGTCTTTACATATTTTATAGGTAAAACTCTTTTTTTTTTTTTTGAGACAGAGCCTCAAGCTGTCCCCCTGGGTAGAGTGCCGTGGCATTACAGCTCACAGCAACCTCCAACTCCTGGGCTCAAGCGAGTCTCTTGCCTCTGCCTCCCAAGTAGCTGGGACCACAGGCGCCCGCCACAACACCCGGCTATTTTTTGGTTGCAGCCGTCATTGTTGTTTGGCGGGTCCGGGCTGGGGATTCGAACCCGCCACCTTAGGTGTACGTGGCTGGCGCCTTAGCCGGTTGAGCTATAGGCGCCGAGCCGTAAAACTCTTAATGAGAAGTGACATGACAAAAAGGTGCAAACACATCACAGGATTCAGTGACGTTCTATTTTGGACTCAGAGGGGATCTCTCCAGCTGTCCCGCTCTCTTTCCTCCTGTAGCTAATCTCATTAACCTCAAAGTTCTGCATCTTCCTTTCTTTCATTTCTAGAACTAAGCCTCTCCCAGCTTCGTTTCTTTTCCCTGCATAGGAGGGGCCCTTGGTTCAGCTCCTCTCTACAAGAACCCGGGTATCTCCCTGCCTCTTCCTCCCTTACCTGCTCTGTAACCTACAGTCCAAGATCCACCCAGTCATAGGCTTTCTCTTCTCTTGCCCCAAATAGCTGAGCACAGATGGAGAAAATCCCAGCCCCAGGCAGATGGTTTTCTTCAAATTTATAGCTTTCAACATCAACGTGGCCTTTAAGTATGTCAGCGACCTTGTGTCTGCCTTCTGGCTCCGTTTGTGCTTATCTGATAGTCCAAATATTTATCCCTTTCCTAAACCCACCATCCCATCATTTTTTTCTTTTATTACTTCCAAATTCTCACCTCTAATTCCCTACTCAATTGGAAAATACACGTAGACTATCACTTACTATTGTGTCTTTTCTGCCTTCCTCCTGTCTAGGCTGAATTCCTATATCTGTGTGTGTTCTAGAGCCTGTCCCAGTTCTCTGTTCCTGGTTAGCAGATCACCCCCAACATTAGTGGCTTTAAAACAATTTATCACAATCCTTTCTGGTTCTGTGCATTCCCTGGGCTCAGCTGGGCATTTCTCACTGGGATCTCTCAAGCAGTGGATGTGAGGTGTCAGCTGGAGCTACAGTCATCTGAGGTCATGGCGGGTTAGATATCCAACATGGTGCACTCGCATGGCGGGAAGTCAGGGCTGGCTGGGAGCTCAGCCAGGGTTGACTGGGATACCTACACCTGGCCTCTCTGTGTGGCCTGGGGATCTTGAAGTCTGGCGGCAGGTTCTAAGAGCAAACCAGGAGCAACTGTTCTAAGAGGCAGGAAGGAGCTGCCAAGCCGGTCAAAGGTTTGCCTCCCAAAGTGGTTAAGTCTATCATAATCTATTGATCAAAGCCATCACAGAGTACAGCCAGATGCCAGTGGGTAAAGAAGCAACCCCTAACCCCTGATGGGTGAGTGGGAAGGTCACATTGCAGAGAGCAGATGGGATGGGAGACACTGCTGCCGTCTTGGGGACCTTCAATCTGCCACAGCACTAGAACTCCCAGATTTCATTGGCTTGCTTCTGACTGATTCCTCCCCTGCCTTAACCTATGAACAAGCTCCTACCCCTATGATTTATTTGTTTATTTTTATCCCTATGATGGTTTTTTTAAAAAAAGCTATACAGATCGATGAAATTGACCACCTATGTATACTTTTGTCTATGTATATTGTACTTCAATTAAAAACTTAAACAGAGTAGGGGAAGGAATGATTTGTGACCCACTGCTAGCAAATGTGTAGGTCTTCAGAGAATTTTTTTTTTTTTTTTGAGACAATCTCAAGCTGTTACCCTCAGTAGAGTGTTATGGCATCACAGCTCACAGGAACCTCAAACTCTTGGGCTTAAGCGATTCTCTTGCCTGAGCCTCCCAAGTAGCTGGGACTATAGCACCCACCACAACGCCCGGCTATTTGTTGATTGCACTTGTCATTGTTGTTTTTAGCAGGCCTGGGCTGGGCGTGAACCCGCCAGCCTCGGTGTATGTGGCTGGGGCCCTACTCATTGAGCTATGGGTGCTGAGCCAAGAGAATGTACTTTTGATACTAACTTAAATGCTAAGTATCTCCCCAAATGCACTTCTCTTTCAGGACTAGAGAACTAATGAATGCATGCCACACGTCTAAAAAAGTTAGAATGTTGTAGCAATGCATGCTATTAGGACAGACAAAACTACTGCATATTCTATATCCATCTATCTGTCTAGCAAGCAAAAACTTTCCATCTTTGCATGCCTTAATTTTAATAGTAAAGTGACGTAGTAAACTGGCTTCTTACCTTGGAAATTAGAAGAATTACTTAAAGTCCAAGTAAATATAAGGTCCATGGTTTCTTTCTTGATTATATTCTTTTGCCAGGCCTGATTAACATAATAGATCTTTTAGAATATCAGTTATTACTCACTGAGATAATTGTACCCTGATATGTACATGTGTTGCCTTTCTCAGAGAATGTGTGTTTAGGTCTCTACAGTAGTTTATTTTTTTTTTTTTTTCATGTTAAAGCAGCCTGGGCATCAGAAAACAAGGAGTAGGTCCCAGGGCAAAGACTCACGCTAATGGAAACAGGGCTGAGTCTCTCGTGGTGACTCTGCACTTCAGGGACTTTCGAAATACCAGTAAACAACTGAGACATTTTGAGAAATTTATCCCTGCCCAGCCCTAGAACTACCAAACTCAGGTCTTCTGATTCTTAATACAAAGCTGACACGACACGGAGGCCAGGAACCCAACCCAAAATTGGGAAACAGACGTTTCCAATTAGGAAAATCCCCACTTAACAAATTCTTGAGTTTCTTCTTATTTCCATTAAAAAATTTCAACCTTCAGTCTATGCGGTCCTTAACCCACCGCCTGCCCAGCCATCCCTAGGTGGGTAACAGAGTCCAGCAGACACATCCAGGCTGAAGCAGGGCACGGTGGCAATCGTGCTGGTCTGAGTGCAGTCTCCAAACAGTAAAAAGTGATTTACTGCCTCTTTTTTTGTTAATATATCTTGGTTGCCTCCAGCCTTGTTATTTTCTCAAGACATTACTGGACTCACTAACACGGCAGCCTGGAGTAGGCAAGAAGCCCAATCTGCTCCTACCCTCACCCCCAGCTTACAGAGAAGAGCGACTCCTGCTATCGCCCCATAAATAATTGAACGATCTCTTCCAGGCAACACAGTCAAGATGCAGATTTAATTTATTCCCTGGGAGGACTGAGGGTGGCTGTGCAGGCCCAGTTCACAGTCAAGCTGGGCTAGGGACACCCCTAGTTAGGAAATGTGTCAAACTTCCAGAGCTTGTGCCCTCGGGTCTGCTGTCAACCACGATGCAAAGAAAGGTTGTTTTCTTGTTGGCTTTGTTTTATTTTCCTGAGTGCTCATGATTAGGAAAAGAAACTTGACTCCATGGCGGGAAGGGAAACGATACTGATGTACCGAGGTGGCATTTCACCTATCTCTAAATTCTAGAAGAGTGTAGGCACCACTTCCCAGGTCATGGGTCCGCGATCGTTTTCCCTCACACACTTACTGTACATTCCTTCTTTCCAACCCTCTTGTGACTTGATGTCTGGACTTGTTGTTTTATATAACACAGACTCAAAGTGACGCCTAGGAGAGAGGACAACTTTTTGCTTATTTTAGAATCTTAGCAGGGAAAAATTTAGAAAAAAACAGAAAGAAAGGGGAGGAAGAAAGGAAAGAAAAGAAGTCCCAGCTCAAGTGCTTCTAGAGACTTCTAAGGAAGGACGAGTGGGCATGGTGCCAGGGGATGTAAAGGAACCCCAGACCACCAGTAGCAGGACACCCCAGGACAAAAAGGAGGATGGATGCGGTGGGAGCTGAAGCTACAGAAGAGAGAAAGTGGCAGAGGGAGACAAACTTTGCCAAAAATGTGATAATTCAGCCCAAACCAGTACATGCCAAAACACCCAAACGTATACCCAGGTCCCTAAGTATATACTAGTACAGTAACTGCAATATTGAATTAAGTGATTCTCACGTACTACCTTTCATAGCCTGTTTCTCAAAAACTGCTGTTCTGCATTTCAAAGAAGCCTATAGTTTAAAGATATTCTGGTCTGCCTCCTAATTACTCGTTCTAGAGACTGCTCAGTGCTTTCCCGGTGAAGTCGTCCCTCTGGAAAGCATCACCTCTCCTCTCCTCTCTCCCTCCCCTCCCCTATGTGGGCCTTTGCAAACTGTGTCAAGTATGAACCGAATCTCTGTGACAAGTGTTTAGCAAGACTGGAGTTGCTATGATCATATCGCTAAGGAAGTTGGTTAAGTTTGGGGAAAACTGCACATCTCGGAGTCCGGAGCCTCTGACCTAGAGGTGATTTGAGGAAATGACTCAAACAAATTAACTTTTCCATTGTTTCTAAATGACTTTGAGATAGAAGGGGGGGTGGGGAGAAAGGCAGTGCAGTAGTTCGCAGTAATGATGTTCTGCTGAGCGCTTTACAGACTTTTAAGTGCAAGTTTCCAAATAATAGAACATTCCAAATAATGGTGTTGTCTGATTCACTGCACACAGCTGTCAGCTGAACCCAAACATTTGTGCTTCCCATTAAGAGCCTGGAGAAACCAGACGAGGGTTAGTTCTAGTCTATCTAAGCTGATAACAGTCCGAGGCTGTGCAGACTGTCATAGAAACGTGTGAGATAAACCCTCAAAAAAGCAAAAAACCATCACAACAAAACCTACCCGAATGTGAAAGGCTCTCTGATTGGCTGGCGGTCTTTCTTGGTTATCTGGCTACATGGGAGGAGAAAGGAGGACCGCTTTTGTCTTTTTGGTGAAACCTTTTGCCACAGACGACTTGCAATATATAAAGTTATGTCATTCCTGGAGGAATGGTTGGTTCTTTTTATTCCACATACAGAATCTGGGGGAGTGGACACAGAGGCGACGTCCTCTCTCGTGTCTGGGAGGGGGCATCTCGTGGCTTTTCCCAAGAGAGTCTCAGGGACCCTTCTTGATGCTTAAAATAAAACCAGTTCTCAAGTTTCTCCTTCCCTTCCTTTGTGACAGCTTTCCTAGCTCGGAACGCATTTGGGTGAACGTACACACATCCCCTGTTGGCTTATGTACACACATATATTGCACCAAGCTGGCCGATGCAATATTTATGTTTGTTCTTTAAGCTGCCTAAGATATTGTCATAAAATCTAAGGCTGCTGTAGGGGAGAGAGTGCATAAAACTTTCATGACTCGTATAAAAAATACAAAATGTTATCATTAATATTTAATAAAATTTGCAGCAGTCAATGAGCAAAATCAATGTTTTTTAATTAAGTTATTCATTTGTAATACGAGCCGTACCTCGTTGTGCATTAGGACGGAATTTAGTCTGTCAAACTTAAAATAAATAAATAAACCTAATTTTGGCCCTCGGGGTAAGGGTATTAGCAATAAAACTATTAATTGGTTGCCTTTTCTTGGATAAGCAAACAGAACATATTCAGTGACAACATCTTTTATCCTGAGGTCCTTTCTGATTTTTCAAGTTGGATTCTGTCCAAGGTGTTTAGTGAGATGAATTGCAGCTCATACTGTTTGTAACAGGCACAGCGCTGCTCCTGGCTTAGAGTCTGTTTTTATGGGTCTCTTGTATCGAGGCTGCTGAGGGATGGAGGTTTATACAACCCGAGCGGCTTTAGCGTCATCATAAATTAGAGAAATTAGCAGTAAACCAAAGGCGTGCTAATCTGTCCGCTTCCTCTTTGTTCTAGAATTCATTTTTCCTACCTGTATTCCTCCATCCACTTCCCCTTGCCTTTCCTTGAGTCTACCTTGGTTCTCAGACCCTCGCTCCTCCATCCACCTCTCTTTCTGAGGGCCTGGAGGAAGTACTTTCCTGTGAGCAAACCTGAATTGTACAAGGGGCACACTTTTTCCTTATGGCATTTGAAAGTACAAGTTTCATTGATAAGACACTACCCTGGTCTCTGTACTTCCCCTAAACCTAGTTGATATAAATAACATGTTGAAACTCTGTATTGAAAACCACTCCAGTGTATTTTCAACATGTTTCACTTCGATTACGGTGAAAAAAGAAAAAACTTCAACTGTACTATACAATGGCGTCCGTACTAGTTGTTAACCGTGAGTTGAAAAATATAAGGAGAGCCCCCAAGGACTTGTAACACACTATTTTTAAAGTTTACAGGAGCGAAAAGGCATGTTTCACAATGACCATAAGTATGGGGAAAATACATATTATGGGTGTGATTTCTAAATGCAAAAAAAAAAAAAAAAATGTAAGCACGTTTTACTGCATCTATTATTGATAGTTAAATTTACCTTGTGGGGAAGTACAATTCCCCAAAGGCTCAACTCAAACAAAATACAGCAGAACCTCTGTCAGCTGACCACCCAAGATACTGTCACAAACTGATTGGGGTACAGAGGTGGTCAACCTAAGGAACTAGGCCAACTGTGCTGATAATCGCAGACGGTGCATGCCCAGTCTATGAAAATAAGGCCAACTCAGGGAGGTGGTCAATATAGGGAGGTGGTC
This sequence comes from Otolemur garnettii, assembly GCF_000181295.1. Classification (NCBI taxonomy): domain Eukaryota; kingdom Metazoa; phylum Chordata; class Mammalia; order Primates; family Galagidae; genus Otolemur; species Otolemur garnettii. The sequence continues at coordinate 20,789,383 of NW_003852414.1, read as the reverse complement.
AACTATGGGGAGGGGGTTCTACTGTCACTTAAAAATGCATAAAAAGTAAGATGTTACTGAGATACAGTGTATAGAATCCAGGATCAACTTGGTGACTTCTAAGGAATAAGGAAACTAAGAGTTGCAACTCAATACATCTTCTAGATTCATTGATAATAGGAAGTGGGAGGCATAAGAGATACAATACCTTTCTC
>NW_003852414.1:20776089-20789134 GCF_000181295.1 Otolemur garnettii | reverse complement strand
TTTTTTTTTTTTGCAGTTGTTGGCCAGGGCTAGGTTTGAACCCACCACCTCCAGTATAAGGGCCAACGCCCTACTCCTTTGAGTCACAGGCGCCCCCCAGGATTTAATTTTTATCTGTGTTAAGAATCTCTATAAGTAAATATCAAATGTAAACTGGATTTAATTAAAACAGGTCAAAGATGACTTCCTTGTTAGAATTATCGAGACTAGTTAACATGTATAGACCCCTTTCAGGGTTTGGGGGATTGTGCAGAAAAATTGCGCTCACCCACATGATGCTCCGATTTTTAGCTGTTTATTGAAATGTGTCGACTTTATTGCTAATATTTCACTGATGGTTCATTCTTCGTTTCTTCAATACGGAATTCGATTTAAAAATAAAATCTGATATTCCATGTGAAAATTTCAATTCCCGCCAGAGGTATAATTCAATTAAGTCCCAAATATTTCTCTTAAAAATATAAAATAAAATCATTCTCTCTCTCTCTGCTGTTTCTGCTCGGTTCCAAAAGGATAAAAAACTGCATTTGTTTAGTTTTGGTTCATCTATCACTTTGTACATTTTTATGGATTTTTTATGTGTAATCACATTTTCAGAGAGGATTTTTATACAGTCTGCTCTGTTTCTGCACAGTTATTATCTTTCAGCCTTAAAATTATAAAAATTGATACACAAGCTTTGGCTTCTCCCTCCCTAGGAAACTGATAGGTGACCATTCATCATTCACCGTGACAAGCTAAACCTGCTCTGTTTACCCTCGTGAAAGATGACTTTGATCTGGTTTCTTTCCTTTTTTTACTAACAATGGGGTGGTGATCATAAAGGCTGCTGTGCATTTGTTCAGGTAGGAGGATGGGGGACAGGCCCCTTAGTTCTAAGCCTAGGGGAGAATATGCATTTTTCTTCTAAAGGCCCAGTAAAGTACAGCGTCTTATTTAAAAGGGGAACTTATAAAAGAATTCCGATTTCTGGCTGCCTTTCTTCTGGAGGCCTCTCTCCACCAATGTGTTGTTTGTGAGATGACTGCTCCATCAGACATGAAATGCTGCCTTTTCCCTTAACTATGCAACAGCCGCTCTTGGGACTTCCAGAGCAGCCCTAATGGTGCATTTATATTCCATTCGAACTTGGAGCACAGCAAGAGGAAACCTACCTACGGGGATAGTAAGTGCCCGTGGCATTTGCCAGGATCTGAAAGCCGGGCGCAGGGATTCTATTTACCTGAGCCATCCAGACTGTTAGCATCAAAACACAATGGTGCCGTCCAGGTGTCAGCTGGGCGCAGGGGAGGTCTAGAATCATTTTATGCTCCTTCCCCGTCATTTCTGTTGAGGTTCATTTTCATCTCTGGGTTTGCGCAGAGGACCATATAAAAAGCTGCACACACCTCAGTCTCTCAGAAGCAAACTCAGTGTCAGCTTCTGTTTGAGAATCAGCTGGAGAAACATCTTGTCCTATAAATATGACGGGAGGAAGGGGAGGTGGGAAGGCAGAGGCCTGTGCTTTCTTTGGGGAAGAGCCCTCCCAGCGTGCCAGTCTCGCAACCCTCCCAGTTAATTGCACAGAGACAGGAAGTCCCCAGATGGCCCCTACATGTCCTGCCACTGAGCAGAACACGCTTCCCTTTCCTCTCACACAGCAGAGACTCTCACACAGGGACAAGGCTGTCGACTCCAAATGAGATGGAGCAGGAAAGGCTGCATTGGAGGAAGGAGGCTGATCGGTTCCAGAGCAGTTGGTGGCTCAGATTTTCTGGTGTCTTCGAGTCGAATGTGTGCCAAGTGGAGATGGCTCTTCACGGCTCCCCGCCCACCCTGGATACGTGGGTTTTCCTGCTCTCCAGAATGTTCCTCCTTTTTGCAGAATTTCTTCTCTGACATTTTCCTCTGCTTTAAAATCTGCTGCCTGGAAAAAAAAAAACATCATCATGTGCTCCTTCATCTGAGAGGCATGTTTCAGATATAAATTAAGAGATGCTTTTAATTTTTTTTTAATTTCTTTTTTTTTACAGTCTCACTTTGTCACCGTCGGTAGAATGTTGTGGCATCATAGGTCACAACAACTTACAACAACCTCAAACTCTTAGGCTCAAATGATTCCTTTGCCTCAGCCTCCTGAGTAGCTGGTACTCCAGGCACCTGCCACAACACCTGGCTATTTTTAGAGATGGAGTCTGACCCTTGCTCAGGCTGGTCTCAAACTCCTGAGCTTAAGCAATCCACCCACATCAGCCTCCCAGAATGCTAGGATTACAGGCATGAGCCACTAGGCCTAACCCAAGAGATGCTTTTTAAAACATAGTAATGTTTTGTCGATATATGTGTATATGTGGGGATGTGTGTGTGTTGATAGGTGCATACATGGTTGTGTGTAGGGTGGGAAGTCAGGTCCTTACTTGAAATTCCAAAACTTACATTTCCTCAGCTGAATGGCATCCGGAAAGTTTGTTTATACTACCCGTGTCCATTAGCAGGGTCAGATTCCTTTTAGAAGAGTCCTCTCCTGGCAAACAAAGCTCTATAAAGGTGAGTGGCTAAGTCGATTCTGATTAGCAAAGTAGAGCCCACATTGATCTGGGCAAGCAGTAATTCAACTGTCCTTAAACTTCAAGGAAGAATGATGAAAAAAATTTTAGTGCCCATCGTTGATGGCACACGTCTCTTTTATTCAGTCTCAGTTTCTAGCAAACCCAAAGCAAGTCAAAGAAGATGCATAGACCAATGAAGATGGCTGATACAGACAGGACCCACCCTGAGTACCAGCAGGACCTCCCTGCCTTCACAGGAAGCCGAGGCAACCAAAATCTTGAGATGGCTAGCATGCCCGGAGAGTTTCCAGGCTAGACACTCAGAGGGTACCGCCCACCTTCCACAGTGAGAAGCCCAGCGGCCCCAGGGTGACCATATTGGAACCCTTCACTCTCAACCAGAAGAAGGAGGTTATTGATTGCCGTGGCAGCCAGCATGGACCCCGGGGCTGTTCTTCCCTTTGCTACTTTGAGTGGCCAGCTTCCTGGGCTAATCTGGTGCCCAGTCACCGTTGAGATGGAAGCCACCGACCTTTCTGTGGGTCTGTGAGCAGAGAAAGTTACTGTACTGGGGGAAGAGGGGAGACACGGGGCAAATACTTGATTTGTCCCTTTGACGAAACCCTGAGTGTCACCTGCACTGCTGTGCTGGCCCACCATTGTCTGCTCACCTTCTGAAGCCTGAGATTTGGGGCTGCTCTCCCCTCTGTGAATAGGATGGTACAAAAAGATCTTAAATACACGTGTCCCGGTGGGCAGGCCTGGACGAGCTGCCGTGTAAAAGCCTTCAACTTCAGCCCGACTTCTCTCTAAGGATGGTAGTTTGTGCAGACACGACTCTCCTCAGCTTGCGGGAGGGACGCACATCTCCACCTGTGAAGGGGAGAGTGTTGCTTCCAGTTCAGACCGAGAGCCCAGGATTGTTAGGACAGAAAACATGGTTTTCTTTTCCACAGACACAGATGAAAGCAGTGTGTTCAGCACAGCGTCCTCCCTGTGTCTTCCTGCCTCTGTCTCCCTCTGCCTGAAGACCAGGGGACAGTGAAGGTGCCAGGAAGGGCCTGCAGTCAACTCTGTGCCATCTCCCTCAAATGCATTGCTTTGAAAAATAAACCAAGATTTTATCCTTCCCGTTTCACACTCCTGACTTCCAGGCCTATTTCAGAGCCTTTTGGTTTTTGCCGGGACCGCACAGGGGGCCATTAATTACTTGTCTTTTTATGCCCAGAACAACTGGGATGACTGTGCTCACATCCCAGGGAGTTATCCTCTAGGTAACCCAATGAAAACAGTTAATTCCAAGCCCGCACGGCAACCTACTTTCTCATAATGGAAAGTAAACACCGTGTCACGTTCAGAACACGTTTAAAGAGGCCTGAGGAATGCAGCTCCTTGTTAATGTCAAGGACAGACAACGATGCCGGCTGCCCCTGTTCCTACCCAAGCGCCCGCCCCCGGACACCTCTCCACTGTCTCCAAGAAGCAGTACCACGCACTGGCTCCCGTTTTTAAATGCAACCCCGTGAAACCCAGACTAGAAACCTGATTTAGAACTTGAGTTTGGCCTATGGATATAAAAAGAACATTAAATTGCTTAGTGTCACATTGTTGAGAAGCTCCTCCTTGATGTCATTCATACCACAGAGTCTCAGAGTCATACAGGAAATACAGTGTCAAGTTTACAAATAGCTCCCAGAAAGCCCTGCATTTAAACCATTCAGGATGGGTAAGGGGCAGTTCCGTCTTGAAGGTTCTCTTGGAAAAGCGTCTACAGGGCATCTAACAGGTCCCTCAGCCCAATCCGAATCCTTCCCCATCCACTGTAATCCCATTATCTCACCCCATCTACTCTACCTCTTCGTGGCCATAAATGCTGCCTCTGTCCAACTCACCTTCATAACCTGTTCTTAAGGAAGAGGCATCTCTTCCCTGAGTTGAATAATTCCAGCGTTTTCAGATAGTGTTGCTGCTCCCACCCCCACCCCGTACCCACCACTTGCCACACACACTCTCGGGACCCTGTCATCCAGTCTGACAGTAATGGCACTGTGGAGGTGACCATCTTCCTAATTATAAACCCTGACATCTAACTGATTGAGTAATCTGACACGGGGTGAGCTCCGGCAGTTCAATGTTCATCTTTAAATCCATTTAGCAAATATTTATTCAGCCTGCTAAGTAGGAAAAAAATGTGCTCCATCTAATGGGAGTCAGGAGGGGTAAGATAAGGTTCCTATCTGCAAGGACCATAAATCTGGAGTCTGTGACTCGCTAAATAAAAGAAGATTGGTAATGCTTCTCGGGCCAGCACAAGGGCAGGCCGTTCCGTGTTCATTGACAAAGGATCGGTTCCTGCAAGTTCAACCGACAGTGTGGGGTGCGAACATCAGGGAGCATGAGGGTGGGGTTTGGGCCTGGGAGGAGTTAGATTTCTGGCCCAGCCTGCTATTAACGGGACATGTGTTACAGTGACTGCTTTCCTTGAACTTCCAAGTGGCTGAAAAGATAAGTGTAGAAGCATTTTAGGCCGGAATATTCTAAGCAGAGAGATTATAGGGGCAATAAACTCAAAATTCTCCGGCGTCATTTCTTAGGTGGGAGGATAAATAAGGACGGCAAAGGGCAGTTATCTCTCTGACCAAATCCTTCAGGACTGCAGCTCTAAGTCCTGGCAGTGAGATGTGGGGTTAGAAGGATACTGGCCACAACCTCTACTACCAAAATAGAGGGGCTTTTGGATTTCACAGACGGGCATAATTTCTGGAGTTTAAGGGAGACTGGGCAAGTGGGTCAAAGCCAACAGAGGTAGAATTAGCCCCTCTCTAGACATGGTGGGCTGGCAGCAAGTGGCCTGGAAGAGGTCGCACTTGCTCTCAATCTCTGAATACGAATCTGAACACCACCTGCTGTCCAGACAGCAACTTCCAGGCAAGAAATCTGGACAGAAGCGTGTCCTGGGCCAGAGAGGGTTGCGTGTGTGGTTTAGGTCTAAGTAGGAACTTCCACACCAGGCTCATTTTAACTGCAGTTTTCTGGCAGTTTTGCCTAAATTGGTTAATAATCATTGATTTAAAATATATGCATCAGATTGATATTTTTCACCATATTCTGTTCCATCTCATTTCTAAACAAACTATGTAGCCCTGGATCACCTGATAGGTAGACATCCTTACCTCTTAACAGGAAAATCCACACATTCTTAACTTAGACTTACCATTCTTTTCATGTATTTTAAATGTGATTTGCTGAGATTTTACTTAGATATGTTCACATCTCTGTTCCTAAGGAAATTTTTATTACTGTATTTTTTCCTTCTTTTATAGTAGAGTTTTATCAGACTGCTTTTACTAGGCATGATGCTTAACCTTTTATATTTTCCTGTGCTCTGGAACAAATAACACAGACCAGGCTGCTCAGTTTCTAAAAGTTTGTCATCGGTTTTAAAAGGTCCGTGGGGTTTGAGGAATTTCACCAGTAAAATTGACACGGGGGCCTTTGGGGAAGATCATCTCTCCTTCATTTGGTTTTGGTTCTCTTCATTTACTTTACTTTTCTCCCCTTAAAATAATCAGTTCGTGGATTTATTTCTGAATATTGTCTTCGATATCCTTTTATTTTCTCATCTTTGTCTTACTCTCATGAACATGATGCTTAATTTATTTTTATTCATTGTTTAATAAGCCCACCCACCTATAAATTCTGAGGTCCCGTTTGTGAATACTTTCATCCTCTAATAGTTTATGAGGTTTTTAAAATTTTCTCTTTAATTTCACAATTTAGTTTTAGGGGACTCGGAGGCTGTTTTGTTTGGGGTTTCTTTGGTTTTGTTCAAGATCTCCAAGGGATTGAATAGGTTTGTTTAAATTTTCATTAGGCCATAGTGGCCTTTACAATTTCTTTTTATTTTAAGGAATTTTTTAAAATGTAATAACCTATTATTGGAGCAACGTCTCTGTAACCATTCCATGATAGCTGCTTTGTACAATATAAAGTTGGATTCAGACCTTTTTTCTCTTAGTTTTTAAGCTGTCAAAGAGAGTAAACTAATTCTCACTGACTTTTTGGTCCATTTTTCTTGTTATCGATGCTTCCATTGAATTGCTCCCTGATTGATTTGTTACCTAAATGTTTGCTAATTTCTTTATTAAGTATTTTAACTATTAATAGTGACCATTTCTCCCATTTCATGGCATTCAAATTCACCTTAAATTAGTTCTACTATCTCTGCTTTCTGCGGGTGCCTAGGAAATAGAGCTCACCCTTTTTTTCAAGTTTTGGAAAGGTGTCTGTCCTTTTGTTTCCCTTAAAACCAGCTTAGCATCAGGTTGTGTTTTGAACACATTCTTAGAGTCTTCATTCCGGAGCCTTGTCTTAAAACAATTAATGTTCAGAGGTTACTTTTTCAACCAGAATGGTTAGACTAACTTCCGTGATAGTTTACCCCTTCCATATTTATCTGTCTTACTGCTACCGTAATTCAGTCTTTTCTGCTTTTATTTTTTCCAGTGCTGAGGTGCTTTTCTGGAAGGTAGAAAAGCCTTCCGTACTGCTTCCAGGATCACTCTTTTTGATTCTTTCTTACATATGAGGAGTTTTACTTCTCCTTACCCTTCATCTTTATATAAGGGAGACTCTCAGATCCTGATTCTGGCTCCTTTACCATCTTAGGACTAAATTGTCAATTGAAACAGTAACTAGGTTCCCTTTCAAAAATTACTTTTTAACATGCAGGTTTAATTTTGCCATTTCCAACAATCGCTTGGATGTAATTCTCTGGGTTCAGCTCAGGCAATTGCTCGCCGCTGGCCCCGACACTCCAACTTTTCTGCTTAAGTTTTTGCCTTTGATTTATCTCACTTGTCCCTGGAATACATTTACATGAATTTTCCGAACTGGTACATGGATGGTATATTTTCAGAGACCTCACATGTCCAAGCAAGACTCACTGTTGCCTTAAAATCTGGAAGCCATCTGGCTGCGTACAGAATTCATGAGTAACCACCTATTTTCTTCAGGAAAGAAGAAAAACAAAAACTTAAGACTTCATTTTTTTCCTGAGTTTACAGTTGAAAAAGAGAAGTCTGGCAAGGGAGGATAATTTTTATTAAAATAAGAGGTATTTCCAACTGAAGCCGCTGTTCAAGGATTAGTAAAATGAGGCAATGGTAAACCCACCAGCCAGATTTTACATAATAAAACATTGTTTCATCTAGACCTCAGATCTCTTTTATTTTTTTAAGAAAATAAAATCATAAGAGTGAGCTAAGTTCCAAATCTGATTTTCAATGGGAATATTCTACTTTAGGCTTAACATTTTAAAAGTCTTCGTTATATATAAAAATACATGTCTCACTCCTTCTGGAACATAGATGGATCTTTCCCTATTGATTCATTTTTCTTGGATCAGAAAAGTACTGATTTTTTATGTATTTTAAGATACCATTAATTGTAACATACACCACTGACTTAATCATATATGTATGTGTACGTATACATATATATTAATGCATATGTATACATATACATATGTGTCTCTAAATATGTACTTTTTTTTTTGACACAGAGTCTCACTATGTTGCCCTCAATAGAGTGCAGTGGCGTCACAGCTCACAGCAAACTCAAACTCTTGGGCTTAAGTGATTCTCTTGCCTCAGCCACCCAAGTAGCTGGGACTACAGGCACCTACCACAACACCCAGCTATTTTTTTGTTGCAATTGTCATTGTTGTTTAGCAGGCCCAGGTGGTTTTGAACCTTCCAGCCTCAGTGTATGTGGCCAGCACCCTAACCACTGAGCTCTGGGCACTGCTGAGCCTCTAAGTATATATTGTATCTATACATAGACACTATGTATATATATGTTTATATAAACAATGTATGTATATAAAATATGTAAAATATATCTTTTATGTATATATGTGTCCTATATGCATACATTTTTATAGTGCACTCACACACATAAAAATCAATGAGAAGATAACATCCTGCTTTAATATGTACTAAAAAGTCTACATGAGGGATAAGGAACTCTCTTAGCACCACGGAGATTGGTATTACATATTGGTCTGTTTTTTTCCTCCCTTCCTGGTTTCTTTCTTGGGAATATGAGTTTGCTATAGACGAGATTGCCAGTTTTTTGTTTTTTTTTTTTAATTTGATCATTTGTACTTAATTGTTGTTTTCTTCTCTCTTTCTATAAATGATCTATAAAGGTTTGCAGTATCAGGGTGCTGTCCTCCACCTTGCCGAGTCTGGGCTTTTATGCCTTGAATGTGTGTTGTCACTCACCCGGCGCACGTGAATTTCTTCTCTGTGCACCCTCTGGACACACCTTGGCCACATCCTTTCTCTCTCCATGTTTTGTCTCTTATATCACAAAATCTGTAATTCCTTGATGTTTTAAGAGAGCCCAGAGTCTCACAGGGTGTAGTTTCACAGATGATGATGATGCTGGCAGTGCTGATGACAGTAAGAAGAGCATTGCAGACCTACTTTGCTCCAGGGCATTTTGTGCATTAATTCATGCGATCGTCAGACACGTGGTGCTGTAGGCACTCCACTTGGAAGGTGGGGAATCTGAGTCCCGAGTAGAGTTTATAAACTCAGGGCATAAAAGACAGACAAGCTGAGATTTAGCCCAGAAATTTGCCTGAGCACAATTACAAAATTATACTGTGTGCCACAGTGTAAAATGTAAGTGTGGACTTTCTATGTCTGCAGATTGTGCATCTACGAATTCAACTGATCAAAGATCAGTTATAAGGGACTTGGGTATTCGTGATTTTGGTTCCCACAGGGGTCCAAGAAGCAATCCTGTGTGGAAACCAAGAAACTACTGAACTTCTCTCTCATCTTTGGGACAGAAGATCCTTCCTTTCATGTTAGTGATTTTCTCCTATTAAATTTTGTCATAAGAACACTTAGCATGCGGTCTACCCTCTCACTGGATGTCTAACTGTACCAGGCGCTGATGCTGCCAAGAGTCACAGTGTCATACGGCAGCTCACAGAACTTACTCATCTTGCAAAACTCAAACTCTGTAACTGTTGATTTAGAAGGAACTCCTGCCACATGCAACAACATGGATGAGCCCGGAGGACGTTATGTTAAATAAAATAACATAAAAGTTACATAGTCACAAAACATAGTCACAAAAGGACAGATGGTGCCTGATTCCAGATATGTAAGGAGCTGCGCCTCTTTGCACAAGTCTCTTTTACTTCGTTTTGTAGACTAGTTCTCAAACAAAGACTTTTCTATACCAAGTGTTTTCCACTGACAGATTCCTCTCCTCTGAGTCCACCCGGCACTGTCAGAATCCCTTTCTCAGATCCCGAGCTTGAGAGCAGGTTGTTCTGTGTACACCAGATCAAATTTCTTCTGCCTAGAAGTTATTTATCCAGCATGATTCTCCTCTACTGAGTTTCAGAAGTCTGAGCGTGGCAGGATAGTTCTTCAATATGACCCCCCTGTCTCGCACGTGGGGTCTATTTCTCCCAAAGATTAGTGATGTTTCCAATTAATGGCTTTCTCACTGCACTTCTGCATCTTTTAATGTGTTTTCTGAGGATGTTGCAGGAGGAGTAGGCAGAAAGTGAATCTGTACAACGAGCCCATCACCATCATAATTCCAGAGAGTGTGACTGTTAACCACCTCCCTGTATGTGGCCGGTTTCCCCATTTCCCGCTGTTGGCTTGCATCTTATTACTCAAAGTGTTAGACTGGTCTTACAAAATGAAGCAATTAGCAAGAAAAGTGAAGTTGAAAAGCCTCCGTGAGAAGGGAGGTGAGGGAAGACAGAAAAAGCCGCTGCGGGACCCCTGGAGTGACCTCCTGGTCTGGCTTAAATTTGCCATTCAGCAGCAGAACCAAAATGTGGTTTCCCTCATAGTTTGTTTTCTTAAATTCATCTCCACTCTGTCATTACTCGACCACAGAGGGAAAGGGTTCTGTTGTCACTATGACTTGCCTGATCAGAGAAGGAAGTTTATGTTAGTTTAATCCTCCTGCGTGGCTATGAAAATGCTCCCTCTCTTCCTTGTGAAACTTGATTCATTATTGGAAAAATCCCACTGCTAATGTAAGCAAATTGAATTATTCCGTTGGGTTTTATTGCTCTAAAAAGCAATTCCTTCATTGTTGAGGAAAACTCTATAATATATGAAGAAATGAAAATATCATGTGTAATTATAAGGATGCCCCATGTTCATTTTCTACCTGAAGATTTTCTTGTGGTTTGAGCCTTTGATAAAAAAAGTGCATTTTATTATTCTGTTATACTGAATTTTAAAACATCAGATAAAAACCATGTTCTGGGCACAACACTAGCTTTGGATCTCATGCCTGCCTCTATCATGTGACCTCAGGCTAAATATCATCTGTTACATGTGTGTGTTCTTGTCACAACTAAGTTGTAAAGTTTATTATTTTTTTCTAGTTTATAAGCTTTGGGCATTAGAAGATGGCAAATGTGCATATTGTCATTCTTTCTGTGTCTTGAAATGTTCCATGCGTTTTAATTAAAATAAGATAGCACTAGGAGTGAAAATAATAGTTTACTTTCATTTTTGTTATGCAAGTATTTTCACAGGTCAGCAATACTTTGTCCTTTTGTTAACCTAGTAACAGACTCTTTCACAGACAAAATGCATATGTATTTTACTTTTCAAGAAAAATAACTCCGTAAAGCTTGGCAAATTAAAATGCTGGCTCCAGGAGCAAATACACGCATATTTAAAAGCCTACAGAACAATAATGAGCCTCAGTGTTAACCAGGCTTCATTGCATTTATTTCTGGCTTTAAAATTCCTAGCAAAAAATGAGCACTTAGGAAATCAAATTTGAGAAACACAGCATTTTTCATGTTTCAAAATTTGACATCCTGCATTATAAGGGGGGGGAAATGTTTTATTCAAGCAGTCATGTGTGTTTCCCTAGCCTCCCTGACAGATTCCTCATGCACATGCCTTGTCTGTATATATATATGTAGGAGCCTTCTTTGTCCTCCCTGTGTTCCCAGCCGTCATCTGCGAGGCCACCACCAGGAATAGGGTTTTTAGACTCTGTCGAGAGTAGCCGTGTGCCCTTTGTGCTGTGTCCTTCACAAAGTCCCTGGTAGGCCAGTGTGACACTGAAAGGCCCAGGGTCTGGGGTCCATGCTGTCCCTGGTTACATCTTCTGTGCTGAGATGACGCAGAGGCCTAAAGTGTTGAGAAGGAACTCATCTCAAGGGTGGAATTGCAGGAGGAAGAGAGGCTTGAGCTCATCCACCTGCTGATAGCTGAACTTTTCTTTGCTATAATTATGGCCGTTTCATAGGGTTTAGCCTAATCCATTCCCCTTCTGCTGCAGGTATTAAAGAGATGTTGCAGGCTAGACACTCTCACCTAAGGTTTTCTCCTCCTCCCCCTCTTCCTTCTCTACCCTTTGTTCCTCCTCTTCCTTCTACCCTTTACATATTGTGTGTTATTACTCTTTTACTTATACTTTCAAGACACACACACACTCACACCTGTGCTCAAGCCATCCTTGACTTCTTGACATTGCTAGACCATGTCCACCTGTACGTGAGCACAACCCCTTCCTCACAGTGTTTTCCTGAACTTGAGGAAGTATGCACAAAGACCCAGATGAAATTCTATCTTCTTTATGAAATCTTTCCTAATAAAAATCAGCTCTCCAAGCCTTTGCACTTATGGACAGGACCACTGTGTCTGACTTTGGGCCCCTTGGTCTTTTGTGCCAAGTGGCTATCTGTGTTTGTTTAGGTACGTCTAGCTCATTATCACTGCATTCTCCGCCCGTGGGGCGTATCTAGTACGTGGTAAGCACTGAGTGAGTGATTTTTAACATTAAATGACAGGCCTACAGATGACACATAGGTGTCTGCTTCCTGCTAAAGTTTGTGCTGAAGGAAGAAATGTTTTCTAGCTGTGCTAAAAAATAAAGCAGAAAACGTTTTCAGGTATGTATTAGTCTTAAAAATTATATGAGAAATATAAGTGCAGTTTCAATGTGACTCTAGGATTTAGGTGTGGGATCCGCAGGAAACAAGCAGAAAGCAAGAACTTTACAAGGATGAACTGTATATTGAACAGCATCTGACTTCCTGAAATTGACAAAACTAATCATATAAAGAAGCAAACTCAGTGAAAGGACATTTTTCTTTAATCGCAAAAGTGTTTCCGTAATCTCTTGGTAAGAAAGATGGAAATTTTATGTGTTACTTTCCTGTGGCTACTGTAACAAATTGTCGCAGACTTAGTGGTTTGAAACAACATAAATGATCGTAGAGTCCTGGAGATGAGAATTCCTTCCAGAGTTTGTAGAGGGGGATTCATTGTCTTGCTTTCTCCAACTTCTTAAAAACCTGTGTTCTGGGTTTCTGGCCCCTTTCTGTTTCAAAACCAAGCAGTGCAGTATCTTCAGAATCTCTCTTTCTCTGTCTGTCTCTCTCTCCCTCTCTGTCTGTCTGTCTTTCTCCCGTCCTCCCTCCCCCTCCTCCCTCCCCCTCCCTC
>NW_003852414.1:20760116-20775924 GCF_000181295.1 Otolemur garnettii | reverse complement strand
CCTCTTTCCCCTCCCTTCCTCTCTCTTCCCCACACACACCTCTCCTCCCTGTTATCACATCTCCTCCTCTGCCTCTGATCCGCCCTCCACTTCTCTCACAAAGCCTTGGCACTTACATTGGCCTCACTTGGCTAACTCAGGCTGCTGTCCCACCTCAAGATCCTTGAGCAAAGTCTCTTTGGCGACGTAAAGTAACATCTTCACAAGTTCCAGGGACTAGGATGTGGATATTTGGGGAGGGCCGTTATTCAGCCCAGCAAATCTCATGATACTAGAAAAAACTCAGCCTTCCCTGAGTATTCTAATGATCTAGACAGATGGTCTTTTATGTTTTTAAATTAATGATCTATTCAGGGTCGTGTTCCTTTCTTCTCTGCTTCCTTTGTGGGTGTTTACTGAGTCTGTGCAGAGTTTGGGGCTCTCTTTTTAGCCCAAGTTACTTACACCAACAGAAGCCACTTGGCCATCCATCATCTCTTTAACTGTTGCTTCAAGACAAAGCTATAGGGATGTAAAACTGTCACTCAAAATTGTTTCATAATTTAATGCATATAGCAGTCTTTCATAACCAAGTTTAAGCATCATTATTTTAGAACACGTACTGAACACTTTAGCACCCAGAACATAGGCAAAGTGCCGACAGCCAGTCTGCCCTCTTGATACTTACACTTCCTGACAGATGAGACGGTTGCAGAGAGATCTACAAAGGAGAATCTGACAACCAACAAGCACAGAACATGGATGTGCATTAAAAAAGCAAATGACTAATGGGCTGGCACTATTTACAGTCTGTTTGTGGTCTACCAAGTGAGGGACTGTCGCAGGAATTGCATTTGGAGACAGGGTGGGATTCGGGGAGTGGAGTGGGAGGAGGGAGAAGGGGGGAGACAGATTTCTGTCCGGGTGTCATCGCTTCCTGAATTTGCAGTTTCGAATGCCTGCCTTGGCAGCCTCTCTAACGCATTCAACTCCCTGTCGCCAGGTCTAAAATAACCAGGGACTGGCAGAAGCCTAGAGCTATTCCTTCCCAGATTTGTAGCATTGTTATTTTTTTCTAAACTCCACTTGTGGAATGTTTAATGCCGATCCAACTCCCAGAGCCATCGGATACGAGCACATCATCCCGTAAGCATTTCTGACAGGCAGTGTCACTATGCATCTTTTTTATCACCCTTCTTTTTACAAGGTATCACAGATAGCACGCGAAGTTCAACGGTGATTAATAGGACTCTTTCACCATTGACTTCGCTGGGCTCCGGTCTAGCAAGAAAAATGTGACTGCTGATAAATCTCATGTGATAAGAGCTCTGTTATGCGAGCTGTTCAGGCAGGCGTTCCAGTGCATATGATTATGACAGGGTGGTAGTTTGCAAAGTGCAATTGAATTGACTAGGCCTTTTGTCCAATTGATTTTGCTTCTGTACAATGAGCACGCAAACAAATACCTATAGCACAGAAGCCCATATTCACACAGTACAGGTTATCCGCCTGCTGCTAGGTGTTTTTTTTTTTTTTATAACCACTTACTAAATATTATTCACACTTTGAAAAGATTTTTGTAGTTGTCCTTCTATCATTTTTTCTTAGAAATGAACACATCTAAGCTCCTGGTGGAATGATAAAGCACGAAATTGTACATTGTCTAGGACACTCCTTGGAGGAAGGGCAGGAGGACAGTTGTTCGGTGTGAACTTTGGGTGCTCAGCCGCGTGTGGGGAATGGTTTAGCCCGCCAAGTTGCGTACATGCTTGAGATTGATGGAGAACGTGGGAGATGATTTACGTTACTAAGTTTCTAAATGACAAGCGATGTCAATGGTGAAAAATCACCTTGGGATAGTTGGGAGCATAAAGAGCACAGATATTCCTTCAAGGCATGGCTTGCTTACTGGAAATATTCCAAAGGAAATTTAATTGCACACACCAGGTCTTAAGGGGCATCAGGCAGACGTCCCTGAGAATGGAATTCTCTTGGGGGGAGAGTTAAGGGAACGGTTTCATCTCTCGCCATAACTTACAGCAGAGCTAAAAATTATCTTGGCTTCTAAAGCAGCATGCCGCTGAAGGACCAGTTAGAGCCATGAATTCTGATCTTTGCCAGTGTAACAAAGAGAAAGCGGAGATTTATTTTTACATGAAAGATTTGGGGGTTTTGTTCTGTTTGGGTTTTGTGGATAATGAGAAAAACCAAAGCCACCTTCTGTGGCCTCTGTCATCAAACTTCTCTGTGCATTTCTTGCACCCACGGCTGAAGCCGTCCTGGAAAGTTTGCATCCGCCAGCCACAAGGACCATTTTGGTGCCTTCCTGCCTTTGCCTGAGCTGTTCCCTCTGCCTGAAACAGTTTTTCTGGCAACTTCCTTCTTATCCTGCAAGGCCCGGAACAACAGTCATTACCATTTTCTCACCAAAATTAGTGAGTAATGCTTTTCTGAAACACCCTCATGATACACTCAGATGTGCGAAAAGTATGTATATGCATTTCAAGAAAGGGAAAAACTGTATTCAAACTGTAATCCTCAAGTCACCTTTGACTTGTGCAATTACAAGAGATACACATACAGTAACAAGAGATCGGATACATTAACAAGCACTTTGATGTACTTGCAACAATTGCAAGCATTATCAGCTTTTTAATACAGTGTTTTTTCCTTTCTTAAAATATGTATACATTTTTGGCACCCCCTGTATTTCATTATTTATCTACGACATGATCTGTTTCCCCCAGTAGGCCACGGGCGTCTTGGGGTGGACACCAGGTCACTTTCAGCTCTGTATCCCGTCCTCCCCAGACAAACCACAGACCTTCAGTAAATGCTTATTAAATAATTGAATGAATCCGAAGACCAGCCCAAGTGACAGCCCATCACCCCCTTTTGTGTTTCTTATCTAGTCCAGAGATGTAAAACTCTAAATGGAAAATCTTCTCTGATGAAGAAAGCAGAAAAAGGTTGTGAAACTTAAAATCCTCTCATATAAAATGTTCGTGTGGGTAGAGCCAACGGAGAAGGCGCTAAGCCGGAGGGATTTTCCCTCTGAAATCCGTGGATTTGCTTTCTTGTTGTCTTCACCTCTTCCCCGTAATGCCGTGTGATGAAGGCATTTCGCAGGGGTTAATCTACACGTAATGAAGTTTCAGAGAAATCATACACTGTACTCTACTTACGGGGCTCTGGGGTTTTTCTTTACCGGGCAGCAGGATACAAACCAGTGATAAATAAGCCGATGTTTATCAGTGCAGGGAATGCCTGTTGTTGTTTTTGTTTTTGTTTTTGGCCGTCCCTAAGGACTGTGCATGATTGTGATGGTTTCTTCATTAGAATCAGCAGTTTGGCACATTCTCAGTCGGAACTGGGGAGTGTCTTCTAATCAGAAATATGCAAGATTTGGGGGATTTTGATTTTAACAGAATTCCAGGGATCTCTGGCCCATGTCTGACTGACCTTTGCTTTCTAACCAAAGTCATGAACAAACGTAGCCTGGGGTTGGGCACTGATCTTAAGAGCTCATTTCTTCTTCTTTTTTTTTTTTTTTTTTTATTAAATGATAGCTGTGTACATTAATGCAATCATGGGGTACAGTGTGTTGTTTTCATATACAATTTGAAATATTTTCATCCAACTGGTAAACATAGCCTTCATGTCATTTTCTTAGTTACTGTGTTAAGATGTTTATATTCTCCTTTTAGACAGATTCACTTGTACCCTTGCAAGATAAAGCATAGAGCTCACTCCTGCCACCTCCAGCCCTGCGCCTGCTGGCAGAGAAAACACAGGGCATCTCCCTTCCTCCCAGGGGTTTGCCACAGAATAGTGTCACATAGGACAGTCCCCCAGGGTAACTCGTTCTCAATTCTACTTCTGATTCTAAGAAAAGTAAGTCGCTCATTTGAAATCTTCAAGGACCACCTGTCTTCCAGGAAGTGTGTCCCGTCTTTCCCATGAGTGATGAAGGTGGGAGAGTCACTGAGGACAGTCCTGCGCCAACATTGACCAACTCTCAACTCAGTCTTGCAGCCTAAAATCTAAAGTGTGCAGATTATTGAGATGTCAGCAATGGAGTTAATGTTATAATAAGGAGGCTCTTTCCCCCGCAAACTCCACCTTGATAGAATTTTAACATCACATTGATGTGGTGAGCTCTCACGGCTTTTTTCTCTCCAGTTCAGAGTAAGAATAAAATTATTAGCCAAAGAGAAGGAGAATAACAACATACTATGTTTGAAGAAGATCAGAATAACCGTGGTCCAGATTGCTGGGGATCAGTGGTATTTGCCGACAGTGTCACCTCTAGGTGTGGGTTGTTCAGGGTGAATTGTCCACGTCAGGGACAGTGAGGCCTTGTGGACAGGGGAGGACGCGTTTTCTCTGCTCCTCTCCACCTCCATCATCTATGCTGAGATGTGGAACTGGCCGAGGGTCACAGACTATCATGGAAAAAAAGGTGTTGTCAACTAAAAAGCTTGATAGAAGACTCAGGCAGTTGTTCCATGTGGAAATTATTCTTGAAACTATTGCTTTATAATTCTACTTATTTTTCCGCCCCGTCTGATTAATGTGGGTGACAATTCAGCACGTGTGTTTATGATTTGTCCATTTGTAGAAAGGAAAGTCTTTCGGAAGCACTAAGCACCTCTCTGCCTTGGCGGGGAGGATGTCTACGGAGGGAGGTGGGCTCTGGTTTGGGTTACCTTCCCCGTCTGAGAACAAGGCGGTGCTTCCCTCTCCATAGCAGAGAAATGAAACCATTAAAGAGAAAAGTGAAGTGTAGCAGGGAAGCTTAACATTCGTGGTGGAGGGTTGTTTGTTTGTTTTTTCTGTGTGTTTAAAGTTACTTCCCTAAGATTAGAGATGTGTACTTTAAGAACAAATGTAAGTCGTTTTTGTACTCCCGGGGGGGGGGGGGGTTATGCCCACTACTTTCCCATATATGAGTGTGAGCCACTGGGAACAGACTGCGCTATTAACACTCCCTGAAATAAATCCTTAGCCTGAGAAGGTCACTCGGGGGCGCAGTACCTACCCAACCCCAATAGTCAAACTCTACGGAAGAGCTGCTATTCTTCTAGGCTTAAGAGAATAGCTGTTGGCTCGGCGCCTATAGCTCAACCGGCTAAGGCGCCAGCCACGTACACCTAAGGTGGAGGGTTCGAATCCCCAGCCCGGACCCGCCAAACAACAATGACGGCTGCAACCAAAAAATGGCCAGGCGTTGTGGCGGGCGCCTGTGGTCCCAGCTACTTGGGAGGCTGAGGCAGGAGACTCGCTTGAGCCCAGGAGTTGGAGGTTGCTGTGAGCTGTAATGCCACGGCACTCTACCCAGGGGGACAGCTTGAGGCTCTGTCTCAAAAAAAAAAAAAAAAAAAAAAAAGAGAATAGCTGTTAGGGTTGAACATGCCAAAATCCTAAAGATTTCCCTTTCATCATCAATATCAGTGCAATGTAATGTGTGCCAGGTGCAGTACTAGCCACTCACATGTATTAGCTCCTGTAATTACGTCCTTACAACCACCCAAAAGTTATCTGTGACAGGCCCTGCCTCTCAGGTACTTGACGTGTCTTGGGGGCAGCTTTTAAGAGGCAGAGCTGGACTTGAGCCCGCTCCTGACTTCAGGCCTCGGTTCTCTCTGCTCCCAGCTGCTGCTTCAATGTTTATTAGCAACACAGGCAGGCTGGATGGATTTACAGAATAACAGGCCTGGAGGTCAGCTCACCTCTGGCTTCAACTCTCAATGCTGTCACTTATTACCTGTGTGATCTTAGAAGAGTCTGTTAATCACTCCAAGTCTGTTGTTTCGCCTGCAAAGTGGTGGTGATACTGGGCCATCAATCACAGGAACACTGGGGGCACCGAATGCCACCACATGCAGGGAGTACTGGACTGTATCTTAGCGACCAATGGTGGGTATCGTTTGTGAGGCTTATTCCTAAAAACATACTTGTCTGTAAGTTCTGTATTATTTTGAGACGTGGGCGTTCACCACGTAGCACAAGCGATGATATGCAGTAAAACTTTTATTTAATTAGAGCCCAAAGAAATACAAATTCTTAATTATCTACCTTGGTTTTTACTTGCTTTCTTGAACTCTGCTTTTGAGAGCAAGGCATAATTAGTGGGAAAAGAAGGCAGTAGCATGGCTGTGCTAAAGGTCTGACAGCTTCCAGAATGTTCTTAGGGTCACAGTCAGAGACTGAGTAGGACGTTGACTCCGGGCCCCCACCTTGTGGTCTTTTCCCCTCTGTCTGCACCAACCCCTCTCCCAGATTCATGCAGAGCTCACACTGAAGCTCAGAGGAGGCTCCTCCAGTCCCCTCCACCCACAGGAGAAGACACCCTTTTCTCTCCCTGTAGACCAAGGGTCCTCAAACTTTTTAAATGGGGCCAGTTCACTGTCCCTCAGACCGTTGGAGGGCCAGACTGCGGGCCCTGGGTTGAGTCGGCTGCTAAGCAGGACAGGCAGTGGTGGCTAAAACACCCAGGCCAGATAAATGTCTTCAGTGGGCCGCATGTGGCCTGCGGGCCATAGTTTGAGGACACCTGCTGTAGACCGTGCTATTCACTAGGAATTGCGGCAGTTTTAAGATGGTCTCAAACCATAAGGTCCAGGAATAGAAATTTCGACTTATCAAAATGTCTCCTTCCCCTAAACATTCTCATTAATGCATTTGTTTTCATTGTTACGTGGATTATATAGCAGTGTCACCATAAGGTCCCGTTTGTGACTTGAACTGTCTGGGACACACAGTGAACCCGGACAGCTGGGTGCTCCCCTGATGTGCTGTCAGACCCTACCTGCCACTTCAGTTGCCTGGAAAACTGCCTGTCTCCTGGGTTCTGTAGATCCATCCTAGAGGAAGTTATTGGGTTCCAATGTAGAAGATAAAGACCACGTAGGGAGACTTGGCTGTCACTGGTGAGGCTGGCCCAGAAACAAACACGCTATGTCTGTTGAGCAGGGCCTGCCTACTCCCCGCTTTCATGCCACCGTAACAGGCCTGGAAGCAGAACAAAGAGGACAGAAGAGGACAGCATGGCCATCGTTCACGTTCTCGTCCTTCCCTCTTTTCTTTGTGACCGTTTCTTCTTCCCTCTGTCCTAACACCAGCTCCCTTAGGACACCCTGGCTAGCATTAGAGCAGAGCAGTCTAACATTTTGCTTTGAAGTGAGAATTAGAACTGCCCTTTAAACACAGCAACAAATTAATCCAGCCCCAATCCCAGGGAGGGCGGTCAGGGAGATTCTGACTTCCCAGACACAGGGCATCTCCCGCAGAGATGCAAGAGAGGGTAAATTACTCGCTCAAGGCCACACAGCAGTTACCAAGCTGCACAGAAGCAATTACACACGTAGAAAGGCCTTAATTACTTGAGCCCTGAGATTACAGCAGTGTTGTGACTTGGGAGGCGTCCGATGGTTACTCCGCAGTTCACACTGGCTTCCATATCAGCTCACAAGCGCAGCAGCAAGAACTTAAACCCCAGAGGCAGGTGGGAACAGAACGCAGGATTCAGAGGGGTGCAGAGCTGGCACTGTGCTCTCGTCCAGGGATGAAGGACCCCAAACCACGGCCTTGGTCTGCTCCCCAGTTTCCCAGCTCAAGCCCCGTCTAGGAAGGTAAATGCAGGGACTTTTCAAGGCTTCCAGAACCAGGGAGAGTTTGGGGACCAAGATGACTGTGTTAAGCATCAGGAGAATGAGTGTGAGTTAGAACCTAAAAGACGCTTTTAACAGAAAAGTGTCCTTAACCCGATTCTTAAAGGGCAAAGAAAGTCCAAAAGATAGATTTTTCATTTGGGACAAAAAAGAATTGGAAGTAATCTCAGAAGTTTACCACTTTAGGCCAGAGGCCAACACTTGAAGCGCAAAGAGGAAGAATAATATGAGCTTTAAAATGGATTATGAAGAGCCAAATAGAATAAAATCGGGGTTTGAGTATAAGAGCTGGTAGCGTGCTCCTGAATTTCCTGTGATGAATCATCTGACCAGCTCAAGAGCACCAATATGATGGTTTTAATGTAATGTCTGAAATAGCTCAGCTTTGATATTGTTAAGTAGCCTGACCACATAGTGAGATTCTGAGTAACTCGATTTTTCTGGTATTGTTCTGAAGTGGATCCTCTTTATCAAAGCCACAAATACACGGGGCAGTTTAAGAGAAAATGTGACAATCCCTTTAGCATAGAGACTTGACGGGTACCGGTTTTCATCACTTTCAATCATACCAACAGATCTGACATGTAGGCAGTGGATAACAAAAGCATTTTTGAACTTAGGAAATGTATAATTAATTAGAAAGAATAAGCTACTGCAATCAACTATTATAAAATGTACCACCTGAAAAAACGATCCATATTGCCCTTGTCAGGCGCAGTGTGTTTAAATGACGCTAAGCCAATCTGCAAACCTCCTCTGCACAGTAATCAGTTCCTCCTTTGTGGTAAGTTCACTCTGGTGATGAGTCCGCCGGACATCTAATATTATTTCATACTCTGTTTACAAACTAGGAAGTGTCCATGTCGAAACCCAGAGCTGCATTTTTAAACAATTTCTTCCACTTTGCTCCACCTGGAGTTTCCAGGCAATATTCTAAGTAGA
Organism: Otolemur garnettii; assembly: GCF_000181295.1. Taxonomy (NCBI): domain Eukaryota; kingdom Metazoa; phylum Chordata; class Mammalia; order Primates; family Galagidae; genus Otolemur; species Otolemur garnettii. Next base: position 20,767,330 of record NW_003852414.1, on the reverse strand, counting down.
AGTCACATAAGAGTCAATATTGATGGAGAATCAAGTGTGCAAGTTACTGCCCACCTGGCATGGTGCTGTCATATTGCGTTAAATCCTCCAGTTTAACTATATTTTACAGAAGAGACTCTGTACAGCTACAAAGGTAATATAACCTGCCTGAAGTCACACAGCTGATAGGTTACAGAATAAGGTCTCAAACCCAGGGGCTCAGATTCCTGAGCCCGCAGTTGTACACTGTGGTCTCTATGGACTTAATCTCTAAGGAGACTTTGCCAAGGAAGAATTCTTAGCCTTCTTGTTGTGAATTAGCCTTCTTGTGTTACCCACACTATACGTTTTTAACTTTGCCTTGAATTGTAATTAAAATTGAAAACATATTTTCCAGTTTAAGAAAATTCAGCTGGGGTATTTCTACTTCGATCAATATGAAGAGACTTACCGGTTACCTTATAAAATACATTAAATGTATTTTCTAAAAAAAATTATTTTTGAACAGATGAAATGAATTCTCCTTTTGGAAAAATAGCAAGGCACTGGACCCAAGACCATGAAGGACAATGATCTTTCCGAACCAAGTGAGGCAAGCACTAAGATGCTCCAGGTTACCGTCTCTAGAGAGCTTCTAGGTCATGGCTCAAACCTGGGGGTGGGGAGAGGAAGATGGTCGAGTCTCTGAGTTGAGGAGATAAAGCTGAGAGTCTAAGACTGAAGGGGCTGGAGTTCACAAAACAGTGCTAGAGAGCTGAGGGCTATGTGGAGTAAAAAAGCCAGACTTCTGAAAAAAGTCCCTCTTGAGTACCCATTTTAGTACTGGTCAGTATATGCATGTAAAGAAACTACCAGAGAACCATCAGCGAGGATTAAAGGACACAGTGACTGGCACTCACACAGGGCTGAAAAGAGCACCCATTCCCATTATCCAGACAGAAACATCTCCAGATTTACAGAAGAATGGATATAGTACATAGAAGGGTCTCTCCTTACAGTGGGGAATAATATGCCATAATTGAGCAAACCCTACTATCTGCTGCTTGTAAGAAATGCATTGCTAATATAAAAATATAATAAATAGGTTAAAAGTAAAAAGATGAGAAAACATAGAATATATATTTTGGGTTGAACAATGTCTACCCAAAATTCATGTCTACCCAGAATCTCAGAATATGGCCTTATTTGGAAATGGGTCCCTGGAGATGTAATTAATTAAAATGAGGGCATACTGGATTAGAGTAGGCCCCAAATCCATTATGACTGGTGGTTCCTATCAGAAGAGAAAAGGAACCACAGAGACACAGATACACACAGAGAAGAGCACATGACAACAGAGACAAAGACTAGAGGGATGCCAGGAAATGCCAAGGATTTTCAGCAAACACCACAAGTTAAGAAGTGGTGATTCATTCTTCCCTAGAGCTTTCAGGAGCATGGCTCTGCCAACACCTTGATCTCATAGTTCTAGCTTCCAGAATTATGAGAAAATAAATTTCTGTTGTTTTAAGTCACTCATTTTCTGGTACAAATGTTCCTCAACTCATGATGGAGCTACATTCTGATAAACCCATCATAAGTCAAACCATCCTAAGTCAGAGATTGTTTATAATGAGTTATGGCAGCCCTAAGAAGCTAAGATAGATTCTGGTACTGAAAATAGCATATTGTTATTAAAAAATACCTAATAATGTGAAAGGGATTGTGGAATTAGATAATGGATGGAGGCTGGAAGAATATTGAGGTACATGATAGAAAAAGCTTAGATTGCCTTAAAGAGATTATTAGAGAAATAGGAGCATTAAAGATGCACCTGGTGAAGGTACAGAAAGACGTGAACACCACAGTAGAGAAAGCTTCCATCACCTTAGGCAATGCGTATATCATCATGAATAGAATGTTGGTAGAAATATGGTGTATCTGGAGAGGTCTTAGAAGAAACATGTGTAGGAAAGTCAATCCTTGCTAGAAAGTAGCAGAAAATATGACTAAATTGCATGCTAATGTTTGGGGGAAAGTAGAACTCATAAGCAGTGAACTTAGATACTAGCTAAAGAATATTCCAAACAGAATACGGAAACTGTGTCCTGGTTTTTGCTTGTTGCTTATAGTAAAATGAGAGAGAAAAGAGATTAATTGAGAAAGGAACTTGATGGCTTGGAAAATCCTCAGCCTATCCAGATAGTGTGCTGTGGAGATAAGACAAGGGTGTGGGTGGACAGACCTTCACTGAGATTAGACATGTACAGCCATCTCAGGAGAAGGCACAGAGATGCGTCACCCAGGAAGGATCTGTAGAAAATCGTCTTGAGTCATGGCATGGGTCCCCTGACATAAACAGAAGATCAACAAGGTTTTTGAAAACATTGTATTATTAGACACATTGACCACTCATACTGAAGGAAACAGGCAGGATGAAATGAAAGAAGGCTGTGGACGTCAAGTATCCTACAGACAAGAAACAGGCTTCTAGAACTTCTCAATGACAAACATGTTCTACTTCCAAGAACAAAGAAGAATAACTTTGAAGGCAGAGCTACAGAGGCAGAAAAAAGCCAAAGAGACAGAGCCGGGGAGGGGCCATTGTGATCTTCATGGACTCAGATGGTGGATGAAGCCTCAAAGCCTTATTCTCAGGCTCTGAAAACTAACTATACTTTCACTGCTGGGTTGCAGACTTAAGAGCAGTAATGCTCTTATTTCTTTTATCTTCTTCCCTTTGGCATGAGAAGGCCTATCAAACACCTGACCCACCATTCTACTTTGAAAGCAAGGTAATTTATTTTCCAATATCACAGGTCCACAGATGGACAGAAGTTTTCCAAGATTGGCTCATATCCAGAATCTCACCCATACCCCATTTTTAGATGATTTTTATGATACTTAGAGCTTTTTGAATTAATGTTCTTCAGAAAGAGCATGACCACACAAAAGCCTTGAACTTCTAGTCTCCAGAACTGTGAGAGAATGAATATCTATTATTTTAAGCCACTTATTTTCTGTGTTTCCCATTAGCTTTCAGGAGAACTAAGAAACTGACATCAGAGAACTAGCACATTAATCAAATAATGCTGGAGTGGGTCTATTCATCCTAAACAGAGTAAACTTCAGGGCAAATACTACTACTGGGGATAACCAAAGTCATTTGCTAATGATAAGGTGGTCAGTGAATCAGTTTATCAAGAGGATAATGCAATTCTAAACTTTTATGCCTCTAATAACAGAGATTCCAAATACATAAAGCAAAACTTGACAGGAGAAATAGACAAACCCACAAGAGTCAGAGATTTCAATGTTCTTCCCTCCATAATTGATAGAATAAAAAGATGGGAAATCAGGAAGAATATAAAAGATTAGAACAATGCTTGAAACAAATTGACCTATTTGGCATGTGTAGAACATTATACCTCACAGCAGAATGGGCATTCTTTCAAGTGTGTGTAGACCAATTAATAAAATATACCATGCTCTAGACCATACACCAACTCTCAGTGGATTTATAAGTATACAAGTGATAGAAAGTAGATAAATGAAAAATAAATCATAACTCTCCAAATATTTGAAACTAAGATAATATACTTCTAAATAATCAATGGGTCAGATAAACCAAACAGGAATTAAAAAATACTTTTGGTCTGAATAAACATAGAAACACAGCACATCAAAACTTGTAGGACAGCACCAAAGCTAGACCTTTCAGCCCTAACCCCCATCTTAGAAGCAGAAAAGTTCCTAATCTATGACTTCAGCTTCCTCATTAAGACACTACCAAAAAAAAAAAAAAAAAAAAACCTCATTAAACACTAAATACGTGGAAGAAAGAAAATTATAAACGTCACAGAGGAATAGAGAACAGAGAAACAACTAAGAAAATTGATGAAGCCAAATAGTGGGTCTCTGAAAAGATATTAAAAAAAGTATTAAATCTCTAGTTAGGCTGATGGGAGGAGAAAGTACAACTTATAAATACCAAAAATGAAAGACATAACATCCTTAGAGATTCTATAAATATGTAAAGATAATCAGGGATATTTTGAATAACTTTATGCCAATAAACTTGACACATTAAGATCAATAAACTTTTTTGGTAGGGGCCATATTGTAGATATTTTAGGCTTTGTAGGCCACATATGGTCTTTGCTACACTTTTTTTCCAACTGTTAAAAATATAAAAACATTCTTAGCTTGCAGGCTATGGGCCTACTCCTGACTTAAATGGATAAATCCTTTGCAAGACATAAATTGTCAAAGCTCACTCAACAAGAAATAAATAACCTGAAGGGCCCTATATCTAATAAGAAATTGAATTTGAAATTTTCTCACAAAGTAAACTCCAGACAAAAGCACTTCACTGGCACATTCTACCAAATATTTAAGGAAGAAATATTACCACTTCTATACAAACTCTTCTAGAAAATTGAATAAGAGAGAATACTTCCCAACTCATCATATGAGACCAGCATCACTGTTTGTTAGTACAAGCAAAGATAATATGGGGTGGGGAGGGAAGCTGCAGGTCAATATCCTTTATGAACATAGATACAAAAATTATAAACAAAAGTTTAGCAAATCTAACATTTAATAAAAAGGAACATTCATTATAACCATATGGGGTTTACAGCAGGAGAGCAAACTTGGTGTAACTTTCAAAAATCAATTTATATAATTCATCAGAGTAACAAACTAAAAGAGAAAAAGCATATGATCATCTCAAAAGATGGGATAAAGGATTTAATGAAATTTCATGTCAATTCCTCATAAAAAATCTCAGCAAATTAGGAATATTAGGAAATTTCTTCAATCTGAAGCTTCCTCAACTTAACAGTAGAAAAATATACTATTGATAGCACCTTTAATGCTGAAAGACTAAATGTTTTTCTCTACAATCAGGACAATGATGTCTTCCCTCTCCACCTCTATTCACCATTGTCCTGGAGGTCCTAGCACGTGTAGTCAGGAAGAATGCAATATATAAAATTGCAACATAAAAGGCACTTACATCGGAAAGGAAGAAGATAAACTTCATACAGAGAACATGATTGGCTATGTAGAAAATTGGATGAAATCTTAATAAAAGGCTACTAGAAGTAAGACCTAAGTTTCACAAGTTGGGAAGATACAAGATGTTTTCATGATCATAAACTGTATTTCTGTGTACTACACTTGGCAATAAATCTGAGAAAAGAGATACCCTTGATAACAGAAAACACTGTGGAAAAAGTGAAAGACCTAAATAAATGGACACACCAGATTTGTGGGTCAGAAGGCTCAAGATGGTTAACATGTCAGTTCTTTCCAAAGGGATCTTAGATGGAATGCACTACCAGTCAACATCGCAGCAGGCTTTTTTGGGTAGAAATCCACCAAAATTCGTGTGGAAATGCAAAGTAGCTAAAATAATCAAATAACTTGGGCAAAGAAGAATGCAGCTGGATAGCCAACTCTGTATGATTTCAAATCCTTATCAAGCTGCAGTAATCAAAACAGTATGGTCTGGACACAAAGACAGATTGATCAAGACAACAGAATAGGGAACGGATAGATATGAAGAAAAGAGACCTACGTATACCTATCTGGACAACTGATTGCCCACAGATGTACAAAGGGAATTCAGTGGGAAAATGATGAGTTTGTCTATATGTGGCACTGGGCCAATTGGACATCTCTATGCAAAAGAATAAACTTTTATCCTTGTAACTTATTAAGATTAAATCAAAATGATCACAGACCTAACTATAAAACCTCAAACTATAAAACTTCTTGAAGAAAACATTGGGGGAAAATGTCCGTGTCTTTGAATAGACACTAACTTCCTAGATCCAGCTGTCAAAGCCTAATCCCAAAGCTGGTACATTGGACTTTATCAGAAATATTTTTAAAAGTCTTCTCTCTGAGGGACATCAATAAGAGAATGAAGGCTCGGCTCCTATAGCTCAACCGGCTAAGGCGCCAGCCACGTACACCTAAGGTGGCGGGTTCGAATCCCCAGCCCGGACCCGCCAAACAACGACGGCTGCAACCAAAAAATAGCCAGGCGCTGTGGCGGGCGCCTGTGGTCCCAGCTACTTGGGACGCGGAGGCAGGAGACTCGCTTGAGCCCAGGAGTTGGAGGTTGCTGTGAGCTGTAATGCCAGGGCACTCTACCCAGGGGGACAGCTTGAGGCTCTGTCTCAAAAAAAAAAAAAAAAAAAAAAAATAAGAGAATGAAAAGAGCAGTCCCAGACCAGGATAAAACATTTGTAAATTATATGTGCATACCTGATAAAGGAATTGTAGGTAGACTATATAAAGAACACTGAAAACTCAAAGGTAAAAAAAAATAAGGAACCTAAGAAGATAGGAAATAAGCCCATGAAAAGATTCTCAACATCATTAGTAATTAGGAAATGCAAATTAAATATACAATGAACTACCACTAGTTATCTGTTAGGATGGTGAAAAGTGAAAAGACGGATCATACCAAGTCGTAGTGAGAAGGGAGGTCCTGGAACTCACACATACTCTCAGACGCTACAGACAGAATGTGAAACGGTTCTGTCGCTTTGGAAACAAGGTCGTTTCTTACATTGTTGAATATACAGCTACTATTTCATGCAGCTTTTCCACTCCTTGATGTTGACCCAGGAGCAAGTCATAAAATGTTGGGACAAAGATGTGTCCCTATGTTCACAGCAACTTTGTAGTAGTGAAAAATGGAAATACCCTATGTGCCGATCAAGAAGAGAGCGGATGGACAACCACAGCGTGTTCACACAGTGGACGGCCGCTCCAGAACTAAAGGGGATGGACTGCTGCCTCGGGCTGCAACAGGGACGACCTCTAATAATTACGCATAGAGAAAGAAGCCAGGCCAATTAAACCACATACTATATGATCCTATTTCTATAAAAGTCTAGGAAATGGAAGCTTATGTAGAGTGACAGAAAGCAGATCAGTGGTTACCTGGGGACAGGAGAAAGATGGGAAGAAGGGTGGAAAGGAACTATGGGGGGTGGTGAGTGAATTTGTTATTTAGATTGTGGCAATTGTTTCACAGGTGTAAATTTATGAAATCCTACATTGCAAGTGTAGGCAGGTTATTGTACGTCAGCTTTACCTCAGTAAAGCCAAGAGAGAAACAGAGACAGAGATACAGAAAGAGAGGAGGGAAGGAAGGGAGGATGGAAAGGAAGGCTGATAGGAGGGAAGGGAGAAAGGAGGAGGGAGGCATGGAATGCGGAAGGAAGGAGGGGGAG
>NW_003852414.1:20757141-20758930 GCF_000181295.1 Otolemur garnettii | reverse complement strand
GGAGGGAGGGAGGAGAGGAAGGAAGGCTATGAGAGAAGTTGTCTAGGAGATTGAATTAGTGAAAGTGAGGATTTTCTGAAGCATCTGGATATCTTTCCCTAATCTCACCAAGACAGGCCCTGACCATGTGTACGAGCTAGGTGACCTGTTCCACTGGAATGCTGGCTCGAATTCTTCCATTTGCATTTATTTTTTACACCTTCTCTGTGCTATTTCTGGGATATGAAGTTTCTACCAGTCCACTGTCTCACCTTCTACTCCCAGGATGTCAGGTGAAAAAGTTAATAACCACAAACAGAACCCGGGGCAAACTTGTCATCAAGGACTTAGTTTTACATTACAGAAATGCTTCCTTGTCACCCTTTACTGTGGAGAATTCTGTTGATGATGGAACTTCCCAACAAGCAAGCCTGATTAATGAAAATAGGGATGTTTAAAACAAATAAAGATGGCATCAGCGTCATTCCTTATAAAAAGAGCCCCTGAATGGCTACTTGAAGTAGGAAAGCTTCCTGAGGGAATCTAAATAGGAGTCCAGGAGCCTGTGCAGGGGCTCACACCTGTAAGTCTAGAACTCAAGGTGGACTTAGCAGGTAGATCCCTTCAGGTCAGGAGTTCAAAAACAGCCTGAGCAAGAGTGAGGCACTATCTCTCCTAAAAGCAGAAAAAATAGCCAGGTATAGTGGTGGGTACCTGTCGTCCCAGCTACTTGGAAGTCTGAGGCAAGAGGATTGCTTGAGCCCAGGAATCTGAGGTTGCTGTGAGCTATGACACTATGGCACTCTAGCCTAGGGCAACAAAGTGAGACTGTCTCAAAAACAAATAAAAAAATCAGTGTCAAAATTAGTGGTGCACACATTTCAGGAATGCAACTTCCTGCTACTGAGCCCAGCTGGCCAAGTGCAAAGAGTTTTTGCACAACCTGCCCTTGTTTTTGGAAGAGCCTCAAGATGGTAGGCTTAACCTCCCCACCCAGCCTCCTCCTGGGGCCCTTAGTGAAGGGCATCTGGGACATGTGCCATAGGGTGATGAAGAGCCACCTGCACAGGGCTGGGACTCTTCTGTAGCTCCCCTAGAGGACAGGAGGCCCACGTGCAGCTGTTGGATGGCCACTTGGCTTACTGTCCCCTCACTGGGGTCAGCTCATCCTCCTCAGGACATGTACACCCACACGTCCATCATGAGTGACTCACTGGCGGTGTAGCTGAACCAGGCTGTGCTGTGGGTATGGTGAGTCAGGAGTGTCTGTGGTGCCAGGTGGGAGGTGGGAGGCAGGCACAGAGGGCCAGGCAGGCACAGAGGGCCAGGCACTCCCTGTCCGCCTGTCTGTGGAGGCCACTGCTGATCAGGCAGCTCGATGTCCTCCCAGAACTGCTGCTGTCCCCCAGTGTACGGGGGAATATCTTATTCTGTGTGGTGTGTTTTTATTTGGAAACATAAACAACCTTAAGCTGGACAGTATTATTCTGCAGCTCACCACGCCTTGTAATTCTATCTGTTTTGGAACGCAGGAGCCTACCTCCTTCTTTCCAACCATGCCGCAAACTGTCCACAAAACTCCCAGCGGGGTTTCTTTAGCCATTACCTTATTTGTGGGCATTGGAGATTATTTCTGCTGCAGACGGTGCTGTGACGAATGTCCTTGTCTCTGCTTCCTGAGCTCTTGGGAGGGTGGGTGCCCAGAAGGAGTTACTAAGTTTTACTCTCACACTTCTGATAAATACTGTTTCCACTCCCATAGCTGCTCTCAAAACTACTGCTACATGGTGAACTTCTTTTTTTTTTTTTT
>NW_003852414.1:20733132-20756921 GCF_000181295.1 Otolemur garnettii | reverse complement strand
CCTGCCACCTTAGGTGTATGTGGCTGCCGCCCGAGCCACAGGCGCCGAGCCACATGGTGAACTTCTTCATAGAGAGCATCTATACCTGAGAACCCAGGGACATAACGGCTTAAAGATCTGTAGGTCAAGCTGAGGAGGGAAACTTATTCTTAGATCTCCATTTTTATCATTTTGGCCTTTAGGTGGCCATAGCTAGAGGTCCACCCAGATGACCCTCCCGGTGTCTCTTGACCAGCCGAATTTTGTTTCATTTTCTTATAACCAAGTGTTTTAGATTTGGATCCGGACTTCCTTGGTTTCTCTGAGCCTCAGTTTTCTCATCTGAAAAATGGGTGTGATGATCAATAACCATCTAACAACAGTGTTGTGGAGAATAAAAGAGGTAAAATGCTAAGCAAAGGGATTAAAATATAGTAAGCAAGTGGTAATTGGTGGCTGTTGTAGCATCAATGATGAACTTCACAATATAAATTGCATACAAGACTATGTCGGTATTTTGACTATTGAAGGTAGTTTTAGTGACAGCAAGTGTAGGATGTATTAGTATCTTTGTCACTCATGGTCTGTCTGGCAATGGGACTGCTTTTTACCCACCTGCACACAACTACACATGTCCTTTGTAGCTTTATGTTATGGTCATTGAGATTTAGTCCAAGTGCTGAAGCTACCGGTAAACTCAGAAAGGATCTGAGAAGATTATGTGTTCCAACGCCTCTCTCCCCAGGTGCAGAGCCTTGGTCTAACCATTTATTTCCCAGGATTGCTAATTGAGCCAGATAAGTGGTAAAAATATCCTTAATTTCCAGAGTCATGTTACCTAATTGTCTTCTAGCTTCAAAGCCATTCAGGTGATTAATTTTCAATTATTCTCACATACCTGGGTGAGACTAAAAAAAAGACCTCTTCAGTAATGCCACCTATTTAATCTATCAAGCACTTTGGGCCAGCCACTCTCTGTTTCGTGTGCTGGTGATGCAGATGTTACAAAGCCGTCAAGGCGAGGAATTCACAGACTAAGGCCAGGGACCAACAGAAATGATGCCCGGCTGAGTTGGAGTCTAGGTTTAGGAGTAGGCGGAGTTTTTCTGGTCCTAATTAAGCTGATATCGACTGTGTGCTCCATGATTTACTAAACCGAGAGGGAGCTGTGTCACGATCCAGAGACTCCTTAATTTTGGCCCTGCATTAAATACCCAGGAAATAAACAGAGAGGACAGCGTCCTGGAACATGCAAAGTAGAGAACACAGCTTTCTAACGTAAACAATTTTTTTCTGAAAATATTTTTTCTTTTTTGTTTTTCCAAAAATCTTAAGATAACATACTCTATAAATACAGCATTTCCTTTTGCTCAAAGACACTAACAGACACAGGCACTCACACACACACCTACAACTAACAGAGAAAATATTCTTATAGCTTACAGCAGGCCCTAGACATTTAAATACCGAAACCTTTAATTTGTACCAATAATTCATATACAGCTATATGGGGTGAAGAAGGTTAATGATGGAATTTTTTTTAAGTATGTTCCATTGACTATAAATGGCATATCTGACAGTTAAAATGAAAATTGTTCCAGAAGAAACTTTAGTCAAACTAATTATTTGAGACGTTATAAGGATGTATAATTATATTCTTCACCTTTAAAAAAAAAAGTTTTATTACAAATGTGCTTTTAAAGAACAAGTAGCGAAATAAAAGCTGTAATTGTTCTTAATTATAGCTAACTGTAATTGCACTCCATTGCAATACCCTGCATATCACCAATGGCTAAAGAAATTCTGGCGTACAGACAGTGCGCCCACATTCGTGAGATGAGGTAGAGTTTTATGAATATTCTGCTATCTATAATTTAGTTCTTTTACTGTTGATTCCGTTGCCATTGGTTTTATTTTATTTTTTTAAGTGATTGTAGAGATATAATTGTCATCTGTAAATGTGTTGAAGATGGTAGATTTCATCTGGAGTGGGTTCAAAATTCCCATTGCCACAAAAAAAGATGCATTGGAGATTGTTTAAATGAGAGATTTGGACATGACCCATCGCGGTTGAATACATTGAATAAGCAGATTTGAATGTTCAGAGGTAATCATGAATACCGCAGGAAATTTACCCAGCAGGGTCCAAGAAGCAATGTGGAAAATTTGAAAGCTCTAAAATAGCATTAGCTACCCTTCCGCAGAGAGTTCTCGGAGCCGTGTTATTTCAAATGGGTAAAAATGTCCCATGAATGGGGAAATTGTCATCTCTCTCCCCTTCCTTCTCAGGATTTAAATCACGTTTGGTTTCTGCCCATCCTGCCGGTGCTGCGCCAGCCTGCAGAGTCAGCGGGCTGATTCAGCGTCTGCCCAGCCAACTGTTGATATTCTTCCAGCCTTAGTCTCCTTCTCTGTGAAATGGGAGCACACAGTGCCATTTTGTTCCCTTTTAAAGACTGTACAAGGGTAGAATTATTTTTCATTTCAGTTGAATGTGAGATTATAATATTTGCATGTTAGGTGGAGTCCATCTTGTAGTAGCGTCCCGCACCCAAAGGTGTTCTGTTTTTGTGCCCGTTCAGTGGGACCCCACCATTCCCTTCCCCTCCTCCCTGCTCCCCTCCCTCACTCCCCCGCCCCAACTTGGATTGAAATTTGAGTTTTTATGTGTATTAGTTCATCTGCTGGATTCGTATTAGTATTGAGTACATTGGATACTTGCTTTTTCATTCTCATGATACTTTACTAAGAAGAATGTGTTTCAACTCCATCATGTGTTTCTTTTCTATTTCCATGGATGGCCGCTAAGAACTGTCAACCCCATCTCCAAACACAGCTTTGACGTGACTTCTGGTGCATTTTTTGAAGAGGAAAAAAAAAAATCCCTTCCGCTGAGCCTGATTCCCTGACTGCAGTTGGAGGCAGGCTCAGGTAGAGGGAAGTGCCGGCAGGGGTGGGGGGGTCCTTTGGACTGAGGGCACCACAGCGACAGTCTGTCCCAGGTAGAAGCATATCTACTCCTTACCTCAGATACCCAGGAGAGGCAATATCATCAGTTCTAGTGTGCGTTCCTCAAAGCCCTGGTGATTCACAACCAAAAAAGTAATATGACTTAGTCAACCTCAAATACACCATAAGGTGGGAATCAGTGGGGCCCATCATTCATTTCTGTCTTCAACTCCTTTCCCCCTCTGGAGTCTGGCTATGGCTGTCAGACCTCTTCCTCCTTCCCCTGGTTGCTCTAGACCTTACAACCCTTCTTCCACTCTCCACATCCTTCCCCGGCAAAGCTCAAGGTCTCAACAGTTCCCTCGTCTCCTTCAGATTCCTCCCTGAGGACAGGAGCTTTTGCATTTTCAATTCTTGGCAAAGGGAACGTCTCTAGAACACGTCCTTCCTCTGGCCCATGTTACCTTCTCTATCCGTCATGAATACTGGCCTTGGTGGGGAAGTGAAGTCTTGGTGCTCATGAAGTCTGCTGGGTTTTGTTTCTCCAAAAACTCCCTTCCTGCCCTCTCCAGAAGGGGACCCACTGGACGGGGTGGACACAGATCTCACCCTGCCCCTTGTCACTGTGTCTTCATTAGTGTAAGAATGTGTGACCACATCATCTCACTAGATAGTTGACCTCATGAAGGAGGAGGTCTGTATGTCTCTAGTTCTTGGCCTGATCTTCAGCACGCACAGTAGGAGTTTTAGAAATGTGTGTTGAATGAATGAAGAAGTGTTAATAAATTCAGCACCGGTCCTTGTTGGCTGATGGATTAGGCCATTAGTCAGACATTACAATGCAGGCCGGTGTTTGCAAGTCTCTCTTTGATCCAGAAAAGATCAGGAGTAGGGAGGATGTTTTCCCTAATGAAGAGGACTTATTGGTGGTGGTATGTCCCTGGGAACTAATAGAGAAAAATTCGGCATTATTGCAAAGTGGGCATCCTTTTAAACTGATTTATCAAAGAAAAATTTCACTTTTTATTAAAAAGTGGTTTTGAAATATTTTCTGTTAAGAACCCCACTTATGACTTTTAGTTTGGAGCACAGTAATTCAGGAATAGTCAGTACAGAGTTCTTTTAATAAGCTGATCCCCACCTCCCCCCGCCCCATTGCAGAAACATAATGTTTTAAGAAAATATGCCTTTAAGGCTCAGCACCCGTAGCACAGTGGTTATGGCACCAGCCACGTACACTGAGGGTGGTGGGTTCAAGCCCAGCCTAGGCCAGCTAAGCAGCAATTACAATTGCAGCAGAAAATAGCCGGGCATTGTGGTGGGCACCTGTGGGCCCAGCTACTTGGGAGGTTGAGACAAGAGAATCACTTGAGCCCAAGAGTTTGAGGTTGCTGTGAGCTATGACGTGATAGAACTCTACAGAGGGTGAAATAATGAGACTCTGTCTAAACAACAGAAAAATAATAATAAATAAATAAAATACCACTCTCTTTAAAAAAAGAACGAAAATATACCTTTTCATTTGTTTGTTTAAAGAAACATACAGACAGCCTTACATGTGCATTTTCTGGAGTTTTCTGTGTGTTTTTATTACAACTTTTGCTTTTGGCTTCTGCAAACTGAAGTTAATAAATGAAACTTAGCCTGTCTTTTTTGGGTTCCAGGACTGTCTTCCCAGGCTGACTGCTTTCGCCACTCTAAGGTCTCAATGAGCCAATGTTTATGAGCAGGCATTGTCACTGGTGGCCGGTTCAGGTACTTAGGGGCCGTCACGATTTAACTGTGGTCAAATCACAACGCACAAACTGTACCAGGGTGAATATACAGATCCGAGTGTTCCCGGACACTCCCTTCTCAGACAGCCACGAGCAGCGTCCAAGAGAGCACTTCTTCTTTCTGGTGAATTTCTGAGCTGAGTGTCAGTGTGACATTTTTGGAAGAAAAGAAAACAGAGGGACTTCACAGGACGCACCCGTGCCCTTTCAAACGGTGCCCTCCCTTATGGAGGGCAGTCAGGGCAGCTGGGCTCCTTTGCGGAGCTGACGAGGAGCAACCGTTGGCAATTGGATTTTCAAGGCACCTCAGCCCAGGAACACCCACAAAGGCACACCACGCTCATGCCCGTTTTCTATAAAGAATACTGAAATAATATGACTAGATCTTGAGCCATATAAAGTATTAGCAAGGATGCTAAATAGAGCACCCCAAATAAAAATAAAATACTGTTAGAAGGAGGCCTGTGGGTCAGCGATCAGATTGAATTAACCTTCTAACAACTCAGACTGAGCACCTGTCTGTGACCAGACGCCAGTTGCTGGTTCCTAACACCTCCCAGTGCATTCTGGTCTTGCTCTGGCTCAGGCCAGTCTCTAACTCCTGAGTTCAGGCAACCCACCTGCCTCACCCAGAGTGCTAGGGTTACAGGTTTGAGCCGCTGTGCTGGCTCAGGTGTCTTATTTAATACTCTTCTAGGCCATTTAAAAATATTCACCCGCTCAATCCTGATAAATGCCTCAAAAAGCAGTTGTTATTATTATTAAACTGTGGTAGGGATGAGGAAAATGAGACAGAAAAATGTTAAGTCACTTCCCCGGCCACACAGCTAGGGATGGAGGGCAACAGGACATGAGGCCCACACTCTTCGTGGTGGCATGTTTGTGACGCTGTGGGTCAGTGTGCACAGGCTGAGGGCATGTCCCCTCCCTCAGACATCCCTCGTCTGTGCTGGCTTCTGTGCTGTCACATGAGCAACAACTACAAAGGCTCCACTAGTAGGCACTTTATATTGTAGAGATAAATTTTAAAAAAGACAACAAATAAGCAGATGAACATTGATTTCTACCTTACCTGGTCAACGTCATGAAGAAGTGGCTGGTATTAAATAATACCCGCAGCCAGCGTGGTGGCTCACGCTTGTAACTCTAGCACTGTGGGAGGCTGAGGTGGGAGGATCACATGAGCTCAGGAGTTCGAGACCAGCCTGAGTAAGAGCAAGACCCCATCTCTACTAAAAGTAGGAAAATTAGCTGGACATAGTGGCAGGTGCCAATAGTCCCAGTTACTTGGGAGGCTGAAGCAAGAGGATTGCTTGAGCCCAAAAGTTTTTGGCTGCTGTGAGCTATGATGCCAGGGCACTTTTCCCAGGGCACAGAGTAGGACTCTGTCTACAAAAAAAAAAAAGAAAAGAAAAGAATAATAATAAAAATAAACAGGACCCCAAATAACATAAGCAAATAACGTGTGTGTACGCATGTATGATTATAGATTTCACCACGTGAAAATAATCGTGTTTATATCCAGGCACACACATTTTGATGTTTTGATCATGTGAGTGAAAACTGAGGAAAGAAAAGTAGGAGAGAAAAAAATAGAGAGTGGACAAATAAAACACAGAGATAGATGAACAGATTGAAAATCAGAGCAAAAGAAAAGAGCAGCATCTCTGGCTTTCTCTGACGGAGAAGAAACTTTAATGTGTTTTGGATTTTCCAGACCTGAGTTTCGCGCTACAAGAAAAAAAATTAACTGCCCTGAATTAATATGTGGATTTGTAATGATGCCTTTCAGCTAACTCCTTGTGTATGTATTATTTGGGAACAGATTCAACTTTAGACACCCTCACTCTGCCTCAAGCTGGGAGATCAAAAAAACAAACAAAAACAAAAAGGAGGGGGGATGGAAGGGGATGTGCTTGATGGTAAGACGTTCACCTTGAATGAAAAAAAAGAAATTCTCATTCCTAAATGACATGAAGGCTGTGTTGACCAGTTGATGGAAGTATTTCAGATTGCATGTGAAAACCCCACACTGTACCCCAGAAGTGCATTAATGTACATAGTTACCGTTCAATAAAAAAAAGAAAAAAAAAAAAGAAATTCTCATTCCTACAACCAGAACATGAAATCATTTGCCCAACAGACTATAGGAAAAAAAAAATGTATTTTGCTATTTTTTAAGTCTCTGCACTTTCAGAAAAATCAAAGGTATCATTAGAGAAAAATATTCCAGGTCTTAAAAATATTTGTCATGCTGACACCCGATTAGCCTGGGGTCTCGTGTCCTCGGTTTTATGGGTGTCCGCTAATTTTGGAAACTGGCAAGCTGCACAGAAATAGATGGTATGCTCTTGCTTCAACACTTCCTAAAATAAGAACAGTTTGCATAGTTGAGGAATGCGGAAGGACAGGAGATGGCTGGGAGAGCGTTCTGTTAGACAGCTGATAAAACCTGGCACCATTCTGGGCACCAAAGACTATGCTACACATTTAGAATTAAAGCATTTTTTAAGGATTGCTAAATATCCTCACCAAATCTGTGTAATATGCAGGGGATCCTTGTCTGCTATCTTCTCTGGGATTTTTCCTTTGATAAAATTCAACTTATAGCCCAAGTTCAAATTTGCGACGAGTTTTTCTCATCCATGTCAATGACCACATCAGCAACCGTAGGTCACATGGCAGCATTATTACCCTTGTATTTGGGACATACAGGCCCTCAAGAGGGCAGAGGAATTTCTCAGGGATACTCAGCCCACCAGAAGCTGCCACCTTCCATCATCTCAGTCTGTTTCTTAGCTCCTGAGACAATTCTTTTGCTCAGAACATATCACTTCACTTTGTCATTTTTCTCTTCATTGTTTTCATTCTTTTTTTTTTTTTAAGCATCTCGCTCCCTTCTTGAAATCAGATTATCTTGGTAAATGACAACTAAGGAAAGGCAATCAGTGCAGCTAAACTCAGAATACTGCTATAGCTACATCGGGCATTTTAAAAAGTCAGTTTAAGAAGTGAAATTATCTGTAAGTAGAAATGTTTCGTCATTCTTTTACACATGGGGCCTGGGATGTACCAGGCCCCAAGTATTCAAACTTTTGAATAAGACATGATCTTTGACGTAGAGGAGCTTTCAATAGTAGAAAAATAAAAAAGTATCCATCACTTTGTACTTCTTATAATATCCTTTATTGGGGTGTAAACTCCTGTCCAGGAGGAGTGGAATCTAACTTCATGTTGGGGCCTCTCAGAGCACCCAGTGTGGCCTGTGTGTGGAGCAGTTAGGGCTCAACGAATATGCTGGATGAGTGAATATTAGTCAGTGAATGAAGATTTATGTTCAGGAAGCAATGCTAATAATGGACATTGGGACACATAAAAATTCAATGAAAAATGCATAGTCTTTACGTCACCTGTGTTTACCCTTCAATCAGGTTACAGAGGAACATTATCTAAAAGAAGCATAGCACAGTCTACTAACTGTACTTCCTTAAGGGTTTCTTAAGCCCAAGTGCCCATCAACCCCTGAATGGATCAATAAATTGTGGTATATGTACACCATGGAATACTATGCAGCCATAAAGAAAGATGGAGACTTTACCTCCTTCATGTTTACATGAATGGAGCTGGAGAATATTCTTCTTAGCAAGGTATCTCAAGAATGGAAGAAAAAGTAGCCAATGTACTCAACCCTATTATAAAATAATTTATAGCTTTCTTAGGAAAGCTATAACACAATTTTAGCCCAAGAATACGGGGAAAGGGGAGGGGAAGGGGGAGGTTAGTGGAGGGAGGGCAATTGGTGGGATCACATCTATGGTTTATCCTATGGGGGTACATGTGAGTCTTTCTAAATGTAGAATATAAATGTCTTAACACAATAACTAAGAAAATGACATGAAGGCTATGTTAACCAGATGGATGAAAGTGTTTCAAACTGTATATGGAAACAGCACACTGTACCCCATGATAGTATTAATGTGCACAGCTATGATTTAATAAAAATAAAATAAATAAAAGAAAAGAAAAACAAAGGTAGAATTCATGAAAACGTGAATAATTCAGACAATTTTTTTAGCCATAGAAGATGGGTAAAAGTGAACAAGTCATCATTTTAAAAGCTCTAGTGTTTGTTGATACACTGATCTCAAAAATGGCAGTTGGTTGGTGAGTCCTAGGTATCCACCAGTATTTTCAGCTACCAAATACAGTGGTCGCTGTCTTGTTTCCATTGTTTAAATCTTGGAGCTCAATGGTCCCGTGTAATCATGAGGTTTTTAGCAATTATAAACATCAAGTAATGCCTGTAATCCTAACATATAAAGCATGATCTTCCCTGCCGGTGTAAAACGTGTGATAAAGGTGACTCTCTTCTCTAGTGTCTGTCTTTTGTACTAAGAATAGGGCCAATGCCTTTTCTTTAAGAGTTGAGTCCACCGAATAGTCCTGCCTTGTACAAAAGGGCACAGATCCACCGGTAATTCACCATTTGGAATTTCCCATTTAGTTTTCAGGAGGAACAGAAACTTACAGACAATTGTGATAGTCACAACTCTCCCCCCCCATCATTTCTAGTTGGCTTGCCTATACAACTAATTCCACATCAGGCTTTAAGTAACTTGTTTTTAATCTTTCCAAAGTGTCCAACTTGCTTTTCACAGAAACAAGAAGTTTTCCACACTCGTGTTTTATCAGCTTTACATCATGGTTAATTGAAGTCAGAAATTATTATGGGTCCCACTACTGCAACACAGTCTTAGGAAGCCTGGACACCTAAGTGGCAGGGGCCAAAGGAAAACAGGTGTTCCTGGGAGTCATGTTGCTTTTGTCCTATGGGAAAGGACCGTAGTTAATCCAGTATGCTTTTGAAGCCAAGGTCATTATGGACACTTCTGTCATTCTGATGTGGTAGTTTTCAACTGAGGGCAGTTCTGTTCCCAGTGGACATTTCACAGTATCTGGAGACATTTTTGGTAGTCACAGTGGGGTTAAGGCATGGGTGACTTACTGGCACCTATGGGGTCGAGGACAAGGATGCTACTAAACTTGCTGTCTTTCCAGAATATCACCCTAACAACAAAAGATTATCTGTCCCAAAATGCCAGTAAAAGGCCAAGGTTGAGAAGTGATGCTCAACTGTGATTTAAACGGATTTATGATAACATATGAACGACATAGTTTTAAAAGAAACAAGGGAACGCGTCATATGGAAATAGGTGTAATCTGGAAAGAGGTGTAGGGTTAGAAACCAAGAATGATAGTTGTGTCTTACCCCTGAGTTGATACTGTTTCCATGATCAAGCTCTAACATAGATCTACCCATCTGGGTCAACAAGACCAGAGAAGTTCATTCATTCCTTCCTTCAACACTGAACAAATATTTGAACTTGGATTTGAGTGACAGTGATAATAAATATTTAAAAATACTTCTGTTGTGATAAATATTGTAAAGGGAAATGAAAAAGAGGGGTGCCTTTTAGCTGGATTCCCCACAATTCCAGATTCTGTTTGGAAAGAGATACTTCCTAGGTCGTCACTCAGTTCTTGAAAGAGGTCTGTGTAACGCCTTCAGCCGTGTAGCGGACGATACCTTCAACTGTGGTTTTGCTGAAGGAATGGAAACTTTCTTCCCAGAGCTGATTGCTATTATAATAAAAACTGAATGTTTAATATTACATAATTACTTAGAAAAGAGCATGTCTATGGGAGTTAAACTTATAATCACTGTTTTTTAAGGAAATAGGGCTCCATGGGGACCTCCACTTTCCTAAGGTACCCAAGGATAGTCACAGTGAATAGGAGTTTTAGAAGCTCAGGAGGCTCAAGGAATATCCACAGATGTCGGCAGCATTAGAGCTGAGACTTTTCACCAGGGCTGACACAATAGCTTTAGGAAATCCCTGAACCATCTACATGTGTGCACCCCATTGTACATGCTCACATGTATGTTATTAATTTTTCTACATAAGGTGTTGTATCTTTAATGAGACTCTTAATGGAGTTTTATGACCCTAAGAAGATTATGTACCACTGTTCCTAAGAATTACACTTTTAATCCCTCAGTCTGAAGTTGAACCTTCCTCTGCTTTTAAAATACTTGAGTCTAAAGCCTCAGTCTTCTGCACACACTCACCTTTCTTTCTGAGAGCACATCTCCAACGCAAAGACGAGATATGGCAGCGTGGACAAAGTTAGCTTTGAAATTTGTGTCTGTCATTTTTATTAATATGCTATAGAGCTATTTATTAATGATGTGTCTTTTGTGCCATTTGAATTATCATAGCATCTACTTGTAAATGCTGTGATAGTCCCAAGTGATAGGGGCATTTAAAAAAAAAAAACTACCTCCTTCATGTTTATATGGATGGAATTAGAAAATGTTCTTCTTAGCAAAGTATCTCAGGAATGGAAGAAAAAATATCCAATGTACACAGCCCTACTTTGAAACTAATTCATAGCTTTTATAGGAATGTCATAACCTAATTATAGCCTTAGAATAAGGGAAGGAGGTGGGAGGGGGAGGTGAGGGGGTGGATGGGGAGAGGGAGGGTGTTTGGTGGGGTCACCTCTACAGTTTATCTTACGAGGATACAAGTGAATCTTTCTAAAAGCAGAGTATGAATGTCTTAACTTAATGACTAAGAGAATGACATGAAGGTTATGTTAACCAGTTTGATGAGAGTATTTCAAAATGTATATGAAAACAGCACACTGTACCCCATGACTGCGTTAATGTACATAGTTTACTATAAGAAATTAAAAAAAAAAAACATGAAAAGCAGCAATTTACTATTAAAAGAGTTGCATTTTCTATTGTTCCTGATCCTTCATAAACCTCAGGTGACAGAGTTTCACATGAGGAAACACCCCCCAAAAGAGTTTGCTTCTAAATGGCTCTTGGAAAGAGACCATAGGTGCTTTGTTTAACTGGGGGAAATGGTTCAATGGTAGTTTGATCATTTCTTCTTCTTTTTTTATTTTTTCCTAAATCTTGTAGACTTTTAAGTTTTAATGTTTTGAACTCACATATGTTACGTTCTACCAGGAAGCAGAGCCAGATATTTTCCATGTGTATAAAATTTCCTTTGAAAGTAACCATTGAAAGGTTTAATGAGAATTAATCAGAAAGATGATTAGTCAGTTTTAAATTTCTAAACACCTGCATCTGCAATGTCATTTTCACACGTGATACGCTAATACTTATTATGTGCTTAAACAAATTTTTATAATTTACCTAAATAAGCTTAATCATACTTATCCTCCTTTTTTCCTACAGAGAAGCTGCCGCAGAGTTAGCTGGAAGTCGACCAAGGTAAGTAAGTTGGCTTTGCCTGTTCTGTGCCTGATCGCCAATACGCACAGCGATCTGTCCTGTGTCAGATGTTAAGACCCCCTGTGCCACTATGTCAATGCTAAAAATTATGTCTGAGTCACATAGAAGCGATATAACCAAGAAATAACGAGGCTTAAGTTCATAAATGACTTAGAGAAATTATTCTCATTCCTCTGAAGTTATACAGTATATTTGAAGACGTTTTAATATTTGAAGACGTTTTAATATTTGCCACAGATTCTCATGAAGATGTGGTTCATTATTTCCACAGGACTTGGCAATCTAAAGACACATGACATTGGTTCTTTTCTGCAGTGCGTTCATTATTATCATCATGTTCAGGGATTTTTAGATTATTTATAAAAGAATCTTGGGGCGGCACCTGTGGCTCAAAGGAGTAGGGCGCCGGCCCCATATACAGGAGGTGGCAGATTCAAACCCGGTCCCAGCCAAAAACTGAAAAAAAAAAAAAGAATCTTGAGCTTCCCTTAAAGGACTTAGACCTTAGTTTTCATGATATAAATTCATTTTAATTCCTCTTGCATTTAAATAAATATATAGTGATATAGCAGGAAAAGAAATCAATATGTAATTGATCCGTGTATTTTATATGTTCGCGATATTTTATTTCCATGTGTAAAGTAACATAGGATGAACAGAATGCAAGTTCTAGATAACCGGCCATTGGGAATGATTACTGCTATTTAATGGAAGGGAGGGAAGGAAGCAGGGGGAGTGACATTTTAAGAAGTCTTGAGCCGGGCATCGCATATCTAGAATCTATCCGTCCTGGTGGTGCTCAGAAACCATTTGCAAATCAATTAGTGTGTCTTGAGGTACTGCCTGGAAACTGGTGGAAAGGCAGAGAATATCAAGAACAGGAAAAAGAAGAGTGAGCAGAATGTGTCCGTGAATAGCACGAGGAACGGGGGAGGCGCAAATCGTCGCCATCTGTTCCAGGAGATAAGCACATTTGGTTGCTTTTTTTATGTAAAGAAAATCTTTGCTTATAGGATCACGATTAATAGTGCCAAAAACCTGTTTACTGTGATCCAAATATTTAAATGACTGGATGTCTTCATTTTTTGGATGACATCCCAAAGCAACATTTCAACCCTGTAAGCGGTGACAGGGTTAAACCCCCAGTGGGCCCTAGACTGTGTATCCCCACTGAGTCTTTCTGTCCTTGAACTTTCGCTCTGGAAAAAGATGGCTGTGAAGACCTGGGGATCTCTTCTTTTGCGGAGGAAGAGAGAGTTCCGTGTCCTCCCGTGTTTGTGGTGTAGAAGTTAATCTTGAAATAATGGGATGAGGAATGACTTTCAAACTTTGATAAACAGCTAAGGAGCAGACCGCCTCTGTATTGTCAGAAGAGACCCAGGCCACGCTATAATCATGCAGATGAAAATGACTTAGATGTCTGGGAAATCGTAAGCAGTGCCCTGCATCCTATTAAGTAGGGCTGTGCTGTGAATACCAAGCAGCGATGCAGATTCCCCAGGAAAGATCTGCAGAGGTGCCTGGTTTATTACTCCAGGGAAAGCCCACTCTCTGCCTGAGTTTGGTGGGTGGTATTTTGGTAATGAGCTTACTTATTTTTTTTCTCTAATGCCATTCTTATGTTGAATCGTGTTGAAAATAAACCACATGCCAACAGTCCCAATCTGACCGCACTTTGCCGTCGTTTTAATGTGTGGCAATAAAGAACGAGGGAAATAATATGTCAGTTACTTCCCAATTATGCTTCTAATATAGCGTCGGGTATTCTTTTGACTTTCTCTGGGGGCTGTTTGGGGCATATCCACTGACAAGTATTTTCCTTCCTCACATTAACATAAAATAATGTGAAATCTTGGGCGGTGCCTGTGGCTCAAAGGAGTAGAGCGCCGGCCCCCTATACCGGAGGTGGTGGGTTCAAACCCAGCCCTGGCCCAAAACTGTAACAAGAACAAAATAATAATAATGTGAAATCTGATGATTGCATCAGTTGTTTAAGATTTCAGCCTTTCTTTTTTTTTTTGGATTTCTTTACCCTGTCATCAGGAAAGTGCAAATGAGCCCCGAAAATACCCCAGTGCTACTGAGAACAAGCTACCTGTAGTTATTGTGTTTGTTTGTCGGCTAATGATTAGTGGAATGTGACACTTTGAGCTTTTTATGCTTTTAGTCATAAAAGCACGCTCGTGCTATGATATCTAGGAAAACGGCAAATTGCAACTCGGGCAACTGCTAAGTGGTGATATGTGGCTGAGAAGGAAGGCGGTGGCATTTTCGAGGAGTTTTATGGTTTGGTTTTCATTGCCTCTGACCGTCTTGAAATTTTCCCGAAGGCCATTTACAAGGGCTGCGTGAGGGTGGAGTAGTTCCACTTTCATTGCCTGGCGTGGCGTTCACTGAAAGTCGCTGGCCTCGGGTTGATAGTATGCTGTGAAAATGCACAAATCGTGCGGCGGTGGACTGGGTCTTGGTAGTTAAAAACGTTTTGAAGTTGAAATGAGATCTGTGTACAAGGTGCATGAACGCGCCCCGGGTTTGTTTTTCATTACTAATGATAATCTAAATGTGTTTTTGAATTCTTGCCGTTGCTGAAATTAAAGCCTGGTAATAATATGTCACCGGGAAAAAAATTAAAGTATATGAGCAACAGGCGCTAAGCATTGTAATTATATTATAAATATTAAAACCAATGATCTTGTTGGGATAAAAACAAATATTTAAACGCTGATCTCTCTATCTGGAAGTGTCCCGGAGATGGTATGCATCGTTCCGCCTCTTCAGCTATGAAAATGATCATTTTCAACCTTTCATGTGACTTCTTGCTTTTATTTTTGCTTGTAGCAAAGGACAGTTTAACAGTCTAAACAGTGTTTGTCCCCATTCCAGTCTTTTTCAAGATCTGATTTTTGTGGCCAAGAGTGTTGTGTTTAGGTAGGTGTGTTTTAATTAAATCATAATGAAACCCCAATTATTCAAATGGAATGGAGGCAGTAAATTAATGATAAGATGCTGGAGCATTAACATAAATAATGCCTACAAAGCGATAAAATTTTATTTTGGGGTAGCAGAGTAAAGATCTAAACAAGGTTTATATGAACAGAGGTTGTATAGTAATCATGCACTCTTAGCTACTGTTTTTGCAAAAGAGAGACCATTTTAATTCCTTGTTAACATAGTCCACCATTACTGAACATAAATTAAACAGTTTGGAAAATACAGGGATATAATAGACTTTAATAGAAGTATCTTAAGCGCTGCTGTAGATTCACAAGCCAGTTCTTAGACACAACACCCAGAAGTCGGTCTGCTTTTTGAGAAGCCCTCAGTATTTGGAAATGAAGCTTAAAAAGATTAAGCATATAAATCAGAGGTCATCATGTGTTAGATTTAAGCCTAAACCAGTGGAAGCCAGGGCCAAAGTAAAGTTATAAAAGAAAAATGTAGACTTTTCTCTTGTATTTCAATCCAAGAACTTCATGTTTTTTTTCTTGTTTACGCCTTCTGTGAGGGGTTGGGGAACTAACGTAACTTACTGCGAGTAATGGAACCCCCATTTCCTAGACCAGCAGTCGATACCATAGGATTTGGGGGACCCTCTACCAAAAAGACAGAGCTGGTTGATTTGTGTGAGATGAAAGTCACTATACTATGGTTTTGCATTGGGGTAGTTGGATTGGGGGGTCTCTGCTGTCTGAAATTTGAACTGAGCAGATTTCATTTAACAGAAGGATCTGCTTGACCCTACTTCTTGGTCATGTATGCAGCCGGTCAGGTAGCAACCAGAGGAGAAGGTGGCTATCAGGGGAATTGGGATAGGCTCTGGCAGCTCACCTTACTACTCGCCGATCCAGAGGGTTTGAAGTTAGATCTTCAGTCCCTTGTGCAGGAGCTTTGGTGGTAACAGACCTCCTATCTCTCCTTGTTCTCGATACAAAATGCCATCTTCTGAAGGCTTCCACAAATTGCAAGATATCAGTACTTCCTGGCGAGCCTCTCCCTAAGTAATCTACTGCCAATGGCTATTGCCTGCTCTCTTTATAGTTCCTAAGAAACAACTCAACAACTCCCTGACCTTCCTGGCACCTGGGCCTAGTGCTGTCAATGTTGACAGAATTCAGCCAGGTGCAACAGGTACCTTGAGCCTGTAATCCCAGCACTCTGGGAGCCCGAGGTGGGTGGATGGTTTGAACTCAGGAGTTTGAGACCAGACTGCCCAAGAGTGAGACCCCCATCTGTACTAAAAATACAAAAGCTAGCCAGGTGTTATGGCAGGCACCTGTAGTCCCAGCTACTCTGGAGGCTGAGGCAGGAGGATCCTTTGAGCCCAAAGGATTGAAGTTGCTCTAAGCTGTGACATCACAGGCAGGTGGGTCAGGTGTGAGCTTGTGGCCACAGATACTCAGAGACCTTGCAATCCTCAGATCCTTCCTCTTTCAGATTCACTGCATAGCTCACCATAAAAAGCCCTCTGGCCTGGGTGACTGGTTTCTATAACTTACATGGCCCACTTTTCTACTTTCTTTTCATACCCAACCACCTGCTGCACTCTGACGGTGAGGTTGCAGCTGTTGAGTGATATTCACTCTTGCTCCTGGCCCCAGCCCCACCTCCTCACCTCCATCACCCACTGTGACTCATTTTCCTTGCACCACCCTCTCTTACAATGTCCCCCTTTACCGTTTTTCTTAAGTTGGATCCATTAGAAAGGCACTGTGGTTACGTATCAGGCCAGAGAATCCAGATTGAGTTTGTAGTTACGGTTTAAGAGGTCTAAGAAGGTTCAGAACTGCTGTAATCTGAATATGTCCCTCCAAAATTCATGTGTTGGAAACTTAATTTTCAATGTAACTGTTGAGAGGTGGGGTCTGATGGAAGGTAGGTAGGTCATGAGGTCATGAAAGGCTGAATGCCACTGTGAAAAGGGCTTGCGGGAGTGGGTTCACTCTTCCGCCATGGGAGGACCCATCCTTTGTCTTGCTCTTCTACCTTCCACCATGTGAGGACACAGTAAGAAGGCCCTCACCAATTGTCCGTGCCTTGACCTTGGACTTCCCAGCCTCCAGAACTGTGAGAAACAAACTCCTGTTCTTTGTAAACTACCCCGTCTATGATATTCCATTATAGCAGCACGCAATGGTCTAAGAAGAGCTCCCTGGTACATCCTCTGCCACCTTGACCATGCTGTGCCTCATACTCACAATATGGCTGCAGCAGCCCCAGCCATCATGTAGAGACCATATCCAGTTTCTTCCCATGTGAAGAAGATTCCTTCCTAAAAGTAGGAAGGAATTAGAGACATGAGGTACCCTTGCCCGTACCTAAGCCCTTATGGAGGGAAAATTAGGTTTCTGGTATTTTTAACCTTTATAATATGAGGCTTATCCTGACACCACAGAGAAAGGCAAGGTCAGTGTAGAAGGAAAATGGCTTGAAAACACCTGAGGAATAGTATCTGCCATAGGCAAGTTCTGTTCTTCCTTCATTTTCTGCTCAGCCTGTTTCAGCCAGGCTTCTGACCCTTTCATGCCACCAGACCAGCCTGGCCAAAATCAACAGCAGCCTCCAACTACCCAAATCCGGTGGTCATTCGTGTGTTATACCATTTGGTCTCTCAGCTAAGTTCAGTGTGGGGACCATGTCCTCCTCCATGATGTTCTCTCTGAATTGCTAGGACACCGAGGGTGGCAGGTTTTCTTCCTCTCTCTGGTCATTCTTTCTCAGTCTTCCTGTCCTCTCTGCACCACCTAAGGTACCTCAGCAGCTCTGTCCCCCTGTGGGGAGGCCGTACAGAGAGATTTCACCCAGCTCCATGGCTTTGAAGGTCATCCTCATGCAGCTAGCTCCCATGTTCATGTCTCTAACCCCAACTTCTCCCTTGGGCTTCTAAGATGAATGTCCTAGTCTAAAGCAGAATCTGAAACTCGACATGGCGGGAAAAGGACTCCTGAAGCCTCCCTCCACCCACCTTCCCCACATGCACCCAGCTGCCCAACAGAGAAACCTGCGGTCATTTCAGTGGCCCTGCTCTTTCTCACGGTTAGCCGACAATCCATCCACACAGTCCTTTGCCTCAACCTCCACAATTTATCTCCAGTCTGTCTTCTCCATTTCTTTCCAAGCCACCATAAACTGCCCCCTACACTCTTAAATGGCCTTCCCATTGGCCTTCCCGCTGCTTCTTTTGGAAATGATTCTGCATATAACAGTCCTTTCCAAAGTGATCTTTGAAAAGTCATCATTCCAAACGTGTTTCTTGCTTAAAACCATGTATCGGTTTCCTGTTGCTTAGAGTAAAATCAGAACGGTGCATGTGAGTTTCCAAAGGCAGCATCCGTCTGTCTCCACAATCTCATCCTCTCCTACTGTCCCTCTCGTTTGCTTTGTTGCTAAGACACTGGCCTCTCTCCCCTCTTCTTCCTTCCCTCAGGGAGCCCTCCTTGGATCACCCTGTTCTGAGTAACCCCCCAGCACACACTGCTGTCACGTGCCCACACTGTCTGCGCAGCTCTTGTCCTCACCTATTCATTTATGTGTCCGTTTATTTACGATCTGTTCCCTTCAGCCCAGAACAGTGTCTGCCTTGCCTGTCTGGCGTATTCCTCCATGTACAGGACCAAGAACAGATCTGGCAGTCAGTACACATTTGTCGGCTGACCACATGAGCCCCCATTTTAGAGATAAGCAAAGTGAGATCTTGTCTCCCAGTCTTTGGGCTTGTTCCTACCTTGCCAGTCGCCCCACGTGTATCCCTGCTCTTCCCTCCCCTCCCACATTCTCTCTCATTCTTCCAGACCAGGTTTGGCAAACTACAGCCTGCAGACCAAATCCAGCTGTGGCCTGTGCTTATAAATAATTTTTTTTGGAACACAGCCTTATATAACTGTTTTCATATTGTCTCTGCCTGTTTTGTGCTACAACATCAGAGATGAGCAGTTGTGGCAGAGAAGGTAGGGCCTGGCAAGCTGAGGATACTTGCTATGTACTTTCATCGAAAGGTTTTCTGTCCCTTGTCCTGGACTCATCTTAGGTGTCATTTCCCGGGATGCCTTCTGTTCCCTGAAGGGTTTATCACCCTCCTGTTAATTCCCAAAGCCCACAGCGTTAACCCCAACCATGGCATTTGTGTCATCTGATAATGTAATTTACTGGAGTATTTATACCTTCTCCACTAAGTCGGAAGCAAGCTGACGTCCATTGCCATTCACGGACTGTCCTCCATGCCGAGCAGTGGCTGGAACCTCGTTGGCATTGAGTAAATATTCGCCTAAGTGTTTGACTGTCTGAATAGATGTTTGAGTGAATTAATAAATGTTTGAATTAATTAATAAATGTTTGAATGAATGAATAAATGTTTGAATTGAAAAGGGAGGAGGAAGGATTGAAGAAAGCATTTCCCAAAGAACCAGGGGTAGACCCCAGGTGTGATTCCTTCCTTCTGGCACCCTTCCCACTCTGCTCCCGGCTTCAGAGTCTTTGGGTCCTGGCTGGACTCTAATTTGCTGGGAAGTCCTTAACCTAAATCTGAGTGTCACCCAGCTGTACAGAGCTGGTGTCGAGGGTAACTTGGGGGTGCAGACATGCTTGAATCCTGTGTCTGCCACTTCTTCACCACATGAACTCGAGCGAGTGAGTTAATAACTCTGCCTCAGTTTTTCGTTTATCAATCTGGAATGATTATAATGCCCATTTCATGGTGTTGCTGTGAGGAAATAACCCATGTAATGAGCACATGGCCTGTGCCTGGCACACAGCAAACCATCAGTGCACAGTGGCTATCATTGTGGACCATTCAAAGATGGCTCTATGCGAATCACTTTTACCAAGACTAGGGTAATGCTCTTATCTAAGAGAAGACACCCTTTTGCGTTATGAGCTCCCTGAAGTGGTTTGGTGCATGTACTGTAGCACTGCAGTCCCCAACCCCAGGGCTATGGACTGGTCCTGGCCTGTTAGGAACCGGGCCACACAGCGGGGTGTGAGCCAGTGAAGCTTCATCTGTATTTACAGCTGTTCCCCACTGTTCCCAGCACCCCCTGAGCTCTGCCTCCTCTCAGGCGTCCACCCCTGCCACCCAGACCCCCTGGAAAAATTGTTTTCCATGAAACTGGTCCTTGGTGCCCAAACGGCTGAGGACTACAGCTCTAGAACCAAACTACAGCCTGTGGTCACATCCCAAGTTGGTCACTTACCTAGCTCTGTGACCCAGTGTCATAAGTTCCTGCACCTCTCAGTGCCTCATTTTCTTCATCTATAAAAGAAGTTAATAATAGGATTAATCACTTTCAGAATTAAGTGAAGTGATACACGTGAAGTACTTAAAACAGTGCCTACTATTACGAGAAAATTCAAATTGCATGTTGAAATTTGAGGTAGAGAATGCAAAAATCAACCAAGTCATGGGCCACATAGACCTCTGATTTAGATTTTAATTATTTACTGCCTAGACGATGACCTTGCTGTGAACGAGCACTGATGATTCAAACAAAATAGCCACAGCAATAAATGTCAAATGTCCTTGACTTGGCCGCCATCCATGAAAATGAGTATCACCCAAAGAAAATGTATAGGCAACTATTGCCCAGCTGTTGTGGACAGTATTTGAGTACACTCCATCAGGAACATGGTTCTTATTCTCCAAATTACCTAAATCAAAACATTCACATTTCATGCTTTATATATGTGTATAAGAGTCGGTAGCAACTGAATTAAATTACACTTGTCTTATAAGATAGTGTTCTGATGTGTAACTGACTATAAAAGGAGTGATCTTTATAAGGAAAACTTTAGAATATTAAGTTACTCGCTGCATGACCTATTTAGACTCTGAGATTCTTCTTGTTGTAGACTGCATAATTAAATTTTAAATGGAACATGATAAAGAAATTATACTGGTGATCTCCAGAGATTTTGATACTCTATTTGGCTCTTTATAAGAGTATAGCAAAGACATACTTTAAAATTTAATAAAGGCCTGCCCTAATTTTTTTTTCCTTTTAGATTTTCCTTATCTTTACTCCATAATTCAAAGCTGTGTGATAGGATCCACAAGTGTTACCTGAAATAAACGATCAAAATAAAAATTCGCAAAAGCACTATTTATTCCAATTTGAGAATTCTATTACTCACCCATGAGGGCCTTTGTGTAGCAGCTGAACTCCTTTAAGATAAAGCCTGCCATTCCCTGAATCTGTCACCGTAGAGAATTGGGGCTTTATTCATTCTGTTTGTGGAAGCATTCGTATCTTCAGAGTTGATAGAGCAAAGGGGCAGAAAATGGCTTCCCGATAAGGTGTAATTTTGCAATTAGGAGTGCTTGTTTGCTAGGTAAAAGTTCCCCTTCTTGAAAGGAATAAAGGGAAAACACAGAGTTTCAGAAGGTCGAGCTAATGAGGAACAAGGAGAATGCCAGGCTTGTCACCCTAAGCGCCATTGCAGCCCCTTGGGTACATAATTTTCTTTCATAACCTTTTGTCATTGGTTTCTTCTTATATTTAAAGGGACACTGACAAAATAAAATTATATGTTGGATACAGTCTTCTCATATTTACTTCTTAGACTTCTGCAGTATAAAAAAGCGCACCCCTGTTAGGTGAAAAGTCCCCTAAAATGGTTTTAGAGTTTTCTGTCTGCTGAGTTTCAACCCAAAATCAGGTGGAAGAGTTTCTCACCCCATCCAGACTTGGTTTGTACTTTATACTTCCTTAAACATTGAGCTCCACTGATATTTGGAATTGTCAAGCTACCAAGAGCTTTATAAGTTGATAAAGTGTATTCTCATTTATATATAGGTAGTTTTAAAGCTTATAAACCCTTTTCAGATCAGGTTTTGTAAATGTTTCTGTTATGTATTTTTCCCCCCTTCTTTCTGGCAAATATACAGCTTTCCTTTTGGGCCCAAACCACTCAAGCAGCCTGTGTTGTTTTCATTTTTCAAATAAGCAACATTAAACTCACAAAACACTGTATGAAAGCAAGCTGAGGCAGCAACACAAGCCAACAGAGAAAATAATTCACCATTAAGCCCAGCTAATCATCCATAAACCTCTACTCGTTGTGCTTTGAGGGGGTGTAACTCTAAGGAGTAATGCTGAGCTACAGAAAGGCGTCTAAAGAGAAACTCGGATTGGGAACATGATTACCCAGTGAATAAGTGGAAATTCAACTACACCAGCACAATACCACACCGGAGACCCTCCCTCCCTCACATCCAGACAGACCAGTGCAACTCCAGCCAGCATCTCCTATAGTGACACCTGGTGGCTCATCATTCATTGTTGGGCCCCAAGGCCCTCTTCAAAGAAAAAGAAATTCACTTCCAAGTCAAGCTTTCAATGAGACAGGTTTCTGTAGATGGCTTACA
Organism: Otolemur garnettii; assembly: GCF_000181295.1. NCBI lineage: Eukaryota > Metazoa > Chordata > Mammalia > Primates > Galagidae > Otolemur > Otolemur garnettii. The sequence continues at coordinate 20,734,531 of NW_003852414.1, read as the reverse complement.
ATTTTAAAAAATATACTTAATTATGAAGCTGTTTGTGAACACAGTAATGAAACATTACAATGAATCTACTGACAGCAGAAACACTATTAGTGGATATATCACAGAGTACCCAAATGAGGACGGAAATAGATGAAGTCCCACAAGGGATCCAAGATACAATAACCCTTGCCTTTAAAAAATAAAATATTCTACTTGTAAGAATGGAATTCATACAGACCAAGAATAGCGTGGGACTTATGGGGGGAATTGGAGATGGTAAAATGGCAGAGTGGAGAGATGTCGGCCGAAGGAGAGGTACAGAGTTTTAGTTGGATAAGGGCGGATTTGGCGAGATCTGTTATATAACATGGCAACTATCATCATGTTAATGCGTTGTATACTGGAAACTTGCTGAGAGACTAGATTTTTTTTTGGGGGGGGGACAGAGTTTTACTTTGTCACCCTGTGTAGAGTGCTATGACATCATAGCTCACAGCAACCTCAAATTCCTGGGCTCAAGCAATTCACTTGCCTTAGTTTCCCAAGTAGCTGGGACTATAGGCACCCACTACAACACCCAGCTATTTTTTAGAGATGAGGTCTGGCTCTTGCTCGGTCTGGTCTTGAACTCCTGAGCTCAAGCAACCCACCCACCTCAGCCTCCCAGAGTGCTAGGATTACAGGTGTGAGCCACCCTGCCTGGCCCAGAGATTAGATTTCGATTATTGTTATCACACAAGAAAATCAGGATGTGAGGTAATTGATATCTTAATTAACTCGATTGACTCATTCCACTGTCTATACATAGATCCAAAGGTCACGTTTTACCCCATAAATAGGTACGCTTTCTTCTTTGTCAATGAAAAATGAAATAATTAATGAAAAGAACTAAAAGATTCTAAAAGTAGAAATCTGAATGATAGCAGGAGAAAGTATCTTCTTTCTGAACACTAAGTCTGTCCCGTGATACATTAAGTACCATATAAATGGGCCACCCAGGTAAGTGCAGAGAAGAGGGAGCACATTTTTTGTATGGCACTTAGAAAAATATCACACTGCAGGGCATGTGTCTTCTAGAGACAGGAAAGGCAGTAACAGAGAAAAAACACAGAATATGGAGTGTCTTGAGATGGAGATTCAGCCAGCTGGTTTCACTCCAATGGTTGGTTGAAAGAATAATGAAATATGAAATGAGGAAAGTAGGCACAGCCCATATTGTAAAGCTTCGGAGTGATGGAGGCATCTTACTTTTAAAATAGCACGTAGCATTTCTACATGTTTTTAGAGTAGAGTGTGCTGTTTTGATACAAATATACATTGTGGGCTCAGCACCTGTGGCTCAAGCGGCTAAGGCGCCAGCCACATACACCTAAGGTGGCGGGTTCGAATCCCCAGCCCGGGCCCGCCAAACAACAATGAT
>NW_003852414.1:20708786-20732971 GCF_000181295.1 Otolemur garnettii | reverse complement strand
AAAAAAAAAAAAAAATATATATATATATATATATATATATACATTGTGTAAAAATCTAATGAGGGTATATAGCATCTTTGTCACCTCATTTCTTTGTGGGGAAAACATTTGAACTCCTCTCTTGTAGCTGTTTTGAGATGTACAATATAATATTGTAACCATAGTCGCCCCACTGCGCAATTAAACACCAGAATTTATTCCTCATCACTAACTACAGTTTTGTACCTGACGCCTGACCTCTCCCTGTCTCTCCCTCTCCCTTTCCTTCCCCAGCACCTGGTAACCACCATTCCACTCTCTACCTCTGTGAGATCAACTCCTTTAGATTCTACGTAGCCCTGAGGTCATGCAGTCTCCGCCTTTCTGTGCCTGGCTTATTTCACTTAACATCATGTCCTCCAGTTTTGTCCATGTGGCTGCGGATGACACGGTCTCATTCTTTTTTATTGCTGAATATGGTATTCCATTGTACACATGTACCACATTTGTTTAAATTTCAGATTACTATAAGGGTACGAATGTTTAGGTTCCATTGCTTTCAATTCCAAGGTCAAGTTCAGGTTGTAGTTGAGCCCTTCACCGAGGGGGTGTACCGCATTTTTATTATCGATTCATCTGTTGACAGACACTGAAATTGATTCCAAATCTGGGCTACTGTGAATGGTGCTGCAGTACACACAGGATGCAGATATCTCTTCCACCTACTCATTTCATTTCCTTTGTATGTATATCCAGTCGCTGAATTGCTATATCAAATGATGGTTGTATTTTTAATTTTTTGAGAAACCTCCACGCATTTTTCCATAATGGCCATGCTAATTTACCTTCCCACAGTGTATAAGAGTTCCCTTTCTCCACATCAGCACCAGGGTCTGTTACTTGTTGTCTTTTTGGATAATAGCTATCTTCATTGAGGTGAGATACCTCATTGCAGTTTTGATTTCTGTTTCCTTGATGATTGGCATTTTGCTTTTGTTTTGTGTTCAGGAAGCCATTAGAGGCTTTAGATCAGGGTCAAAATGTGATTCAAAGAGCGTGCTAGCAAGGTTAATCTGATGGTGTTCTGTAAAATCTATCAAGGTGGGAAGAACCACCAGCCTGTAAATTCCCTGAGGCTTAGACCCAAATCCACTCTGCTCACCTTTCTACCTTCACCACCTCGCACAGTGCCTTCAGCACACGGGCAATACCAGAGAGAAAGGTGCTCAGATATGTGCCATATGAACTAACCAGTGAAATGGGAGAGGAGAATTTGTCTATATGATTCAAGTGAGAATAATAAATGCAGGAACCGGATTGGTCATTGGTGAAACAAAAAAGAAAGCAGCTCACGGGATTCTCAAATCTCTGCTTGGGGAGTGGCACAGCATCCCTCACAAAGACCAAAGAAATCTCCAGGAAGAGCCAGTGGAAAAGCAGAGCTCGAAAGAGGTTTTTTTGTACTGAGTTGGAGATAAAGTTTAGAGGGTGGGGGTGGAGGAGCCGTTCTCAACCTGGGACTAAAGAGTTGGCCATTTAGTAACAAAGCATCTTGGGCATTGTGTGAGCAAAGACTTAGTTGAGGCCATTTTGTACACACAAATGATTTTGCAGTTATCTTTCCCTGGGGACATTCCTGGACAAACTAGACAACATGCGAATCTGATAGAGATTCCTCGAGGACAAATAGTGTTACTGTAGAGATAAATGTAATACTCAAAAGGATTCTAATCCATTCTGGCAATTTCTCAGGAGGAAAACAAAAGACTTTGGTGAGGTGAAGCACGTCTTTATAGACTGTGCTTCTCTTTTGACCACTCACCTCGCCTGCCATCTCCTTCCTGAGACACACCACGGAAATTTGGTACAGGACACTGTTGGAGGACGTCTGCTGGCAAAAGAATTGTGGACTCTGCTTGTTCTCACTTGGCCTTTCTCATCTTGGGCTGGGATTTCTTGGCTAATTTCATCATGTCTGAGGTTTCATCTTTTCTGCCTTCTTGCCTGAAGCCCTGGCAGTTGATGAGGTTCCGTTGAGAAAGTCCTACCCAAGTTCAACTTGTATGATGCAAGAGTCTCTGTAACCAGGGCAAGTAGAAACCCAGGGTTAACGTGACATTTTAGCTATTCCTTTTGTTCCCTTGCTCCAGGATTGCCTAAATATTGCAAATTAAAATGTCCTAATCAAAGAGCATAGGTTATTTTGGGGGTGCTTTGGGATGACCTCAGGCATAATAGATAAAGGGAAACAGGTCATAACGTGGCCACTTGGTATCATTCCAGGCTTTGTTGAGGCATGAAGATTTAAAATTTTGTTTGTGGCCGCTCAAACATCATACAGGGATACTTGTGAGACTAAAAGATACAAGCTCCTCTTCTAGCAATAGTAAAGGATGGTTGTACTCTACTAAGTGGGACGGGAAGCCCTGCAAAAGGAACCAACCACTGGAAAGCAGGATGGAGTCAGGGTGGCCGTCGGGAACTCTCATAACCCCCTGGTTCTGCACGGATGTCTCAAACTCTTTAATCTTTGCCTCTCTTTCACTGGATTCTCTCCCTTCTCTGCTGCACACATGCCTTGTGGTTGACTTTTGTAAAGTGCAAAGAAGCTGTGAGCCTTTAAGAAGGAAAAGGGTAAAGAAATGCTTATTGTCCGTGGAGCATTGATCACATTTTAACAAAAAGATGGTCCAAGAGAAAAATCACAACGTATCTGCATGAGATCTGTGCAAATATTCTCATGTTAGAGGGCCGTTCTCCCTGAAATACATGCTCAGCTGCTATTTTTTGTGTCTAGAACCATAGAACCAGAGAGTTATTCGGAACTTGTCTTGTGTCATCTCCTCTTCTACAGAGGAATAAAGGCTGAAGATTAGAGCATCGAAAGTCGTGTTCTGCAACCTTTTTTAGCTCATGGACACTTGAACCTGTAGTTAAACTTCCATGGCACACTTAAATTATGCTGATCCAAAAAAAGAGGAAAGAGAGAGAATATACTTACTGTGCATTGAACTTCTTTTGAAAATGCTTTAATCTTTAAAAATGTTTGCAGCACACCTGTCTATCAGGTACACTGGTTGAAAATCACTAGTCTAAAGCAAAACATCATAACCACACTACTTGGACTCAGGAGACAATCTGACTGTTTGTTTTTTGTTTGGGGTTTTTTTTTTTTTTTTGCAGTTTTTTGGCTGGGGCTGGGTTTGAACCTGCCACCTCCAGCATATGGGGCTACTCCTTACTCCTTTGAGCCACAGGTGCTGCTGACAACCTGACTTTTGCTTGTTGTGAAGGGGACCCAGTTATTTCAGGGTCTGCTCTTGGGGAGACCAGGCCAGGAATCTTTTTAACTTCTTTCTACAGGTATTCCCAAAAGTCACCCCTTAAGTCACTATGCCTAGGGAAAAAACGAGAAATTGTAGCTAAATGTACATTTATTTACAAAACACTCCTTGAAAAATTTTACAAAGAGGTGGCCAACACAGAGAATATGTTATAATTTTGTACAATTTTTAAAGGAATATTTAGTAAAGAGAGTTCATTTAGCTACAATTCCCAAGTTTCTCTATGTATGGTGACCTCAGGGGTGACTTTCGGGACACCTTGTGGTTGTCTGTACCTTCCCCCCCCCCCCATTCTTTGGTAAATTCTATCTCCCACCTCTAGGGATAAAAACTTTGTTTCTACTGTTTTCTATCATAACCCTGCTCTATCTGAATAAAAGCAAAATTCTGAAACAAGTGTTGATGGTAGTCACCTATGTAGAAGAGTGGTTCTTGAATTTTATGTCCTTGTACGACACCTGAGGATTTTACTTAAACATCATATTCTGATTCAGTTGTTCTGGGGTGAAATCCAAAATTCTGTATTTCTAACAAGCTTCCATGGGCTTCCCATAATTCTGGTCCTGCAGAACTACCAGTCCCATCTTGTTTGAAAGAAACAGTCCCTTCCCGGGCCCACATCCAGACCTTTAGGAAAATGATGTTCTTGTTTGTGATTCTACCTTTGTCTGATTGACTTGTTTTTATTTACTTTTTGAGAAGATGCTACGAAGCATTCTGGAAGCTGCCACTGCAGGAGTAATTTCTTTTCAAATTCTGAGTTGCTATAAAACCACTGTAGAAGCCTGTAGATTGAAACGAGCCTGGTAAAGGCAATATTCTGTTATTGAGCCCAAATGAGGTTAGGATAGAATATCAATCAAGATTTGACTTCCAATTCTGAGTCTGTGATGGGTAGCTATAATTAAAGGAGCCCCCAGAAGTTTTTACATTAGAAAGTTTTTATGTCACAGATGTGAAGTATTATTTGTGTCAAGTAATCGAATTCTCAGATATTCTCATTCTGTGGCAGTGACTGTGGCCGTATAAGTCTATGACATACATATAAGTGGTATGACAAGTATGAACAGATATATATGGAAAGAAAGAAAGAGAGCCTGTGAGTTGAGTATAGTTTTGAGGCTGATTTCTGGAAACTGACATTTATTGACTGCACAGTTGTTAAAATTGGCTTTGTTTTATTTATTCCGTATGAGACAGCAAAGTGTTAGAGAAGCAATATTACCTCTCTACTTCCGCCTCTATTCCCGTTCATTCTCGTCTCTACTAAAGTAAACTGAGGTTTCTTGGATGTAGCAATCTAATTGGGAATGACTCAGGAGAGATGGGTAATGCTGAATATTCAGAATTCAATAATAAAAAATAATCACTTTAGTGAAAAGCCAGCTGTTCTATGTTTTCTAATAGGCCTGTGATGTTGATGAAAAATAGCATTCAAGAAAAGTTTACCAAGTAGAATTGGCTTGGTTCAAGGTATTATGCTGTTTTGCAGTATAGGAAATTCTATTTAGGTGTAACGAAAAGCTGAACAGTCCAGCCAGCCCACAGACCCACATATCAAAGGATTATCTGTAAATTTAGAGAATGAAAAATGCTAGTGCATTATATTTAAGGCATTGCATAATAATTCTTTCAGAGCATATGCTTGTGTTTTCTATGTCCTTCAAATTTCATTTGAATGAACACTTTATGGATTTTTGTGATGCTTGGGGAGGTATTAAAATACCATTGCAAACATACCAGGCAACTTGGGTTTGGATGATTCTCAACTTGAATTATTTTAGCATTCTGCTATCTGAATATTTGGGGGGAAAAATAGGGGTTGCCTGATAATTTGGAAATCCTTTTCTGGTGTGTCACCAATGAGTTTGTAGGGTCAGTGAATGTCCCCAAAGAAGACCCTCAAAGAAAAGGATTTGAGTTCAAGGACATGAGGGAGGGGAGATGTAAGACAGGAAGGGGGGAAAGTTAGCAAAGCATATGTGGGGGGGGGGGGACTAAAGCCCACTGGGACTTTATGAAGCAATGACGCGCCAAGGGGTGAGGAAGCCGCCATATTTATCCACCTGCCCTGTCTAGTTGAAGTCACTCTCGGCACATTTGTTCTTAGTTACACCTGTTTTTTTTTTTCCATGCCCACGCCAAGCAGTCTCAGGATATAGAAAACCCTCTCCAAAAGGCAGGAGGAGTCAGAGATCCACAGGCTCGTTAGGGAAGGATCTGCAGGTGCCCCTCAGGGCTGGCTGAGGGGATAAAGGCAGGGCACTGGCAGAGTTACCTTATCTGTGTGGCTGCCACTGTATCTTCAACACCTGTTATAGTGTCTGGAGTATAGCAGATACTTAATAAGTGCTTATGGAATGAAGGAAGGGAGGGAAGAAGGGAGGAAATGAATGACTCAGATAGACTGAGAAAATCCAGCATTGGCAATATGTCAGGCAGCCACATAGATAGATCAACGATTAAAGGTGTTTCATTTTGTTTGAGGCAGAGTCTCACTTCGTTGCCCCCAGTAGGTGCCATGGCATCATAGCTCACATCAACCTCAAATTCTTGGGCTCGGGTGATTCTCTTGCCTCAGGCACCCACCACAACACCCAGCTATTTTTAGAGATGAGTCTCACTCTGGCTCAGGCTGGTCTCAAACTTATGAGCTCACGCAATCCACCTGCCTCAGCCTCCCAAAGCGCTAGGATTGCAAATGTGGGCCACCATGCCCAGCCTTAAAGGTAGTTTTTGAAAATAGTGTTCTTCTGATTTAGGACCCCAAGCTTATATCTACATTTTACACTCACCAGATTTAGGATGTATGAAGTGATAGGAAAAGTAAAGAAAGTATAGGCATGAGAGGAGAGCTCTATGTGACAGTGATCTAAAGGATGGCACTATAGGACTCAGACTTTTCACATCAATAGTTACATTATTCCCACTTAAGTTTTGTTTTTTATAAGATTAATAGTATGCTTATCTATGATAATTCTGGACATAAGAGTTTCCTGAGTTCCAGGCAGTTCATAGTTCTCAATGCCCATTGAAGAACCACGTGGATTATCCGTGCTAAGTTTCAGGTCCGTGAACAGGGAAGCTAACTTGCTTCTTGCCGTGGGGATGGAGAAAGGAGTGGGGGTGGGCTGGGCAGTGCAGGTTTGAAGTATGGATGGACAATGTCCAGCATCTAGACAAAAATGAAAAAATTTCCTTAGTCACTTGGAAGTCTGCAGATATTAAGACATTCGGTGAACAGAAATCACTTTGTCTTCTACATTCATGGATTTGAATGAAGAGTACAAAATTCAGTAGCTCATACAGATACTTTAAGTACATGGCAGTCAACATAGAAACATCTAGAAATAGCACGTGATCAGTTTCATCTATTATTTTGATCACTCTTGTTATATAGATAGTTAAAACCTGAGAGTGTGTCTGTTTGGGCAGGCATAGATCTGAATGTGCTCACAAATATGTAGCATATGTGTGTGTGGTAGGGGTGAAGGGGTGGGAAGGTTATGGAGAGGGATTTCTTCCAAAAATAGGTGTTTTTTTTTTTTTTGGCTTATTTGCTTGTTTTTGTTACCTGTAGCTTTTATAGCAATCATGATTCCTCCATGATTCCATGAATTACCCTGGAGTGCCAATATAAAACCTCCAAGGCCCCCACTCTTCTCTACCAAACAGCCTTCCTTAATTATGGCAGCCGTGTTCACCTTAGAACTCATAGTCACAGTGCTCCTTTGTCCTCTGTGCTGGGTCCTGAGTTAAGAAATAACACCAGGGTAAAGGGGCACTTAGAAGAACAGCATTGAGCATTCAGAGTTTGAAAATATCAGCAAAGGGTTAAGGAGTCAGAAATACTTATTTCTTGCCAGAAACAAGAGCAGAAGGAGCTTGGCAATGAGTACTTTCTTTTTTTTTTTTTTTTTTTTTTTCCTGGAGGAGTGGAGAAATGTGCTACAGAGACACCAGGGCCAACGGACCCAGAGAACTGAAGTGCTTTCCTGCCCCCGCGGGCCTGACGCTGTCTCTCTAGCGAGGCCTCCCATGACCTCTGGAACTGGGTGGCAGGCCAGCTACTTGGGGGTGTGGGAATTCAGTCCATAAACACTTGATTTCTCCTAGCAGGACCCCTAGCTCTTCTTGACAATTCTCTCATACTGATTTATTGATTTAATTTTTGGTTGGCAGTGGTGGTAGTTATAAAGTAAATTTACCCCAGGAAAACAGGATATCTGGGGAATTCATTAACGCGAACACTGCACTTGGATCCCAGATCCACTTTCCATCTGCCCAAATCAGATGCAGAAAACAACCACCGAGTGACACTGAGCAAACAACTACCCGTCTCTTTCATTCACCCCACGGGGAAGGCATAGAGAGATATAAGCATCATTTTCATCTTAATAATTAACCTTAGAAATCAAAAGTCAATGACCTTCAGTAATTCCATGTTTCTTACCATGCCTGAATTTTGAACACGTAGTTTTCTTTCTTCAGTTCAGGCCTCGGGGGATGGGGGGGAACATTGCCTTGGACATGTTTCTTTTCTACTCTTGAATCATGCCAAAGTGTTGGCTTTGGTGCTCTGTTGGTTGTCTGTTTCTCTACAACAAATTATCCCAAAATTTAGCCACTTAAAGCAGCAAACATTTGTCATCTCAGTTTTCTTGGGTTGGGAAAGTGGGCATTCCTTCACTGGAGACTGGTGCTCCAAGGTCTCTCACAAAACAGCAATCAAGATCTTGGCCGGGGCTGCGATCTCTCATGAAAACTAGAGTATGAAAGGGTCTGTTTCCAGACTCACATGTACTGCTCTAAGGATTTGGTTCCTCGTGGGTTGTGGAACTGACTGCCTCAGTTCCTGGCTTTCTGGTGGCCCTTGCATCCTTGCTGTGTGGCCCTCTCCATAGGGAAGCTAGTTTCCAATGTCGGTAACAAGAGAGAATAAGATAGGGCCAGCAAGTCGGAGGTTGCAGTCTTTTTATAACCTAACATCCTGATATCCTGTCACTGTTATCCTGAACAGTGTTATTGTGTTCTCTTCATTATGAAGGAGTCATGAGGTCCAGCCCAGACTTGAAGGAGGGATGATATAGGACATGAAATACCAGGAGGTGGACATCCCTGGAAACTTTTGAGATGTTCCTGACACAGATGTGACTCAAATTGCAACATGAGAATTGATGATGGAGAATTATTTTCCCTGAAACAAATGCTCTGTTCTAGGATATATTCTCAATTATTTATGGTGATACTGATTAGTACCTCAACAGGCATAGAGCCAAGAAAACATGACGAGTAGATTAACTATTTCTTTGTAATTAGAAATTGTCCCATCATGCCCAAGAAAGAACCAAAGTTCAAGTCAAGGGGAGGCTCAGAGCAGGAGCGACAAGCATCACTATGAAGTGCCTACCTGGGAGTGGGGGTCAGGACTCCCACACGGGTGGAAGGAAGAGTTAGCTGAGCTCTGAAAGAAGGGCCTGTGCACCTGGGACCTCAAAAAGGTGGGAAGGACAGAAATGTAAGTGGACACTTCCTATGAGAACGAGCAGATTATGATAGGGGACAAAAGTGCTGTGATCTGGGCTAGATTAGGCAAGAAAGATTGGGATGCTCTAGAGAACTCTGGAGCCATGGGCAACACACTGTTCTTAATGATCTAGTTCTATCACCGACCCAAGGTCACTCCTTTAGGGGTTGACTCTGTAACTTGCCCTTCTGAAGGTGGGCCAGCCATGCCTTAAAGCAGCGTTTTTCAACCATGTTTTAATCTTACAGCACTCTTGAACCTGTAGTTACATTTCTGTGGCACACTTAAATTATGTTAATTCTAAAAAGAGTAGAAAAAGAATATACTTACTGTGCTTTTGAAAAAAATTCAGTGGATGATCTTGAAACATTTTCACAACACACCTAAGATCCTATCTTGGCACACCGGTGTGCCATGGCCATGGGTGAAAATCCCTGCATTAAAGACTAGTTCTCTAGCTTCATAAGAGAAGGCAAGGTCAGGCCGTACCCACTGTGAATCGTCACAGTTTGGCTGCACATTGAACTGCGACTGAATCTATCTAGGCGTGTGAGTTTTAAGTGAGTTTGGACTTTTTAAGTGACTCAGACTCCTTCGGCTTAGGCAGCTGATCCGCAAAATGAGAAGTTCTGTCCCCACCTTACCACAAAACCTTACAGAAGTTGTCCCTTACATGCAGCCGGATCCAGCAAACACTGCAGGACATGTGTTCCTTAGACTCCTGGCATATTTGACACCTTTGACCAATTCCTTCCTCTTGAAACACTTCTTCTCTTGGCTTTAGATAGAATTTGGGGAATTACTGGCAAATGGATTTGACCTGGGGAAAGGGATTTTGCAGGAACAGAAGCCTGGATGAGCTCCCCAGTAATCTCATGCACTCAGGATTAGGGGGCGGGTGGAGGTGAAGCTGGAAGAGGCATTAGCCTAAAAGACAAGAGGAAACCAGATTGGAGCAGATTTAGACGTGATCTGGAAGTGTAGGAAATTCATTCAGGAGGCTCAGCTGAGGGCGAATAATGGTTTTGCAGGTAGGATGTTTCTCAAAGAGAGGAGGGCAGAACTTACTCAGGCCTCAGTGACGAGGAGGAATGGGCCAGGGGAGCAGCCTGAGAGGGAAGCCAGTTCTGTTTAAGCAAAGACAGAAGGGAGGAAGGGCAGGGGAGGGTTCTGAGCACTGCGTGGGGCCGGGGCACTGGGGGTCTCCTACACATTCAACCCAAGGCACAGAGAGAGGGGAGCAGGAGGAGCCTGGGGGCGGGTCCCACCGAATGCCCAGATTGCAGGCAGAAAGAACAGGGCTGGGGGCTGGGGGATGGCATTTCCCTCCCTCTCACTCATGGAGAAGGCTGGGGCCTTGCAGCACACGCAGGCCGCAGGTGTTCAGCAGAGGGAGGGAAGGGAGCAGGTAACACAGGTTCACACGCCGAGGACCTGCCCTCCGCCAGACCTGGCATGTGTCACCTGTCGGCCTCTTGTCAGTGAAATCACAAGCCTCACCTGTGGGCTTTGGGTTGGCAAAGGGAAGAGCCCGGCCCTGCTCAGAGACCCAAGTGATTTCCAGCGTCCCCCTTGCAGCGCCTGCAGGACCCTGGGCGGGCAGGGTGCTACCGGGGCCTGACCAAGGTGGGCTTGACAGCACAGCCTCCATGCTGGACAGACCCATAGTCTGCTGTCTAAGCAGGATCTGGGAGCCTGGCGATGTCACAAGGGCTAACTGCAGGTAGCCAGAGCTCTGGGAGCCCCTCCTGGTGGGCATCTGAGTGGCACACAGCATTGGTGGCAGTCCCTGGCATCAGACACCTCATGTCCTGGAGGAGCTGACAGCAAGGACCTGCCGGCAGCTGCTTCCGGACAGAAGCCCAGGGAAAGTGGCAGTTAACAGTGTTGACAAATTTCTGACTGGGCTCCTCCAGGACGCTAATGTGCTTTCTCAATTAGTGTGTTTCCAGCTACCAGGTTTTTCCCCTGCTGATTTGACTGAGAAAACGGTGGTGACCAAAACTGACTAGAGACCGATCTTGTCACAGGGAGTGAGACATATGCAAGGGAGCCCCCTGGGGAGGAATTTACCTTTCAAAACCCGAGGAACAGGTGCTGGGAACCACGGAACCTGCAAGAGGGTGGGGACGGCATTCCTGAAGGGAAAGGTTACTCAGATTAACAGCACTCTGCTGAGAATGATGACATCCTGGCTCTGTCATTAAAACAGGTGGCTGTCATTATGGCTGCTGGCTCATAATGGGAAGATAATACAGGCTGAGGGAGATTTATAGGGGCCCCAGAAAGATGGAATTGCACATAAAGGAGGAACCAAGGCATCAAGAGGGCCAATTTGGGGAATTCTCGCCCCACAGCCGTGCACGTGACTCTCATTAATGGTGTAGAATTTGTGTCACTATATCCAGGGTCAGATCACCTACAGGACTTTCATTTATTCTGGTTTATTCAAGTATCCTTTGGGACAGATTTTTTTTTCCCTCTTTGGATGTATTCCTTCCGTTTAAAGGAGTATTCAGTATAAAATTTTACTGCCTATGACAAAACTCACCTCTTTTTCTCCCCGCGAGTAATACTGGCTTCCTAGCAGACTGGTGGAAATCAGATCATCCCGAGGTTCACATGTGGGTTTCCCAGCCCACGCGAGGTTAAGGATGGGTCTGTGTGCCCAATTTTTTTCCTTAAAAGATTAAATTTTAAAAGTTTAATACACACTTACATGGTGCTAATTATTGCTAGGCATTATTTGAAGTATCTTAGAAATATTAATTCCTTTAATACAATCACACCTCTAAGATAGGTTCCTATATCGTGAGGTGTAAAAAAACTAATAAATCCCTGTACTTGCCTATGTTTATACAACTGGTACCCTAAACACTCGGGGTTTCTTCCCAAGCCTCTTGCTGCAGAAATCGTGCTCTTAACTGCTACCAACGCAAACTTCACTACGTGCATTTTGTCCATTTTCACTTTTAAGGGGCATTGAAATTACTTTTTTTTTGTTCCCCCTTTGAGTTTCCCTTCTGGTGAGAAGACAGTTTGAAATCTCAGCCTGTTAAGAGTTTGTGGCATTAAAGGTTGATAAGATGGAGGAACGGCACCCGTGGTCCCCTTCATGGGTTGGCCTGGCCCTCCTTGCTGGGTGCAAGCTCCGAGAAGCCAGGGAAGGTTTTCTGTTCACTGGAAGTGCACACGCTCACTCTCAAATGTCAGAACTCACTCTCAGATATGCTGACACGCCTGACCCAGCCAGTCCCTTACCTGTTGCCTAGAATCCCTCAGGTAGCTCTGCAGCTGGAAGGAGATTTCTTTGGCGATCCTGAGCGCATCCTTTTCCGGGGACTCAGAGCTGACAGGGCACAGATGGGCGGCAGGGTAATCAGCCTTTCCTCCCCCTCCCTGTTCACCGTTCGACACGAGATGCGAACAGCTCTTTCGCCTTACAAGGCAGTAGCCAGATTGCCAAGTAATTACCTTGATTTATGAGGGCAGGCGTAGATGGTAGCATGAAACATCATTTTTAACTGAAGATGGTCAGATTCCCACTCTCAGAATTTGTGAATTATCTCCTGTTGCGTTGAATACCCACCAAGCACAGTGGAGAGGGAAATGGCATCTCCTCACCCTGTGTCCTGGGTGCCTACAGTGATGCTTGGCTCCCAGTGTTTTTAGAGGAGACAAACTCATGACTAAGTAAGTGCCTACTGTGTACTCCTTGCTAGACACTTGAATGCATTCAGCTTTCTGCATGGAATAAGACAGATACACAAATCTGTACCCCAAAAGAGAAATACGTCATTTTATTGGGGAGAGAAAATGCTTCCACTCTGGGGTAATAAGAAAGCCCTCAAAAGGAAGGGATGAGAGAAAGCTGGCTGTGACAGGTGGGATCTGTAGGAGCATGAGGTAGGAATGAGCAGAGTACGGTAGACAAATTACAAGGCACACCTTCCATGAGCTGGAGTTAGAGGGCTCTAGGTTAACTGCTTGGAAGTAGCAGCTGAAGAAGTAAGAAAGGATCAGAACTCGAGGGAAGGTGAGAGGGGGCACACAAGAATGGCTCACAGCCACAGCAAGAAGAGTATCCATCCATAATTTTCTCTAAGCATGAGGGGTCTAAGAAGGGAAACTCCTGTTTTGTCTTTGGTGAAAACACAATGTCCGTCCCACCCACCCTCTCCCAGATCCTGCCCAGGCCCCGGGACACATCCACATGGACTTGCCCAAGTCAAGCACTGGTCCCCATTGCCCACGGAGGGTGGTGGCCATGGTTGGAATTGTGGGACTTTCCTTCCTCTGTCCTTGAAACTCCTTTCCCTGTCCCCAACACAACAATAAGAATAAAGTTTTTTTAAAAAAATTAAAAAACAGACCAGCCACTGCCTTGCTCAGACTCACCAGAGTACAAGCCCCTGCCCTTCTGAGCATGACTGAGCACCCTGCAGTCTGGCCAGAAAGCCTCTGCTCTCCTTGGCCACTGGGCCACAATCACTCAGCTACAGCTGGGCCAGCTGCTCCAGCCTCCTTCCTCCCTCCCTCCCTCTGTGCTGAGGCCTTGGCAATGGAATAATCCTCCTCTGTAAAGCCCATCCCCTGCCTCACCTCTTTGCAGGTTTTTCTCAAATGTCACCTTCTTGTGCCACTTCCCATGATCTCCCCATTGAAGTCCCGTTGTCACTCCAACCCTGCCCCAGCACTCCTGTTCACTTCCCCTGCAGTGCTGATGTGACTGAGACCATGGGACTAAACTGCCCAGGGACAAGCTTGGTCCTTCTGTTTCCCAGATGTTTGTCCTACTTAAACCTCAAAGCCTCAGTTTCTTCATCCATAAAATGGGGGGTGTAATAATAGAGTGGTAGCAAGGATGGAATAAGTCTGTGGATGTCAAGAGCTTAGAACACTGCCTGACATGTAGAGGTCCTCTGTCAAAGTTTGTGAATATTATCCCATGGCCTCCCCACACACACACACTGAAAATACTATTTGCTGGTTTATTTGTTTATCAGTCTCTCTTCCCACTAGGATATTAGTTCCATTAAGGCAGACATTTTTGTCACTTTTGTCCACCACTGTGTCCCCAGAACCTAGAAGGAGACTTGGTGTATAGTAGATGCTCAATAAATATTCATTGGCTACAAAAAAAGAAAAAAGCAACACAACCAGGCCATGCCTGTGGCTCAAAGGACTAAGGCACCAGCCCCATATGCCAGAGGTGGCGGGTTCAAACCCAGCCCCAGCCAAAACTGAAAAAAAAAAAAAAAATTGGCTACAGTTCACTGTTGGTCTCTGTTCTTCTCGTTGTGATGTGCTGTTTTCTTTCCCTTGGAAATGCAAGGGGGACAGTATTTGCAGTGTGAAGTCTCATTCCCGGAGCTTGAGGCCACTTCCCTCTCTGCGTTCTCAGTACCTCCCCGACCCACATTCTTTCTCTTTCCTTTAGTCCCTGTCCCACTGCCAGAGCTCCTACATTTTCTGGAAGGATACATTAGTCCCCGACCCTATTTGTGTCATGTTGACGACGTGGCTTCCCCGGGAGCTGTGCTCTAAAGGCTCTCTCCCCAGCCTGGTCCCCCTGCACCGCGGGGCACAGTGGAGGGCAGCAGACTCACTGCCAATGAGAAGTTTCTCACTCAGAAGTGTAGTCAGCTTTGTTTTGTCTTTCCCACATCCCACCTAGACATTCAGGCTCAGTTCACAGCACTGGGGTCGGTTTCTGGCTGAAAACCCTTATCCCATCTGCATCAGAGACTCTCATTCTTCAGACTGATGGAACTTTGCCTTTTTTAATGCTAAAAGAGCCTGTGTCCCCTTTCGGACCCTGTGTGCTTGCCAGTCCTTTCTGATACCTTGGCATTGTAGGGGACCCTGTGTCTCTCACACCTCTGTGCCCTCCTTCCAGAGTTTGTCTCCCGGCTACAGGGGGAGAGTTGGGCAGGGCCAGGGCTCTGTGGGCCTCGGCCTTTAATTCCTGAACAGAGACAGAAGTTTGCCCTGGGGAAGGACCAGAGTCTGACCAATGAATGCATTTCTGAGCATTTCTGTGTCTTGGGGTTTCTGGAACTCCAGAGAAAATTACTAGTGCAGCGTGTGTGTGTGTGTGTGTGTGTGTGTGTACACAGACTTTGCAGGTGAGAGAATGGCCACTCTGCATCCCCCAGCCCCATAGGGTCATCTGCCTCTGTCTTAGGTTCCGGCAAGGGCTGGATCTGAGCAAATCGGGCAAGAGGCATAAACCAGTCAGGATGTCGCATGGAGACCTGTGTGACGATCTCATAAGTGGTACAGCTGCAGGCAGAGATGATGGAGGTCTTAATATTCTGTTGATTTTACCCTACGTATGTGAGGGGTACGGATGTTCCCTCGCAGCTGGTGAGGGAGGGGCTGCCCTACCGGAGAAAATAAGAAGACTTGCAGAATTGCAACATAGTAATGGCACAGTGACTCCAAGAGTCCCCATGGCTGCTGCCCTCCCAGGGATATTAGATCCCATTTACTTTATGTATCATTTTTGCACATCACGTTGCACTTTCATGATTAAATCGCCTCAGGGAATGAGTACTAAAATCTCAACATTCAGTTAAGATGCATAAGACAGACCAGCAGCTATGGATGTGTATTAAATCCACTTCTACCGCTAGACACCTCTTACAGAAGTGTGTCATGCCCAGTGTCCTGGAATCTAGGCCGGTGCAGAACAAAAGTCGAATTTCCATGGGAAACGCCTGGGAAGTCAGAGGTGGGGGCAGTCTGACCTGAGCCCTGTGGGTACTTGTGTGGGGACACTCAAGATAGCATTGTGGTGACTCGTGCAAATACCTTGTGCCTTATTTGTGACACTGCTACTTCATGGTCTGTCATTTAGCTAGGCTCTTGGTGTCTGCAGAAGCCGGTTACCAAAGCCATCTGAACAAATCCTTCAAGCTTCCCCTTCCCCCAGGAACTCACCTGCAGCACCTTATTTATACCGCCAAATAGTCAAGCCCCTGATGGTAGGAAGATCCTGTTCCGTGAAAAGCCACCAGCAAGGAAGGGTGGTCAGGTGGCTGAGGGCTCCTGACTGTTTTACTCCCCTGAAGACACTAAGTGTAAAGGTTGAAAACTAAAGCCCCCCCCCCCAATTCCATTTGTGTCTTTTCTCCAATTCGCCTAGTAGCTGCCCCCCTGGAGCCAGCCTGCTACCCCTTGGTAAACAGCAAAGAAGGTAGCTCCTGCTTTTCCATTTGAACCAAACTCTAGTCACCTAGAAAAAGAAGAGAAAAACTAAATCTGTCCCATCCCCCATCTCTTCCCTCCCGAGGGCCCAGCAGCCCAAGTGCAGTGAAGCAAGCACAGAGCCAGGTGACAGGCACAAGGGAGGAGGGGCCACCTGTCACCTCCGTAACACCACCTGCTTCCTGCGCCCACAGACGCCTCCTCTGCCCTGTGCCATTCTGGGGTGGGCTGATGGGCCACAGGCCCTTGGAGCTCCCTGGTCCAGCTCCAGAGAGGCAGGGGGTGCAGAGCAAAGGGGATCCAGGGGGCCCCCAGGGCGAGTGCAGTGTTCACACCCCGCAGGGTCCACAGTTACCCTGAGTCACCTGAGCAGCCCAGAGCGGCGCTGCAGGGATCTGGGGAGCGTGTCTTTGGACGTTTTCAAATGTCAGAAAATAGCAACAGGGAATTACTCTGCCAGACTTACTGTCTTGGTTGTCCGTTCTGAGTAAAGAGCTGTGTCATAACAAACTCTTAATCCTTCTCCGCTCAAGTTCCGCACTGAGCGTGCTCTTTTCCCATCACGGCTGTGTGAGCCGGACCGACTCTGAAGAGCCCAGCTCCCAGCCCTTCGCAAAATGGGACCAAACCCCACACACAGAAGCTACAAGGGCACTGGCTTTGGAGTTAGAGGAGGAAGTCGTGGGAAGAGAAAACATGGGGAGAGGAAGGAGAACAGGAAGGAGGGCTTCCTGGACTCAGGGCAGAGAGTAGCCGGGGACAGATGCCTGGGCGGGGCTTTCCCTGTTGTCCCGGAGCTCAGGATACCATTTTCTTCTTTAGATAGTAAATATTTTAGTATCTGTCTATATCTGTCTTTTTCAGCCTTTTTCATCTCACAGCATACTTGAACCTGTAAACTTCCACGACACACTTAAATTATGTTGCTAAAAAAACAGCAAAAGCTCGGCGCCTATGACTCAAGCGGCTAAGGTGCCAGCCACATACACCTAAGGTTGTGGGTTCAAATCCAGCCCAGACCTGCCAAACAACAATGACGGCTGCAACCAAAAAATAGCCGGGCATTGTGGCAAGTGCCTGTGGTCCCAGCTACTTGGGAGGCAGAGGCAGGAGACTCGTTTGAGCCCAGGAGTTGGAGGTTGCTGTGAGCTGTGATGCCACAGCACTCTACCCAGGGGGATAGCTTGAGGCTCTGTCTCAAAAAAAAAAAAAAAAAACCAGCAAAAAAATACTTACTGTACTTTAAACTTTTTTCAAAAATAATTTCATTAATGATCTTTAAATTTTTCCCCGGCACACCTAAGAGCCTCTCACGGCGCACCAGTGTGCGGGATACGCTGATTGAAAATCACGGGTCTATAGCTGGGTCTCTGTCCATCTACGTCTATTAATTGATAAAGAACTAATGAGTATGAAATGGTCCAGAGAAATAAAATAGAGGAAGAGGATTATAGTTCCTTAAATGGCTACTTTAAGGTAATTTTTAATAAGGCATTTGTATAAGGTAATTATGGCCCCTCACTTTATGGGAGAGGAGCAGAGTTGAGAAAAATGGAGCAAAGATAAAGTAGATACACGGTGCCTGATTGTGGTTCACCATTTGGTCCATATGTAATTAATTTTCTTTGTTCCTCGTGTAATCAGGCATCCAGAATTATCCCCACATTTTTAAAGGGCTTGGGTTCGGTAGTAGCGAAAGATGAGGCTGAGGGACAGCAGATTGGTGACTTGGTTCAGATGTCTAGATAATGGGAACACAGTCGTAAAAATGCCATTCCCTTCCCATCGCAGGAAGATAAAATGCAGTGCTCATCACGGATGAGTGGTTAGTGTCGCTGTGTCCTCCAGCCACAATCAATTGTGTGTCATTAACAAGACACAAAATCTTTACTAATTAGCTTTTATGATTATATTGTTATTGCATGGAGGCTTTTAAAGCATTGGAAATCAAGGAGAGAGGATGCTCCCTGAGCAGAGTGGTGTGGAAAGGGTGAAAAAGAAAACCCATCACTCATGGGCATCTTTGGAAATTGTCACTCGGTGTCACATCTATAGTGTTTAATTCACTGTTAAGACTGATATTTTTAGTAAATGAGTGACAACTGTTGAAAAGAGAAAAAAGAATATTCAGTGGACTTTCCCACCAGAAAAACTGCAAGAGAATCAGCCGCTGGAGTTATCTAACAAGAATAATTGTTCACTTTCTTTTTGCTTGAAATCTTTAAGGCTGGTGGGGTTTGGGGGGGTTTTGTTGTTGTTTATTTGTTTTGGTTTTGCCTTGCACTTTTTTATATACTGTTCTCCTCTAAACGTGAAAGGTAGCATTCATCCAATTAAAAAGATGTTAGATCTGTTCCTTACACCAGGATACATTTCCAGGGGGTCAAAGGTTTAAATGCAAAAGAATAAACTTATCAGAAGAAACCACGAGAGAGTTCTCTTATGATAGCAGAGTGGCGAAAGCTTTTTGAAACCATCAGATAAAGCCCAAAAGCCATAAAAGAAAAATTAGAAAAATTCAACTACCTTTTTGACAAATCTGTGTAGCCAACTAACATATAGAGAACAAAACTGCCGTAAGCACAGTCAAAAAAAGTGGCAAACTAGAAAAAAAAATTATAATTCATATCATGAACCAAGCCCTGCTATTGAAAATATATGAAGGGTTGCTATGAATCAAAGTGACTAAATCCAACAATCTAATAGAGGAACAGGCAAAGGATATAGATAATCATTTGCAGAAAAGAAGATTTGAATTTTTCTAAAACATGAAAAGGTGCTCAACACATTCCTAATAAGGCAGATTAAACTACACTGAGATATCACTTTTTGATTATCATATTGGCAAAAGTCAGAAAATTCGACAACAGATTTCATTAATGATGAGGGGAGGGGAGGGTTTACTCTCTGATTGCTGAAGGAAGGATGACTTGGCAGAAAATCAGAGCGGAGGGCAAGGCAGCATTTTCTAACCAAATGACGAATGTACCACCCTTCTGATTTAGCGATTCCATTTCTCGGGATTTATCCTACAGATACATTTGTTTGAAAAGACTAAAAGTGATTCATTCCCACATTATTAGCGGGGAAAAAAAATGGTAGAAAACAACCTAAGCGCCCATCAGTGGGGAACTAGTTAAATTACAAAACATCAATTCCGTGGAATACTGTGATTGTGTAAAACAAAAATGAAGATGTTCTTTGTGTTCTGATTTGGAAAAGTCCCCAAGATACACTGTTAGGTTAAAAAAAAAAAAAATCAATCCATGGCAAAGAATATATAAATATCCCGTATCTTTTGTTCAACTCTTGTATTTGCTTTTTTAAAAAAGATAAATTAGAATCCACAGTTTTTAGAGGCTCCACGGCCTGTTTCAGACTCCACATAGCCAGCACTTCGATTTCTGCGATCTTTCCTTCTGGTGTCAGCCACCCGTGTAGGGATAAGTGTGTATTTTTTTAAGTGTCATTTATTGATTGTCTGCAAGGTCTTTAAATTTATCATCATCAGCCTCTCTTTAAATCCTATAATAACTGCCAGAAAGATGGTGTTCTCTCCATTTCACAGCTGAGAAAACTGAGACTGAGAAATGATAATTAACTTGCCTTCTGTGCTAAGACATTGCAAAGCCAATGTTTGAACCCAGGTCTGTGTAGATCTGATGCACGCCAGCTTCCAGCTCCAGCCCACTGTGCGAGCAGGTCTTGCCTGTTTGGGGCCTCCCAGGAACTGAAGAGGTGCAGTTATCACCTCTGGCTGTGCTTTGAGGACTTTGCAGGTAAAGCCTCATGCCAGTTCACCTGGATCTGACCCCCTGGGGTGGGGCTTCTGCATGTGGGTTTTCAGAGCTGCTTGGGTGTGTCTGATAGACAGAGGTTCAGAACCACTGCTACCCGGCGGTAGCAATCACAGCACACACGCTCTCGACGTCAGAACTCATTCAGTCAGTGGTTCAGAGCGGGTACCTTAAATCCCATTCATGTAGAACCTCCGGCTTAGAAAGAGGTTACTTTTCCCAGGTTGTAGGAAGGGGCACAGGGGCTGAGATGTAAGCCCCTGTGTTCAGTCTCCAGAGCTTTCTATCTAGTCTTAGCCTCATCTTCTATTCATATGCAGTAATTTCAATAATAAGAAACTGACACTGTGCTATGGTGATAGGGATTTCTGTGTCCAAACAATCGCAGAGGTCCTTTGCTTGTACTCATGGGGAAGCCGGAGCTCAGAGAGGCAAGGTGACTTGCTGGTGTCCCGTGCTCGGCTACCATAGTTTAAACACTTAACTGAGCTCCCACGCTTCCTGCTGGGTCTATCGCTGCCAATCAAGTCATCATTTGGGATTGTTCAGAGCTGAGTTAGGAAAGATTACCCTTGTTAGAAAGAATGGGGAGGAAAGGGCAACTGAGAATCCATTTGTCCTGGCTTTTAAAGTTGTCTTCTGCAGATGGATCCGTTTACAGATATTTTTACAGCGGCATCCTTCTTCCTTCTCCCCTCTGTGTTTGATGGGGAGCTTTACCGAACATCAATACCAAGTTATTTTCCTTTATTGCTACCACAAAACTGCCCTTAATAAGAAGGGAGAGAAAGAAGAATGAAAGTTTACAGTCTCCACTCTGTGTCTTCAACCAGAGAACCCCATAATCAAAGTCTTAGGGCTTTAAAAATTCTTCTTGGAGAAAATGCTTTCCTTTGGCACGTGGAGAATGGCCCGGGAGTGTACTGACTTGCCTATTTTGCCTGTTTTGGAGCAGTTATTTTGTCCTGGGTGGTGGCCATCAAGTAGGCACAATCTTGGAGCAGCTGGGACTTGGATCTCATCCTGTTTTTGCTGCATGTAAGCTGTGTGACCAGAGCCCTTTCTTAACTTCTCTGAACTTCATTGTTAATGCCTCCAGCTGTGGTGTTAAGCTGGGTCGACCTGACAGGTTTCGGGGTGATACAGAGAACTGCCACATAGAAAAGTACCCACAGAGGGGGGGGACCCACAGAACCTCAGGTCTCCTTGTCACGGCCTCTGTCTCCCTATGAGCTTGGTGCGCCCAGGTCTGTGCTCTCAGCACTTCAGAAAGAATGTGGAATCTTCCCCTGGAGGCCATCAGGGCAGTTGAAGGCAGCCGCCTTCTCCCCCCAGACCTCTCTCTGCTGCAGCACTCTGGAGTTCCTCCCCCTTCCACACGTGATAGCTCCTGTCTCTCTGCCATGGAACCAGTTTTCCACTAATTCATTCACAGGGATTTCTTTGGGGTTATCTAGATAGAAACTAAGGTACTGGTGAATGGATGGAAAGAAGCGTATTGCAGGCCAGGCTGTCAGTGCTGGGGCAATAGGGATGGGTACTTGTATGGATGGATCCTCGGGGATTTATTCACCCCCACTCAAGTCTGAGCCCAGATGACTTTTGTTTGAATGTGAGGATGAATTGATTCACTTCTGAGGCAATATGAGTTAGGGCCCTAAGAACCCCTGCTGGGATTAACCAAGGTCTCCTTTAAACAGCCAGGCATTTGCTTGGTGGGCTGGGCTCTGTGTGTGTGTTTATTTCTCCCTATTTCTCTCTCTCTCTCTCTCTCCCTCTCTCTCTCTCTCTCTCTCTCTCTCTCTCTCTCCCCCTCTCTATTTCTCCCTCTCTCGGTCTGTCTCTCTCAATCTCTCTCTTTCAGAGAGGTCAAAGTCAGCCTCCCCCTGGAGAATACCTCCATTCTCCCCACCTTATGGTAAAATATCTCACAATCGGCTAAGTCGGCCAAGTTCTCCAGCTTCTCCTCCTTCACAGGACTTGAGTCAAACACAAACCCTTCAACTCGCAAACTGCATTCCTCAGTCCCCCTCCCTCTCTATCACATCTTCTGCTCTGGCTCCTCCTCACCACCCACAGTGATGTGAGGTGAGACTAAACATCGAACCCCTTCAGATGGTGCAGGGGAAAAGCATTTTGTGATGCTCTTTCCATTATCCGTTTCAGAGCAGTGTTATGACTCAAGGAATATTTACGAAGTGTTCAGCGGGCTGGGATGAAGTGGGTAGATTAAATGTGAACGATTCTTTCGGAGTAATTGAGCCCAGTCGAAAACTACCCTTATCAAAGTAATGTTTAGGCCAGCAGAAGCGAGAATCTATCTCTGTGTCTGTCTGTCTGTCCAGCTATAGAGAAAGGTGGATAGAGGGAATTTGACAAGTTTCAACAAGAAAGAAAAACCGGTTCAAGCAGGAGGGAGATGTTTTCACAGAAATCTGCCTCGATCTCGCCCCAGAGATGCCGCTTCTCCCGGGCTGGGCAGCTGACTTCTCGGGGCTCTATCTGCAGAAGTTCCATAGGCACAAACTCTGCTGCTTTTAGGATGAACCACATTTTAAACAGGGAAAATAGAACAGGCTGTGGAGTCAGGGGATGGAAGTGAGACACGCAGCCATCTGCCCGGGGTAATTGCATCCTCACCTGAGGCTTTCCAGAGCAGGCACAGGGAATGTGGGACATCCTGCTGAAACTTACAGAGACACAAGCCATTGCTCTGCCCCCCATTGTGAAGTGTCATCTCATGATCTGCCTTGCAAAGATGTCAGAAAACAAAGAACAGGGCCCAAACCCTACCTACCGCAGAGTATGTGCTCACAGCGCTTTGCTTGGAGGGGTTCAGGAGGAGGCACACATTCTTCCAGTCCCAGGAAGTCTCAGGTCCATTCTCATACCTTGTGCATCCCTCAGATTATGAATCTTTGCAAAGCAGGTATAATTTGATGATGGCCCACCAATTTCTATGTGGCATCTTACCTCTTGGGGGAAATTATGATTATCTTCCATATGTATTTACTCAGCATTTAAAATACCTGAAGTTCAGGGCGGTGCCTGTGGCTCAAAAGGGTAGGGCGCCGGCCCCATAAGCCAGAGTTGGTGGGTTCAACCCAGCCCAGCCAAAAAAGAAAATTATGACATGCATTTTACAAAAGAGAATTTCAAGACTGCATCTGGGTGACCCAACCAAACTGGGTTTACAGGAACTTCCTTTAGTTTCCAGCCTGTTATTCAGGGCGGCTTCTCCCTCTTCCTAAGATTGAATTTCCCTCCTTGGATCCTTCGGCTGTCAGCAGAAGGTGCTGTCATCACATCAGGATTGTCTGGCCTCTCCGGAGACGCAGAATGGCCGCAAGCCGGGGGGAAGTTACCTTAGATTATTTCTCTTTGTGAAAAATGTTTTTTAATCTTCCAGATGAAAAAGCATGAAGTAAGTGCAAACTGTTACAACATTGAGTTATCGGTTTCCTTCTCAATTAACACCAGTCGCTGTCACCTTGTGTGACCAAAACTGAAAAAAGATTAGCATCAACATGATTTTATTCCAATGCGGCGGTTATCACCATAGTTAGGAGTTGTCAGGATCTCTGCTCCAGACTCCCAGACTCTGCAGCCCACTCAGAATGATGGCACAGTGCAGCTGGGAAGCTAGAGCCGGGGACTTATGTATCTCGCCATGCGGAATGGGCTCCCGGGTGAGATGTGTTCCCTGTGTGATGTTCTGCTGTGTGTAATGTTCTCTCATGTGTAATGTGCTCTCATGTGTAATGTGCTCCATGTGTAATGTACTCTCATGTGTAATGTACTCCTGTGTGTGATGTGGTCCATGTGTAATGTAGTCCTTTGTGTGATGTGGTCCATCTGTAATGTACTCTCATGTGTAATGCACTCCTATGTGTGATGTACTCTCATGTGTAATGCACTCTCATGTGTGATGTACTCTCATGTGTAATGTACTCCCATGTGTGATTACTCTCATGTGTAATGCACTCCCATGTGTAATGTGTTCCATGTGTAGAGTTCTCCCATGTATGATGCACTCCTGCGTGTAATGTGTTCTCATGTGTGATGTTCTCTCGTGTAATGTGCTCTATGTATGATGTGCTCTCATGTGTGATGTGCTCTCATGTGTAATGTGCTCCGTGTGTAATGTGCTCCATGTGTAATGCACTCCCATGTGTGATGTACTCTCATGTGTAATGTGCTCCATGTGTAATGTGCTCCATGTGTGATGTACTCTCATGTGTAATGTGCTCTCATGTGTGATGTTCTCTCATGTGTAATGTGCTCTGTGTGTAATGTGCTCCATGTGTAATGCACTCCCATGTGTGA
>NW_003852414.1:20656785-20708741 GCF_000181295.1 Otolemur garnettii | reverse complement strand
CATGTGTGATGTTCTCTCATGTGTAATGTGCTCTGTGTGTAATGTGCTCCATGTGTAATGCACTCCCATGTGTGATGTACTCTCATGTGTAATGTTCTCCCATGTGTGATGTGCTCCACCCATAATGTGCTCCTGTGTACAATGCACATCCATGTTTTTGGCCCACTCTTTCAGAAAAAAAGAAATTTCATATTTTATTTCAAATTTTTGTTTATATTTAGATACTTTTTGCTTTATAAAGGAATTTTAGCATTTATTTTATAACATATGGTACAAAAATTTGTGTAACTAAGCTAATAATTACAAAACACAAGAATTGATATAAGGTACAAGAAATTTTATGAACTGGTTTCAAGTAGCACTACCCATGGATAAAATACATCCTTATTTTTCCCTCAAATATTTGTTTAGAAAACTGTGCATCAATTCGGGTCTGACAATCAAGTTCACAAACTCATCCTATACAAAGTGCTCCATCACCTCATTGCTGAATATCCCTGTAGCCCCTTTCAAAGCACTCCCCTTGGGAGGCTGTGTACCTGTGCTGGCACCTACTCCACCCTTCAAATCAATTTTGGAGCTTTTTCTGGAATGGACATCAGTGCTGTCATCATACGAGGCCTGACAAGTTCTCAAACTCGTCCTAGAAAAAATGCTTTGAAGGGTGGACTATTCACTAAGATGAGTACACAGCTTCTCAAGGGGAATACTTCAAAGGTGACCGTAGTGATGTTCAGCAATGAGGTATGTAGCAGTTTTTCTAGGTTGAGTTTACGAACTTAATTGTGTAGCCTCATCTCTAGCAAAATACAGTAACTTCTGAGCTAGCCATTCAGCAGCTGGAGCTGGTTGGAGCTGGGAGGCTTTCTGGTAAGTGCTGCAGGAACCACGGTGGTGTCACCAAAGGGACTTGTGTTTCTCTCTTCCTCCCTCCCATCTTAGCAGCAGCACAAGTCTTTATCCTTTGAGCCGCTTGAAAATAATACCTTTTTTTATTATTAAATCACATTAATGCAGTCATGGGTTACAATGTGCTGGTTTTATATACCATTTGAAATATTTTCATCAAACTGGTACATGTGAAACTTAGCAAATGTAGAATATAAATGTCTTAACAGAATAACTCAGAAAATGGCATGAAGGCTATGTTAACCAGTTTGAAAATAGTACTTTTTAAGGCACTAAACTAGCAGCACTGCTATGTAAAGCAAAAACATAAAGATGAAAATGAAAAAAACCTCTAACTGATCTTCATTCGTGCTTTTGGCCCAGTACCCATCCAACAGACACATTACACTCGTCAAGCTAGTTGTTAAAACATTCCATCCAATGGAGCCCTCTCTTAATTGATAGGACCATGCTTCACTGGGCATCGTGAAAATTAAGGTATTCATAAGGGTGACCAGGAGTCGATGAAAAATTCTGAAATGCCTCGAATCACCAGAGAGAGATTAAACTATGTTCAGCATTGTTTTAGTGTTAAGTACGTTTTATTGTATTCCATATCTTGCAAATTGCTAATGCATACCTAGTATTTTTGATAACGCTCTATTAAAAAAGAGTGTTTGATTTGCGTTTCATTTCCTAACCGAGCAGGGGGCTGGAGGCTCCTTGTTACAGCTGGCTGGTAGTTCTGCTGCAGGCAGAGTTTAGCTCATTCCTGTTCTGTACAGCAAATGTAACAGGTATGAGTTAGAATCTGCCTCCTTTTTCTTTTTAATTGGGCATTAGCTTTGTAGATTTACATGTAGGCATGTTTTAGAGGGTGGTATTGCCTGCACCTAGCCAGAGGACTCTCTGCTTGTGAAATCTCAAGGCACAGCGTTCTCTTTAGCTAATGGCATGAAAGAGGACAGGGCTCAATGGACTTTGAATTCTAATATGATCTTCTCACAAGTCCTTTTCTTTCAAGGCCTGAAGAAGGCCGAAGGTTAATTTGGAATTGAAAGGCTTTTGTATTTCTTTTCCCTTCAAACAGAGATGAGGTAAATTCTTAAAGTAGGTGAGGAGGTTTGGAGTAGGAAGATACAGTAATGATTTCAAGTTTTCAAAGGAGACCCAGAGGAAAGTTGACCTCATTTTATTGGCAAGAAGATTACACTGTGTATTTATAGTTGAGGATATCGACTTCCTAAAGAGAAAAACTAAAAATATATTGTGAAACGTTACCATCTTAAAGAAGGAGTGGGTGGCATTCCTGTCCAGGTGAATTTCTTCATTTGACGGAATTAAATAGTGGTGCCAGTGACAGTGAAGATTTTGTTCTAAAAAGAAGAGAAAGATGATTGAAATGTTTTCCATGTTCTTTAATTCTGTCTTGAATCTTGCATTGTCTTCCTGGGTCTACCTTTTCTTTTCTTTCCCTCCATCTTTTCTTCCCAGTCTAAGTAAAGATGAGAAACAAAAAGTTGAACCTAAAATGACAAAAAGCTCTCCTCTCCCGTTCCTAACCCACAAGCGCGCGTACCAGAGGGTGGAGGTTTCAGAAGAACCTGGACGGCTGCTGGGTATCCCTGTCCCATCTCCTCTGCACTTTTACGGACATTCGTAAAGCCTGAAAGATCTTCAGGAACCATCTCCTATTATGGGAAAAGACCATAATTCTGTCCTTGATGTAAGCAAACAAGAAATCTCTTTTGAGCAACCAAAGTGAAGAAGTGAAGGCAAGAGGGGAGGTGACAGGGAGAATTAGGGAAAAAAAGAAATCTAATATGTCTTCCAAGTCCCCGATTGTCCCCCGAGTCCCTTGGCTAATGCTGAAGTGGATTTCGCTTTGTTGCTTTGCTCACCTGTTGCCTCTGTTCCAAGGGTCACGTTTTAATCCAGTGCCATCAGGGTAAGTCGGGTGAGTTAACCTTCTCCGTGAGTCAGTCCTGTTTTAGTCAACGCTGAGCAAACTGTCCTTTATATTTCACACGTAAGATTTTCATCTTCAACCTCGTCTGCCGCGTGGAGTCTTGAGCATCGCATACGGGTCCTCGCAGGTTAACGCTTTTCTTTGAAATTTGTCCCAGGTGCATGTCCAAGCAAGCCGGGAGCTGAAAGCCAGAGGCGTGTGTGTGCAGAAGTGGGGAGTGCACACTGACCCGCTTTGCCTGACAGTGTGAGCCTGCTACCAAGGTCCTCCCAGAGTGGACCCGGGATATGGGTCCACGTTTTTTAAACAATGAATTACTGCTCTTTCGAAAGCTTTTAGTCATTGGAAAACAGTAAAGTAGCTCATTAACTGGGTTTTGAGCGAGACCACCAAGGTGAAGTCAAGTCACCCTGAACAGGTGAGGATGCCCAGGAAAGGTGGAGAAAGGGGTTTATCCTCTCCAGGTTGTCCCAGTGGCCACCTCCATCTGAGTCCAGGTTGTCACAGTGGCCACCTCCATCCAAGGCCAGAGGCAGCAGTGTATTCCCAGCCTTTCTCACTCTCGTACACACAGCTGCCCACGTGCTGGAGACACCTATGAATATAGGTGCTGGCTGAAAAGATTCATCAGGATTCTCTTCTAGACCAAAATCTACATTCTAACACCATGTGCTCCTGCTGGGCCTGAACACATAAATCAGAATCTGAAATAGTAAAATAGACATCTTTATTGGCGTCATAAAGGATGACCAATAAGAAAGGGACACAGCAGCATTCGGATAACGTTATTTTACAATCACAGGACAAATTTGTCATTAAAACCTTCTTTGAAACCCGTGGTGCTTCTTTATCTTACAAAGCAGGTTCTAAAATCTCTTTCTCAGCCCCTCCGTCCTCCCTCTAACTGTGCTGTTAAGGGTGAATTTGATCATCTCTGTGGAAGTGTTTTAAGTTGACCAGAACCCAGTTCAGAGGAAACTGAAGCTATTTGGATTTAGTTAGCAGAGAGGAAGGGCTGACCACTTGTTGGAGGTGATGTAACACATTAAGACCGCCAAGATGTCATTTAGTGCCTTGGAAAATGAAATTTACTAAAATGGTAATTTTAAGTGAACAAATGATTCCCTTTTCAGTTTTAGGGCCAGGCCTAGAGAATTATAAGTGAAGTCATCCACCTTTCAAGGAGATTTGATTTTTCTGTCATTTCAATAACTTAAAAATATCGAGAAGCCCAAGAAAGCCTGGGGCTTTTGATGTGTCTCTTGTCCGCTTATAGGCCCATAGATAGAAGGAATAGGACAGCAGATTTTCTCAAGTTTTGAACTGAATGTGAAACTTCCCTTTATTGCCGTCTTAGAATCAACACCGTCCTTAAACCTCTCATACAGAAGCCCTGCCACTCTTTAAATCCAACAATAATAATAATAGAAAATATCTGACTTGTATATGACATTCTAAACTTCGCCAAACGCTTTCATGTCCCACTCTCTCTCTCGGTGTCAATTATAAATTCGCTGTGAAAGGCTTTTTTTCTGCTCAATGAGCAGAGATTTCAGCTGGGCATGAAAAAACTCTTAGCCCTCACGGTGGTAATACTGGCACAGTTTAATGAGAAAAACTGTGAAGCCATTGTCTCTGATGATTAAAATAGCTTTAGAGATATGATTCAATTTACCCCAACCCAATTCTTAGAGTCTAGGGGGAAAAGAAGGTTTTACCCTCCTCTCTCTGATTTGCTAGACCATCTTGCCTTTCTATCAATATTAATTATATATTCGTAAGGCAAATGTTGAATCATATCCAAATTGACAGAATGTCCTCCTCGCTCTCCAGCTCCTTTAGTGCAGTTTGATTTGGACAGATTTAATTATTTATTTTTCTATCAGTTTTCTGTTAATTCCGTGGGTATAGGGTCTCCCAACTTGATTAAAAACTCTTAAAGGCAGAATTCATTCTTAGAGCTATTTTTGTCGATTACAGGTAGGACGGTTAAAATAGCTTTCATTGATCCATGATTGATATAATTCCTGGCCTACAGATGGTAGATCCTCTCTATCCCAAACTGAATCGTGGAACAGAATCAACTGGAGGGCTTGTTAAACAGCCATTCAGGGCTCCACACCCCAGTTTCTGATGTAGTCGTTAAGGCCGGATAATCTACAGTTCTGATTGGTTCACAGGCGATGCTGACCCACCCTGTACAAAGGACACATTTGGAGAATCATTGCATGAAGTTGGTATTTAAAGTCTCCTCCAAGTTTCATCTGACGATATTTGAGATTTACATCCATTTAGAATTGGGATGGAAGGTTACAAAACAACACTGTTCACAGAAACAAATATAATCAAGAAAGTTAGTGCTAAACCCACAAGTTAAAAGACCTGAAAGAAATCAAGCTGAGCTCCAAATATATCAGGCTACGAATGAATAACTCGAAGTGATTAATGATAATAATAATAATTTTCTAAATGAGACTGTATCCCACATCATTAGCACAGTTATTACCCAGCTCATGAATGGATCATACTCGGCGGCTTATTTGGAATGTGTTGTTTGGGACTCAAAATGGGTTTCGCCATAGAAGGACTGTGATCAGACACGGTAACAAATGTCTTTCTAACACGAAATGGTTCTGAGGGGGCCATGAGTCCTAATACTGTGTTTGTAAAGGGGAAACATCGGGATTTATAGATGTTACCACCAGCTCCACTACGGCACCCGGAGAGAAGGGCAGGGAGAGAGGACATGGACAGTTCTGTTTGGGGACATCGTACCTTTTCTTTGGCGCGTCCAGGCAACGTCCATCCCGCAGTGTTGTGGAAGTACCCTGCACGGCCCCACCTCCCCCAGAGCCGATGGACCTGCCCCTCTCCTCTGTTAGGCAGCAGTGGGGGAGACACAATGTTGTCTTTCTTCCATAGTTGGGTCAGTGAGTCTAGTCCAGGGGCGGGAGAGTTCAGAGAGAGCTGCACATCGTGTGCCATCAGTTACTAAGGATATTAATTAGTTTTAAAAATTCCAGAAATAAACTGAGGATATTTTTTGATCCCCTTTTTCATAGCCCTTCTCGTTGCTCTGAAGGTTTGGCCAGGGACAGGTCCGCTTAGCTGTCCAGCCCCCATGAACTGCAGTTTTTCTTCCCTTCTTCCCTCCTCCCCTGGGCGTCCTTCTGTACCCCAACCCTTTCCATGTTCTTTGTCTTAGTTATAAAGGACGCACAGCTGATACAGGTAATGTCTGAGACACCCAGTCACATTTCAGGGGAAAACCCAAACACGGTGCTTTGAGCAGGTGTGCCGGCCGAGGGCAGGGCCAAGAAACCACAGGCTGGGCAAGGTGGGTCAGTAGCTCCCAGGACTCCTGAGGCCTGTGACTGACTGCAGAGACCACCCCACGGCCATCCCTGAAGCCCAGGTGTCAGGTGGTGTCTCTGTCATTTTGGGGTGAGGGAAAGAAAAAAAAAAGCAATCGTTACCGGCACATCAGAAAGCATAATTTCTGCAGACACCTGGTTTGGGATGAACCCAAAGAGCTATGAGTAAGTTGGGGAGTTCCTACATACACACATGGGAAATGCCTGAATGGATGCTATTGATTACCACTACATGCCACCCTGTGCCTGGTTTGCAGACAGAATTACAGATGACCTTAGTGCTGGCACTTTGAGAAGCAGACGCCGAGAGAGAAATGAGCAGGCACAGGCTGTATTCAGAGTCATCCTGTGTCTCCCAGAAACAGGCCTGCCTTGGGATTCCTGCTGTACTCAGGCGAGCGGTTGGAATCAGCCAGTGGGAAGCACAGGGGTGACCCGGGGGCCATGTCAGAGCCCAGCGGTGGGGACCTGGGGTCACCCCTGCCTCCATAGACAGAGTTCTGCACCTAGACCAGTAGCCAGAGTATCTTGGGATAGGCGTAAACAGTTGTACTCCGCAGTGGGGATGCTGTAATGTGGGTTATTAAACACACACACACAAAACCCTATTTTACTATCTTGAGTACATAGAAAGTAGAGAATGTAGCTCATTAAAATCTACGGTCATCTGAAATTTGTACTTGAAACCCACAGTTTCACTATACGTCCCTCTGGGGAGAGGGACGAGATGAACGGCCTCGGCCTCCCTTTCCTCTGGGACCTTATCGAAAGGGCGGAACATGCCCCAGACTCGGCAGCCGGGGGGGGGGGGTGCTGGCTCACAGCCCCAACTTAGTTACTGCTGCTGGGCCACAGGCCATCAGGAATCGACGGCCATCTCTTTTTTATGGTCACCAACGTGTTCCTTCTTTGGACCCAGAAAAAAATTCTGGGCTTTTTAATTTGGAGCACCTAGTTTTTCATTTTATATGGACAATCTGTGTCCCGTTCCACCGGGAGGACCGCGTGGTAATGTTTAGCATACCAGCTGCCACCTTGCCATGTTCCCAAAGTTAAATAGGCCTGTATCCTGCTGTATTTTAAATTATGTAAATAATTTGCTTTCTGTGTCTTCTCATATCAAAATGGAGAAGTGAAGAGTTATTTCCAAAACCCCGCCGAGTGTTGTATATTTTATCGCCGTGCGTAAAGGGTGGGAGTGTATAAAAAACAGGATTTCTCTTAGATGACTTTTGGAAAGTGTAGCTAATACAGAAGTTCCAGGGACAGTGGGGACATCTGTGCATTATATTCTGATTGTATCACACATCACTCTGTGTTCTTTTAGCCTTAAATAATATGTAACAAGGATAACAACATATTAATGGGTTTTCCTTAAAAAATGATAACAAAAATCTTCAGCGTTTAGAAGTGGGACCAGGGCCGAATGTTCAGTATTACTTTTCTTGATGAAGAATACATCAACTAAAGCTCAGACCATTACGGTCGCTGACAAAAGCTGTTAGGTGTGATGTGTAAGGGGATAAACTTCTCACAGTCAGAGTCAATATTAATAATAAGATATAATGACTCTGAGAATAAAAGGCCTTTTTTCTTGTTCAAAATGAAAATGCATTAAGTCATTCTAATATCATGCAAATGAGACTCGCCAAGACCTTGGCTCCTCCAAAAGGGAGAACAGCTAACATCATGACTGAGAAGATGGGGATGACAGGAATATCCATGGACAGCTTCAAGATGAAGGACTTGGGCAGACCCCCAAAGGGCATGGCCTGAACTCGGGGAGTTGCAGGCTAAGAGTGGATGTAAAGGAAAACATCAGTGGTGAAGCATCTCCAAGAACTGAGCCCAGAAGGGATTTCCCGTATTTAGAGAAGGCTTATTGTGTGAAATAGAAACCTCACCCTTAACCAGAACAAGTAATTGCCTATAGATCTATTTTTTTTCTTATTTTCACCCCTCAATCCCTCCTTTGTTCCTCCTTTGTAAGTTTACCGTGTCCACTGTCCTCTCTGCACGCCCCTGTGTGGCCATAGCTGGGCTTCCACTTGTCAGTGAGAACACGAGGTATTTATTTTTCTGTTCCCGAGTTACTTCGCTTAGGAGAATGGCCTCCAGTTCCTTCCAAGTTGCTGCAAAAGACATCATGTCATTCTTAGCACTGAGTAGCCCTCTGTGGGGTGCATGTGGGATGTGTGTGTGTGTATAAAACACACTACATTCCCCCTCCCCTTTATTTTTTCACACCACATTTTCTCTCTCTACTCATCAGTTGACAGGCCCTTAAGTTGATTCCTTATCTTTGCATTTATGAATTGTGCTGCAATCAATACAGAAGCCCAGATATCTTTTTTGATTCATTGATTTCTTTTTCTCTGGGTGGATACCCAATAGTGGGATCCCAGGATTGAACAGTAGATCTACTTTGAAGTCTGTGAGAAACCTCTGCACAGATCTCCATAAAGGTTGTACTAATTAACAGTCTAACCAACAGTGTCTGAGTGTTCCCTTTTCACTGCATCCGTGCCAAGATCGTTTGGTATTTTACTTTAATAATGGTCATTCTTTTTTATTAGTTTACATACTAATAATGAGCCAAATGCAAACTGTTTTGCTATAATTCAAAGACACGTGAATATTACACTCTCTCTGCCTCTCTCTGTATCACTCTGGCTCTTTCTTTCTCACACCCCGCCCCATCCTCTCCCTGTGCACACTCACCCATTCACTCACCCACCATACATAAAGGAAGGAAACGTCTCTACAGTCCTTCGCATTAGAATACCCATCAAATACGGTACAGCCTCTAATGTAACACATCTGAACCCATGTATTGTTACTTGAGATTTATCTCCATGTAAGTTTTTGCCACATAAATGAAGGTGCTTGCCCTTGTGTCTGTGGCAATTAAAGGTATGTATATTTAATGGTCCCGCTCCATCAACAGGAGTGGCTGATGGAGCTGGAGTCATAGGTTAACAATTCACTGCCTAATAATTATTGCTTAAATACTTGCTTGGGATGGGAAACGACTTTCCCTCACTCCGACCAGAGGCCAGTGGTGGTGTTTTATCAAGTCATTGAGTGGGGTAGGCTTCTAATTAAAACAACTGCAACAACATCTTTAGAACTGGGTAATTTCCATTTCCATGATTATTTTTTCATCTGTCTGCCTAAAGGATTAAAATGCAACGTTAGAGAGGAACATAGCCTGGTTGTGTTTATGTGATCTACTTAGAATACAGTGTTTTGGAGAAATGTCTTCTGAATACATCCGAATCCCAGTATTCACACTTCCTCCCTAAACAAGAGATAGCTAGTAGGGTCTTACTTGGAATTTTACAGACATGCAACAACTTTTAAAATAATTCTTTTAAAAGTGTTGCCAAAAATACTTATCTGTACATCGTAAACATTAATTGCCAATAAGCATTCCCACGTTCTTATCTAGAAAAAATATTCCAACAACATGGAAAATACAATCTTGTTCAGATCTGCAACACATGTTTCTTTCCAGATTCTGGTCTTGCATAAATCCTTGACGCAACTTTTCATTCCAAATTAGCAACACAAAAGGGCCATTTTTTTTGTTGTTGTTCATGAAAGAGTTGGGTTTGCTCTGGCTTGTCTGTTTATATTCTTCCATTCCATTCAGAGAGTGTAAACTGTGTGTTTTCTTACTCTTCTTTTTAATAGAAAATTTATTTGTGTAACTTTACATATAGGGATGCAAATAGTTTAAAAAATAATTGTTAAGATTACCAAAAAAAAAACCACAAAGGATCTCATAATCAATTAGACATTCTGTGGAACCAATCACATTCCATGAAAAGTGCTTCAATTCTGACCCCAAGGGTCCCTCTTAGCATCTCTGTACCTTTCTCCTGGCTCTTATCCCCTTGGGGAGGCTTTCATGTTCTCAGTATCTTTCTTCTCTGCTCCTCTGCCTGCTCCTTCCAGGCCCAGGTTGAAAGGCCATGCCTTGGTTAGTCCTCCCAACTAGTGTCAAGCTCTTAGCCCTCTGCAGCCTCATAGATGGTGGCTTTGTTGGTGTGTGAGCACCCGTCATGCTCTGTCTCACTTCTGGTTCTTGTCCTTGTCTTCAGTACCTCAGTCCAGCACCTAACCTCCTGCCCAACTCCCCCCTCCCCCCACATATTTTTGTGCTCTCTCTTTCTCTCTTGTGCAGATGCTCTGACTCTTGTTCTCTCTCTCTCTCTCTCTCATCTTTTTTTTCTTTCTCTCTTTCCCTCCCTCCCCACCCAGCCTATAAATTCACAGGCAGCTCTCCTATATCCACTTGTGGCACTGTCTCTTCCCTAGTTTTTGCACTGGGTGTCCATCTATCCTTCCTCTCAAACCCAAGTTTCATGATGGAACAGTCAACACGTACCATTTTTCCATCCTCCATTCTTTTTTTTCATCTTGATTGAGCCATCATTGACAAATAAATGTTGCAGATATGTAAGGTGCACAACTTAATGTCGTGATACATGGATACCATCCTCCTTTCTCCTTACTGAACCCTTTGCTACCTTTTTTCTGCCTTACTACTACACTAAATCTGCTTCTTTTTTTTTTTTTGAGACAGAGTCTCACTGTGTAGCCCTCGGTAGAGTGCTGTGGCGTCACAGCTCACAGCAACCTCAAACTCTTGGGCTTAAGCAATTCTCTTGCCTCAGCCTCCCAAGTACCTGGGACTACAGGTGCCTACCACAATGCCCAGCTATTTTTTGTTGCAGTTGTCATTGCTGTTTTAGCTGGCTGGGGCTGGGCTCGAACGCGCCACCCTCGGTTATGGGGCCAGTGCCTTACTGAGCCACAGGCACTTTCCTAAAACTGCTTTCATAAAGGTAATCAGTGACCTGGAAATTGTCAAAATTTAGCCTTTATGGAGGCTGTATTATGCTGGATTTCTCTGTGGCACCAACATCACAGATAATTTCTTGTTCGAAGAATCTCACTACCTAGGTTTTCCCAAGGCATGCCCCAAGGAAGGCCAGTTTTGAGAGAGAGAAATAGTTTCTAGGTAAAATGAAGATTTCTGTGGTTAAATGAGTTTTGAAAGCTCTGCATATTGTAATTCCCTTTCAAGATTCACAATACAAATGAGCAAGGCTGTTTTGCTTTGACCTGTGAAACTCATCTTACTATAAAACTAGGAATACCCTCAGGGAAACGCCACCCTTCAGACTTGATCTCCCCATCGTCACTGTTCTTTCCTGGCTCTTGAGTAACTATGGGAATCCTCTAATCCTCCTCTTCCTTGGTATGACCCATCATGACGCCTGGACCCCCTACTCCTCTTTCCATATATTCTGTCCTTCTTTCTATACATTCTTTCCTAAAGCTCATCCTCTTTCATGGTTCCGTTTATCTCCTGAATATTGATAATTCCCAGTTCAGGGCTCTGCTCCTGGATTCCCATGTCCTCCAGACTCACAGACCTCATTTTCTACTCTCCATCCCCACCTGGAGCTCCTTGGGTGCTCAAACCCAACATGGTTCAACGAGATAAGGTCGTGTCCACTCTCAGCCTTCGTTTTTAATCTGTTTCTATTCTTGAACACATGGTATTATTTAATGGTACCCAGAGAGCCCCCCTCACCAGGAAACCTGGGGCACGTTTGATTTTCCCTGTGGCTTCCCTCCAATATAGCCAGCACCAGCAGGCGTCCCAGTGGGATGGTCAGGAATAATATGGATGGGAAGATGATGGGAAGATGAGGGTAGGGAGTTTGTTTTCTGGTGAGGAATACAGAGCCCTGAGGATATGGTGACAGAAAGCACAAGGCAACGGGACATAGTCCCAGGTGGGCATATGACTTCTGGGGCCCTTGTTCCCCATGAGATGCCACCTCAACACAGTGAAGATTCCACTAAACATAAGAACATTGCCCGTGATTGTCTCATAGAGTATTCTACCCTCACACCCATCCACACCAGACTCTTCTGGGGACCGTGCCTAAAAGCCTGCTCACTAAGATGAGGTTGAATGGGAAGACCCGTCTACATCTCAGTAAGGACAGCCGTGAAAGGACATTGTGACCGTGTGACCTGAGTTCTGTCCTTGAGTCCCAGTGTGTCCTGCTGCCTTCCTCATTTGGGCTTTCACTTTACAGCTCCATTTTGGTGCTTTTCCCGCACTTCATACTTATTTTTCTAATTTGTCATGCAATAATTTCAGAGAGGCATAGGAAATGGGAACATTGTGGGCTTTGGGGCCAGACACACCTGTGTTTAAATCTCAGCTCTCCCACTTCAGCGGGTGTGACTTTGGGCGGGACATTTAGAATTCTCTGTGAACTGGGTATAGAAATATCTGCCCTAGAAGTGAGCCAGGAGGATTGAATGAGATCATTCACAGCTCAATACATGGTGGCTAATGTCAATTTATGATGTTGGCCTTGTCCTCATTTCATGGACCCATTTCTTCACCGGTACGGGCAGATGACACAGGAAGATGGTGCGGTGCCCGAGTCCACCAGAATAGTCTCATCTTAATTAAAAGTTCTCGCACGATTTCCTCTCTAACTGCGGTGAAGGTGTTAGAAACAGTAAGCCTGAAATTCAATACGTAGATAAATAAAAAGTACAAGGTATTTAGAGTCTCTCTAAGAGAGACTGGATTTGGGTTATAAAGCCTTACTTGAGTCTCTTACATAATAAAAAAAAAAATCTATGAAATGGAATTGATCTAACTCGAGGAGATGAGGAGTCATAGACAGACTCTGCTGGGATTAGAACTTGAGGTTTTAAACAGCGTAGGCTAGCAAACCTGCAGCTTACTTCACTAAGCCATCCCCTCCGGCTACGTGATTATGTGCAGCGATTTAGTATCAGCGGAGGGAGAGGAAACGCTCGCTGGCCGTATTGCGATTTTCCCCAGCCCCACCTCTCAACCATGGTAACTAAATTGAATAGACCCTCTTAGAGACACACGGAGCCCTGCCTGGTCAAGTTCTCACGAACAGAGACTGAAATTACTTTTCAGTTCATGCCGTGGAGGTGAACGCCTGCTGTTACTATGAAAGCAAAGTACGCAGTGATTTTATTGTTGGTGTGACTCATTTATCTTGCCATATCGACAGAGCACCATTTGGATATTTACCTACAAATGAGTGATGATCACTTGCAACCAGCAGTAGGAAGAGGGTAAAGAAGAATGCTAGAAATTTCTAGTTTTCGCAGGTGTAGCATAAAGAACACAGGTCTTAGAATTGAATAGTCCTAGTATCAGATGCTGTCTCTGACCCTTTTTTTTTCAGCTGTGCGACTTAGGGCATCTTATTTATTTATTTGGAGACAGAGTCTTACTACGTCACCCTCAGTAGAGTGCGGTGGCATCACAGCTCACAGCAACCTCCAACTCTTGGGCTTAAGCAATTCTTTTGCCTTAACCTCCCAAGTAACTGGGACTACAGGTGCCTGCCACAACGCCCAGCTATTTTTTGGTTGTAGTTGTCATTGTTGTCTAACAGACTCAGGCTGGGCTCGAACCCGCCACCTCCGTGTAAGTGGTCAGCGCCCTACTCACTGAGCTACGGGCACCAAGCCAGGACATGTTATTTAAGTGATTTATTTTCCCCAATGAAAGATGCAGGGATCATACGTTCAAAGACCTAATTTCTAATGTCAGGTCCACACACTGGCCATTCATCTTTGACTTTCCTTACATATACAGTGAGAACAACGCCTAGTTCATGGAGATCTTAGGACGTGAAGCTATAATATTCGCAAACATTTGTAGGTGATAGATTAAGAGGACAGTATCATTTTAAGGTAACATTTTTGCCTAGCTCCTAAACTCTAAGCAGTAGCATAAATGCATTCACATATATCAAGAAGGCAGATCCTACGTCTGGAAACTTGGGCTTTGATAGGTTAAATGACATTGCCAAAGTCACACAGTTGGTAACTTACTGAGCCAAGTCTGGAATGTGGGTCTTCTGACTGCTGCTGACTGCTTCCTCCCAGAACCACACGCCCCGCTGCAGACAGAGTTGGTGCCTGCATAGATCTTCATGAAATCAACAGCTCTCATCTCACCTCAGCCTATGTTAAGCCATTTTATCCTTCCACTTTTCCTTAAGATCCCCTTTCATTTTTCTCTGTTCTTCTTCTCTTCCCTTTTCTGGGTTTCAACGCCCAGTTCTGATCATTTAAATGACACAACGTGCCATGTAGGGAATTACGAAACCCTTGTCAGTACAAGGTATCCATCATTATCATTGTTATGACTGAGCTCACATTTCAGACCACAGTTCGGTATTCATACTCCATGCATTTCCCTCGCCTCTTAGGACCTGGCTTCTTGAATACAGAGAAGTAACTCAGAATGCCACTCATCTGCAACCCTGGGTCCCTCTCTCGGTTCCTGTCATGTGTCCATTCTCATCAGTCACTGTGTGTTTTCCAGGTAACCATTCAGCTGCCTGATCAGCCCAGCCATAGATTTTCTGCTGTCCCCATCACTGATTTTATTTTTGAGTGCAGACTGCACGTTCATGTCTGTGTCCCAGAAAGAAATTCTGACACTTAAAATGGTTCCTGCCAGTTAATATCCTTCCATCACAAGCTTTGCCCTGATTTAGACCAATTCTTGACAGCTTCCCACGGCAAACACCTGCAGAAACCTGCCAGTAGCCATAGGTGAGTTCCAGGACCTGAACTTGATTTGAGGATGAGAACTCAGGGATTCTTCCTGAAATTGTTGTGAAAAGATAAGGGGAACATCATTTTGTTATTCAAAGGGAACAACAAGAACTCAGAACATCTGTTGCAGAGGTGTTTACACAGACACTTAGTAATGCAGCGGTCCAATCGTGTTTCCTGGCTATTTCCAAATACTGTATCAGCAAGAAGTATTTTTAGTCTTTGGGGGATATTGTCCATGGCAGACACATTGTTGACATCTGGCAGGTTCGTACGCAACCACTGAGATCTTTCAAAACAAAACTGTTGCAAAGGATATTTAAACCCAGAATGTCAGCTGGGAATAAAATGTTCCCTTCTCTGACCGTCTTCCCTGGTGTGAAATGTACAAATTGTAAAGATTAGGAGTGAGTCAATTTAGATATTCTGAAACATGGAAATGGAAAGAAAGCCTTTTTCCGAATGTCTTCGCCGTCTAAAATTATGGGGGAAAGCTTTGCAATTTTTTAAAGGAAAATGGGAGCATGTTTGTACATTTTACTCACTGCACTCGTGTGGGTATGTAATGGCTCGCCTGGAAGTTCACTGTCATGTACGCAGGAATCGGACTCAGCTCACATTCTGATTCCCGGCTTCACAGCTATGTGGCCTCAAGCTCCATGTTTAACAGTCCACGGCTCAGATTCTTCCTTTACAAAGTGGGGATATCAATAGACCCCCAACTCCTAAAATTTTTGTGAGGAATAAACATCATACCTACAAAACTCAGGAAGTGTTAGAGGCTATTTTGCTCTTACATAGAAATTAACATACTAAGAAAGGTACAATAATTTATGGCTCAGGTTAATTTTGTTTTTTAAAGAGGAAGGTGGTTAACATTAGGTGATTCTTTTTAGAAGTTGCTGATCGATTTATAAAAATTTCTATGGAAAAAAATATATCTATGAAATTACCGTACTTGACTCACACAGAAATTATGTGATTCAAAAATCAAAGCAGAGTAAGTGCTCTCAAAACATTTCTAGACTTCCCAAGACAATGGTTTTATACCATTGTTCAGTTATTCAGACAATGAATATCCAATTTTAGCCTAATGCTTTGTGAAATCCATTTCCATAAATTAACCATTTCACTGCCTTTTTGCAGTTCTAATAATGTCCAACTCGGTAGGGGAGGAAAAATATTTCAAAGATGAATCGAACTAGGCCAAGAAGATTTTTTGCTTATACTTAACTGTTGTTACTGATGACTTTATTTGCAAATTAAGATGGCAGGAACTGAAACATCCCACATAGTGCTTAGGTCTCTGAGGTGATTTGTGGGGTAGGGTATTTTAAAGACATAAAGGTGATGGGGAGATTGGCAATTACATGTTAATGAGCGTCTGGAATAATCGTCTGAATTAGAACTCAGAAGTTGCAACATACCTGCAGAAAATGCCCAAAAAAAAAAAAAAAAAACTTGAAATATTTTAGCAGCTTGTGAATGGAATATCAGAGCCCCACCTAGCAATTACTAAGGAAGGGGGGCCATGGGAGGAAGAAATTGGCAAGACTCGAAGGCTACTGATGAAGTTGTAGGCTGGTATCAGCACACGGAAGTCAACTGAAAGACAGCCGACATTTCCCCCCTCCTAAAAAATGGCTAAAAACAGAGGAAAGAGAGAAGAATTCAAGGAGCAAGAAAGAGAAGTTGCAATGGCTTTAAATATCAAAGAACAACCAATATGTACAAGCACTTCCGTCTGGGCAGCCGGCCTGGGCTTGATTTCGTGTTCTCCTTTCTCCGTTTTTGATTGGCACTTCCTTTTGTCTCTTATAGTTTGTTTCTCTCCCCAACTCATAGATTTTACCTTTTAACAGATGTACCTGTTTACTTAAAAGAAGTTATGTCTTGTTTTCTTTTTCCTCCAAAGATGGTACCCACGAAGAAGGACCATCATCTCCAACCGTGTCTTGGCTCTTTGGCTCCGGTGTGCTTGTACCTTTACTGTGCCCTGCAGAAGCCCTCCCTTCTCTGGGGCCTCCTGCCCCTCCTTCTCCCAGTCCACTTAGCTCAGCTGGCTGGCCTTCTGGCTGTTCATCCCAAACCTCCAACTCCATCCTGCCTCGGCATCCTGATGCCTGCTCTTCCCACTGACTGCCCTCCTCACTCTCCTCTCCCCTCCCTCCCTCCACCCTCTTCTCCTTTCCTTCCTCTCTCCCTCCCTGTCTCCCTCTCTCCCTCCCTGTCTCCCTCTCTCCCTCCCTGTCTCCTCCTCTCTCTGTCTCTCTCTCTCTCAGACACACAGGCACTCACTCCTACACACAGAGATTATCCAAGTGTCTGCTCTGATGCCACCTCCTCAGAAAGACCTTCCTTTAACGGCATATACAAATATCTGCCAGGCATTGTGGTTCACGCCTATAATCCCAGCACTTTGGGGGATTGGGGGTCACTTGGGGCCAGGACTTCAAGACCAGCCTGAGCAACATAAAATAAAACAGAATAAAAAACACAAAATTAGCCCAGCATAGTGGTACCTGACTCTAGTCCCAGCTATTCAGGAGGCTGAGGCAGGAGGATCCCTCGAACCCAAAGTTAGCAATTGCAACTGTCTGGCTTCTGGAGTGATGTAGAAATTGATAGGTGGAAGTGAAGAAGGAATTGATAGTGAAGGAAGTCTCATAATGACCACCTCCCCCCATCCCCTAATGCATGCCCCTAATGCTGTATGTCTAAACTGACCAAAGAGGGGAGGCACCTGTGGCTCAAAGGAGTAAGGCGACGGCCCCATATGCCAGAGGTGGTGGGTTCAAACCCAGCCCCAGCCAAAAATAAAAATAATAATTTAAACTGACCGAAGACAACTAGCTTTCAAAGTAACATGAGAAGTAAATTGTTAGCTGCTACAACAGCTTAGGAATCCGGTGATCCTAGGAGCCCACGTGAGCCCAGGCTGCAGGAAGAGGAAGGAGGTGAGAATGAAGGGGTCTAGGACACAGCTCTCCCCAGATCCCAGGATGCTTTGGAAAGTATTTCCAGGGTTTTCTCCTTCTTACCCTGTGCTTTCAGCTTTGATGCAGTGGGTTCCCTTCTAGATTGGACTTGTTTTACGACCTAAGGCATATTCATCCAGACAACTGGAGTATCATGTTTTTCTCTAGGCTCCTTTAAATGTATCAAACATTCTCCAGTTTTCCCATTCTTGTCC
Source organism: Otolemur garnettii (assembly GCF_000181295.1). Classification (NCBI taxonomy): domain Eukaryota; kingdom Metazoa; phylum Chordata; class Mammalia; order Primates; family Galagidae; genus Otolemur; species Otolemur garnettii. Next base: position 20,690,662 of record NW_003852414.1, on the reverse strand, counting down.
AGAACTCCCCCCAGATCTTTCATTTCTAAAGTGATTTTGAAGTTGCTTTCATTTCTAATGGTCTGTTGGAGATTTCCTGGGTTTTGTTTTGTTTGTTTTTTCCACATTTGAAATTTTAAGGGCGATACTACTCTTCTAGAGTTTTTCATTTAAATCTTCCAAAAGCGTATTGTCAAGATTATACCACCTATGTTGAAGAAGGCCCCCCTCCCCACTGCTGATTGGAAGGCTACGCCTTCTCAACCCAGTTGTTCACTGAGGTACTCATCTTTAAAAAATGATTTAAGCTCTTTTTTCTATGTATTATTTCTAATTCAGAAGGTAAATTCAGACACGTGGGTTTGTATAAGATGAAAATACTAAATAAAATGAGTGGTGCATCTGAATTATGTATTTTAAACATTTATACTTGAGTACCACCAAGCAATGTGCATTTGTGTACATTAGAGGGAAAGGAGCTAAGGGTATTTGGTACCTGCACCGAGTTGTAAGTAACCTGTACCTAAGTTGAGACATCTGCGCTAACCTCTTTGCTTGCTTGACTTGATTAGGAACTGTTAAAAAATGAAATTAGCCTTGAGCGGCAAAGAGGAAACACGTAGACAGCAAGGTTCTTTTTCTGGACTGAGTTCAACCTCAAATTTTTCTTGAGTGCCCCCTATGCTGTGGTAGGTGCTACTGAAGATATATCTGTTTTTAATATAGGCTTTGATTCTTGCCCTCGAGGATTTCAAAGCCAGCATTTCAATTTGCATGTCACCTCTGAGTTCAATTACTGAACTATTAAGTCGGGAATGGAAGACTCACATGCGAATTAGCTGAGTTTTTTAAGACCTCTAGGTTGAAAAGATCATAAAGAGTAGTAACGGGCTCTTATTAAGTATCTATTATGTGCCAGGTTCTTGCCACATGTTCATATACTTTATTTTTGTGTGTAAGGGATGCCTTGTCCCCACTTCACAGATGAGGAAATAGCTTCCAGTAAGAAACTTGCTGAAGAACAGAGAGGAAGATTGTGGCAGAGCTGGACTCCAAGCCATATCTGTCCCTCAAATCCTTCTTTCCTCTTCACATCCCACTGTAACAGTATCAGACAAAGTTTTGACAGTTGTTCCATATGATCAACGCAGGTAGCCAAATAGAATACTTAAGAATCTAAAATAGCTGTTTGGCTTTGGCTTATTTAACTATCTACAGTTACCAGCTCCTTGGATAATTGCAAAGGTTCTCAATTACTTGAGGGTATGCGGACAGCCTGCTGCTGTTTGATTCTGACTGTAAAGATATTTAGTTTACATTCCAGCTCGGCACCTGTAGCTCAGCAGCTAGGGCGCCAGCCACATCCACGGGAGCTGGTGCGTTGGAGCCCGGCCAGGGCCTGCCAAACAGCAGTGACAACTACATCCAAAAAATAGCCGGGCATTGTGGCAGGCACCTATAGTCCCAGCTACTTGGGAGGCTAAGGCAAGAGAATCACTTAGGCTCAAGAGTTTGAGGTGGCTGTGAGCTGTGATGCCACTGCACTCTACCAAGGGTGACAAAGTGAGACTCTGTCTCAAAAAAAAAACCCACAAAAGATATTTAATTCACATTTGTAACGGCTCCTTGTCTAGTGGGGTATCTAAAGTACAGGGAAGGTTGAGGATGATTTCAGTTGTATATCTTTGAGTAGTCTTCACTGGGACAGGTAGGCCCCACTTAAAAAAAAAAAAAAAACTCAGCCCATTAAAGTCAGGCTGACAGACACACTAGGAAATAAGGATTTGGTTCCAAACTCTTCTCTTTTAAAGGGATTCACCACAGATACCGTTTCATTAGTAAGACCCACCCATATATTTAAAATGTTATTTTAATATATCAGTGTGAATTACACCTCTTTTTAGAGATACATCTGCTATGAAGTGAAAGCACGGCGGTACCTTGAAGCCTTGATTAAATGTTGATTCGTGGAGAGAGTGAGAGTTAACTGCTTCTCACTGATTCATTCTCTGGATGATTTTAAGCCAATAAGAAACGAGGAAGAAATGAGAGAACGAGGGGTGTGGTTGTGATCACCGGAGTCTGTTCTCTGGCTAGAGAACCTTCTAAAACTTTCAAAGAAATGTGATCATACACTGCCCTCACTCCCTCGCCAACTTTGGCGGGAGCATTTTGACTGGGAATTAGGAGAAATGTATCCTGTATATAAGAAGATGTTTAAACTGTAATTGTATGTCATTTGAAGGAAATGTTCTTTCAGCGGAATGAAGATTGACCTACTCAGGAATATTAAAATGTAGACGGGTTCACATTTCGGTGATAATATTTGATCATTTTGAAAACTTATTCCTAATAGACCCCCTACATTACGTTTTAGTAAAGTGGTTTCATTTTCTTTAACAACCATTAATAGCTGTTAGATGTAAAAAAAAAAAATAATAAGACTATATAGATCATTAAAGTACACTTAAGTAATTTGTAATTGACAATTAAATCAGCATGGCAATGCATTATCATAAGTTTGATAGATCTGCCTTTCTTAAAGTACTGAAAAGAAAGGGCCCTTTTGTAAGATATCCCACTACAGACTTTCCTTGCATTTTAATTGATCACAAAGCGTGCATTGTCTCCATGTAAGTGCTTGGTAATCATCTTCTACAAGTTTCCTTTTGTGAGGATTTTGACGCTGTGTGGGAGTGGGGTTCATGCTGGGAACAGTGCCCTCAGTGAGGTATGGAATTAGCAGTGGCCATATTTAAACCTTTGCCCTGGCCATCGTATGGGAACTAGAGTTATAGTTTTCCACTTTGAAAGCCCACATTCCTTGTTCTTTCTTTCAGTCTCCTCCTTCTGCTCTCTAAAGGCCAGTGAATGCATGCTCACAGAGCTGTGTCTTAATGTTTTCACGGTGACAGCCCCATGGAGGATGCCCCCTCCCCATTCCTGCACAGCTAGGGCACACTGGCCTTGCCGTGTCCAGCCACCTAAGAGGCCCGTGGGCTATGTTTGTAAAATGTGGGCTTTTTTTTTTTATGCCCTAGGAAATTTGTGGACCTACCATACAGAAATTCTGTTCAAAATAGTTATATGTTGAGATCAAAATACAAAAACATCAATGAAATTGAGAGGGAAGTCTAATCATTCATATACACACACATAGGTATATTTATCTCATGCAGAGCTTCTAAAAATTCATAAATAATCGATTCGTTTCCACTTTTGTTCACTTTCTTACACTACACAGTAACAATGGATGATCCTTATACAGTGTAAACCTTTAAAAAGAGGGTGTGTGATCTATATTTCAAATTATTAAAAATGCAAAAATCCAAAAGATTTTCATATAATTTGTTAGAAGCTGAGATGGGTCAAAGCACCAATAGAGATTTCTTCCACTGCCCAATATCTAATAAGATATTTTATAACAGCTCAGCGCCTGTGGCTTAAGCAGCTAGGGCGCCAGCCACATACACCTGAGCTGACGGGTTTGAATCCAGCCTGGGCCCACCAAACAACAATGACAGCTGCAGCCAAAAAATAGCCAGGCGTTGTGGCAGGCACCTGTAGTCCCAGCTACTTGGGAGGTAGAGGCAGGAGATTCGCTTGAGCCCAGGAGTTGGAGGTTGTTGTGAGCTGTGATGCCACAGCACTCTAGCCAGGGCAGCAGCTTGAGGCTCTGTCTCAAAAAAAAAAAAAGATATTTTGTAATGTGGACGTCATTAAGTTTTCTGTGAATCTCATTCATTTCGTAAAGAAGGATCTGCTTTACTATATCATTCTACTATTATTTAATGTGGATGTTATAGGTTTTTTTAATTGAGATTCAATTTAATTGTTTGAGGATACCAAGAATTAGGTTACATTGATTACATTTGTTAGATAAAGTCCCTGTTAGAATTGTGTCCCCCCAAGAGGTGTGCCATGCACCATGAGCCCCCATCCTTCCTGTCCTCCCTCATCCCCCCTACCCCCCACTTTGTATTGGCTCATCTGCTGCCTTCATATTAGAATTGGATTCTTATTCCTCCATTCCTGTGATGCTTTACTAAGAAGAATGTGTTCCAACCCAATCCAGGTTAACACAAAAGATGTAAAGTCTCCCTCTTTTTTGATGGCTGAATAGTATTTCATGGTGTACATATACCACAGCTTGTGAATTCACTCCTGGGTTAGTGGGCATTTAGGTTGTTTCCACATTTCGGCGATTATAAATTGAGCTGTGACAAACCATCTAATGCAAATGTCTTTATGGTAAAATGACTTTTCTTTCTTCTGGGTAGCTCCCTAGTAATGGGATTAGAGAATCAAATGGGAGGTTTTTAATGCGAAGTAAATACGTTGCACTAAAGATGAAAAAGTATGATGGCGATTTTTAAGGAGGTTGTAAAATATTGAAAATTGGTTAGGTATTGATACCCAATTAGTAGAAATTAAATTTTCTATCTGGGAAGGAGAAAAGACTATCATATATTCTGACTGTCTTTTCCATTTATATGACAGCTAGTTAGTGATATTTTAAAAATTGAATTAATGAATTCAAGGGGTTCAAACCACACGTTAAGTGATGATGGTAGAATGGTAAGGAGTAGTTCAATGATCTCTCCACTTCAGCCTCGAGGCAGTGTGGCCAGACTCACTGAGCCGGATGTGTGGGTAAATGTCTGTGTCAGGTCAAGGTCAAGCATCATGTTGCCACACATAATGGGTTTATACGAGTGTTAAGAGGAGAAAAGGAGGCCCCAGCCCTGAGGACTCTCCGTGGTAGTAGGAAGGCACAACCCAAGAAGTAACCAACTGATGAAAATGTAAAGAGAATGCCATACAAATGTATAAACTTTTATTTTATGGGAAGAAGCTTAAAACCACTAAGAGATTTTTCTAAAGGTCAGCCATGGACAGATTACTTGGCAGTGGCGAGCTTTTAATTTTAGTCTCGCCATCTCAGTTTGATTCTATCACTTGAAACACATCTCAAGGTATTAATGAGAGAAATTAAGATTGGAGAGGTGGCAGAAACTCTTGATTCTATAACTCAAGCAGCAAAATGATTGGTAATTTTAAAATAGCTAGTCAGCAGTGAAAATATTATAGCAGCTCTTCAGAAATATTTCTTTTTCCATTTCTGGCAGTTCACTAAAACCTCACTAATTTGGAATAGTCTTCTCTACTACGGTTAGAGAATTTCCCAAACGTAAACTTTTTTTGTAAATATTATAATCAACTTAGGCGTACATATACTACTTAGGTGAATGGAGTATGTTACATGAAAACAAGGGTGGGCCAACGGGGCTATATTAAGTGTTCTGTAAACCGTAGTAAAAGATCTCATAAAATATCTTTTACTTTAAAATATTTTACACCAAAAAATCTCACATATTCTTTGTGATTTTAAGCTAGGATCATGTTCTGATTTAGGTTTAGGGTCCTTGATATAACTCAAAGATAGAATACATTCAATGTATCATAACCCTACAAGCAATTATGGTTTCTTCAAGAATAAATAGATGTCATCGTATTTATAAAATATAATACAATATGTCATCTTCACAGGGCAATAAGAAAATATCTCAGTAAGTACTTAATAAAATGAAGTCTTTATTCCTACGAGGTTAAAAAAAAATAAAAACTCTTGGAAAAACAGGAATACAAAGGATCTTTTAAAACTTATTAAAAGACAGCAATCTTGGCCTGGTGCCTGTGGCTCAAGTGGCTAAGGTGCCAGCCACATGCACCTAAGGTGGCAGGTTCGAATCTCCAGCCCGGGCCCGCCAAACAACAATGATGGCTGCAACCGAAAAATGGCCGGGCGTTGTGGCAGGTTCCTGTGGTCCCAGCTACTTGGGAGGCTGAGGCAGGAGACTCGCTTGAGCCCAGGAGTTGGAGGTTGCTGTGAGCGTGATGCCATGGTACTCTACTCAGGGGGATAGCTTGAGGCTCCGTCTCAAAAAAAAAAAAAAAAAAAAGACAGCAATCTTAAACTAACCAGTAAGAGATGAGCAAGGGTTCAGATTATCGTCATTCATTAAGTAGTGTTCTAGAGCTCAGAATCAAAATAGCAGATATGCTGATAAGAAACATAGAGATACAAATTTTATGCAAAGCACGATGGCTCACATCTGTGGTCTCAGCAATTCAGGAGACTGAGGCAGTAGGAGGCTTGAGCTTAGGAGTTCTAGACCACAATGGGCAACACAGCAAAATCCCATCTCTTTTTTAATTATCATTTGTAAAATAGATGAATATAAAAAAAGTCAAAAGACTAAAACTATATAAGAATTTAAAGAGAATATAATGAAAAATAAATGTTTTTAAGTCAACAACTTTACCTTAAATCCTTGGTAACAAATGTGGAAACTCTTTGAAAAATGCCTGAAGTCCTCCCCAAGAGAGAAAACATTGAAATTTTAGTAAATTTAGGGATGGAATAGATAAGAACTGTAAAGATGATAAATTTTCCCAAATAAATCCAAGGTGAAATACCAATCACAATCTCAGTAGAATATTTTTGAATGGACAAGATTATTCTAAACCTCAAGTTGAAGTTCCCCTTTGGAATGATGAGGGAAACTTGCCACCCCGGAAGTTGTAAGACATAGCTACCGATTGTTCATAATTAAAGCAATGTGGTACCAGCATGCCGGGGATCTGACACACAGACATAAAATCTTAGCCTCAGAGTCCCTGACTGTCATCCGGGGTTTGAGAAAAGGATCGTGTCATAAATGATACTGGCAAAACTTCCTTTGTGGCCAACAGGGAGAACCCTGGCTGGACCCTCACCTTACACCATGCACCGAAATGAATTCTAGACGAATCAAATGGAAACGTTAAAAAAGGAACAAATCTACTTTCAGGGTTGGCAAGATTTTTATATAAAAAATAAAAATGAGAGAAATTATTGAAATCTTTGGCTATGTAAAAATTTTAAAATTCATCACCAAAAGCATTTTTTTTTTTTTGAGACAGAGTCTCACTTTATCACCCATGGTAGAGTGCTGTGGCATCACAGCTCACAGCAACCTCCAGGTCTTGGGCTTAGGTGATTCTCTTGCCTCAGCCTTCTGAGTAGCTGGGACTACAGGAATGCACCACAATGCCCGGCTATTTTTGTTGTTGTTGTTGTTGCGGTTTGGCCGGGGCCAGGTTTGAACCTACCACCCTCAGTATATGAGGCTAGCACCCTACTCACTGAGTCACAGACATTGCCCACCAAAAGCATTTTTAATCATTAAAAATAAATGGACTAGGTATGGTGGCTCACACCTTAATCCCAGCACTTTGGGAGACCAAGGTGGGCAGATTGCTTTAGGCCAAGAGTCCAGGAGCAGCCTGGGTTGACATAGCAATACCCTATCTCTATAAAAAGTACAAAAATCAGCAGGGCCTGATGGCATACACTTGTAGTTCCTGTTTGGGAGCTACTTGGGAGGCTGAGAGAGGAGGATCCTCTAAGCCCAGGATTTTGAGGCTGCTGTGAGCTGTGATGATACTCTTGCGCTACAGCCCAAGTGACAGAACAAGACCTTGTCTCAAAAAAAAAAAAGTAAAAGATGACTTAGAAAGGGAAAAAAAATTTTAATTCTTTTATAAGAATCAAAATACAGCAGTAAACAAAGAATTGCTTCAACTCAATTAAAAACCCAGTTTTGACCATCTAGGACAGTAAATGCTAGGGAAAGTATTTATCTTCATTAGTATTTGAAGATAAATAAAACAATGAAGTAACATAAGTAACACGTTATTACCTATTACGTTTGCAAATTAAAATTAAGTAATGCTGCATTTGAGAGTGATAAGTCTTGGGCTCTTCTTCTCATAACTGTGGGAACGTCAACAATTACAAATCTTCTGAAAGGCAATTTGGTAACATATGTTAAGACATAAAATGATTCTCTTCTCTCAGAAGAAAATCATAAATGCCCGTACACATTTGTGTTTAAAAATGTTTATCTCTACGTTACAGATGAAAGTAAAAACTTATAAGCACCTTTAATATCTAATCTTAAAGAAATGGTTACATAAATCAGGAGACTTCAGTAACGTGAAATTATAGGCAATCCCAGGAAAATATTTTCAAAAATCATTACATATGTGAGAAAAATGCTTCATGTTCTATATAAAAGGATTAAACACTCTGATCAATAGGACAACAATTTTGTATAAAAAGATAAAGTAAATGCATCGAAAATGACTATAAGATATCAAAAGTTACAAAGTTTTTTTTTCTAGTTAAACGTAGGTGACAATAATTTTTCTTTAAAAAAAAAACTAGACAAATTTAGCAGTGGGAGTTATATAATTTTTGTTCTTTATACTTACCTGTATTTCTGAGCCTTACCATGAGCATGAATCTCTTACCTAATCATTAAAAAATGTTGTCTTTAAGAGAATCACATCTACAAATATGTCTAAATTATCTCTACGTCTGAGTTAATGGCATCTAAATTCAGAACATTTTAATGGTAAAGTTTTAGTGGTATAATCTTACATGCTCAGTGGGAATTCAGTATATTGTATTGATAAGTTTCCTTGGTAGCAAGATGCTAAATATAGGCTACAAAAGGAAATGATCTTCTAGTGATTTCTGAATAAATAATTGTTATAAAAGCAGTTTCGTTTCAACCTGAGACAGTCTGGAAGTCAGATTCCGTAAGTTGCTCAGAAACACACCAGCTGACATGTTTCTACTTATGTCAACATGGTTTGGGCATCATTTGGAGCAGGTCGTGTTCTCACAGGCTTCACACAACCCACCCTAATAATGATTTTGCAGGTGTTCTGGCATCAGGCCCTCCTTTATAGAAATGAGAGTGAAATGCATTCTGGTTTATGTGTGTGCGTGCACACATGGGAGAGCCTGTGTTGTTTTGTTTGTGTATGGGTTGTTTTTTTTCCCCCTATAAAGTATTCCTTTTGAAGTTCGGAGCTTAGGCAGAGAGAGCCTGAGTTTGGCGGGTATAACTTCTGAATGCATAAAACAGCAGCTTTAATCTCAGGTTATGATTGACACCAAACAAAATGCAGGCTCTCTCTTTGTTCTCCAAAACAGAGTGGAATATGTGTGGCTATCTGTGGGGTTTGCTATACGTGGGTGTGGGTGTGGGTGCCATTTGTCCCAGGAAAGAAAAAGGTTTGCAACATTGAGCCACAGACAGATAATGAATTTGGCATCCTTCAAGCCGTCTGGCGTACGTACTAAGGGGATGTGACAAGAACCTCAGCTGGGATGGCTACTGCTAAGAACACTGAGGACAGGCTGCAGAGACCTCTGGTGACCAGGCTAAGAGCCTGGAGAGTTTCAGACATGGTCTCACACCTGCCTATTTCAGACTAAAACCATCAATGGGTCCAGAGGGTGATAAACTGTCCACATCAGATTAGATGATTACAGGGAGACAGGGTTACTTGAGGAAGACAAGAAAGTTTTACTTCTCAGTAATTTTATTTTCTCAGTTTTTTGGAGAAGATTTGAGGTTTTCCTCTGTTGTCAGTTTCCCTGTATTATATATGGCTACAGACAGGCAGCCAGGCTGCCCCCGAAGATTGGAGAGAAGGGAAGAAAGGCTTTTCAAAGATCTCTAGCGTCACTCGGAACCCCTGCGGCCTCTTGATCTTTGATCGTCTGAAAACGAAAGTCAGATAACTTTTTCTCCCATTAATTGTGCGTGGATTCCATTACGCTTACTGTTGTTTCCCTGTGTCCATCCTCTACATCCCTATCACTTTCTCCTTCCTCAAACCCGTCCTGGCCATGCCTTTCTTCACGGTGGTTTTTTGATCATTCGGTCATGTTCAGTTATTCTGTTATGCAACAAAGGTTTATGGTGTGCCTACTATGTGCCAGGCACCCGACGATGAGGCATTGGAGATATGGAAATTCTCACCACCAGATCTCAAGGAGCCAACACTCGAATCAGGCCACAGACAAGAAAAGAATTTATTAGTCAGTTTCTACAATAAAGCTACATACACATTAGCGCACAGTGCAATGGCTTGCAACAATAAACATGTATTCTTACACTTAGGAGTCTACGGATCAATGGTGGTTTAGCAGATCTGAGCTGGGTAGCTCCGTTTCAGGCTGTGAGTCAGCTGGGCTTGGCTCCCGACTGTGGGTTGGACTCAGATCATTTCCATGTGTGTTTGTTCTGGACCCAGGTGGAAGGTACGGCAGATTCCCCGGGGCACACTTTTCTCGTGACAGATCACAAGCTAGAAAACCCACACCAAACCACACAAGCACATTTAACATGATGCCTGCTAACACTTTAATTGCTGAAGCAAGTCACAGTGTCAAGATCAACGGAGCAGGGATGTATATTCCTCTCACTCCAGTATATTATGAGTCACATGAGAAAGGGGGGACATAATGAATTGGAAAAAATAATTCAGTCGACCACATAAAGGATGACAATACAGTATGATAAATGGTACAAGAGAAGTTTATTCACAGTTTAGAAGAATTACAGAGAAGTATTTCTCCAGCTGGATCAGTCAGGATTCAACCAGAAAAACAGAACTAGTACGATCAATGAATAGAAGATGGATAGATAGAACATAGATGATAGATAGATTCAGTAGGTTATAAATAGACACTGCTACAGAAATTACTTGACTTTACACAGTTAGGACAGTAGGTTAAGCACCCTCAAGGTTTTTTCTCTGCATCTGATGCTGGAATTGGAATTCAGTAGGACAAATGGTCAAGAGGGGAAGAGGATGAAGGGGGGGGGGAGAAAGGGAGGCTGGAACCCACAAACACAAGCTGGAAGTCCTTGTGGATGGGCTAAAACACTCGTAAATTCCTGTTGCCTCTGACTCTGTAAGGTTCTGTGACCTTGGCCATAGAACTAAACATACCCTTGGCCCAGAAGTCAGAGAAGCTGGGGGGTCTCCCAGGGAGGGCAGGTGCAGACCAGCCAGTGCTTCACACCGGCAGAGGCGAGTCAGCACATCAGCGGCAGTGTGTGGGAGCCACAGAGCCACGGTTGCTTCCCTCCGTCCTTCAAATCTCCCAACAATCCTCCTTATGGTCTCTGTTGGCTAGATATATTTTAAAGCCAATTTTAGAGGAAAAGTTGACAGATTACAAAGCCATCTAAAGAGGCATCTAAGCTCTTGTGTGGTGGTTCACACTTGTAATCCCAGCACTCTGGGAGGCTGAGGTGGGTGGATTGTTTGAACTCTGGAGTTGGAGACCCCCATCTCTACTAAAAATAGAAAATCTAGCTGGGTGTTGCGGCAGGCACCTGCAGTCCCAGCTACTCGGGAGGCCGAGGCAAGAGGATGGCTTGTGCCCAAAAGTTTGAGGTTGCTGTGCGCTCTGAGGCCATAGCACTCTACCCAGGGTGACAGACTGAGACTGTCAAAAACCAACTCTGTGTCAAAAAACAAACAAAAAATTGTATCTAATCTAACTAGTAAGGGAAAATTAGGAAATGCCTTCATGACAGGCGATAATTGAAGTGAACCTTTAAAGATGGGCAGGAGGCTGGAACCCACAAGTACAAGCCGGAACTCCTTGTGGATGGACTAATTTAGGCAGACACAAAGCATGAGAAAGATAAGCCACAGGAATATGGAAGCCACTGATATTGAAGCCCGACAGCCAAAGCTCCCCAGGAACACGCTTGCAGTTAAAATTAGGTTTGTTTAACTTGCTGTGCCAACTGAAAATGCCTGCTAAGGGTCTGAGCTTAGGAAACAGAAGTGGGTGGGGCTAGTTGTAGAAATGGGAGGGGCTTCTAAGGAGGTTTCTAAGGGAGTGGGGGGCAGGCCTGGATTGGGTGTTTTCCCGCGTGCTGGATATGGTTAAGAGACTAAAATGTGTCTGCCTCAAAATTTGTAGATTGATGTTCTAACCCCCAGTACCTGAGAATGGAGCTCTATTTGGAGATAATCGAGGTTAATAAGGTCATAAGCCTGGGGCCCCAATCCAATCAGATTTGTGTCCCTATAGGAACAGGAAAAGACAGGAGGGATGGCCAGACCTAGAGAAAAGGCCACCAGCAGGCCAAAGACAGGGGCCTCATGCAAAAGGAACCCTGCTGGCACATTGGCCTTGACCTCCAGCCCCCCAAACTGGGAGAAATACATTTCCACTGTTTCAGCCCTGCCGACTAGCACAGCTGCCTGAGGAGTTACTTCCTAGACAGGAGGAGATTACAGAGGGGCTGGAGGTGTCGCTGGGAAAGAAGCCATTGGGAGAAGGGGACAGTTCATTATTCTGTGCTTGCAGAAAGTCCTTTTCTCCCCCTTCTTCCACCAGGATCTCAATTTCTGATGATTTTCACATTCTGTGAGAGCTGTGAGTGTTTAGTCAGGAACGTCCTGGTCTACCTGTCAGCTACCAGCTGCCGAAACTGTCCCTTACATTTTTCATTGGCATATTCAGAGACGATTCTCATTTACCGATCCAGAAATTACATGGAAGTCTCGTCATTCACTGTGTTAGATGCAGACTTTTTTGGGGGGGGGGGGTTTGCAGGGTCCCCAGTCTAGCCTCCCCCTTCAGTCCATGCTGTCCTGTTCAGGCTTTTCCCATCTCCCACATAACCCACCCTCACACTGGTCTCCTTGGCGGGGGATGGCTCACACTTTCCCTCCATGCACCACACCAACGAAGACATGCCCTTCAAGATTCTCTTAACACATTGCTGACCGGTCACCAGGCACCCAGTGACATGTTTACACAGCCGCTCTTCCTGGATTCATCTCCCATTCTCAATTCTCAGTTGCCCCAACTTCAGCCTGTTTTATTCTTTCGCCCCTCCTCATCTCTCAGCTGTTCATGATATAGAATCAACCTCGTATTGTTCGTTCTTTCACGCATCTAAGTTGTAAACTTACTCTCTCTAACCTGAGCATAAGGTTCTTGAGGGCAGAGGCCTCCTTTGATTCCTCCCTAGGGGAATTCCATTTTAGGTAACTAACATTATAGTCCTTCACATATTTTTTAAAAAGTCGTGGCTTGTTTAATGCTTGTTCAGCTCATCTCATTTATAATTTAGTTTTAAAACTCAGGCCACATTATGACATCTTTGTCTTTCTTTTCCTTTTTTGCTGCTGAGATGATGTCTTTGACTTACTCACATAGTCAACCAGCCAGTATTTCTGAGCACCTATTTTTGGGAGCGGCACTTTGATATTTAAGCTGAGCCCTGAAGGATACCCAGAAATAAACCTAGTGAGGGGGTGGAGACAAGTGGAGAGTTTTGCAAGGGTAGGGGACAGCATGAACAAAAGCACAGAGGAATCATGTATTTGAGGAATTAGAAAAAGTTCAGGGTGCAAAGTGCATCAGGTGAGAAAACCTGAGAGATAAGGTGGAGATGTGAGTGGGTCTCATGATCCGTAATGCGTGCTTGGAAGTCATCTTAAGGAGTGGGAGGAAACTTGCTAGGGGTTCTAAACAGGAGACACCTAGGACTGTATTTCAATATTAAATAGCACAGGCTGAAATACGTAGCATGGACCAGAGACTCAGTCTAGAAATAGAGAGATTCTTAAGTAGAACTGGTGGCCCAAACTGGGATCGTGTAGATGGAGGGGTAGGTGGATTCCAGAGCAATTAAGATCAGCACACTCTCTTTGTCTCTCTGGCAATTTTTATATATGGGCAACCTAGTTCCTATAAATTTATATTCATTAATTATGCTTTGCTTTTGGAGTTAAAAATGGATACAAGAGTTTTTTGTGTTTTGTTTTTTTAAATCCGGGTGCTGATTGCCTGGGAATGTACCGTCTCTGAGTATTCCATGAGCTAAACACTTACGTGTACTTTTCTGTAAATATAGAAGAGTGTACTAAGAAAATTTAAAGTTTAAAACAATTGATCTGGGAAATTGTATCAAAGTCTAGAGCTTATAATTTGTGGAAAACTTTCGCAGTCCTTATCTGGCAATAAAATTCACAGACACCTTCAAAATCTACTCTTGTGGTCGCGGTTTTGAAATATCAGATCCCACCTGCCTCCTAGAAGCATATGAGTTTGTTCCGCGTGCTTCTTTCCCATCCTGACCCTCTAGACAGTCCCCCAGCCCCAGCGATAGCAGAGCTATTCTGTTTCCATCTCAGAAGTCAGGCAAGCAGCTGAGTGTTTGGCTACGGCCCGTGTGAGCAAGGATTTCTCTCTGCCCTCTGCCCTCTGCCCTCACCCTCTTTCTGAGCACATGTGCAGGGACAGAACCTGCTTCCTTTCAGAACTACACTGCCTTCTGGAGCTACTGCCCCAGTTCCCCAACTGGTTCCTGAAACTTTCTGCATGTTCCTGCTTCTTCTTGGAACTGCCTCGCTTTTTCATTTAGCATCCAAATAAATAATTCATGATGTCGTCTATGGCAAGGTAACTCACGACTTCGCAGGTCTGTCTTTTCTGGCTCCCACTGGGGTGAAACCCTTTATAACTGTGTGTGGCTCTGCTCTCAATTTTTGATTTGCCCTGGGGTTCTGGTCTTGGCCCAATTCTCATTTTTCCGCCCTGACTCTCCTGCTGGCCGGCCCCCTCCCCTGCGGTGTTTCTCCCTGCCTCCTCCCCTCCAAGGCTCTGCCTCAGGCATCTCCTGCTCTGTTGGCTGTCAGCAGGGTAAGCGGCTTCCCACCTACCCTGTTTTACCCTTCCAGGTGCCTTCTCAGTCCCCAGTGTCATCTGCCAGATTGTCCATGTGAGAAACACCAGAATTATCTTCCACTCCTCAGTTTTCTTCATTCCACGCGTTCAGTTGTCCACATGATGATTCTCCCACTCAAATATCATCTCACCCCCTGCTTCGTGTCTACAGCTGCTGCCCAGGCAACATGGAGCAGCCAGATGAGCTGGGCCTCCCACCCTTCCCTGCCACTGACCTGGGCCCTTTCGTAATCTCCCAGCCCCTCCCAGACCATCTGGGTTTCTCTCTGATTTGGGGTCACCTTCCAGAAAGGAAGCCTGATCTCTTCCATGGTTACGGTTGTACTGTTCCCTTCTCAGGGTCCCGTAGGATTAAATCCACCAGGAAAGCAAGACCCCCCAGGGGCAGCTCCACACTGGAATTTCACGTGCACAGATAGTGGTCAAGTCACATAGTTGGTCTGACTTGGCAGAAAAGAGGTGGCTTGTGCCTATGACCCCTTTAAAGATAGCAGGAATAAATTTCGTCCACTTTCCTTGCAAATTGTCATGCCTGTCTTCTGTACATTCACCCGTGGGCTCGAGATTTCCCATCTGCCTGAAAGTGGCACTGGGCAAAACGTGAGGCTAGGAGGCCAAAAAGGACCACACCCCCCAGTCATGAACACGTTGTTTGCTAAGCTGTAAGAGTTCACAAACCGAAGCTCGTTATTTTATCAACTAGCTGATTTATGGTAGTCTATTTTAATAGAAAAATACTTTAAATTCCTATTTTTCGTCTTCCACCAACCTTTCCCTACCTGCCCAGACGTGGTTCTCTAAAGCTCTAGCTTGGCGTCTGCTTTCTTTGACGGCAAACAGTCATTATTACTCGTTGGAATAATACCTCTTAAATTTATCTAGTACCTATTTTCAAGTGGCTTCTTAGGGTTCTAAGTACTTTATGGTGTATTATTTACATCTGCTCATTGATAAATGTGACACTTTATCATTTTAAGGGGCCTTGCAGTCATTCTCGCTAATTAGGCGTCTCTGGGCCCCACTCATCCCAATAAACATCTCCATTTTGAAAATGAGTAAATAGTCCCACACCTTGCAAAGGGATGTCCCTTTGGAATTTCGGGCCCTCGGCTTTGTCACTGGGATGGGCGCCTCCTACTTCAAAAGATGATTTTTGAGTATTCCAGTGAAAGGAACTCATGGTACAGAGGTGCCAGGGCTGCTGTCCACCCTTTATTGGCCACTGCTCCTGGGGGTTGCTTCAAACTCCTGTCAGCTGTATGTTTCGGGTAGTGATCTGGGATGCCTGTGTCCTTTTGGCTGTGGGAGTTTTCACCCCCAAGGGAGGAAGGGGTTCAGGGGCTGGAAGCTCAGGATCAGACCATGCTGTTTCTCCTGGTCTCCTGTCCCGAGTACTTGCCCACTGGCCCAGCCTCCCTGCTTTTTCTCCATCACATCCATAGACACCCTCTTCTGGGGTTGACAAATCTGGGTCACAAGAAGTCTGTGTCTTCACCAGAATGGAAGAAAATTCATTTGTTCACACATGGACTTAGGAACTTCATCCAGCCCTACTATGGTATCCCACACTTAGGATGCCAAAAATCCATTTCTTTTCTTTTCTTTTCTTTTTTTTATTAAATGATAGCTGTGTACATTAATGCAAACATGGGGTACAGCGTAGTGCTTTCATATACAATTTGAAATATTTTCATCAAACTGGTTAACATAGACTTTATGTCATTTACTTAGTTATTGTGTTAAGACATTTACACTCTAGTTTTAGAAAGATTCACTTATACCCTTGTAAGACCGACCATAGAGGTGATCTTTCCAGTCACCCTCCCTCCACCCATCTGCCCTTCTCCTCTCCCCTCCCGCACTCCCTCCCCATATTCTTGGGAGAATTAGGTTGTAGCTTTCGTTTGAGAACTATAAATTAGTTTCATAACAGGGCTGTGTACATTGGAAAATCCATTTCTTGTAGACCTTGATGGTTGCTTCATCCTTTACAAATTCTGTGTCATCCTTCCGTCTTTCATAGCAATATGGTATGTTTCTTAATTAAACTTCGCAGTTCCTGTTACCTGAAACTGACAGCCAAATAGATTAAACGTTCTTAGGACTGTTCTTTGAGGATGTGGATCTTAGAAACAGGCCGGATTTTTGTCCCGTCCCATCCTTACCAAAGAATCCGTTCTGCTGGGCCCTTATCACATCTCATATTCTATACTTCCTTGAATGGCACTTTCTGTTCCTTTTGCAACATAAATGTCAAAATGCAAAGACAAGGCACAGAAGGCAGAAAAATTGTGGAGTTGTTAATGTCGCATTTGAAATTTAGCTCTTTATTCTGGAAATTACCTATAATTGAAGTAAATGCACATATAATTGACCTTTTAAAAAAAATTTAGGAGGCTCGAATCTAGAAAGGCCAAGAAGCTGGCTTGAGTCCTAGCTCACCATCAATATTCTCACATTACAGCACTTTTTTCAGGTTTTCCCTTCCCAAGTTGGCATCATTAGCTACAAATTTAATTTACATATGTAGTTAAAAACAGAAGGCATCAAGACAATCTAAATTATTTTTGTTGCTATTATTGTTCTTTGCTAAATACTGCTATAATAATGCCTGGGGAAAATTTCCCCCTACAAATCAAATTTAGTAATAATCGGAATTGTTAAAAAATTATGCCCCACTGCAGATGACCTCAAAATATAATAATTTGTCTTCAAAAGTTGTTAGTCCATCTTATCTCAAATCAGTCTTTGGGATAAAGTTTGAAAGGAATTGATATGATACCAGTATCTGAGACATAGCCTTTTCTTTTTTTTTTTTGAGACAGAGCCTTAAGCTGTCCCCCTGGGTAGAGTGCTGTGGCATCACAGCTCACAGCAACCTCCAACTCCTGGGCTCAAGCGAGTCTCCTGCCTCAGCCTCCCAAGTAGCTGGGACCACAGGCACCCACCATAACACCCAGCCATTTTTTGGTTGCAGCCATCATTGTTGTTTTTGGCGGGTCTGGGCTGGATTTGAACCCGCCACCTTAGGTGTATGTGGCTGGCGCCTTAGCCACTTGAGCCACAGGCGCCGAGCCTAAGACATAGCCTTTTAAGCAATTTTTCATGAACTTTCTATCCTCTAAGGTTATGACTATCACATTAGGAATGTGTAAGATATATTACACAAACACTCCTTGAAAACCAGGCCTTGCCAGGGTGTCTGTGAACCTCTGTACCCGGTGGGGAATCTGGGTTGGATGTGGTACAGTGGAGAGAAGGCAGTTCCCAAGTTCGGTCATGATTGGGCCTTCAGTGGGAAAGCCACTCCATCTTTCTGCACTTGAACTTCTGCCGCCCAGTCGGTAAAGGAACCAGCTCTGCCTGCCATACTGTGTTGTTCTAGGGATTAAATGAATCACTAGATGTGAAAAGGTCTTGAAACCTGAAACACAGTGGCATGAAAGGAATTTCTCAGTGTTGTCATCTGTGCCAAGCCAATGCCTGAATTAGAATAAAAAGCATTTGGGGTTTTCGTTTCCCTACACATGTGTTAAGGAAATGGCATCAACATTTCTTTTTAAAAAAATAAAATGTTCCTCTCTTCATCCTCTCTTCACAGTTCCAGTGGTTAAAAATAAATTCATTGCTTTATCTTATTTTATTTATTTATTTATTTATTTATTTTGCAGTTTTTGGCTGGGGGCTGGGTTTGAACTCGCCACCTCTGGCATATGGGGCCAATGGCCCTACTCCTTTGAGCCATAGGCACCGCCCCTAAAATCCATCACTTTATTGAACAATTAGTTATCAATTACCAGCTAAGGGAAAGATATTCTATTGGGTGCATTAATAAATGCAAAGGTTAACTGACCTTGAATCTGTAAGGTCAAAGACTTACTATAGACTATGTACATGTGATAAACAACATAGCTTTTTCCTACGTCTTAACTTTGTAACCTCAAGTTCGGTGCACGCAGCCTGGTAAGGCCCTCAGTCTGTGACCTTAGGGGAGTTGGGACAAGTACTAAATTCTTACTTCAACAGCTTTCAAATTATTTAGGTCCCTAGACTAACAAGGAAGTAGAGAAAATATAAAATATTTAATGGTTTGGTTCAGTTCCCGTCACTACTACCATAGATCCATAATTGATTTCAATGTAAGAATAGTCCCATGCGCTGTGGCCCAAGCTTTCAAAGCTAAGCATCTATTTATGGATAAGCAGGTGCATTATTGTTCTGTGTTAGCACTTCCCACACAGCTTAGCCCCCATTAGAAAATATACAGAAATATGCAGAATGGGGCTCTATGTCTAAGTAGTGTATTTTACCTTTCCTAATAGACTAAACTCATGGCAATGTCAGTCCCGTCAGTCTACTTTAAAAAATTTTTTTAATATTTCCATGTACTAAACATACCCAGATTGATTACCAGCTCTTCATGGGCTTTAAAACAAATTAGCATTCACTGTCCCCAGAAGGGACACAGAGAGGTTACGAAACTTCAGCCCAGCACTTAGCCCAAGTTCCAAGGGAGTAAATAGGCTCCAACTCTCTCTCCTTAAAACCTTTCTGGGCTCGGCGCCTATAGCTCAACCGGCTAAGGCGCCAGCCACATACACCTAAGGTGGCGGGTTCGAATCCCCAGCCCGGACCCGCCAAACAACAATGATGGCTGCAACCAAAAAAAAAGCCGGGCGTTGTGGCGGGCGCCTGTGGTCCCAGCTACTTGGGAGGCGGAGGCAGGAGACTCGCTTGAGCCCGGGAGTTGGAGGTTGCTGTGAGCTGTAATGCCACGGCACTCTACCCAGGGGGACAGCTTGAGGCTCTGTCTTCAAAAAAAAAAAAAAACCTTTCTGGTTCCAAGCTCATTTCCATGATGCTTTCCTTCCTTCAAAAGAACATCTTAGATTTTATATGATATCATTCCTTGGCAAGGCCGTTCGTTTTTATATATGCACCCCGTCACTGTCAAACATAATGAAGCAGGGATGTGTGAAAATGGGGTTGTTTTAGGGACAAGGCTTGCGTTTCATGATCTGAACTTTGTCAAGTGATTCATCACCAGCCTTCTCACTGCCGTCTAGAAATAGTCCTGGTGACTGCTGTCCTTTGCTTAGTTGCCTTAGTGCAATCCATACACTATGCAAGATGTTTGCACTGCAGACATTAAAAAACCCTTCATCCCCTCAGCCCCCCAAAACATCTCCATTTCCCTATGCTGTGAACTAAGACCAAGTTCAGAGGTCAGAGACCTTAGCAAGAAACTGGAGCGTGTTCCAGACCTTCAAATAGAAACAGAGACCACCATGACTTTCTCTGCTGTTATTCCCACTAGTGCTTGTGAGTCCAGAAAATTACTGGGGTGCGTGGTTGTCCTGGTAGAGGACGGGAGTGAGACCAGTATTCAGTGACCAGGTCTGAAGTGGGCTGTTTGCGTTGCTCCCTCCAAGCTGAGAGCATGCTCTCCAGGAGACACCTTAGCTTGCATTTTTGAGGACCGATTGTTCAGTCTCTAGCAAGCATCTCATCCTTTTCTCTGTGTGTGTGTGTGACTTGCTGTTTTACTTGGCTAATCTGCATGGAATTCTTCTAATTCCAATAAACAGAAGTGCAATGCGTATTTCCCTGGTAACTGTATATGTGAAGCCCAGCGAATGTGCTAACGTGAGGTTTTTCTTATTTGGGGAAAGAGAAACTCATTGGTCTTTGGTCAATGATGCTCCCATGTTTTTAGGACTTCAGTGGGACCCAGCCATCTGCCCTGCCTCTGTCCTTTACATCCCTCTCTTCAGGTGAATTGTGCTCTGCTGTATAAGAATCTGGTGCCCACAGAGTTAAAATAGTTACAAGTCTCCCAATCTCTGTCTTCTGTGTCTACGACTCAGGGTGAGGCTAAGGGCCTTGACCTTGTGACTCTTCCTGCGGACAGGAGGAGAGAACAGCTGAGTCCAACTGTGAAGGCAGCGTCCCAGAAGAGCGAGGCAGAAATCTCCCCCACCACGCTGATCTATCCAAACCTTCCCTCATTCCTCTGCCATGCCTGCTGGTGGTGGACGGCAAAACGAAACTGTGAAATTGGTTTTGCTATTAAATGTCTAAGAGAAAGGTAAATGCATTGCTTAGGTTCCTTTCCCGTTTTTTAAGATGGTAATTAGGGGGGACTAACACCAGCCAGGCTTGAGTGAATGCAAACAAGACCTCTATAGGCAGCAGAGTGTATTAGTGTAAAAATATGCACAGACAACATAACTTGTCAGAGAGGATTATTTCTACTTAGTGAATCTGCAGGAGCCCCTGTGCTCTACTATTCAGCACTTGACTAGAGAAGAGAGTGGAGAGAGAGAGAGAGAGAGGGGAGAGAGAGGGAGAGAGGAGGAGGAGGAGGAGAGAGGGCGCCTTAGTGAGCAGCCACTGTGGCATTGATGTTTGAGCGTACTTCTGAACTGGCTTTTGTTGAGACTATCAGTGTAGAAAGCATGCGCTGTCCCAAATCCGCTGTTACTATGAGAAATGAGGAGCTGCTTTTAAGGTATGTTGTGCTGCCTTTTGTGTTTAATGTATGCTCCCCTAGTTTCGGGAGCCAGCCGAGACAATAATTATGCCCTGAACCAAGTAGCTTCCTCAGCCCAGAAGAGAAGGGGGGAAAGAAAGAATCTAAAGAGAGAGGGGGAGACAAAACGGAGACCAAGAGATTGGGAGAAAGAGCGAGAGCCAGGGAGGGAAAGGCTGGCTGCCGGGCGTTGCATCTGTACCAGTCGCCTTTTGAAAGCATATCATGTATGTGCTCACTGCTATTTGTGAGTGGCCAGTGGACAATTTTAAGGGCTCCGAATCTGGCTCTCGGTTCGCCTTTTCCTTTGCCATGTCTAAGCCTCTTTCATTATTATGCACTCTGCCTGGAATAATCACCGGAAAAAGAGCTGAGGAGACTCCATATTAGACTTGCGTTCCAAATACCGCTCTAATCTGGACTTAGCCTACCTAAATAGTCCTCCCGTGTTACCAGGTTTGGATCACTTTGTCCTGTTTGCCAAAATTGTGTACCTGTTGGGACACCTCTGTGCATGCATGGCGTCTTGGGTCGTCCTGTATTGAAAGCAAATATTTGTTTCCTGCCTCCGCGTTGGGGTACCTTCGTGTACCAAGAAGGAGGCACCACTGACCTTTGGGGAAGCAGAGAGAGAATTATGATAGAATTGGCATCCTGCTTTGAAAAATGTAGTCTTTTGTTTATTTGCTAGCAGACATCGGAGCCCTGAATACATCTTTGGATCTGACAATGGGACCGGTTGAACAATGGAGCTGTCAAACTAGCTTAATGCATGTCTGGGGCTTTATTTTTTCTTCTTTCTCAACACCCTTTTTATCTCCTATAATCTTGTTTGTATAGGCTATACAGAATGAAGAGCTTTGAGAACTGCTTGATTGCGGTTTGGTGCTTTTAAAAAATTGAGTATCTACCGTGCATAGAGCTTCTTGCGTTCTGCCGCTATGCTGGCTGGATTAAGTTAGAGATTTATTGCTTACCTCTCCGTTAACTACTGAAAGAAAACTTATTGATTGAGAATGCTTGTAATACCATTATCATTCTGGCAAATGCCTTGTGATCAGACCTGCCTCTATGGTATTTAATGCTTGGGGATTTAACATTTGCCCATTTGGTGGACTTAGGGAGCGTAGGGTGCAAGAGAAGTTAAGAGGAATATTTTTAATGTTTAGGTAAATTATAGCTTACAGTCTCTGCTTGTCTTTTTGGCTTTCATGTAGATAAACAGTTTAGAAATTCAAGGACAAGTGAGAACTTTTGCCCGTACAGTTTTGGTCACAAACTATTATTATACAACCTATTAAGTTGTTAAGTTAAAGGTCTCTATGGAATCTATTGATTTTTGATTTATGCTTATATCCTCATAAAATGCATTTCTAGGCAGGGCACATATTTCTTACATCTTTAAATATTCTTCAGTTTATAACAGAAGCATTGGTTTCTACGGTAAGAATAGGAAGACTTTAGAAATGGAAAAATGTGTTTCAAACTTCTCGAATATCAAAACCATTTTTATTCCCACATTAGCTATAAAGGCAATGGCCCCAGAATAGCAAATGATAATTGATTTACCTGAAAATAATTTCACTAAGGCTGATTTCCATGAAGAATATATCTTGTCTAATGTCCTAGTGTTTGGCTTAATTAGTTGTGTGTGCCAGAGCAATATATCAGAATATATTCGTAAATTTATAGACAAAGATGAAGGACCTAATTTTTAAAAATGGAAGGGAAATTGTTTTGAAGAGGGAAAATTTTTTTTTTAATTCATTCACGAATCTATTGGATTATATTTTGGTTGAAATTAGTGATAGTCTCCATAAATAAGGCACAAATGTATTACTTTACAGAAACACAGTGATGAGATGTTAGCTATCTTTTAGAATGTGGACGTGAATTTCAGTTTTTTAAAACTTAAGTTGAAATGTTATGGAATATTTAATGCAGAATTATTAAAATAAACGTTACCAGCTAAATAGAAATGCCTTGTCGAGTAGAGATTTTCCTATCAACAGTGTCTTCAGAGCATAGGTGCACCCAAAGCTTACATACGCAGTAAAATACTATTTTTTTCTAAAGTTATCAGTTGTAAATAGAGTGGATTTTAAAGGCTCTCATTATATTCTCTTACTTCCAATGGGATCTGAACTGCTCATTCCATCGGGTATGCCAATAATTGCTTTCAGGATGAGCTCATAAAATGTAATTGGTGAAGCTTTCTATCTGAGGCTGCAACACTGCCACCAGCACACCCACAATCTGCTTTCATGGGAAATTTTCTTTCTTTTTTTTTCAAAACAAAGGTTGCAAGTCAATTTTTTGTGGTTTGGGAGGAAAGTGGGTCTTCTGTGCTTCCTGCTGCTTGTCAACAGCTCACTTAAATAAAGAAATCACTTGGAAACCTCCATGTTGAATTTTTGACTAAATTATCAATGATTGAGCTGTGGTCTGTGAACTTTAATGTCTGGGTGGTCATGGTTAGGTCCAGAAACAAGGGAAATCCCTTCTCAACTTGTCTGCTTTTCCCGTGGTTGGATCCATGACCCGTTTCCGGGATTTGGAGACTGCCCCATTGCAGCCTCCGACATGCAGATGTCTTTTTCTGTAATCTGATGGGGATGGTGTGAGGTTGCCTGAAGCCTGCAAACTTGGCCGCATCTATTTCCACCACAGTAACAGGATATTTAATCTGTATCCTTCCATAAGCTACTATGTGTAATGATTCCTTGGGATCGTGACCTAAACAAATGTTGAAATAAAATTTAATTCTAAGCCTAGACCTGCAGAAAAGGAATAGGAAAAGATTCAAAGTGGGAAAACGGTTTCTTTTAATAGAGAGTAATGATTGTGCCCTACGCCCCTCGACCGTGAGCCTCGGGAATATTCACATTGATGTGTTCAGCAGACCACAGGCCGAGAGCTGCAACCTCGGTGTGTTAATACCCCTTTATTTGTTCAAATGAAACCCGACAGTTTTTCTTTCTCAGAACACAAGCATATGCAATTGCACGATATCCTTTCAAGGCTGAAAAACAAAAGAGCAAAATATTCATATTCATATTCATATTTATATTTAGAACTTTATAGCCAGGGCAGATTGTGCTGGAATACCTGGGAAGTCATTCAAAAAGAGTAAATCAATACTAATTATTGTAATCAGGGGGGTTAATTAGGTGAAAATGTGGCTGATGGAAGGTTCAGTGCTCACAGCCCTGGAAACCCTCCGGTTGATAAAAAGAAAGTAAAATGCAGAAGAGTCTTGTGCAGGAGCGGTCGCTCTGCGTTCAAAGTGTCAGAATTGGTAGGGGAAAAACATACCTGGATCTTGTATAATTGTGGCAGTGAGGACATTAGAAATCCCCAATTCGGTTTCTTGTATAGAGATTTCTGTAAAAGTCATTAACGCAGTTTGCTCAGCGGCGTCTCTGGCTCCATAGCATCCATTGCTCTGTGCTTGTCCGGACAGTAACGAGTATGAGACCATCCAGTGGCAACAGTGCCTTCTTAAATCTCCTTTATTAAACTTCACTGAGCTGCTTTCTCTATTCTGCTAATTCCTGGGGATTTTGTGGGGGTGGGGCGGGGCGTGTGTGTGTGTGTTCTCTCATTTCATAAAACTACTGATGGCTTCTCCAATTGTTACTGGACAGGGGAGCTTTTCTGAACTGACAATGACGTCTGTCCTGGAGGAAAGAGGAGGCAGTGGTTTGGAGAGGATTGAAATTCGTGGCGTCTGACTTGGCTGACACTGGAAAGAGAGTGCCTGAGGAGGGAAGGGTTTCATGTGGGAGCCCATTCAGAATTGAGGTGTCCCAGAGCCGGAGCACCTCTTGGATCACAGGCTACCAATGTATAGAGGTTAGACTAAGATGGGAAGTGAGATGTGAGAGAGAGAGAGAGTGAGTGAGGTGTGTTGGTGTGTGTGTGTGGTGTTCGAACCTCCACTCAACTCAGAGATGCAGAGATGATCTGGTGAACTCGGGTTTGCAACAAGGTACACTTTGCTCCTTCTGCTTCACGGAATGTCGTCACCAATTGTCATATGCAGGTGTGTGTTTCTTTGCCACAGCTCTCTTCTGACTGTGTGAAGAAATCTGGCACATTCTCTTATATGCCAAGACCGTCAGAGTTAACTGGAAGTGGCAGCTGTGGAGAGAGGGTGACACCAGCCCAGAGTGACATGTGTTATGAGGACAGATTGAGCTCCGGCTACCTCAGCCCATCCCAGGTTGACCCGCCCGTGATTGGCTGCTTAAGATCGTGATGAATCACTCGAATTTATGAAGCAGGATTGTCAGCATGCCCTCGAGAAAAATCAAAACTAGAATTTTCCTGTAAGATTATTCAGTTCAGCAAACTTTGTTGTCATGGCAAGGGGGAGTTTGAGATTTGCAGTGATTGTGCTTGTTCACCTCCAGTATCTGGCTTTTCCCACTCCTGTTTGAGAGAACTTGCAGCTGCCATCAGTAAAAACTCTGTTGAAATTTATGGGCAGCCTGGGTGCCTTCCGGCAGGTGTGTGAACTGATCAGCTTAGTATGGTTGAGGCTTCGTGCAGAAGCCGATGAGATGTTTTTCACCTTCCTGTACGATTGTCGGTCTCAGTTCTGCAAGGGCGACAGGCCCTGTGATGTTAATGGTGCCTGTATTTTTTAATATCTTGGTCTGGGACTCTAGCTCTCTTGGGGACTCTAAAAGAGAGCTTACCTGCTCATTCGGACATGCTCTAGGTATCATGTCTGCAAATAAAAACTCACAGACTAGGTGTTGGGTGGCATGACCTCCCAGAAGAGGCAGGATTCATTTTGACCTTCGCTTTGAAAATGGACTTGATTAAAAACAAAACAAACCAAAGAAAAAGTGGAGACCTCATTCCAAACTTCAGAATGCTCAGTGCCTGCTCTCCATAAACCACAACCTTCCTCTTCCCTCTGGGTTTGGTTTCAGGCCTTCGAGGTACCAGTGATACCTTAATGCTAACAGAACAATAGGAGTAAGACTGGCTTTCTCTCTTCCTCACCAACCAACTGCCACTTCTAGGATTCAGCAAAGATGAGGCGATGGGGGTCTTAAGGCAAAGAAATAAATAAAACCCAAATTTATTAACAATTTACTCTGTGCCTGGCTTTGCACTAAGTGGTCACTTTTACCTTGTATAATTTTTTTTTCTTTTTTTTTATTGAACGGTAACTATGTACATTAATGCACTTCTGGGGTACAGTGTGGGGTTTTCACATGCAATCTGAAATACTTCCATCAACTGGTCAACACAGCCTTCATGTCATTTTCTCAGTTATTGCTTTAAAACGTTCACATTCTACTCTTAGAAAGATTCACCTGTACCCCTATAAGGTAAACCTCAGAAGTAATCCCTCCAAACTCCCTCCCTCCACCCATTCCCCCCTCCCTTCTCCCTCCCCTCTCCCCATATTCTTAGGCTATTTGGTTATAGCTTTCATATAAAAAGGTTTAAAAAGGTTTAAATTAGTTTCATAATAGGGGTGTGTACATTGGATTACCTTGTATAATTTAATAATCCATGCAGATAGCCAAGGGTCATCATTCCCATTTGAAAGATGGGAAAAACTGAACCTGAGGAAGATAAAGTGACAGGCCCATCACACACCACCCAGAGGGAAAGGGATTGTATAACTCGGGACTCAGCCCAACTCCTTCCCTGGCCAACTTGGGAGTGTAATACTGAGTATTTGACGTTTTAAAGGCATTTCTTCCTCTGGTGCTACATTTCTGCCGTTGACTGACGGGTAGGCACCCCCTAAGTTGAGCATTGAGGAAGCTGTGCCGTTCAGCATGGAACCATCTGGTAGGTATCCATGGCTTCAGCTGCTCAGCCCTCTCTCAATCAGTTATTTTAAACTCGCTCATCCTCCGATGCCAATTTTGGAAAAAGTGTAGGACTGAAGAAATGGAGCATGGCGCTAAGGGAAGCAGCAACAGAGAATAAGAAAGGAAACGTTGCAGGAAGCAGCGATTTTTGCTTCTGTGTTGTGTCAAGGCCCATCTATACCCTCACCTGGTCACCTGTGGTTTACAAGTTCTCCGGATGAAGCATCCTAGGCCTCACTTCCCTTGGGCTTTAATCTGTAGAATGGGAGCACATGTTGGAAGGAATAATAGAGAATTTTAACGCCTTGTGAAATTAAAATGTGAGCCTGTATGTGTTTAACCTGCCCATGTAGGTCATGCTGCAGTCACATCCAGTGAAGTGACAGATACATATGGTACTCAATAAAGGATGTAGTCTTGGCCCACAAGGAGCTCACAGTGCTCAAGGAACAAAAAGACAGTGGGTAAGGAGTGGCCAGGTAGGGCAACACAAAGGAAGGGCAACTGGCCTTAAAAGGATGCACAGGTGGAGGTTAAAAGAATGGGAGGGGGCGGAGCCTGTGGCTCAAAGGAGTAGGGAGCCAGCCCCATATACTGAAAGTGGTGGGTTCAAATCCAGCCCTGACCAGAAACTGCAAAAAAAAGAAAAAAAAAAAAAAAAGGATGGGAGGTTGCATGAGGGCACCCAACATTTGTTTATAAAACAAAACACAATTTTTAGCTTCATCACCTTTCTTCTCTAGACACTTTTCCCCCCAGAGTCATCCACATCTGTCCTTTCTAACTTTGCCGTATTCGTATGAAATAGGGCAGATGTAGCCAGCAGAGAGCGAATCAAGAGGTGATGCAGCTAGGTAGCATAAAGCTTTGCACTCAGCAAGAGCAATAAGATGGGACACATTCCAGTTGGCTTGCATAGAGAGCTATCCACTTCTCCATGAACATTTTGGGCAGTTCTGTTAAGAGAAAGGAAAAACCATCCCCTCCTCCCTCCATGGACTTTATGAGAATTAGCATCAAAAGCAAATTTAAATAAAAAGTCATTTGGGATTTCCAAAAACCTCTATCCTCTGCTAAAAATGGCTAGAGATGTGAACCATATTGCAGGGAAAAAATAAATTTCCTGTGCTCAAAACCTTAATGTATTTTCAACCTACATGTCACTTTAATAGCTTGGTTACATAATTGCTGTAGTAATAATTAGGGTAACACATTGCACTTCTTATCTGAGGATCACGATAGGCTCTGATTGTTCAGCCATTGATCCTTTTTAGGGAGGAGGGAATGACCACGTGTAAGACAAAGGTGATGAATCTGAAAATTGACTCACCTGTCTCTCGTGTCAATCAACTCTGCCAGAGTGACATGGTGTATCCAACAGGTTTGGGTCCTAACCGTCATCATTGTTTCACTCCGTTTGAAAGTAGCATTTCCCCCTAAGAAGCCTAATCTGTATGGGCCCAATCAGGTATCTTCTGATCCTACAGACCAGAAGCTCTTTGGTAGGGATCTGACTTGTTCCAGTGAGGAGAGTACCTTCATGTGCTTTATTTTATAGAAGCCCAAGCTTTGGGGCTCTTATTCCTGACACTTCTTCAAGATGTGTTTGTTTAGAAAAAGGAGAGACGTCCAGGCAAATGGGGCCGTCATGCCCCCAGAGGTTCTCTCTAAGGTTGAGATTTTGATTCTCGCCAAGTTTGCTCCCAGACAACCCCACCCCAAAGCTCAAAATGTCTGTGTCCTTCTCTCTCTCCCCACCTGTCGCTGCTCTTTCTGGGACCCAGCCTTCCCCCCACAACCGTATCCTCCCAGCTGTTACAGCTCAGCTGCTGCAGTTTGTCAAGCAGCCATTTCTCCTTGTTAAAATTTACCAACACGTGACAGCCAGACAAGCACTTTTGGCCAGTTGGGGAAAACATTTTGGCCTAGGTTGGGGGTGTTGAAGGGCGGATTGTGGAGGAATTAAAAACCTCATTCTGATAAGTGTAAATTTTGTTCCGGCCGCCAGGCTGGCACCAGATAAGGGCACCTGGTATAGTTTGACAAATCTCGGCGTCTTCAAGAGGACACTGGAACATTCCTTCCACGGATTTTTTTTTCCTGCCTGCCTGCCATGTGCAGATCCCCGTGCTAGACAGGGAAGCCTTGTTCTTCTCCCCTCTCTTTCCCCCAGACTTCTCCTTCCCAGTTTTCACATCTTATTTACTGAGTTCACGGTGCACTCAGCAGTACATGGTCTCCCGCCCTCTTTCCCTGCTAATGTCTGGAAAGGAATCCCGGAGCTCCGGGCAGAGACAGCTGTTCCTAGTTCAGAAGTCAGCCCTGGTCAAACTTGATTTTTCTCGCAGACAAGCAACCCACGACTACTCTCTTCTCTCTGGTAGTCACCCACCTCCTGAGACACGGCTGAAGAGGAAGGCTTCTGCCATTTGAGACAAAGAAGGGGTGAGGGTGAGAAAAGCTTGGGGGGAGGTGGTGGAATAGGCTGCAGCCTCAGGATAAATGGAGAGAGGAGGGAAAGGAAAGGACAAGTTAGAGAGGGAAGTCGCGAGGTGGCTGCATCATGGGTCTGAGAGATCCCCAGTAGCGACATTTCACCCCCTTGGGGTGGAAGCTTCAGAAAACTTTAAGGGGGCATCTCACTTCGGAGTACGAAGGTACGTATCCAGAGAACCATCTTCAGGCCCAGGGCCTCTTCAGAAGGGAGATAAATTCACTGCCGTGTGTTTTGGGTCTATCACACCCAGATTTGGAAAAACACAAAAAGATCACAAAAAGTCAGTGGAAGCTGATCTCAAAGCCGAGTAATTACTTACTCTTCTTTTAAGAAGATGTTAAATTGATTGACATTTAATTGTACCAAAATCGTTTCAGGAATGTGAGAATGTCACTGTTCAGAAGCTTTCAAAATGGGGAGAGGAAAGGATAAGTGATCATTTAAAACTGACGATGGTGATAGAACTATTTTTAAAGTGACATCTTTATGGAATCTGCAAAAGATAGATTTACGACGTATCGCTTTTGGATTTGGGGGGGTGGGGTTTTTTAAGCACATTAAAAAAAGGTTTATTTTTATAAGTTGCTAATGAAACTGGAGTAAGGCAAGAATAAACACATGGTCACAAAGTGAGATGCTCTCTCAGGTCCTTCAAATTCATGTGCATTTCAAATGTATTGCTTGGAAATGATGGGAAATCCCCTGCTCCGCCTGTATTTCTTGCTTCAAATGGCTCTGAGCACATGGGGCTTGATTTTTGTTTCTTTGTTGTTGTTTTAACTGCAACAGTGATGCTAATAAAATTGGAATTTGCAAATGTGATAGGGGAAAGATGTTTTGGATTTTGGTCTGTAACAACTAGCCAGAAGTAAGTGGGAAAGACATCCTTCAGTAAAGATGGTTTGCTTGAGTTGACTGAACCATCAGCACAAAAAAAGATGTGCTGGTACATCTTTGTTCTGTAGTTGCAGTGATGATAGCTTCTAAAGAGATAGTATGTGGGAAATTATGTATAGGAATAATAAAAAATGGGAATTTGCCATGACATACACAGGGTAGGAGAAGAACATTAACTGGTTATAAGCACTAATCTCCATCTATCAGGCACCAGTTTCTAAATTAGAACGTGAAGTTTATGCAAAAATCGTTGAAAGATCTGTAGTCAATAGGCTGTGTTCTGGTTCATCGATTGAGTGGACTGGCAGGAATAGGGTTCTTCCAATTCAAGCCGTCTGTACTCTTACGTACAAATGCATTTGGTAGCACTGTTTCTATTGAGAGGTTGTTTTTTTTAATGCTAGTGATAATTCAGGACTCCAACAATGGCCCCTGGACAAAACTCAGTCCCAGATGAGGGACTGAGGGGGAAGTGGGAACTGAACCTGCACAATTGCTCCCTTGCCTTGGAAGGCCTGGTATAAAATGAGGTCATTCAGAAACTTTCCCTTGAAGTGCTTCCAATTCTTGAATTGCCTTTTGTTTGGGAAATGAATAGCAAGTTGATTAAAAAAAGGAGACAATTAGGGAAGATAGGGGGATGGGGCTGGGGAAGAGCTTATGGTGTTTCTACAAGGGAGCTAAAAGTATGAGGAAACTTGACTGTCTCCCCCAGCGTGGTCCCCGTGATGTCAGCACTGTCGCCATGCACTTCGTGCCCACGAGGGGGTGCCCCCTCCGTCGACGGCCTTACCCCCCTCACTGCTGTCGAGAAGATCCTTGGCTATAATATAGCTCCATTGAACTCGAGTGTTCAACAGCGGCCCATTGGAGCTGTCTGCCAAATAACTCCAGCTGCCAAAACATGATACCTGATGGCTCATTACTGCATGAAAATTTTAAAAAGGGGCCCCATTGAGTTGTTTTTAAATTTTTTTTTCTTTCTACCAAAGCAGTGAAATGAGAAATTTAAGCTTTTCATCAGGTGGTATTGGGTTGGGTGTTTTTGTTTTGTTTCCTCAAGAGCTTTTGAAATTCGTGTTTTTAAAAAACGGCTCTTGTGTTATGTGCTGTGATCATGGAAACAGCAGATATGAGAAGTGAAAGCTACAATTGGAAGACTGTTGTGAATAACCTATGGGGTGTGTGTATGAGTATTCTGTTTCTCTCTGGCACCTACATCAAGTGTCTTTTCAATCACTGCATTATTGATGTTATTTGGCAGCCACCGTATTTTAATTCAGCTATGCTTCATAGGCTTTTCTGGGTTCACGTCTCTGTAGCCCATGTAGAGTTTCTTCTATATTTGACCCTGGTTTCTCTTCTAACTTTAAATGGCAAAAGCAAATGTGCTTTGAAAACTATGTTACACAGTAGTTGTTGAATAAGGCAATAACCTATGCACTTGTAATTCTCTCTCTATGACCTACTTACGTACTACTTCACCCTCCTTATAGTATGATTAAAAGCTGCTTTGAATCCACTATTGCCTCAAGGGATTTGAGGCTAGAATTTAACAAACTGCTGAGAAGGCTTAAGTCAGTAAGAGGGCTTCCCTATAGCTTCCTCTAACTAATTCACATGCAATTAAAGAGAAAATAAATATTTCAGAAGTGTACGCGTTAATGAAGTATTTTCTACCTTATACTACATAGATAGATACGCAGCTTTAGTCCATGGCTTATTGGAAACTATTTTTCTTGTTGATTAATGCACTTGTGTTTTGCTTCTGTTTTGGAGACCAATTCTGCTCGTTCTTTCTTAAAATAAACTTGTGATATAGTCAGTTCAT
The DNA here is from genome assembly GCF_000181295.1 of Otolemur garnettii. Taxonomy (NCBI): domain Eukaryota; kingdom Metazoa; phylum Chordata; class Mammalia; order Primates; family Galagidae; genus Otolemur; species Otolemur garnettii. The sequence goes on along the minus strand of NW_003852414.1, from coordinate 20,658,454 downwards.
TATATACGTTAGGGATTTATATAAATAACATATTGAAAACCAAGAGCATCCGGTTTGTGTTCATGTATCCAGATAATTACTTTATTAAGATAATTGAAAGAGCAACCAAAATGTTTTGATTTCAAAGAAAGCCAGCAGGGGATGGGAGTAAATATATTTGGACAAGGTTGGGCATTTTGGGGGTGTAAGAATTAATTTTATTGCAACTATTTCCTGATTCCTTAGGAGCCTAAACCTGGCTCCTCAAGAAAGGTGCTATTTTAACGATGCAGGTTAGTTTAGCCTTTACCTTGGAATTAGAAGGTCAAAAGGCTGATACGTTATTCAGCTGAAAAAGGAAACCAAGTCAGTGAAGGATGTGTGGGCTTAATTGAATATTCAGGCCTGTTATTCCATACTGCTCAATCTGCCAAGCCTGGATTTAAAACTGGTGTGTGGATTTAAAGTTAAACTGTAAAGATCTATTTCCCTTCATAACAGCTAAATATAGCCCTCATCACACAAGAAATTGGTGAGAAAAATATGAAAACAATCTTTTCTCCATATTGCATCTGATTCACTAAACTGCTGGTGACTTAGTGGTTAACCCTCTGGTCAGGCAGCTGCATCTTCAGGCATCCCTCAGTTTGTGAGGACAAAGACCAGCTCCCAGCAGAAGATTGGGATTTTTTAAAAAAAATAACAATATAGGGCACAAGTCAGATTTTCAAATAAAACCGGCATCTCTGTCTATACCTCACATTTCAATGTATACATACACACTATCCTTACAGGATAAGGTATGCCATTACAACGTACAATATAGTGATGATGGCCATCAGAGGCAAACTATAAACTTCTCATCTGTAATTTATGAGGTTGATTCAGAACATAAAACGTGCCAGGAAGTCTTACATACCTGTGTCTACATTGTGAAAAGTTCACTTTAACTCAAATACCTAAACACCCAAACAGTGAGAACCATAAATCAGCATGTCACCATCTATGTGCACTCTTTATTTTCCGGAATTTACACAAATCTTTTGGAAAAAATTAAACTCGTCTGCGTCTATTCATTTGTAAGCGTTTGCCTTTTTTTTTTTTTTTCACAATTCCTATTAGTAACTAAGTTACGTGTCTTCAATGGGTACTTAAACTTCGCGGCCTGACACTCATGAAGTCAATTTGTTGGTTTTTAATCGTTGTGTTAAATACTAGGAAATGGCAGATTCGTGATTTATCATTTTAAAAGACGATGTGATTTATGACTGTTTCTTATTTTCCGTCTCTGACACTTCTTAGTGTTTTCGAGATGACACAAAGGCAGGACAGTTGTGCGGACACGGATTCGCCTTCTTAAAGCACTGCCTTAAGTCCCTAAATGTCACTTGGGCCACGTATCTGATATTTACTTTGCCTAAAAGTAATGAATCGCCATTTCAGCGATTGTTAGTTCTGGTGTCCTGGTCTCGCACTAAGGAGCCCTGAAACAAACCCTCCTGGTGACAGTCTCCTGCCGCTTGGGCTCGGGAGCGAGGCTCTAATCTGGAAGCTGACCGGGCTTTGGCACTACAGTGGCACTGACCCCACAAGTGGCCGCTGCGGCCCCGTGCCAGGTGCCATGGGGCTGGGGGATTGAGTGGAGCAGGCAGGGCCGGGCCCTGGGACCCCCCCTAGAGTCCGGCTGCGT
>NW_003852414.1:20559447-20656625 GCF_000181295.1 Otolemur garnettii | reverse complement strand
GGATTTCGGAGGGGATTGGCGGAGAGCGCGAGGGAGAGAATGTGACAAGTGCCGGCTCGGCGGCCGCCGGGGGAGGCCGCGCGCACCTGTCCCTGCCCGTCTCGCGCCGCCCGCGGCCGCTCGGACGCGCGCAGAGCCGCCCCCCGCCCGAGCGCCGCCGCCGCCGCGTGCGCCCGAGAACATGACTTCTGCCTTCAAGCTGGATTTCCTCCCGGACATGATGGTCGAGGGCCGCCTGCTCGTCCCTGACAGAATGTGAGTGCAGCCGGCGGCCCGCCGCGCCGCGTCCCCGGGCTGGGCGGCCGCGCGACCGAGTCCCCCTCCGAACGAGGCCACTTGGCCGCTCGCTCGGGGCTCGACCGCCTCCCGGGGCTCTCGGAGGCCGGCGCGGGGCGCGGGGAGGAGGGAGGGCGTCCCGAGGCGCAGCGCCGAGCGGGGCGGGGACGGGCGAGCGGAGACCGGGCGGGGTCCGAGCGAGGGTCGGGGCGAGGACACCGGCGAGCGGGGCGCGGCGTCCCGGGCCTCGGGCGGGGACCGGCGAGCGGGGCGCGGGGTCCGGGCGGGGTGCGCGCGTGCGGCTGTGCACGCCCGTGGCCTTGGCGACGCCGAGCGATGGAGCCCTCGTGGCCCGTTTAAAGATCTTACCACGCTCACCGGCTCGGCTGGCTTTCCATTGGCGAAGATTCCTTTTCTCAAGTGGGAAGGAGAAGCCGCGGCGGGAGAAAAGAAAAAAAAAAAAAGGCAAGAAAGAAAAGGAATAATTATAAGCGTTAAGCTAGCCAGGTTTAACTCTGTTGCAGAAATTAGAGGTAATTTTTACGTAATCGTGATGGTTTGTCTGATGTGCAGTCTGTAATTTAATAATTAATGTGGGTCTGGTCGTTTTGCATGTCGTCAAACTAGGGTAGGGCGTTTATTGGAAGAAGTAGAGAGCTGGGATTCCTGAGGAATGGAAAGTATGTCTAATTTTCATCTGGCTCGTTAGTCTTGATAGGAAAGTTTCTCTTACGAGCTCGGGGGCTGCCAGTAGGATCTATTTGTATTTCGGGCATGTTATGAAACGAAAACCTAAAGAGAGAAAAACGGGATTTGCGAGAGTGGGACCAAAAAGGTGTGTGTCCTTTTTATTAGACGGGGCATATGTGAAATTCTGTCTCATCAGGCGAGAAATTTCACGGTGGTTCTGGGCTGCAATTAATCTAGCGGGGAGGAAAAAAAAAAGAATCGGTAGCAGAAGAGGACATGCTGAATGTTGTCTGTTTTATCCGAGATACTTCACCTCCGTATTCTTTCCCGCATCTTAGGGTACCCTCCAATGTTCAGGCCATCGCTGGTTTTATAATCCATTCACCTGACAGTTAACTTTCCCCCTACCGTGCTCGGTTCTTTTTCTAGTGTGTTTAAGTGTTACGAGTTCAGGGATTTTTTGAGAAGCTCCGCAGTGGCAAATTATTTGAGATGCTTTGGCGGGGGTGGGGGGGGGGGGGGGGGGGGGGAGGGGTTTGATAGAATCTGTTGTATGTGAATTGTCTTTTCAGTCAATATTAAGAATGTTAACTTGCTAATACACAATCAGGTTCCATTGTCTCAGCTGAGATAATCAGATAACATAAATGAATATTGAATTCCTTTTGGCAGTTTTCTCTGGGGAATTAATCTTGATTAGTAAAATTTCCATATTTGTTTTAAGAGGTCTCTGTCCTGGTTCCCCACCCCCTCCCCCGCCCTTAAAATAGATCTCTGTATAAAAACGTGATGTTTGCACATCAGCTGGCTTGAAAGTTTTACGTGTTCTCTCCTCTCCAGACTAAGAGTGTCCGGGCTGAACCAAAGAATTAGCTTGATCATGATTTTGAATTTATGGTCACCTGCTACTTAAGTGACCATAGTAACTAATGAATGCTCTATGAATTTAAAGTGGTAATGGCCTCTGAAAGATGCAGTGTCTTGCCCATTAATTTATGAATTATGAAAATTTAATTTGTCTTTTTCATTTGGTGGATGAATGTGGCTTGTTCGAACTATTTGCTCTGAACAGAACCTTTGTGTCTTACCCGTGGAATCTGCTGCACAAATTCTGTTTTGATTTCTACCTCGCTTTTCTCCCAAGTGTTAGTTATTTCCCTTTGGAATCAAACCCAAATTGTTTTCAGCACTTGTCAACTATTGCTTAATTAAACTAAAGGAAAAAAAGAGAATTTGTAGATGATAATTTTATTGTTTGTTTCTAAGATAACTGTGTGTGTCTCCATAGCCCTGAAAACACTAGCATGTTTTCCAAAATAGCTTGTAATTAACTCCTGTTAGAGACCATACCCAGGTGATGGAGGTGTGTGGGAGGGAATATGCCAAGTTGAGAATCTTGAAACCCACCTAGGCAGCATATTTTATTGCCACGTTCGTGAACTTGAGAAGCTATCTGTGCAGATTTATTGTTTCCGGGCCTGGTTGTCATGTGCGGTATATTGCCATTTGGACTAAATTGCAGTCTGCTTGTTGTTGGCGTATTCCTAAAAGGAACTTAAATAAGGCATCGGGGCTTTTCTGGTGTTGATTTTTCTAAAGCAGTAGAACATTTACAATGGCATTTTCCCACAAGAATATATTAGATAAGTTTGCAAGATGTAATATGTTTGAGTCCTCAAGGCAGATGAACAAATAGCTTTTGAGATGAATTATTACGCTCACTGGCCCCACGAGCCATACATTCTTTAAAGAGCCCAGATCATTTAGGGCTCTGGAGTGGCATAGAATTGCTGTAACATGTGCTTTAAAGTTTTGGGAGTTGAAAGCATTCGGTATCAAAACTTAATGGACATTTTAAATAATTTTGGCTATTAAAGTTTTGTTGACTTTGTATTACTGTAGAATACCATTTTAACAAAGCATCATGCGAATAGGGGCTGATTTTTTTAAATTCTATTTTAAACCAGGGAGTTGGTTTTCATTTGGGGTGTTGTCTTCTTTGTTTTACCTTTTTCATGGTCAAATACATGCATTTAGGGTCTGTAAATTTTCTTAAATTTTTAAACAAAACTAAAAATAACGTCTTGAAAGTCAGAAGTTACCGGTAGAAAAATTGATAAATGCATTTCAAAAAGTATTCCGATTTTTTTTATTTTTTACTTATAATTCATTATTTTTAATCATAACTTTGTATGTTGATGCATTTATGGGGTTCAGGGTACTGCTTCGAAACACAATGTGAAATGTTTACATTGAACCAAAAGGCTACCGGTAAATTAAAATGAAATCTTAATTTTTTTTCTCACTTTTGCTAGTTAACCTTATTGGAAATGAGAAGTTATTCTGACTGTAAATTCCAACTTGACAAGTTAGACTTTTTGTTGGATAAGTCCTCCCAAGTTAGAATAATTGGCAAAGTACCCATGCATAATTAAACTGAAAGGAGGTCATCACTGTAAAAGTTAGAGAGGCTGTGGAGACCCCTCTGTCATCGGGCCTCGTTTTATAACTTAAGAAACTATTAGGCTCGGCGCCTGTGGCTCAAGCGGCTAAGGCGCCAGCCACATACACCTAAGGTGGCAGGTTTGAATCCCCAGCCCGGGCCGGCCAAACCACAATGATGGCTACAACCAAAATATGGCCAGGCGCTGTGGCGGGCGCCTGTAGTCCCACCTACTTGGGAGGCTGAGGCAGGAGACTCGCTTCAGCCCAGGAGTTGGAGGTTGCTGTGAGCATGATGCCATGGCACTCTACCCAGGGGGATAGCTTGAGGCTCCGTCTCAAAAAAAAAAAAAAAGAAACTATTAGAAAGGCAGCCTGTTCAGGAAGGCCCAGTGAATACAGCTTGCCCCAGACTGACACCATGTCAGGCGTTAGTTGAATCCCTAGTATGTAGCAGGATATTTTATGTATATTGCCTGTAATCATCACAGTATGATACCCCTTTTTACAGACGATGATTAGAGAGGTTGCCCATGTCACACAGGCAGTCAGTGGCAAAGCTGTGGTTTTCAAGTGTCCGTGCATGTGCATTGGTATTTTAAATTTATGTTCACATAGCGAGGGAGGAGATAGGGACCCGTGGATTAAAGTACTCTGTGAGGTGACCACCCAAGGGACTGTAACAGACTGGTCAACCTAAGGAACTAGGCCTATTGTACTGACAATTCACATGGGGTGCGTGTCCAGTCTATGAAAATTAGGTCAACTAAAGGAGGTGGTCAGTGTAGGGAGTGGTCGGTAATGAAGGGTCTACTGCATATGACAGATTTTCACGAAAAAAAACAAAACTGTGTTGTGAGCACTTAAAAAAATAAATATAGATCAGCTATTCAGGATTGATGTATGTGAAACATCATTTTATACTTGGAATTGATTCAAATTCACTGTTAGTCCGTATTTTTATCAACTATTGATAATACATTTTAATTAAAAAATTGTTTTTGTTGATAAGCAAGATGAAGCTCAAAATTGGTGAGCCCCCCCGCCCCCCCATGGGCATTTAAAGTATATTTGGAAAATGCAGCTGTAGGTAATGATAGACCAAGATAACTAACAATTTTCACCTGAATCCATGATGGTCATGAAAAGAAATTAAAGAGAAAGCTCTAAAGGAAGGGCTTTGCCTATGGTTCTTTAAGGAAAAATTAAAAAAATATTTTTTCAGGTGGGATTTCTCCGTTAATAGCACCTATTTTGGTATCAGCTGCTTTCTGAGGCCCAGAATTCATCCCCATTGGCTTTTTAGAGTGCTCATGTTGTCTTGGATCTGGGTAGAGGTAGTTTTATAATTGTGGAATCTTGTTTTTTAATTGTAATTTGCTGGATTGAGATTACTCGGGCATCTTGATGCAAGGCAGTGAACTGGGGAAACAAGACCCTTGAAAGACAAGATAAAAAGGAGATAGGATTTTCAAAATGAACCTAGTAATTAAGATTTCATGGGATCGTTTAGGATGTTTTCCACCTCACAGTGTTGGTTTTTTTTATCTCCTCCTAACAGCTATAATAACACTATATTTGGCTTGGGATGAAAGACCGCAATCTTCCCTTTTTATTTTTTACATCAATCCCCAACTTTTCATTTCTCGGTACCCCTTGTTTTTGTTTCTTACAAGTTAAGCACTCATTAAATTCTCATAAAAAGGCAGGTAATGTTTTGGCACGCACAGTGATCTGATACACTTGAGTCTAATATAACCAGCACATGATCTGATCCAGCTAGCGTGGAGAAACTCAGGGTGGTGTTTGCTGTGGAGGCTTTCTGTGTATAGACTCAGGAGACCAGATATCATCACGGAAAGCTGATGTCATTGTCCAATTTTTTTAAAGACAACAAAACTGAAACTCTCAAACGTGTTCAACAGTACTCTAAGCGTCCTTGGTCGTATTTGCATAACAATGGAAATTGTTGTGTTTTCAGCATGTTGCAAAGAGAGAAATTAATAAGTCGTGGGTGTTGTTGCTGTTCAATAGTGAACTTTACCCAAACTTAAGGGGTCATTATTTCCGTTTTATTACTGTTGGAGGATTTTGTCTTTGCAGGGGAGGGTCACAGTTTTTTCCTTTTGTTTTCGGATTAGGCCATCACAAAGAGTGAGGTATTTCTCAGTGTAATATCTGTTTTATAAAGCCGCAGAAGGAGGGTTTGGAAACGACTGATGATTTCCAGTTCATTAGCACCTGTGAGTTCTCATGCCATCCCGTTTGTTTCCTCTATCAAGGAGGGACCGAGGAATATAATGAAGCCAGCATCAGCGGTGTGCTACTTGTGTAGCTGTGCAGAAAATGTATTTTTATTTTTCCTTAAGAAACAGCTCTTGGTAAACCTCAGAGAAATGGAGCTGCACGTTCCTGGGAAAACCTATGTGGGAAACAAAAACTAATTAGAGCAGTAAATGTGATGCTCTCAGGTAATTGTAAAATAATTATTCCCCTTCAGCGGCATCACTGTGTAATTGTGCCATCCAGTACCCTCACGCTCTGACTCCAGATGTGAAGGGGTGGCCACGTCCTCCTCCTCCTCCTCCTGGGAATGTCTTTTTCATTTAGTATGAGCGTTACAGGCTTCCTAAAGGCATTCTCAAAGATAGGGGGAAGCACTTAGGGAGATTTCAAACGGCTCCTCGCTCCCCATTTGTTCTGAATCCATGACAGAAAATGGTTGCTCGAACTATTTTTATAGAAATACAATCCCAGTTATGTGGCTGAAATGCCTTGGGAGCATATTTGGGCTTTACTCTTTCGAAGTGCCGGCCTGGAGGGTTATGGACGGTCCCTTTTATGCGCCGAAGATTGTGTGACGTTCAGATACCGAGAGTGATATTTTAAAACCAGCTGATAATGTGAAATGTAAGGCTAATAAATATGTCATCATACGGCTTTCAGAATGACACAGGAGTACAAATTCGGGTATTGCTTAAATTTTAATTACTCCCTCTGAATGAATGCCTCAGAGCCAACTTACCAGCAAATCATTAGACCCCCTCCCCTCTCTTTTTTTGGCTATAGATATCTGTAAATTCAGTTTAGGTTGTACTTAGACTGAAATATTTCAGTTTCGTATTCTGTACTTTCCTATAAGGGTTTATGCGGCCTTTTGCTTAAGGTCAGATTTTAAATAAGGAAATCTATTCTGAACAGATCTGTGCCTCTTTAGGTCAGCAGCAGGGAAGGGTCACGCAGATAGAGGGCCAGTTGACCCGGCTTCCTTTCAGAGCAACAGTGCTTCAAACGTGGGGTGCATTTTAAGCCTCGATCGTCGAGGAAGTCCAAGAGGTCCGTGTCCTCAGCGGGGCTGTGTGTGGCTCTCTGTCAGAACCATGGACATCCAGCTCCCCCAGCCCAGTAGCTGCTGGGTCTGACATTTACAAGCTCAAACAAGACTGAATATTTCCTCCTTTCACAGATGAAGGTGGTGACTCACTAGTCAGAGAGAATGCAATTAACTTCAGCTGATTTATTTGACATTTTGACATAACTTTTGGACAGCTTAAAATTTTTAGTACCATAGCAGCGTAACTTCAACTTCCATTCTAAGTCTCAACTTCTATGATTTTTATGCTAAAAAGCTTGTTTTTCATGCTTTTTTCTAAAAAAAAAAAAAAAAGGTTACATAGCTTGAATTATACTCATTAAATTTTAAGGCATTAAATTCATTAAATTCTATCTCCTTTTCTGTGAATTATGTCTGTGTTTCTCTTAGCCTCCCTCTATAGCAGGAAAGTTGAATCTCATTTATGCGACATAAAGAAAGTCAGTCCTTCAGGCTAAAGAGCAAACTGTTTTATTATTTACCTGGCTTTGATTAGTAATCATAAAACGTATGTGTATACATTTGTAGGAATATATCTGAATACATATATAAATAGTTACTGAAACTAGACTTATGGGGTGGAATTCTTTTTAAAAATATCTGCTGTTAAGTTGCCTTTTTTAAAAGTTAGGAAATTGTTATACAACTTAATACTTATTAATGTCTTATTAATACTGCCATTATTAGTGAAAAATTTAAGGTTTAAGAAAAGTTTTACATGTTGGCTAAAGATGTGCTGCAGATTAGGGTTTCTGCTAGAGAAAAGTGTGAGGACTGTGTTTCAGCTCTTTTGCTGACAACCTCAGATTTCTACATGTATGAAAAGTGAAAAATACTTCACTCTGGTAATTAATCCTGCCTTGTCTTACAGGGTGGGAAGCTGAGACACTTCCCAGATTACTGGCCTCTTCTGTCCCTAAAGCAGAGTCCCCAGATTTTGGGTTGTTTCTTTTTCTCAGTTGCTATTGAGATGTTGCTACTCTGAAGGTCTTTTAGCATAAAAGTAGGAAAATGATCTTTACAGAAAAATCCGGACATTAGGTCCTGGACGAGTGTTTCCTTGTGTGGTTGCATCTGGTGCTGGCCACACCGATTTCCTTACCTCATGCTTCTTTGGTGTTGCCATCTCATGGGATCCGTGTCATTGTCCCCTGGCCTCCTGTGCCGTTGAAAGGAGTCCTTGACATTGTGACTCTCTCGTGGGAGTCCACCAAAAGTCACTGAAGATCTTAAAAAGGTGAATGTTGACTGGGTATTTAGAAGGCTCTTGGGGGGTAAACTGGTATAAACCCACTTGAACACCCAGTTCTCTCTTTGGAACTTGGAGGAAGGCATGGAGGTCAGCAGGTGAACCAAGTACAGGTTGGAAGCTGACACTTCACCTTGCCCTTGATAAATCTAAGGGAGACAGTAGAAGAGAAAGATGCACGAGAAAGCACAAAGCAGGGAAGCGTTGGGTCGAGGCTGCTGGCGACGTAATTGGTTGTACCCATTTACTTTACTTTTCACTCGTTCTTTGAACCCTTGTCTAGATTCAGTGAGGTCATAAACAGTACAGCTTTTTCTGATGTTTTCTTTTATCTTTGTCTTCCTGACTGATATATTATATGGGGAGAGAGATCTTAAAAATGGTCCCTAAAGCCCATTTTATCATCCGTTTCCTGAATCTCAAGAGAAGGGCCATGTCTGTCCATGGCGTAGCTCTCCAGATGAGAGCCTTGAGAGGACAGCAGCGTCAGTAGAGCTGGATCACGGCTCGTTGTCAATTCACGGGAGCAGCTGCCTGTTTCGGGGCACGAGACTCTATTTTGACTTCCTCCATTACAGAAGGGGTGTTGAGTTTTTGGGTTGAGCATGAGGGTGGCATATTTCAGAATGATTAACTTTATGGATGTCATTGTCTTGGCCAGCTATATTTGGCTCTGCTGCAGCTGTGTTTGCTGTGTGAAAATTGTCACCAGGAGGCCTCCGACTGCAGTTACTCACTTCAGCCCAGGCTGGTAACATCTTTGCTCACGACTCCCCTTGTCCACTCAGCCATCTTGTCTCCGTGTCGGGGCCTTAGAGAGAAAACGCACGAGTCCTTTGAGAGACCTGAATGCTGTTTAACGCGGCCAGCACCTCCACCTGAAAGCAATTTCTTAATATTAACTTGGTCCTGATAGTCCATCATAATGCCACCTGGCAGGACTTGACTCTCTTTCTCATAACAGGCCCCTATTTTCCTGACTCCTGTTCTTCCTTTTACTTCTAGCTGTCAAAGTTAACATCTGATGGATGGTGGCCTTCCTGTGTGTTCCTAGGGCACGCTGGGGTGTGTGCTCACCTCTGCTGTATTAGACCCCATGTTGGAGAAGAAACTAAGGGGCAAGGCATTTCTTTTCCCTGATGGGGCACTTGCCACGGAATTTACCTTTTAGTAAATTTAGGAAACACGTTTTCTTAGTGCAGAGATCATTTGAATTCCATTGGATCCGTGTGGGTTTTAATTTTTAACGTCCTCTTAGATGGTTTCCGGGATACTTGTCCTATGTGTCATAGAATGGAATCACTGGGGGTCCTACTTAGGGTCTCTCCCAGTGACAGGGTGGAAGGGTCGCCTTCAAGGCTAGGCGTCCTTTACTAAGCAGGCATCTTTTGAGAATCCCTGGCTTGTGCTCTGATTTCTTCCATGCCTCCTTCGGGTCTCAGTTGACTTGTCAAGATTCCTCATCGAGAAAGTAAGGGTCATAAAATACGCTGCTTTGCTTCTCTGTCCCACGGTATATTATTGTCAGGCTAATGTTGGGGAAAGAAATGACAGCCTAAATATTTTATAGCTTCTTGGTTCTTAAAACTGACTACAAATTCACCTGTGTCTCCTGGGGGACTCGAATGTGTTGGCACCTGATTACCACGCAACAGTTAATGTTTCTTCCTCGGAACATTCGTGCTTTTAACTGCAGCAAAGGCCCATGAAGCAGTGTCGCTCCCACAGGAACTTTCAGAAAATACTCAGTCCCCAGGACAGTGCCAGGATGGCTGATCCTCCCCTGCTTTCTGCAGGATGATTGAGAAGTTAAAATGTTGTCCATGTTCCAACTGTGGACTCAAGGTCATACCTTCCATCCTGGGATGGGGTGAAACAAAGGCGGTATTTCCATCCGCTATTCCCACATGGGCATTCTGAAAATCCCATCTCTGTGTCCCCTGAAACAGACACTGATTTTCCTGGGGGAAAAGAAGCAACCGCACAAGACGAAGGTTGGTCCTGACATAATGGGAGTCCTAACCCGAGGGGAAACTCAGCCATTGAGGAAACTGTCAATCATGTAAGTGTGAGGGCGGGCACTGTAGACCCTGTGGCCTCACTGGGTGCTCAGGACACCTGGAGAGCACAGGTGCATCTGCCTTTTGGGGGTGGAAATGACCTGTAGGAGGAATCAGATACTTTGTTTCCACGATGTAAGGTGCACAGGGTTAAGGTGAGGGATCTAACCTGTATGTTATCCCTTGCATCAGGGATGCCTCCTAGTTACTCTGTTTGTGTGGTTAATAAATGAGCATTTCTTTCTCCTGACATAGTTGATGGGGTCCTCAGAACCCTAAGAGATCAGAGCTGCCACCGTAGAGGGTCAGACAATTAAGTTCACGAACTCATCCCAGAGGAAGTGCTCCAAAGCTCTTTGCTGAGTGCCACTATGGTCCCCTTCGAAGTACTCCCCCTACGCACCAATACTAGTGCCTAGTCCATCCTTCAAAGCAATTTTGGAAGTCTTTCTGGAATGGCCATCAGCGCTGTCATCCTATGGGGCCTGGCAGGTAAGTTCACGAACTCTCTCTGGAAGAATGGCTTTGGAAGGTGCACTAGGCACTGGCATTAAGGCGTGGCCTTCCCCAGGGGAGTCCTTCAAAGGTGGACATAGTGGTATCCAGCAGTGAGGTATGTACATGGCACTTTTTCTAGGATGAGTGGGATGAGTTTGTGAACTCGTCAGACCTTATATAGTGTGAGGATCTGCTTCTACTCCTGTGATTCACTTGACTTTTTACGATTGACCATGACCAAGTGCTGTCTGGAAGCCTAAAGCCTTGGTGTGTGGATCCATTGGTGGAGGAGTATCCTTCATGTTGGAGCACGGGAACACTTGGCATCTGTTATGGCGAAGACCATGATGTTGACAGTGGAGGGATTCTCCAGGCTATGAACGTGACCTCCCCGATGCAGAATCTCTTGCTTCACGTAACAGAGCACTTTGCATCGGGGTGACCCAGGGGACATGGCTGGAGGTGGGGGGAGTGGGACTTTGGCAATATTGGAGATAACTGCTGTTTCTAAGATTTTTGGAAAGGAAACTGGGTCTGTGGCTGAAAGCTGGCAAGATCTCTGGAGTTGGGGGCCAGACAGATACTACAAATGTTTCTGTGCTTTGGAGTCAGCATATTCTATCTTACCAGTTCCAAAGAAGGCTAATTAACTTTATAGGGAGACTTTCAGTCAGGCCAAGGTTTTGTGGCCAGGCATTATAAAAAGTGACCAAAATTGGGCTTTTGTCAGCCTCAGGAGCCGTGTGATGACCTGCCTTTATCTTACCTCTGTCTCGTTTTCCTGGTCTACTTAAGGACATGCTACTTTGGGTCCAAAGTTATTTCTTATTTTCAATATAACAATAATTCAGACCCAGAAGCCAAAAAATGTTTCCTAGTATCAGCCAGATTAACTCCTTGACACACATATGCTGCTTTTTTTGGTGTGTGTTTCTTTTAATTCTGATTATTTTCTGCAGTATTTTATGATATTAGTTCTTAATTTAGGATATACACGGGCCAGCAGTCAGGCTAAGGAATTTGTCTGTTATCAGTAATCTTTGGAAAAATTTTGCTCAGTAATTTGTGTACATTTCCGTTTTGCAAATGAAGATGGGGGGTTGTATAAAGTGGTCGTATGGATAACCCAAGCGTGTACTTGAGTCTGTCACTTCCAAACCTTAGGTCTTTCTGTTAGATCCCTAGAAGTTTGGCTCCTGGAGGGTGCTTGTAAGTCTTTTTAGGGATTCTTAGGTATAAAACGGTTGGAAGTCCAAATAGGTTGGCAGACTGGCAGCTGAATATTTTGAGTGTGAGATAGAGATTTTTACCTGTGACCCAACAGTTTTCTGGTTTATTATATGCTCTTTCATGTAAATTGCTTTATCTTGGTTTTATTTCACAGCCAGACTGATTTCCGAGTGGTAAGAAGTGAGTCAGTGGAAAGGGGCCCCAGAGCTGTGTCAAGATCTCTTAATGCCTGAGGCAGTATTTTACTTGCTGCTGAGATAAGGATACAATTAACATGGAAAGCTGAGGTGGATACTTAACTCTTCATTGATGATAACAGTATATTTTATGGAGCCGTTTCTTGGGAGGATTTCATTAGATACCTGGAATTTCCCCCATCTACTTCCCACTTTTTAATTTGTGCATCTGATTTGGGTTAACTCTTGGCCTTCCGCGGGGTTTCCGATCGCCCTCAGTACACCTTTTCATCAATTAGAAGTCGTTTCTCAGGCGGCTTTCAGCCTCGGTCCCTCTCGGGTGGTGACCTTCATGCATTCTTCCTACACCTGCATCCATTTTGACCCCCTTCTTCATAAGTAGGTCACGTAAGTAGGCGGTAGAGTAAGTGAGCCTCCAAGCAAGATGACAATGGATTTTAGGTAATTGGCAGTCATGACCAGCTCACAACGGTACCTGGTCCTTTTCAAGTGTCCTTACACTTTCAGCCTCTCTTAGCCTTGTGATCAAGTGCATAATAATTTGATTGACTTGGGGCTTTGAGCAAATCAGGAATTTCTGTCTCATGTGAAGACACCCAATGGAAAGGAAGGGGTAACAGTATAGTTAGGAGAATTCGAGCATGGGTGGGTCTAACCCACAAACCATCTCATACCCAATATTAGCTTGTCGAAATGCCTTTACTCTTGGCAGGCAGAACCTAAGAGGATGTGATTTGAGTGGAGTTTTCATGCCCTGTGTGCTTATTGTATTCTTGCTACTGATGCAAACATTATCTGTAATTACATTTTCAAGTGACTGAAAATTGCAGGCTTTGTTGAACAAAAATACAGCCAAAGAATGGAATGTATATCCACTCCACCCTCATTATAAGGCTTTCAGAAGTCTGACTGTAAGTCCCAATACCATGGCTCTCGACAACATGATACCAACTCCGTTCTCAGATATTTGAACACTCGGTCACAGTGCCGGGTTCCCAGCGATCACATAATGGGAGGAAAACGCTATTACTCTGTTAGCGCTCCGTTGGCTCCGTTGTTGACTCCCAGTGGCACCTCCTCTCACGAGTCCTCTGTTTTCAGGTCATAAGACAAGAAACCACAGTTTGATTCAGAGCCAAGCCTGTCGGGCAAAATCAAGAAAGTCGGTTGAGGAAAAAACACTCTGCTGGTGCTTCCCGGGGCAGGGACGGCTGCATCTCTGTGACAGCATGTCAGCTGCCCATCCCACAACCCTACATGGGCTCAGTAGAAAAAGAGAAAAATGCTTCCCAGAGCACCTCCTGTGTCAGACCCCTCCAGTGTCCTCAGACCCGAGCCATGGTACTGGGAAACCTTCCCGGCCAACTTGACTCCTCTAGGCACACGGTACAACTCTCTTTCTAATTTCAGAGCCATTTGGCATGAAGTAGCATGTTATGGCTTAGTACCTAGCTCATTGTTGCGTATCGTTATAAAATTCAGAGAACTATTTAATGAAATACCTGTTCCTTTGGTTTTGGATGGAAAGCTGATGGGAGAAGTTACGATGACATCGTTGTTTTTTTTGTTTGTTTGTTCGTTTTTAAGATTTTTAAATTTATGGTCAGTGACAGTGTTGGGCAGTGTTGTAAATCATCTTCCAGGCCCTAGTAGAGTTTAAGCTCTTTGAAAAACTAAAACATTTACTGGGACGACTTTACTCAAAATAGAAGCAGAACAAATACTTATTTTGCTCAGAATACCCATAGACTGTTCCCGATTCTCTTGCGTCTGATGTTGGGGCAAATATACCGTCACATAAATGTTCATTGTGCTATAACTGTAGAGAGTTGGATGCCCTCTAATCTGTTGTCATCTTTTCTAAAATAAATAATAAACTCCAAATGTACATGGGTTTTGGACAGATCATCTAGTGCTATAATAGATGAAGGTTACCAGTTCAGTATTTTCAACATCATTCATGGAGCTGAAGTAAGATAACTTTGGGGTCATAGTAAAAAGCTTTTGATGGAATACAACACATCAACGAGAGTTTTTTTCATTTTTCTGGGTAAGTGAATTATTGCAGCCTTTTGAAGCAGGGCTCTGCAGTGAAAATTCCAAGACATAAAGCAGTCTCCATAATATAATATAACCGCCCAGTTGTAAGGTATGAATGAGGGCGTCTTAATTTGTGTATTTCGTGAGTTCTGTCTGTGAATTACAAATACTCCGTCTCAATGTGCAGGGCACTTTTTTACTGGGTATGTGTGTTTATGCCTCTGACAAAGTGCCCGGGCTTTTGATAGCTTGGATTCTTAGCCAATCAGCAGAACCAACTTTAAGAAATGTAATTAGCCTAGAACCAAAGTAAATTAGCTTTTAAAGTTATCTAATTCTCTGGGTTTCTTGTGAGCCTCCACAGTAGCTAATCGATTCCAGTGTGGTACTGTAAACACAGGGTAGGTCAGAAACTTGTGGCCGTTGTACAGTTTGTACTGCAGATTCAATAGTTAAAATTAAGTAGAACAACTGAGGATTTTAGGACTCGAGTCACCACTAACCTATTCAGCCAAACTGATGAGTTGTGGTGTCATCATGTGGCAACAACTTAAACATTTTCTGTACTGAAGTCTTTTTTTCCCATTAATCTAAAATGTCTACCAGTGAACAAGAGTTTATCTTAAACATCATTTTTAACACAAATACTCAGTTTCAAAGTCTCATAGTGTGCTGGCTGGTTGTTGGCTGTTCTAGGTGTTAACAAAATTTGATAAAGTGAAATTTCAAGCATTCAATATTTGATGACTCTGAGCTTTGACTATTCTGTTGACTTTGCCCGTTTCTTCTTCAGGTCAATGCTACTTTAAAACAAAGATAGATCTGTACTTTTGTGATGTTCGAGGGTATAGTGGGTTAATAAAGGATTTTCTTGTTGAGACACAAGAATTTCACTGTTCCGACTTTCTAAAGACCTATATTCCTCACCCTGGTGATCAGATGGGGTAAATAGTCTAACCGTGGCTCATTTTTTTTTCTTCTGTTGCGTCTACATCACTCCTAAATTTCTTGAAAACGTCTCATGAGTTCTTTATTACTGAGAACACTGGAGGAAACAGTCATTTAGAGGAAACATGTATGTACATTAGTATTAGAATTTCATGATCTTGGCCATTTGGATTGTAGGATGCAATTAGCTCATAATGGGGGAAAATTTAACAAATTTATCAACACTAGTGATAATACAGTGCTTTCCCATCAGAAAAAGCTACAGTGGTAGCAGTGCCCTACTCAGCGAGGCCAGGATGGATCTGGTAGGAGGCATAAGTCCGACTCTCTGCTTCATGAACTTCACATAGAAAACTTCTTTAATTCACACCGGATAGAGAATCTTGAGAACAAGTGAGCACAGATCAGTTTGAAAACAAGAAGATGGGCTCGGCGCCTGTGGCTCAAGTGGCTAAGGCGCCAGCCACATACACCTAAGGTGGTAGGTTCAAATCCAGCCTGGGCCACCAAAACAACAATGATGGCTGCAACCAAAAAAACAAAAGCTATCCGGGCGTTGTGGCGGGCGCCTGTGGTCCCAGCTACTTGGGAGGCGGAGGCAGGAGACTCGCTTGAGCCCAGGAGTTGGAGGTTGCTGTGAGCTGTGATGCTACGGCACTCTACCCAGGGGGACAACTTGAGACTCTGTCTCAAAAAAAAAAAAGAAAAAGAAAAAGAAAACAAGAAGATGGAGCTAGCAGTGACTCAGCATTCCATGTATGACCCCCACACTTGTTTTCATGCTCTTGGGTGTCAAGGTACAGGGAATATGTGACCTGTTTTGCTGAGATGCTCCCAATTTACGCCTGTCACTCTAGCATCACCATGAATCGTGTCCCCCTGTACCCTGAAAAGTGCCCCAGTTTGGATCAATTACATGGTTCCCCTTCTCACATCTGATGCTCTGCCTCCAGCTTTCTTAAATATAAATATGTGTACCAGGTTTTAAAAGTCTGTCTGGGGGATTACCCCAAACACTTTCCACCAAAAAAATGATGATTAATGCTTTTAAACCTTCAGGAAAATAAATTTTTAGCCTCTCTTTCTCCAACTCAGTTTCTGACCTAAATCCTTATAAATAGTAGAAAAGTTGTTTAGCAAAATTTAACCAACGTTTACTCGGTGTTTCTAACGTATTAGCACCTGGTTTGGGGCACTCAGCGATGTGCTAGTTCATTCACTTCCGATTTCTTCCCACTCAAATGGCTTGCGCTAGAAATTACTCCCTGTAGCCTCTGTGAACACCTAGGTTCAGCCTCGGTGGCCCCTGAGATGAGACTTTCAGGGGAAACCCTTCTGTTCAATTCAGTTAAATTAATAACTTTTCCCCAGTCTGGAAAGCTCAAATAGGAAACTCAGATACTTCTGATGACTTTCAACCAAAGCGTGACCAGAGCCACAAAATGATCTGATGACGTCCCGGCTTTGTCTGTTCTCAACGCTGCCTTTTGTGAGACAGGGGAGAGTTCAGGCAAGGTGTAATGACCCCAGGGTGCCCAGGTAGACTCAGGAATTGCGGATCACTGAAATGCGTTGTTTTCACTCCATGATGCTAATTACTCTTTCTCATCCAGTGCTAGAGTTTCAGGAGATGGGTGAAATGTGTGTGTTTAAAATTGATCTCCTGATTTTTACATTTATACCCAGCTGTTTGTTATTCAGTTCAGCCATCAGCATCTGAGTCTCAATGGACCATGTAATGTGCAGCTGTAGCCAGATGTAACGCTTTCCCTCCCTAAATGTTTCTGTCAGAAGCTTAGAGAGGCAGGCTAAAAACTGCTGATAACCGCGTAGCCTGCATTAATTTACCCTGTGGAGCTACACAAATTCTGCTTGGCAATTTTATTTCATGACCAACAAGCAGAGCAATGTTTGTGATCTCCATCCCCGGTAGTAATGTTGACACTGTATGTATCAAGTGTATCTGCACTGATATGAAAGGTACTTGTACCGTTAATTCAAACCGCAGGAAGCTGTCTGATCTGCATGTATAAATACTTGGGAAGGCAGGTCGTGCTCAAGAAGCGTCAGCCAGGATTCAAATCAGACCTCTGCCTGGATTAACAGAGGTCCATAAACTAGTCTCCTAAACCAAGAATTTCTTAGGAAAAATAAATTTAGGATCGTTCTTCTTCGGCCTATAGGCAAAGCTTGATTCTAATTTGCATTTGTTATTCAAATCTGTGTTTTCTTTTGTATTCGTATGATGTATCTTTGTTTAGAGGCCAAAGCTTCTCCTAAATTTAATTACTTCCCTTGGAGGGTTTAAATTGAGGGCAGCGTCTATTAATTGTTAATCACTTTCCTCTGCCTGTACACAGTAAAGGTACAGCTACTAATTGAAGGTAGGTTCTGCCCAAGGACAAGAAGCTTCTCCAGTCTCGGTGTTTACCTTTCTTTGGGGACAGATTTTTATTTCTCTAATCTTACCTTCACTAAACACAGAAGTGGACAGGCACTGATACGTCGCCCATTGCTGCGATCCGGTGTTGCAGAGCAGGAGAGATAAATGGGATCATCTTTGGCTCCGTGTTGCCATCTGGTGGTTTCTTGATCTCTTCAGTCTCCTTAGACCAGTCTCTGATGGGAAGACGATACCCCTGCGTCTGTTGCATTTCGAGTTTTATCCCCAGATCCTTCTGGGAATTTGCAGATGGCCTTCTTGCTCCTGGAGGACAAGGAGGACACATCATTATGGCCTGGGAGCCTTTTGTCATTAAGGTGTTTATTGCTGGTCTTTTATATATTTGGCAGCTTTGACTGTCTTCTTAAAATCTTATTGCGGGTCTTTTATATATGTTTGGCAGTTTGACTATCTTCTTAAAATCCTTCTGTTGGATCTGGGATGCATGGTTCTTTCTCCCTTTTTTGCTGGTCTTCACTGCTCCTCCCACCTCTGGACGGTGGGTTCCTGCCCTCGCTCCCAGCTTGCCCTTCTCAAGCTGCCATTTCTACAGAGCTTACATCCTCCACTGCCATGCGTATTCTAATTGAGGAGGGGAGCTGTGTCTCAACATTTAATATTTTTCTACGAATGGCTCTTATATTCTACGATCCTAAAATTTTAAATTTCATGAAAAATTACAAAGAGAGAGAGCAAGAAAAAATTGGGCTGTAGGTTGACTTAACGAGCAGCGGTAAACTGAAAAGCTTGAGATTGTCTTATTACTGGAAAGCTTAGATTTATGGCAAAAGAAAGTGATTTTAGTTTGCAGTTTTTATTAGATTTGGTGAGGAACAAAATAAAGTTCTGTCGTCCCTAGAAGTCCGACCAGGTAGTAGCCTTGTTCAATTATAAACCTACCATCTCTGCTAGTAACAACAGGCGGGGGGCCAAAGCCCGCTTGGGAGGTGCTGTGGGCACAGATCAGTGTTCCAGAGGACCTCTCAGCCTCATTTGAGAAATGACTTCCCTTTTTTCCATCTGCAGCTTGGCTTCCCTTTGTGGAGTCTTCTTGCGTAGCCTCTGGCCTATATTCTTAAGAGAAAAATGCTTCTATTCTTAGAAGGTGTCTAAGGTGGTTCTCGCCGTATTGCATCGCCCAGTTGTGCCGGTAGAGGTATGTGGTGTGTGAAATTGAATGGTATTTCACACGGCGGTGCTTATTAAGTTATTGATACAGGATGGTTGTCGACTTAAGCAAAGTATGAAGTTAATCCTATTAGAAAGTGATTACTCGTCTACCCAAATACATCAAAAGGGTTGTAGCTGGGGCACTGGGACAGCAGGAATTTTGACAGGATTTCTATTGTCAGTGAGATACTATGCAGTACACAGCTATAAAAATGATTCTGGAGTGAATCTCGGCATATGCATTTCAGCACTGATTCTGTACACCCTACACACACTACAAAAGAGGGTGGGATAAACACTCTCAAGGATTACAATATCACCTTAGTATGAATATCCCATCTAAAGGCATTTTAATATTTGGAAGCCCCATCTCTGATCTTAAAAATCATGATAATTATTTCAGATTATACTGGTTGAGTCCATTTTTATTGAAATATTTCTGGCAACAGTGAAGCTCCCTTACTAAACATGCTTTTGGAATTAAGAATTGTGTTCTGAGTTCTTCAGGAGAGAGCAGAGAGAGGGCCTTGGGTCGGAAGCCAGCTGTCTTGTTTTTTTATTGCCCCCTAAGCTGAGTGCCCCTGGGCATCCACCGCCTCCTACCTGTGTGTACCCGCCCGGCAGGCCACCGCAGGAGCTCTCACAGTGCTGAGAGTGGAGTGGCTACATCTTTGGAGTCTGTGCAGTTGCTCTTGTTAGCCTGGAGGACTCTGAGAGCTCAAACCCAGGTGAAGTGAGCCCTGGGGACGCAAAATGAGAAAGGGAGGAAAATGGAGAACTCATTGCTGATCCTGAAATGAACCGATCAGATGCCCATGGACCACTTTCCATTTGCAGGATTTGGAGTGTCAATACAGAAACCTCATCACAGCCAACATAGGACTCCCTGAAATATTCTGACCTACCTCTTCTGCTAACTGTGTGAACTTGGACTCGAAGGGCAGGGAGCTCTGTAGTCACTGGGTGGACTAAAATGGCAGCACGTGTACTATGGACTCACTTCCAGAAAACAGCTCGGTCCTTATTTCCCTACATGCACTTTTTGTTCCTTTCAAATGCTTTATGTGCTTCCAGTGCTGCTCTGTTGAAGAAAATTTTTGTGTTGTAGTTTCTTTTTACAATTAGGTTTCAAGCCACTCACTTGAGGACAGGTTTAAGTGTACTTCATAACTTTGGTCATTGAAGTAGGAACTTACCTACCAGTTTTTAAGGCTAGTTTCATTAAAAGATAAGAAATAGGCCAGGTGCACTGGCTCACTCCTTAATCTCAGCACTCTGGGAGGCTGCAGTAGGTGGATTCCTTGAGCTCAGGCGTTTGAGACCAGCCTGAGAAAGAGACTCTGTCTCTACTAAAAATAGAAAAACTAGCTGGATGTTGTAGCAGACTCCTAAGGTCTCAGCTATGGGGAGACTGAGGCAAGAGAATTGCTCAAGGAAAAGAGTTTGAGGTGGTTGTGAGCTACAATGGCCGAGTACTACACTCCGTCTCAAAAAAATAATTATATATCAATCCCACTTTTGTAAATTCAGATGCCACAGGAGAAACTTGAGCTTGTGGTGCAGATAGATATGTTATTAAATCCAGATGACTTTGGGATGTGTGGTGGTAGATGTCAGGAAGGGGTTGAATGGCTTGGGGTATTACAGGTTTCCTTTCATCAAGCTAATTATTACCTACAAAAGGTGTTGGTGGTCTTTATGTGGGCCATGGCCAGTGGATTTTTAATCAAAGACTTCCTTTTTTCAGGGAGTTCAGTGTGCCTTAGGAAAATGGTAAATTTTGAGAAATTTTTAAATTTTCATGTCATTGGTAATGGGACTACATGATTCCAAGGGAAGGCAGGACAAGAAGTTGAAGATTCATTCTCATGGCGGTGCACTCCCAAAGGGCAGGGAGGTGTTTATGTATCTGACCGGGTCTTCACAGGGTTCTCTAGCTGAATTGGCTCCAACAATATGGAAATAATTCAAAATGAGCATTAATAAGATGTAGACACCAGTGTTTTGGAGAAGCAGCAAAACAGGTTCTCTGTTATGTAAACATCCCATCTTCTGTTTAATAACTGATAAGATCTTAATCTCCTTTAATAGCATTTTTACATCTGATAAATCGCATCATACAATAAAAGTAACAAGTAGTTTATAGACACTTTAAAGGTGTAATTGGTATGGAATTTTAATTATGGAGCAGTAGAATTCTGAGCCACCAGGAAAAACCTATTTTATGCTGTATTTTCTGGGTAGCAACTTATTTTGTTGCAGTTATTGGTTCTGGTCTGCGTGGTTGCTCCATTTCCTCTATATAATGATTTGAGTTGTTGTTCCTCGGTTCAGCAAATACGGGTTCAGTAAATACTTTTAAATACCTACGTGTGTGCCAGGTACCATTCAAGGTTCAGGGAAACTCATGATTTAATTTAAAAAAGGTCAGGGAAACTCCGTGTCCTCACAGTTACACGTGTTTACACGCTCAGTGTTAATAGAGAAGATTGTTTCTTATTTCTCTTTTATTTTGTGAGTTCTCCACTTCCAACCATTTCAGGCTTCTGGTTTTTGGACTTTTCCATCATTCAGGCCTGCATTAGGCCTCTGTTGAACTCTGTCTTTGTGAGCAGCTATTAAAGCCACTGCTCGGGCCTCCTGACACTAACAGTGTCTTAGGCTGGTTGCGCTGCTGGAACAAAACATTGTAGACTGGGTGGCTTAAATTACAGGCAGTTCTGGAGAGTGGGAAGTCCAAGAATAACCTGCTAGCAGATTGGGTTCTTGGGGAGGGCTCTTTGTGGTCTATAGACAGCTGGTTTCTGTGTCCTCTTCCTAATGAGGGCCTACTCCCATCCTGGGGCGCTACCTATCTGCCTTCAGCTATGCCTCATCACCTCCCACTGGCCCCACGTCCTAGTGCCATCATGTTGGGGGTCAGGGCTTCAACATGGGCATGTTTTCCCCTTGTATGTGTATACCACAGTGTATTCCTTCATTTGTGTTTTGGTGGCCATCAAGGGTTTTGTGGCTGGTACAAACGATGATACTATGAACATTTATGCATAAGTTTTTGTGTGCACATTTAATTCTCCTGGGTGTCATGCCTGGGAATGGGATTGCTGGCTCGTGTAAGTTTTGAAGAACATTCAAACGGTTCTTTAAAGTGACTGCTCAGTTTTGTCTTCCCATCAGCAAGGTACGGGGTTCCCGTTCCTCCACATCCTTGTCAACACTTATTACTGTCTGTCCCAGTGGCATTGTCAGTTACGCTTGTTTATAGATGAAAAGGGTGGGATTCAGAAGGTAAGAACCAAACCAGAGGGTCTTAGGCAGCTCCAGGGTAGAATTCTTGTCTCCTGGCTCATATTCATCATTCTTTCTGCGTTTCAGGACAGCTGGGTGAGCACGAAAAACATGAGAACACAAGTGTCCTGGAATTATCTATTTTTATTTTCTCGTAGGGGTAGAGCATTTGGTTTTTCCTGATCTGTGATGATAGACAGTTGTATGTCTCTACCTTCAGCCTCTTCTTTGAACGCAGGCCTTGACTGATGGCTTACGTGACTCCCTCTAGCCTGTTGGGCACCTCCAGCTTTGCGTTCGACACTGAGCCCGTGAACCTCTCTCTCTGCCTCACTAAATGGGTGCCGGCTGCCCCAGGCAGCGCCTCGTGTCTCAACTTCTCTTTCTCCCGTTCTCCACACCCAGGCCCTCTGCAGCCTGTGGGTTCTGTGATCCACACACGTTTGCTGACCACTTCCTTCCCACAATCCTGACCAAGCCACATGTGTCTCACCTGGACTTCAGCTCAAGTTCAGATCCCCCAGTGGCTTCCTTTCAAGCCTAGAAGGAAATCCAGCCTCCTAAAATACCCTAAGCCCCGGCTCCCCCCTTCTCCAGTCCCACTTGCTTGGCTGTTCCGTGACAAGGCCAGCATGCCCTCCTGTCAGATTCTTGGCATTTGCTCTGCCCTGGACCCTCTTCCCCCAGCTATTGGTACCAACTTGCTTCTTCACTGTTTTTTAAGATGCCACTTACATGTCACCTCATCAGGAGGCTGCTCTGACCACCATATCAAAAATAGCAATTCTGTCCTCTTTCCTTACCTTACTTTGCCCCCTGATGACATGTTTTAATGTTTAATAAAGTATTAAATATTTATTTGCTCGTTTGTTTATTTCTGTCTACTGGGATGTAAGGCAGCAGGCTTTGTCTCTCTGCTTTTCTGCTATATCCGCGTGCCCTGGAATGCCGCTTGGCACATACAGGCTAGCCAGTAAATTACTGTTAAACGAACAGTTCATTTTATTTTCTTCCTGGCATACTCAGAACCTTTTTGCTGTCACCCCTTTCAGGTGAGCTTTTAATTCAATTTTTCGTATTTTGCAGAAAGACTGCCGTCTATTCTGTGTGTACGTTCTTCTGTAGACCTGTTTCTTCATATGTAAATTTGCAATAAGTGTTGGGCAGGTGCTTTGAGACCTCATTTGAAAAATGTTCCCCCAAACCCAAGTGCCAGAGATTATGATAGCAATATTGCCATTTTTTTATTACTCAATCTGGTTTTAATACATTATAACAGTGTGGACCCTATTAGCCAAGTACATGATAATAGCCTCTTACTGTAATACCCTAGGATATAATATTATAATGTAATAATATCTTCTTATTGTGGTTCTACTAATAAGGATCTCACTTATATACTCAGCTCTTGGAGTTTTATAATAAATAATCCAAGGGCAAGAACCTGCTGTTGAGAGTCTTATCTGATCCCACAATAGCAAAACAGACACCAACAGAGTATGTCCATTTATTTGATTCAGACGTTCATCGCTTGATGTATTCTTCATACTGCGTTGCCCGTTGTCACCTAAAATTCCGGATTGTTGCCTGTTTATTCCATTTTATGCAGTAGCTAAAACTAAGGCTAATATTAACTCTGGGGAAGGTAATTTTCCAATTACCAGTACACTAAATAATTCAAGAGGATATGACGTAGAGAACGTGGGCTCTGTGGTCAGGTTTACCTAAGGCTGGGTCTTAACGTCAGGCTTGAACACAGCAGATGACTATGAATCTTGAGCTTTCTAATCCTTAATACCCTTACAGGTAAAATAGAGTGACTTACTGTAGCTACCTGGAAAGGTTGTGTGAGAACTGAGATGATTTATGTAAAATACCTGGCATGTCATGAAATGCTCAATAAATGTTAACTACAGTTATTACTACTGTTATTATTTTAAAATGTTTGAGCACCACGTGTGAAGGAGTATTCTTTGGCAGGGTGTAGGCAGAATGACTGTCAGGTAGAGGGTAGTAAAGGGCTTTTAGTAGGGCAGTAAAATGCAAATGTGTGTGACCTCTGCTGTTTGCCCCCGTTTTTTATTGTATATCATTCAGTTCGGTGAAAACAAGAACCGGGCCTGCTGCTAATCGCAACATAACACATATAACACAGATAGAGACCTCCCTTAAGGTGCCATGTATGTTTATAGCCTACTCAAGGAGCACAAATGGATCTTTCTATAGTACACAATCTGGCTGGGACACTCAGAATACCCATTAGATCGTGCGCTCATTTAGTTGGTATCATGGAAGTTCATGTTCTTTCCTCTTTTTATCTAAGCCTCTGGGAGTAGAGGTGACAGAAAATAGAATTTAACATGCTCAGTGTTTGTTTATAAAGGCAGCGACTCGATCGTACGGCATTTGAACATTCAGGGAGCCTAACTGAGCTCTCTCCACTTCCCAGCTCCATTTTATTTTCAGTGTTTTTCTGCCTCCCCAACTAGGCCATATGCCAGTGGTTCTCAGAATCACTGCGGGGCTTGTTTAAAAGCACCAAATGCTGGGCCCATCCTGAGACTTTCTGATTCAGTGGGTCGGAGGTAGAGCTGAGAATCTGCATTTCTAACAGGTTCCCGGGTGGTGCTGATGTGTTGGTGGGGAAAGCACAGGTTTCCCACCACTGCTGTATGCAAGCTGGGTCTCCCCAGAGCATTTGGCCCCGAGTCGGCACAGAGTAGGCACTCAATAAATACTTGTTGGTTCACTGCTTTTGATGACACTGAAATGAAATATAAAGGGGAGATAAAGTATATTAAGGTTCTCATTAGGCAGACTGCCTGGTTCTCATTAAGACTGTCCTGAATTCTTTTATGTCCTGGGCATGCGGGCTCAGTGCTAATTTTCATGGCTTCTGTGGTCCCTGAAGTACCATCTTTTTCATCTCCTGCAAGGTTCTCCTCATTTACCCTTTCCTTTCTCGACTCATTTCAGACAGACACTAATAATAGCCAGCAGAACCCTCAGGACTAATACGTGAAGGAGAATTCTTCTACCTCCCAAAGAGTTTTCATAAATCCCTTATCCTTAATCTCATTTCACTCTGTCTCTCCTCCCAGTTAACATACAGCCAAAGCCCTTGGCTTGTGGCTTCATTTTCTAAAATTTTAAATTTGATTGAAACTGCCGCTGCTAAGCTAACATTTGATTGAGTCACTGGGGAGAAGAAGATTTATAGAGAAGGGGTGGAAAACAAATTGGACTGGTAGAGGAAGCATTGTTTGGAGTTATTATACTGCCAAACACATTGTTTATTTCCCTAACATTTTTCTGGAGTGTGAGCACTTGGCTATTTCTTCACCAGAAAAGAATCTGGGGGTGGTGGTGGTGGTGGTTTTGCTCATCCTTCAAACTCTTCCTGTTTAGGCATTTTAGAGGGAAGTGATGTTTTCCTTCATTAAAACGGATAAAAGCCATCTCTGTAAGTTTCCCTTTCCACTGACCGATTACTAGTCATAGAAAATTCTATAGAGATATTAAAGACCCATAAGTATCTTTTTCACGGAATTTCTGAGTATAATTTTCAGTTTTTGTCTCCAGCCAATGCAAGTTCAGTTCTTAGATCAGTGTTTTCCAAAATAGATTCCATGGAATACTTAGGAGGCCATCATGTGGATTAAACGGACTCCATGGCAGACATAAAGCTTATCCTCCATGGCTTTAAACGAGGGTAAATGGGCGACTTTAACTCTTTCAATCAGGAGTATCAGATCTTTAACATGGCTATTTTGCATCGTGGGTGAGGAAGGGAGAGTTTCAGAGTCTATGTAACCTGGAACACATAGGGAACCTTCCAACCTGTGTTCTGCAAAACAGACTTTTGAGATGGACTGCCCCAAGTCCTTACATTGCATCATCACCTTTGGTTTCGAACGAAGCCTCAGAGGTAGAAAGCTCTAGACAGGAAACTCATTTCTTTTTAGAAGAGTTAAAGTAGGGAAGATACCAGTTTGTGCAGTAGTTCTGTTACCGCTTCAGACTTCAGTGCCTTTCCTGATAGTCGATTACAGACAGACTCAATGTTTCCGGGATAAAGCTATTTTCATTCTATATTGTGTACATTCAGAAAAAAATTGCACTGTCTAATTAACCCAGCATGGTGTTCTTGTCAGAAGCACTTCAAGGATGAAATACTGTGGGACGATCAGTTTTTTCCCTTCCCAAATGTCCACTTTGAAATTAGGGAAAGTTCAGCTAAACAAAACTCAGTCGTTCATGATTTAAAGAAGCCCGTGGAGCCATGTGTCCAAACATAAGGACTGTCCCCTCACTCTGTCTCCCCCCGACACTCCCGAGGGCGGTATTCCAGTTAGCAATACTCCACCTGTAATGTCACCTATCCCAGTCCCTAGAAAATGTCAGAGTACAGTCGGAACTGTGGAGGCCATTAATCTTGGTGACAGTGTCACAGGAAAGAGTAGCATTTTATAGCTGCAGGTTGTTAACAATAACAATAGAAAAGTTGACCTTTTTTTCTCTTTGCATTTAGGCTCTTATCCTTTTTTTAAAAATGGGCAATGAACAGAATACGCATTTTTAGCTATTTCAATATTGCATATATGAAAGCGGTGAAAGTTGAAACCAAAGATACGCTTTATAATCAGATCATTGGATTCCTGAACTTAAGGTTTTCTCAGTTACCTTGTTTAGTTTTCAGCTTTTAATTCCAGGGCGGTAATTATAGTGAATGTTATGGTACCACCAGTCCTCATTTTCTATCTCATCGCACCTCTGCCCTCCGTGTAAGGAATATTGGCATTGGGAACGGGTAGATTCACCCTCGTTTGACAGCAGTATTAGCTTGTTGAGATCCACCGAGCTGAGAAAACACATCCATAACACACCTAAGGCAGACTTTAATAACACCGTCTTCCTCTCCTCTTCTCTTGAGGGGCAATCCAAACTTTTTAACTTGACACAGTACAGAGCCCTGTCATCTTCTATTTCAGCCAATCTGGTTCCTATTCACTGACTGTAGTTACAAGTTTAGGTGCAAGAATTAGTTGGTTAAAAACTCCAAAGTGTGCACGTACGTCAGTGTGTTGTGTGCAGATGTTCTGAGTGCAGAACACCTAATTGAAATGGACGACAGGGAGCACGACGTCATGGACATGGTCAGGAAAACAGAGACCAGGTATTTCCCAGCCCGCTTTTGTCTCTGCAAGCTCCCTTCATGTATCAGAAGCCAGAAGCTGCAAAATATGTACAGAATTGAGTGGGATCTTGGGTGTAACCTATTACCACGAAAAATTGGCAAGAAAGAAATCACTTGTTTGCTATGTGTTCTTATGTAACCTTGTACAAACTGTTCTGTTAAAAAAACTCTTTACTTTTCCCTCGCGTAAGAGAAATCAGACGAGCCTTCCAAATATTTTTTGAGAGCCACACTTGTTTGTACGCCTCTTTGTTTTTTTTAAACTGCGTCTTTCTTTCCCTCATCACTTCTCAAGTGTTGGGTCACAGATGGAAGCCTTGGCTGGGAGTCTCAGCCCCTTCCTCGACTTTTAAAAGCAATATTTTAATTATTTGGGAGACTACGGTGTGTTCAGATGTGCTGGATTCCATCATGGCTTTGCTGCTGCCTTCTAATGTCAGCAGGATTGGGCCGGTCTGGATGCCCTATTTGGGTCTAATCATTTTATCATGAAAACAGAAAGGGGAGAGAGAGGAAGGATGTAGTCTTTGCAAACAGTGTGAATCAGCACATCTGACTGTGTTTGGTTGAGATCGGTCCATAAAGTGCCTTTATTGGGTGTTTTTCATTTCCTTTCCTCTTGCTTCCAACTTATTCTTTTCTCTCCTGTCTTTTCCTTTTCTCATCTCCCGATTATTTTTCCTCACAACTTAACTTTATCATTTTGTCTCTGCACATCTCCTTCACGGCACTGCCCCATCCTGCCAGCACAGACGTAGACTCCCAGGATTTGAAATAGCAAGGTCTGTGGAGACGGCTCATAATGTCCTTCCTGCCTCCTTGGGGTGTTATTTATCTATTTGCTTTCCTCTGAATGGGTTGTGTATGCACTCTGGGTACTGTGGGGCGGGAAAAACTAAATGCAATAGTGCTTATTACAAAGTACGCTCCGAGCTGGGAGGAGGAGAAGGGGATATCATATCCCCAGGAGAACATTACCAATACGGAGGCCTGGTGATATCCTCTTGGATCTCTGTTGCCTGTGTGATTTCCCTGGGATGTAATAAGAAACATTTGCTGGTCACACATGCCACCTGTGACCCGTCAGGTGCTCAGGGGCCGCGGAGGCAGGCGGGGCTGGAAGAGCTCCCTCAGGACACGGGGCTCAGCTGGGCTGCTGCAGCTCCTTGCTCCCTCTGGGTTTCTTGACAAACTGGCCTCCTGCTAAGGGCAGGGAACCGAATGGCAGTGGGAGGAGTTAATGAGCCGCAGAACATGTGGCCGTCTAAGAACAGAACGTGGTCTGTATCCCGAACTCTTTGTCCCTGAAGTTCTCAGAGGGAAATCCAGCGTAACAGGCTGAAAAACATCCTGCTTGTGCTGATCTCTTTTAAATGGTGAAAGAAAACGCAACATTTAAAAATCATTAAACCGCACGGTTCCGGCGTTATGCTGCGCTGGGGTTTCATGTACTTCTGGGATGTGCACAAGACGCTTGGTACTGCAGAGGCAGCCGTCGTGGCGAGTGGAAGACATCTGCATTATCAGAGCAGGGCCTTTCTTGATCAGGGCTTGTTGGTTCTGCTACTTCTGCCTGTGGGGGAACCCAGGCTCCTGGACTGACAGCTGTGAGCAAACGCCTTTTGTGCATTCTTAGTCTGCCATTTTTTCCTTCCTTTTTGGGTTGAGCCCTGCGTTCTGTACAGCCGGACTGTCCCCACCATTGCTCTTCAGTCCTTGGCTCTCCGTTGCAGTGTCCCTCTGTTCTCTGGATCATTCTGCCAACCTTCTGTCTTGTGTCCTCCACTAGACCCTTCGGGCCAGTAAGGCCGGGTCAGTCTTCAGGCCCATCTTATGGGGTCATGCAGCTGCTGCCTCCACCTGCCTGATGCTCAGACCTCTGCCAGCTTCTCTGCTCTCTTACACATCAACCCTCTCCTCCCATCCCTATCGCTCAACCAGCAAGGCTGTCACTCCTTGCCTGCCTGCCTGCCTGCCTTTGTCCCGCCGTCTTCATAAAGTTTCCGTTTTTTGACGGTGGGAAAGATGAATAGAACTCCATACTCTGAGAAGACAATCTTGCCTGTTTTCCAAAACTAGTTCTATTTTTAGCAGTAAAATATATGGAAACCGAGTGAGTATATCTTGTGATCCAATGTTGTATTCTTTAGAACAGGGGGACACTTCTTCATTGTGGGGGTGGGGTCTAGGAGAGGTAAGGATTCTGAGCTATAGTCTTGATTCTAAGTTTCCTTAAAAAGATAACCTTTCGGCTCGCCGCCTTTAGCTCAACCGGCTAAGGCGCCAGCCACATACATCTAAGGTGGCGGGTTCGAATCCAGCCCGGATCCGCCAAACAACAATGACGGCTGCAACCAAAAAATAGCCAAGCATTGTGATGGGCGCCTGTGGTCCCAGCTACTTGGGAGGCTGAGACAAGAGACTCACTTGAGCCCAGGAGTTGGAGGTTGCTGTGAGCTGTGATGCCACAGCACTCTACCCAGGGAGACAGCTTGAGGCTCTGTTTCCAAAAAAAAAAAAAAAAAAAAGATAACCTTTCTTGCTTGGAAAGGTTAGTCTTCTAGAGCCTTCTTCTGTCAACACTTGTGTTGGAGCCTATGGACGCTGCCTTGAGAACATCTTTTCTGCTGTATTTCATGTGAAATGTTTTCTTACATGCTGACTAAGACAGCTAAGACATAGGATTCTCTTTCAGTTATCCCTTTATGTATTATTTATGGGAAATATTCGAATCTGGCATGATCCTTAGCTTCACTAGCTGTGGGGCTTGCTTTTTCTTACCCAGCTGGCTTACATACAACATAATAATAACTAAACAGTGCATGTTTATGAGACCTTCCCCCTATCCCTCTCCAGTCGGGTACCATATTTGAAGCATTTATTTAGTGTATGTGGAGCGCCTGGGTGACAGGTAGCCACACTGTGGGCTGTGATTTCATAACATACCATGACTGTTCCATGGAACTCAGACTTGAGAAGGAGACAGATTCTAATCAAATAATCACACCAATGTATAATCAAATAATAACACAAATACATAGTCAAAATATAAAACCAGTGTATAAACAGGGATTTAATGTAACTGATGGTGGAGCTGGTCAAGGAAGGGCTCACTGAGGATGAAATATTAAAAGATCTTTGTATTGCCCACTGTATGGGATTAACAATACGATTGAATGACCTTAACTGTGCCCCACACTTCTGTGGCTGTGTAGCGTATTTGTTGTTAAGAATACTTTCTTTTGCTAAATTGCATCTGCAGACCATGTAGTGGAAGCCTGCAAAGACTTAACCAGGTCTTGACTTGATTATGACTTGATTATAAAGATACTGCAAAATTTATTTCAGGTAATCTATTTTTAGTTACCACGATCCCACCTTGCTCAATTCAGACACCTACGACAGGAGGTCTTTATCCTGTTACCAAGCCCTGGGTTTGGTGTTGGGTGCTAAGGAAGGTTTCCTTGGGTGATCTTTGTTGTACAGCCTCAGGTACTGACTGCCCTGTGGGTTATCAGGTGGAGTTTTACTCCATTCAAAACCAAGCAGTGCCATATTTAAGAATGAAAAGCTACCTTTAGGTAAATAAAATGTAATTTCTCTTACCTCCTTGGATGGTTTTGTGTTTGCCTGGCACTTCCCTGGACCCTTATACGTCTCTCTGTCAGTGAATGTGGAGAGTTTCGCCCTTTACAACAAAAGCTCTTTTCCACTCAGTTTTGTTGGGGGTAAGCAGCAAGTCTGAAGTAGCTGGGCTTGTTACTGCAATAGAATTTTCAGGAGGAGATTGTAGCTTAGGAAGAGGAACTAAGTGGATTCAGGCACTAAGGCTAGTGAATTATGTAGGAGGCTTCTAATTTCCAAATCTGGTGGTGTTCCCTACAGTTTCACAGCTCCTCTGTACTGGCTTCTCTGAACTTATCTTAGAATGAAATTCCATGTTGTCCTGTGTAACTTTCCTCTTCCTTAGAGCCTGGGTTTTTTTTTTTTTTTAAAGTAATTGTCATCTTTAATATTATATAATCTTACAGTATTGGGTTGTTTACAGATATTTTCTAGAAAACCAAGATCATAGCAAAGTAAATTATATTTTCACAGGGTGAAGGAGACCTTCCAAAGAATCCAACTCATTTATGCCTTTAAATTATCAATCATAAGCACTATAATTATGTGACACATTCTCTGGACATTCGTTTTATTGTTATTACAGTCACTTTTCCTACAAAATGTTGCACAACAGCCTCCTTTTGTTCCCTGGGTCAGCTGTTAATTAGTTTTCTTTCAGTAGGCAACCCCTTCAGCTACGTAGGTGGAATGCTGTGATCTTTCAGGATCTTCTGGTGTGTGAACCCTCCCTTGACATTGCCATTGGTCCTTTCACCCAAGTGAGTGGTGTACCTAAGGAAACAAAATACATCTAAACATATTCATGATCAATTTTGACGACGTGCTGTAGATAAAGAGGAAATACCATCTTCTTTTTACTTTCCCATTTTTAGGTTAAAATAATTTTTTTCTCTAACATGTTTTCTGCCACTTTTCTCCCAGGAAACACACGTCTTCCAAAAGACTGAATGGATGGATTGGCATGTTTATACGCATGTTCCTGGATTTCTCTGTTAGCTCATCTTGAATGTACTTTCGGCAGTTCTGTTTACAGATTGTATTAATGATATTCCGAAAATGGGGCAGTTGGTTATTTTCCAAAATGAAGACAATATCCCGTTTTGATTATGGCCACAATTAACTTTGATGTGTAACTGCCAAAATCTGTAGGAACCAACAGATCCCTCCGTGTACCTCCTCAAGTTGTGAGGAGTGAGATGATGTATACACAGTCTGGCACATAGAAGGTGCATGACATGCCGTCACTATTACAGAGCGGGTGCAGATTTATACAGTGGGAGTCATCGAATTCGTATCGGTATCTTCTGTCACATTGTGTCTTCCAGCAAAGCTTTGATCTTCGATCTTTCCCTTTCTTATTTTATCAGCCCGCAGTTGCTGTGATATCACGAGGAAAAGGCAGTTGGTGTGTAGGGCAGTGGTTCCTAGACGTGGAGGGATATGTCCAGGGGGCTAAGGTTTTATTCTGACGAGGAATTATATTCAAGCCTGTCACTGGCTTTCATCATAATTTTTAAAAGGAGCGATAGAAGTCAAAGTCAGTGTATATTCGTAGAACTGTCTTTTATATAATTTCAATCTATGAAAAATTTACAACATCCTTACTGATCTCATTTTACAAGAGACTGAAGAAAACTTTATTGCAGACCGGTGGGTGAGAGGAGACTGTTAAGGGAAGACAAAATCTCTCCCTTCCAGTGTGTTCTGTAAGATAGAAATTGATGAGCGATTGTAGATTTTGAAAATTGAATTATAGGCATTACTGTAATGGTCATAACCTAGATCCCAGGTATTTATTTCTCATTTATGCAGATTTCCATTTGCCCAGAATAACTGGAAAAAGAAGTTTATAGGAAAGCTGTTAGCTCATGTTTTGTCTGTGTTTTTCCCTGTGTAGTTCACTGGTCAGTAAATATAAGTGAAAGACAAACACATACACGTTTACACAAAAGAAATGGGTGGACTGTACATTCGTAGGATGCCATTAAAAGTCCAAGTTGATGGTTATCAGTTTTTTCTCTGTCCAGTACTACAGTTGCATCATGGAGCCCTTGATGGACAGGCTCAAATTCCTATTTCTCCCAAGTTTCTGAATCACAACTAAGAGAAAGAATAAGAAAGGGAATTAGTTGTCTGAAAAAATACAGTCATTTTACGTATAATAGTTTTAACAGGGACACCGATAACCGAGGGTCACATAAGTGCATTTTCTCATTTCAAAATTTTCTTTCTCATGCACGTGTGACTCTCCTCATTCAGGAACTCGTGAGTGGGCTAGGAGGATGGATGTGCTCGGCTTAGGTGGTTTTTAAGATTCCTTCTGAACCTGATGTTCTGTAGAACGTGTTCGAAAGAAGAGTCAACATTTTTTGCTACACATGATCTACTTTGATCCCAGTTGCTCACCCAAACTCTTCATAGCATCTGGAAAGTATGGCAGATTCTGTAGACTAAGCACAGATGCTGTCAGGACCATCTTGAAAGCTCTTACTAGTGAGTGTTCACTGCTTTTCCCTCCCCGTCTGGAGTGTCCCCTATCTAGCAAAGGTTCCTTTTCGGTCCCAACTGCTGTATTATTTAAATCCCATCTACAGCACTCTCTACAAGCAATGCTTAAATCTGCTTTTGTATTTGAAAACAAAGCTTTAAAAGCAGCTAGGGGAGCCACATAGAAGAGTAGTGATTTTGTGACAATGGCCTAAATCCAAGAAATGCATTTAGTTAGAGTTTTCGTTTGTTTTTAGCAGAAATTGGTTTCAGCATGTTTGTCCATTGAAAATGGGGTATACTGAGCCCACATAAAGATAATACCTCTGATAAAGAGTGCTGATTTATATCTCAGTAGAAGAATGAAATATCTAAGAGGAAGGAGGTCTGGAGGGTTCATTGTCGTGAAAATAGAAGACCACTAATGCTGGGAAAGGTGAGGAGGACACCAAGAACCAGCGTCAGAAGCAAATGTGATGGGCATTCTAACCAAAGTCTAAGAGGGGAAAATAATACTGTAAACGCACACCAGAAAAAGCAGTTAGAGTACTAGGGAAAACTACAGTGAAAAGGGAGGGCCAGAGGAGGAAAACCAGGTGCCCACCCCAAGTCCCTAAGCACAGGCTTCTGGAAGAGGAGGAGGGTAAGAGCCAGTGGAGTGAGATGTCCAGTTGCCTGCTCGCCAATGGATTCAAAATTGGGGGGCTGAGGGGCAGTGGGGTGGGAGGGAGAGGGCGTGCCTGGGGGCTCTGGCTCCATCTGTGTAACAGGAAAATGGTCTGCCTTGATGGAAAACCAATCTCAGGGGCAGCAGATACAGCCCCTGTAAGAACAAGAGATCCCAGACCCAACTTTGGTGAGATGCCACCATGGAAGCTCATAACCCAGTGTGGGTCTAAAGAGGGGCCCCCAGACGGGGGAGCAGCGCCTGGGCCCTGCCAGGTGGGGGGCCCTGCCGAGGGGAGCTCCACTCCACGAGTGTCCTATTACTCCGTGAGCTTGACCCTTGCCAGAGACACAGTGATGTTATAGATGCCTTAAAACATTGAATACGTCACTTGGAGGAAATCTTCATTTTCCTAAATGTTGATCTATAGAAAGATCAAGAGAGAAAGGAACCCAGAGATAAACAAGTATGTGCCGTGGGACTCTCATCACACAGACGCCCCAGACTCGGCCTCATGGGGGAGGATGCCATTTGAATAAGTGTTAATCCCAGGGAATTCTTGGCCTTTATGACAACAAACGCCGATTATATTCTCAGAGCCACCGATGTAGTATTTCTTTGTTTTTATTTTCCCCTGATGAAATACTTGAAGCTGGCTTTTTTAAGTGTGAGGACAATCGTGTAGCGATGGTGATTGTCATATTCAGACTTGGGGAATAGAGGAGCTCCAAAACATTTTTATTTAACAGCCTGATTCCCCAAACCCCAGTATCCCGCCTTTAAACCCACATGATTAGAAAGCTGCATTTTAAGGTACTGCAGGCAACGAGATTCTGACATTTGCTACAAGTCCGCCACAAAGAGCAATTATTTAGCAAGAGGAAACTCTACTTTTCACTGTTAGCAAGACGTGTTAAATTAAATGGATTTTCTCCCTTTTCTTGGTCATTTTTATTTTTGTGGTCTAGATTTTCTTTTGCCTAGAAATAGGCTGCACAAAATGAGATGACTTTATTCCCAAGCAAATGGAAATACATTATCCGAACAGAAAAATAATATCTAAACCTCACGTTAAAACCCCCCCCCCCTTTAAAAAGAGCCAGTAGAGAATTTGGCATGTTCCAGTTGAGTTTTAGCATTTAAATGCGACGCAAAAGAGTATAAATAAAATACCAAGTCCGGTTGCATGAGCTCAGCCATGTAATGACATTTTAAGTACCGTCTGCAAATTGTCCTCCTATAGGTGGACTGTATTCAGCTATAACTGCTCTCGTGTATGTTTCTTTGCTGAAAAACCCTCATTTTAGGGAGTCGTGCTGTACTTACTCCCCAAGTCCTGCTACTGGCTTCAGGAGTTCTGTTTCACTGTGTTGTATGAAGTGTTATTTTTCAAAAACTCAGTGAGCAGATTGGGCGTGGTGCTGTTTATTATCATTATAGGTGATACCGCTAAGCTGCAGACAAGATTATAAGATTCCTTTGGTGCCCCACACTGGTTAACAGAACCAGCATTGCAAAACGGGGGTTCTGACGCTCATTTCACCGCGCCTCTGTCGTAGGACGTGGCATCACGCGTGATGCTGCTGTTTCATTGAGTTGCTAAAATATGTATTCTGTTTGGTGATCCCTTTTTACTTGGAACTGAATATTTATTTTAAAGCAGGGATCTTAAGCTTGTGCTTGTTTTTACGTGGCCTAATAACTTGGAGAGGTTTGAGCTATTTTACTATTAAACTATTTTACTATTTTTGAGCTGTTTTACTATTTTTGAGCTATTTTAAAGGTGGAAAGCAAATTGAGAGCACTTATTAAACAGATGCCCAGGGGAAATGGACCCTGTTGTCAGGAGGAGGGTGTTTTGTTTACACAGCGAGGTCCTTGGACGGCTAAGCCTGTTTTAAAGAACTCGAGTGACACGGAGAAAACACGTCCCAAGTGAGTCCTCTTGTTTCTTCTTTATGGAGGATTTTAAACCTTGAAGAGAAGGCTCGGAGTCCAAAGAAAGGGTTGCACAACTGCAGTGAGCCTGTAGCCGCATACTTGAATACTCAGAGATAACAGCTGTCAGGACAGAGCGAGGGAAATGCAGTGAGAATTATATCAGCCGGAGGGAAGCTTGGCCTAGGGCACTATGAGAGTGTAATAGTGCTTTCACTTAAGGAAACTTAACTCTTGAAGGACTCCCAAACTCTCTGCTGGACGTATGAAATCCCCCAAATTGTGTGCATTTCCATCCTGACAGTGTGTCTGGATGAGAGGGCATAGGACCTTTGCCTATAAATTACTGGCATTTATCTGATTTAGGTTAAGTTTCAGCCTTCAGATGCTAAAGATTGGAACAGAGTAGAGACTCAAAAACAGCTGAATTGGTCATAGTTCTTTGTCTTGGTTTCTTTTCATTTAAATGTATATTTGAAATGCTAATCTTTGAAATTGGAGGCTCACACTCAAAATGGAAGAGAAAGACAAGAGAGATCTAGTAAAGTTCTTGAGTTGCTACCGCTGACGCTTGGTGAATACCCGTCACAGTGACTTGAGTAGTCAAGGCCTACTTTGTCTCCTGAAGTCCCTGAAGGGCCCTGTGATCTCAGAGGTACTGTGGTGGTTGTATTCTATTCCGACACTCAAGATAACGTGAAGACGCTTTGCAATTTAATTCAACTCCGAAGTGCTGAGCGACCCTCACTCAGAAATCTTGCTGGAGAGGACATCTCTGGGCACCTTTTCCCAGGACAGTCAGTGGTATCCTCCTGATCCTGAGGCATTTTGAACTTCTCTGAGAAGTGAGGTACCAATATGCCAGATTTAATTATTACAATAAAATAGTTAATTATAGGAAAAGTATAATTTGGGTGTGGGAAGTATTTTCTGTGCTCAGGTCTCTTACTGATAGTACAGAAGCTCCCGCGTTTCCCAGTGTCCACACATTGTCCTCTCGATGGCCCCTGTGTGACAGCGTCGTCGTCCTCTGATGCACTTTGAGATAGAGTACAGGCAGACCTAGTTTTATGGTGCTTAGCATTTTTGTGCTTCTGCAGATGCTGCATTTTTTCACAAGTTGGAAATTTGTGGCAATCCTGCATCAAACAAGTCACTTTGCACCATTTTTGCAGCAACAGAACCCTAAGGTGGCCTCTCAGTGAAAGGAAGAGTCTTACGTCTCTCACTTTAAATCAAAGCTGGAAATGATCGTGTCGAGTGAGGAAGGCAAGTCAGAAGCCAAGACAGGCTGAGATAGACCTTTCTGCAGTCAGTCAAGTTGTACATGCACAGGAAGAGTTCTTCAAGGCAATGAAAGGGGCTCCTGCAGTGAACACAGGTGGTAAGAAAGCAGGACAGCCTGATCGCTGACGCAGAGAAAGGTCGAGTGGTGTGGACAGAGCCAACCAGCCACAACGTTCCAGTACGCCGAAGCCTCGTTGAGAGCAAGGCCCTCACTGGATTCCGTTCTGTGAAGGCTGAGAGAGGTGCAGGAGGAACGTGTGAAGTGACCAGAAGTTGGTTCCCGAAGCTGAAAGAAAGACGCCGTCTCCATAACGCAGAAATTCAGGGTGAGGCTGATGGAGGTTCTGCAGCAGGTTATCCAGAAGATCTAGCTAAGATCGTTGGTGAAGACGGCTACAGCAAACAACAGATTTTCAGTCCAGGAAGACAGTCTTCTGTTGCAAGTTGATACCCGGGAGTTTCATAGATAGAAGTCAGTGCCTGGTTTCAAAGTGCAGGCTGACTTTCTTGTTAGGGACTAAAGCAGCTGGTGACTTTAAGTTGAAGCCAAGGCTCATTTACCATTCTGAAAGTCGTAGGGCCCATAGGAATTACGCTAAATCTTCTCTGCCAGCGCTCAGTAATGGAACGACAAAGCCTAGATGATAGCACATCTGTTTACGGCATGGTTACTGAATCTGTGAAGCTCGCTATTGAGACCTGCTTCGGAAAAAAGGTGCCTTTGAAAACATTACTGTTGATTGAGAACGTACTGGTCACCCAGGAACTCTGACGGAGACGTGCAAGGAGGGTAGTGCTGTTTTCACGCCTACTAGCTCCATATCTATTCTGAAGCCTGTAGAGTAAAAAGTAATTTCAACATGTAAGTCTTACTATTTAAGAAATACGTTTCATAAGGCTATAGCTTCCATAGTTGGCAATGAGGCTGGACAAAGTCAGTTGAAAACCTTCTGGAAAGGATTCTCCATTCTTGATGCTGTTCAACATTCATGTTGATCGGAGGTCAGAGTATCAACATGACCAGGAGTTGGAAAGAAGTGGAGCCCTTTTAGGTCTGGCTTTGAAGGGTTCAGAGACTTCAGCAGAGGAAGGAACTACAGCTGTGGTGGGAATAGCAAGTGGACCAGAATTAGGAATGGAGCGTTAAGATGTGACGGAATCGCTACAGTCTCACAATCAAACGTGAACCGATGAGGACCTGCTTCTCACGAATGAGCATAGACAGTGGTTCCTCGAGATGGAATCTACTCCTGGTGAAGGTGCCGTGAACACTGTTGAAATGATCCAAAGGAGTTAGAATGTTTTATAAACTCAGTCGATAAAACAGCAGCAGGGTTTGAGAGGACTGACTCCCAATTTCGAAAGAGGTTCTACCATGGGGAAAATGCTATCATACAGTATCACATGCCCCAGAGAAATCTTGCATGAAAGGCAGAGCCAGTCATGCAGCAGACGTCATTGGTCTCTTATTGTAGGAAATTGCCACAGCCAGCCCAGCCTTCAGGGGCCACCACCTGATCAGTCAGCCGCAATCAGCGTGGAGGCAAGACCACCCCCCCCACCCCCGCGCACCCCCAGCAGAGAGATGGCAACTCTCCGAAGGCTCAGATGATGGGTAGCTGGTGGGTTAGCGTTTCTTAGCAGTACATATTTTAAAGTTGGGGTTATATACATTGTTTTTAAAGATACAATGCTATGGCACACTTGATTGATTATAATACAGTGGGATCATAACTTGTGTATGTGCTGGGAGACTGAAAAATTCATGTGCCTTGCTTTATGGCAGCGTTGATTTTGGTGGTCTGAAACCAAACCCTATATGCCTGCATGTAGGAACACACCCTATATACATTTGATAGCAGATATCTGATACCTTTGACTTAAGATGGTCAGACAGCTCCCACAACGCTTAGAATTTATCCGTGCATTCTCAGCACAGAAATATGCAAATATCAGTATTGAAATGGTAGAATATAATTTTTATTTGAAAGCATCACTGTAGGCGAGGCACCGCGCTTAGCCTTTTTTATTTCAAAGTAATTTGGGATCATAGTTTAAGTTAAAGTGCCATAAATAAGGTTCATTTCTTCACTCATTAGTTAATGAAATATTCTTAGAATATAATTAAAGATTTTCAACTTGAATGTCATATTTGAAGTGTTCAGCTTTTTTTTGCTTATCCGTATAAATAAGAAATGGTCTAAAATGTTGATATTTGAGAACTGTTGTTAGCAAATCAGTGTTTTGTTCACACATTAGAATTACCTGAGTAATTCTTTAAAAACACTGGTGCCCAGACGCCCCCCGGGTGAAGGGTCCTTCTCCACATGGAACTTCATCCTGGAAGTGAGAACTGTGCAAGCTAAAAATTGTGCCCTCATGTTAATTTGATTGAATTAAAATTTTAAAGTTTTGGAAATAAGTATATACAGAATACTGTATATTAAAATTGGAATACTGTCTACTCAAAACTGGGAGTCAGTCCTCTCAAACCCTGCTGCTGTTTTATCGATCAAGTTTAGAAAACAGTCTAACGCCTTTGGATCATTTGAACAGTATATTTCAAAAGAATATTTTTTCTTTCTCAGTGTTTTCAATGTAAAACAGAACAGAAACAAACACTGGTGCCTGGGTCCCACTCTGACCAGCTAAGTCAGACCCTCTGCAGGTGGAGACTAAGCTCTTAGCTTTTTTCTCGCAGAGCATATGGGAAGGATTTGTGCCTTTTCCGTTCTATATGCTCTGTAGGTCCTGAGGAGCAGTATTCATCCAGCAGAGTGACATTCACTCAGTTGAACTACAGGAAACTCTACGTCCATGAGTTTGTTCAGAGTATTTTAAGGTCTGCTACGTATCAGGCATGATTGCCCAGTACCTGCTGGCAGAGACTTGATTCCTCCTCTGGGAGTTTATATTTTTGTTTTTGGCGAAAGGTTATTTGAGTCTTTTCAAAGTCTGAATGTACCACTAATTGGTTTGTCTCAGTTCATTGACAGATTTCACCTAATTCTCTCTGGGTTGGGTTTTCCAAATCAGTTCACGGCGCTTGACATTTTCCCTTTCAGATTTAGTTTCCCCTCGGCCACATTCTGTACTTGGATTAATTTACTATTTTTAGCTCGTTCATCCCCCTGGTGCTCCTGCCATAGAGCTCAGTGGTCATTTAAGCAAGGGATTATTTTTTGTTTGCCCGTTAACAAAGTAACAAATAGGGAACGCCGAGCTTCAAAGTTAAAATTAAATGGCACTTCTTGTTTGGAAAAAGAGTATTTAACTCTATGGGAGAAGTAGTAATTATGCAGGGAACATCGGCGAAGCCACAGTGATACAGTTTAAAGGTAAACCTGTCACTCAAGAATGAAAGATTCTCAATTATTCAGGTATTTTGATAAGTTATGCTTCAAACAGAATACATGTCAGATCTCCTCGCATCTTCATACCAATCTCTTCCCTACCCACCAATAATTACCTAAAATCTCGATATGTGGAGCATAAAACACCAGAGATAATAAAATGCACATTCAATTAGGCAGATCCTGGTTACTGACCTACATAGCAGTTCATTCATGAGATAATGTGACCTGCAGTCAGAGAGATAAAAATCTGTTGCTGGATTCGGGATAAACCTGGCATCGCTCAAACTCTCCAGTGGTCAGAGAATCCTCTAAAATTAGTTCAGGCAGAAAAACACCACCCAAGCTTTGCAGGCCTTGTCTCAATTTCAGGAATATTTCTTTCTCAAGATACATGTGCAACTTGTCACCTACACTATCCCTCCTAATCCTTTAATGCCTTGGTCTCAAAGGAGTTGAGCACTTAAGCAATTTATGGGCTCTAAGGTCGATTTTTCTGGTCATAACCAAGGGAGCTCACCTTCTCTTAAAGAAGGTCTCCTCTTTGGAGGGAGTGGTCACTATATCTTGGGAATTTTAGGGAGGCACAAATTTGGCCACCCATTTTCACTACCAAAATGATCAGTCCTGTCCTAGAAGTCAATAATATGTTTTGTGTGTGCAAGAGCCTGTCATGTTCCTGCTGCTTCGTTTTTTGCAGTTTTGGGCTGGGGCTGGGTTTGAACCCACCACCTCCGGCATATGGGGCCGGCGCCCTACTCCTTTGAGCCACAGGTGCCACCCCCTGCAGGTTTCTTTCCGTAGATGTGGCATAGACATCTGACTGCTGAAGGGAAACTCCATACTAGTGAAAGGGCCTCCGGTTCTTTTTGGAAAGGTACAGGTAGAAGTAAATTCAGTGCACAGATTCGTTCACGACACTGTGAATAATCTAATGTGATGGTCAGAGGCCTCCTGGATCATTTGAATCAGAAGGCGCTTCATTCATTATTTTTTTTATTCATGTCCAAATGGGGAAAGAGTCAGGGTGTGGTTTTCCTCTTCGAAACCCTTAAGGAAAACTTAAAGGAAGTCTAAACTGTTAAGTTCAGGCCTTAGCCAGGTGTGATCGTGTTACCTGTAGTCTCAGCTTCTCTTGGAGGGTCACTTGAGCCCAGGTGGGGAAGGGAGGGTCACTTGAGCCCAGGAGTTTGAGGCTGCACTGAGTTGTGATCGGACCACTACGCTCCAGCCTGGGGGACACAGCAAGACCCTGTCTTTAAAAGATCAGTCTGCTGGCTCGGCGCCTATAGCTCAACCGGCTAAGGCGCCAGCCATGTACACCTAAGGTGGCAGGTTCGAATCCCCAGCCCGGACCCGCCAAACAACAATGACAGCTGCAACCAAAAAATAGCTGGGCGTTGTGGCGGGCACCTGTGGTCCCTTGGTACTTGGGAGGCGGAGGCAGGAGACTCACTTGAGCCCAGGAGTTGGAGGTTGCTGTGAGCTGTAATGCCACAGCACTCTACCCAGGGGGATAGCTTGAGGCTCTGTCTCAAAAAAAAAAAAACAAACAAAAAAACAGTCTGCTACGTATCAGGCATGATTGCCCAGGACCTGCTGGGAGAGACTGGATCCCTCCTCCTGGAGTTTATATTTTGGTTTTTGGCAAAAGGTTATTGGGGCATCCGAGTGATGCTGTCCTCTGTCTGCAGCAAGCAGCACGTGGCCTGATGGGGAGAAATGATGATGAGGGAGTTGGATTCTCAACTTCTCCTTCACTCTCAATTCCCACCAACATCTAGTTATGAGCCGTTTACTGTCACTCTAACCTCTTTATGGCTATTAACGGTGTCGTTCTGTGAATTTGCTATT
Source organism: Otolemur garnettii (assembly GCF_000181295.1). Lineage (NCBI taxonomy): Eukaryota > Metazoa > Chordata > Mammalia > Primates > Galagidae > Otolemur > Otolemur garnettii. The sequence continues at coordinate 20,614,311 of NW_003852414.1, read as the reverse complement.
GCATTTTGAAAGGAAGAACCTGGGCCTCTAATAGAGATGTAGGAGGTGGAATTAAGTGCCGAGGAGGAGGAAGCTAGTACAGCCTCTTACCAGAGTGTGTGAATATGTACAGACCTGGCAGATTTAAAAACACTGCGCTCACTTTAAGTCATTACAGTTTGTGGAAATAAGCATTCTGATAGCCGGTAGAAATATATTTTTTGAAGTGCTGGTAAAAGGCAAATCCCCAGTTTTAGAGAACTTTCTTTCTGAACTTGCTAAGTGAAGCTTGCACGTGTGTAACATCCACAGTACATTGCCCTTATTAATAAATTGGAGCTGATTTTCTGTTTCCTGAGGAAAAGGAAAATGTGCCTATGTGGTATGTACTGTACTTTGAAGTCCGATTCTATGCACAAGACAAGGAGAGTACAAGCTATTCGGGAAAAACAAAACAAACCCACTGTAGACAAACCACATCTAAATATTGATTTAATTGAATCATAAATTTTAGACAGCACTCTTTTTTTTTTCTTTAGAGCAGAGTCTCACTTTGTCGCCCTTGGTGTAGAGTGCTGTTGTATCACAGCTCACAGCAACGCCATCTCTTGGTCCCAGGTGATTCTCCTGACTCAGCCTCCCAAGTAGCTGGGACTACAGGCACCTGCCACAATGCCTGGCTATTTTTTGTTGCAGTTTGGCCGGGGCCAGGTTCAAACCTGCCACCCTTGGTTTATGGGGCCAGTGCCCTACTGACTGAGCCACAGGCGCCGCCCTCGACAACAGTCCTTAATACCCACTGTTTTCCAAACAAGAATCTTCGTGGTCTGGATAGTTGGGAAAGGACTAGACCATTCTTCCCTTGTGTGTTCCACCGGTTGGAATAGAAGGTTAGAGTCGGATCAAGCATGAATTTCAATCTTTTTTTCCTATTTATGGGTTCTGTGACCTTGAGTGCATTATTTAACCTTCTAAATCTCAGTTTCCCATCTGTAAAGCGAAAATAGCAATATTCAGTTTGCAAGATGGTGAGAATTAAAAGAGAACAGTAACTGAACCACCTGACCCCTGTAGGTACTTAGTAAATATTTATTTCAGAATCACACACAGTAGGGGGATGAATGAAAATATTTAATATCTCATAGGAAGAACTCAGGGAGTAACACTGGGCGGTCGCTGCCCATTCTTACAATTATTTCACATAGAGTGGAGGTTAAAAACAGGCTGGAACTTGGGTCCTACGGCATCTGCTGAGAAGCCACCATGTGCCATGCTTGATTCCACCTGCTGGGAATACACTGGGAGTCAGAATCATGGTCCTTATCTTATAATTGTTACAGTTTTGTGAGAGAGCAGACATTGATTAATACTCACACTAATCAGACCAATAAATGTCAAGTTAGAACAGTGCTTAGTGTTATGAAAGAGAGGAAAATGTTAGGAAACTGTGCAATAGGCAAGTTTGGCCTAATTAGGAAGATCCAGGAAACCTTCCCAGAAAACGACAATACTGACGTCTAAAAGGTGAGCAGGTATCTCTGACCCTCAGTAAACCATCAGGGTCTGTTAGACCCCATTGTAGTTTTGGAATTTCTTTTTTGTGAGCCATTTTAGCTGTTTCTAAGGGTGACTTTTTCATAAATTCTGTCTTTCCTAGAGGTCTTCCAAGGGACAGAGAGAATATTTACTGATTTCTTTTATGATATAAAATAATTCATTCTGTCTCACCATTGCTATATGGTTTCATTGGACCCGTTTATACATCCAGAATATGTTATGGCATCTTAGTGATCTGGTCTTTTCTATATCTTGAAATGTTTTTCTATTTCAGCATCTGAGGACTTAGTTCCTCCTCGCTTTCGAGTCCCAACTATATTTTAAAAAAAGCTTCAAAGCCAGGAGAACCTGGAATAGAACTTGGAGGTGGCTGTTTGTGTTCTTATGAACCTTTCTGAAAATGTTTTCACTCTCTTTATTCTGTGTAAATTATTCATTGAGTTTACTCAAAAATAATGTAAAAAAAAATAGCCATTGAAGATGACATTATTTAGTGTTCAGCAGGCAAAACGTGAGGGAAGAGAGTTTCAGGTAGAGGGAACAGCATGTGCCAAGTCCCTGAGGCAGGAGAGAGAACAGTTCACTTTAAGGGACTAGATGAAGGTTCAGGTGGCTGGGATGAGAGTGATCAGACTGCAGGAAGCAGGGCGTGGGCCGTGACCTGGAGCCTGAGAATTCTTGCCCTGATCCTAAGAGCACAAGACGCTCTTGCTCAGGGGGTTTTTAGCCGAGGGCTGGCATTGCCACACTTGGATTTCAAAACAAGATGACTCTGTTTGATGTGAAGTTTGAATTATCTGAGATGAGAGATAAAGGCCCTTTGTATAAGGAACTGGCCCTGTGAGAGATTTCAGGGCTAAAAATGTCAAGTTGGGGTACATCTGCATTTAGTTCAATGGAAAATCCTGAATTACGAAGATTCTGAAATAAGGATCAAATCAGCTAGAAGAGAGTATCAAGAACAATGATCCAGGACCCAGTGTCTGGGACCCCCGGCTATTAGGACCCCCGAAGAGGGACATGTACTTGTAAAGGGGACAGAAAGGACTGGTGGTGTCGAGGAAAACCTGGGGGGTGGGGGGGGGCTGCGGGAAGACAGAAGGCAAAATTAGGGAAGGGCCCATAGTGCTGGTTGATGCTGACAAGAATTGAATGGAGACATTTGGGCGACCTCAGCGCGAGAGGTTTCAGTCGCGTGGTGAGGCTACAAGCTGGACGGGAACTTGCTGGCCGTGAAATGAGGGGTGAGGGAACAGAGTAGCCGTGAGAACTGTACTGAGAATTTTGGCAGTTTCAAGGGGATGGAAAAAAGAGAGACACAGCAACATCACATGGCCAGGGAAACACAACAGCAGAGCTGTGCATTTTCATCTTGTTTACATTTTTATTTATCAAGGCTAATTCTCCTTTAAATGGGTGTTCCACCTTTATTAAAGACTCGAGCACTGGGGATGTTTTTGAATTGTCAGGAGTTTCCTTGGCTTCCATCTGGCTTACATTTTGTAGCAGACCTCCAGCTGGGACGTGCGCTGGGTTCTGTAATCAAACCGAAGGGCATGAAGTTTTATTGGGCCAGGCATCCAACGTGTTATCTCAGTTCCTTCTTAACAGCAGCCCAGTGAGGCTGGTTCATTACCTCCATGTTACAGACGATGAAACTAAGATTCAAAGAAGGTGGCTTCCTACCACACATCTGGGGAAAGGGCGAACTGGGATTCAAATCCAGGTGACTCAGGGTCCACATTCCCTGGTTCATCTTCCATACCGGGATGTCATTACAGTTAAAATAACTCCCTTTCAGGCAGCGCCTGTGGCTCAAAGGAGTAGGGCACCGGCTCCATATGCTGGAGGTGGTGGATTCAAACGTAGCCCTGGCCAAAAACTGCAAAAAAAAATAAAAATAAATAATAATTATAATAACAACTCCCTTTCACAAGAGATTTTTGCAATCAAAACCCAAATTCTCAGGGTTATCATTTTTTTATTGTTTGTAATTCACATAATCTGTCAACGTAGCCCCAATTCAAGGTCTGTTTTCCTGTTTCCTCACTGTTCCCTCAGTAACCTTTCTCTTAACCGGCTTGAGACTAGAATTAGTCCTCCTGAAAAATGAAAATAATAAAATTATCTCCCGGAGGCTTTGGGACCGTGGGAAGGTACAGGATTTTGTGTTCTCTCCCTCACCACCTTAGTTACTGGGATCTCAGGTTCTTCATCCAAGACCTGGTGAAGGAAGAAAACAGATCTGAAATCCCTTCGCATCTCACTCCTGTTAAGTCCAGAGTAAATGGGGCACGTTGGTAGAATGTTTTGACACATACAGAAAGGAAGCCGTGAGTGGACAGGAGTCCTAACCAGCACTGCTACCAGGCTAAGTTGATCCTACCTTGAAAGAGAAATGTTAAATTTGTGATGACCGTGTGGGCGTGGAGATTGCCTTGTGTGTTAAGTTATGATTTTGCAGGAGGGTCAAGAGTGTATAGCTAAGTTACACATTTCCACGTAAGACAGAAGAAAGACTCAGTGGAAGTGAGGATAAGCCACATTCTTCTGTGAGTTTTTCTTTAGGATCAAAGTCCGTTTTGAGCCTCTGGATGGCAGTAATTTGAAAAAATGGTTCATTTCTTTCTCTTAAGGTTTTATTTCTGTGCATCTCTCTCATGGTAACTTACAGAACCTCTTTTAAGTGCATGTGACAAGTTGTTTCTTTGCCTTGAGGGGAAGATTTTTGATGTCACTATCAGACTCAGCTCTTTGATGTTTAATTTTATTTTAACCAGATGACAGCAGTTTGAAGGACTTAGGCATTTATTTTCTGCGAGTTGCTCCAACCATGACCATGGTGTAGACGCTAACATCTGTGCTCGCTTTGTGAGGCTGTGGTAGTCACACCTGCTCTTTGACAGGTTCTCCGATGAGCATAAATGACCTTGGGCGACATTTGGGCAAACTGGCATTACTCCCTGAGGTGACCTTCATCCCTCTGAATTTTAGGACAAAGGTGTTTGCAGATGGTCAACATTAAGTTTACCAACACCTTGGGTCACCAGGAATCACTCTTAATTTTGGAATATCCACTTGAGTGATACTCTTTTAGGTGAATTCTGTTTTCCTGTTTTTTTCCACATTATAAATCAGAGGTACATTGTGGGGAAGCATATATCTCTGAAATATAATAAAATTCATTTTAAAAGAAGAAAAATAAAAACATTTTAAATATGAAGATATTAATACTGTCATTACTATTCATGTAATATATACTAATCATATTGTAATTTTTGTAGTAATTTATAGAATATCTAATATAAATTTATTTACATTATATACTGTATAGATTATTATACAAATTATAATACCCTGTGTATGTTATACAATATATACTACTTATAATACAAATTACAAGTATTATACAAATAATATAAATAAGACATGAGAAATATAATATTAATACAGTCATACCAAAATATTAAAATGCCTGATCTTAGCTATAATACTTTGGTTATAAAACATTCACAGATCTCACCAGAACAGAGCGTGATACTGACCAGCAGCGTGACACCATGGGCCTCTCGTGCTTCTCTGTAGAAGAGACTGTCCCTCAGCCTATGCAGTTTGGTCTGATATTACTGTAGCATTTTCTTCTAGGAAAGCTTTTTATTTTATTTTACTGGAGCTTAACCCTTCCCACCGTACCTCCCCCTCCCACCCCCACCCTGATTTTCTTTTCGGTCAGCTTTTTCTAGGAATACTGATGCATTTATTGAAAGTGGGGGAGTGGCAGCGGCAGCAAGGGATGGGGCTATGCCAGGGAATCTTCAGGAATAGTTACAGCAACACAGCAGTTTGAGGGTTTTCAGCATTTCGTATATATCTGGGTTTAATGAGTTACTGGCTTGTGACAGAGATAAAAATAGCTAAGAGTGCTGACGCCTACTATCTCGCAGGCACTGTGCCCGAGCACAGTGTGTGGTCGATTTGGTTGCAAGTGGAATGATCTTTATATTTGACTCACTTGTGGTTCACTGGTTAGGGATTAGCGTCACATCAGAATGGCCTCAAGCCTCCCAAGGCCTTAATAACCTTAATAACCCAACCACGGAGAAGAGGCCGGGTCTTCCCTGGGTAGCAGGAAGGTGAAGTGATGGGTCCCTGGGTGTGGCAGGAGAACCCACAAGCGTACTCTTTGTTTCCCTGTACTGTAAAGCAAATTGAGGGTTTAAATCAGAATTTTGTCACATTATTTTGGTTAATTTAAAAAAAATGTACTAAGTTAAGTGAGATGATTATTGTCATGTCCGTGGAATGTAGAAGATGGGATTTGAAAACTATTTTAGAGAAACGATTTCTGGCCTGGGTGCGGTAGGCCCCTGAGGGGCTGTAGTTGTTGTCAGAAGTTCTAAAACCTTGGACAGATCAAGCTCTGTCTGTAGGTGAAGTTTACATGAATATTATAACATATGTTCAATCCATTTTGTTCTGATCAATGAAGTAATAATTTCAAAACACACTACTGATTTTAAAGTAGCTTTAAGGGTCTATTTTGCGTTTTTCCTCAATCATCTGATACTTAAAAATTCAACTATTATCGCGTGAGGGGGATAGACAGGCTTTAAAATCTATTTGAAAAGGATTAGGAATGACTGTTTTTAAAAAGGAGTTTTTAAAACCAGCCAAAGATTGGAAATTAGTCAGTCACTTTGGCTTCGAGCCTAGTTCTTCATTCTTGGAAAGTATCAGCTTATTCTAAAGTAGAACCTCATTGAAATGAACACCTCCATTCTGCAGGTATCTAGGAACCGCCTGAGAAGTAACGTGGCCTTAAAGGGAAATATTTTTAGCCTGCGCCTGATTGTTGTTCTTTGATTTTCCTAATTAATATTCAGTGTGAAATAAATTACCTGCTAGGCTTTGAAACGTGCTAAAAGACGCCCTTCGGTCCTGGTTGGCCGCTGTCGTCCGGCATCATTGGCAACACTTGTGTGAGCAGAACCAGGAGGCTATGGAGCACAATTATTATATAAATCGTGTGTTGCAGCTCTGAGTGATCAACTGGGCACAGTTCTCTCTGAATCTCTGCCTAGGAAAATATCCATTTCTTTTTTTTTTTTTTTTTTTTTTGAGACGGAGCCTCAAGCTATCCCCCGGGGCAGAGTGCCGTGGCATCACGCTCACAGCAACCTCCAACTCCTGGGCTCAAGCGAGTCTCCTGCCTCAGCCTCCCAAGTAGCTGGGACTACAGGCGCCCGACACAACGCCTGGCCATTTTTTGGTTGCAGCCATCATTGTTGTTTGGCGGGCCCAGGTTGGGGATTCGAACCTGCCACCTTAGGTGTATGTGGCTGGCGCCTTAGCCGTTTGAGCCACAGGTGCCGAGCCAAAAATATCCATTTCTTTAAAGACTCACGTCTTGCTTAGCCGTAGGATCTATGGGTTATTATGTTCAAGTATCTCAAGCAAATGAATTCGGTCTCTAAATGACAAATTAGTGGAAAATTCGTTTTAAGCCAACATACTTAAATTTGAAGCCATGTGTTCTTAATGAATTGGTTGCCTGTTGGGCTACCAACCCCCCCCCCCAATCCCAAACAGACAGCTCTTTGACTCAGAATGGAACGGAAAGATGTTTTTTGCTAATATCCTTATTTCTTCGTCACCATGGGAAAATGTTCCTCTGTCTGAATTCCCTTGGCCCAAAACATTTATGATCTTGTCCCCCGTCAAGTATAACGTGATTGTCCTCCCTTGCCACCTCTGAGTGGTAAAGGCCCAGAGTTTTTCCCAGTGTGGGGATCCTTCCTTTCTAAGGGGTGTTGAGGCCACCGGAACCACGTATGATTTCTTTTTTGAAAGACGGCCCTCTCCACCTCACCTTCTGTTCTTGCTGACTCACGTTTTCCTCTCTTGCTCTCATTTTTTAGACAGAAAAAAAAAAAAAAGGTTAGTCTGAGAATTGCCCAGTTAAAAAAGTGCATTCTATTATAGGGCACCTTATTTATTAAGGATTGAAGACGTAAGAGTACAGAGGGTCTTCCAGGGCGTGGATCTACGTAGGATGTGACCAGCTTTGTGAGAGAGAGTAACTGGATCCCATAGTCAGCATCTGGAGGGTGTTTTCTTTTGTCTATAATAACCTGTAAGAAACTCACGAGGAGACAGCTATGTAAGGCAAGTGGATTAATACTAGAAGTATCAACTTACATGTCCAGAGTCTGAGAAGTGAACGTTGGCTCAGCGTTCACTTAGAGACTTGTCTCTAGGGGCTGAAGTGTTTGCAGTAAACCAGTGGCCATCGGGGAGGCTGAGGTGGGAGCAAGGCCCCTGTGTGGGAATGAAGACTCTAGGCAAAATAAAATTACTCATATTAGGGCAAAAAATCTCAGTCAACCAGAATCTTAAATTTACTGCTAACAGTATCTCAGAATGAGCAAAACAAACAAAAACATTTTTTCCCTATTTCTGTTAAGTTTTTTTTTTTAAATGATATATCAACATACTTTTTTAGTGTTAGAAAAACTGATGATTTGATCTTTTTTGAATTATTCAGTAGGCAAAGTCATGATTCCTTTTTTTTTTTTTTTTAAAGAGTTCAGGTAGAGTGCTATTAGGCATAAGCATAGAATTAAAAAGCAGGTGGGCCATTTGTTACCACAGATGGAGGCTTGTCAACAGAGCTGGCCTGGTAGACAGTGCCACACAGATTTTCTCCTAATTGAAGAAGAATATTGCAGGGTGAGGGGAATGCTGTGTGGGACCTTTCTGGATCCTGAGTGACCAAGATCCCTAATTTAGCAAAAGGAGACTGAGTTTTTCATTTGAATAGCAAAAAAGAAAAGGCAGGTGCCATGGGGGTGCATTAGCATTGTGAGGACGTAGGCTTGATACATTATACAGAAGAACTGGATAAATGTGGCCTAAGGGCTTTATATGTGCAGTGCTTGTTTTAATATCTGGGGACAGATTCACATCCCAGAGCTACTTGTCAGTGCCTGGCTATTTTTTAGGTGAAAGCTGTTAAGAGTGCTTCACAGCCCAGAATTAACCAAAGTGCTGATCACTAACTCAAACTCCGCTTGTGATCAGTGTGACACGCAGCCCCTAACATTCCCTTATAAGGCAGGGCTGGCTCTGGCTGAAATTGTGTCTGTCGCCTCTCTTCTGCTGCACAGGCAAATGATGTGGATTCATTAAGTAAAAGTTTACAGCAAAAGCAGCACTGCTTGGATCCATGGATCTGATCTGAGCTTCCCTAAGCCTGAGGAAAATTTAAATAACCTGAGTTAGCGCTACAGCTCAAGGCACTGGGAGTCAGGAGTAGAGTTGCAGGCTTACAGGGGATTGTCTGTAGGGAACTTGTGACTCTGAGTTGGTTATTGGTAGCGTATGGCTCTCTAGACAGACAGGCAGCTGTGAACTAGAGAGGCTGTGAAGGAAGTCCGTGCTTGTAGATAATATCTGGCCTTGAACTCTTGTTGTGTCATTGACTACTTAGTGACCTTACGCATATCACTTTATGGGGGAGGGCTCAATTCCTCACCTACAAAATGGTGGTTCCCAAGTCCTTTCTAGTTTAAAAACCATTAACTCTAGGACAAGTAAATGTCTTGTTGGTGACGTAGTTCATACAGTGGCTGGGGGAGGGGGAGGAACACTAGATCTTCCAGGTACAGACAGGTGGTAGAAGCGAGGTCTGTAGGTGGGGAGGAATGTTGACCAGTACCAGAACATACCCTAGCTAAAGGCTTCTCGTTTGGGGGCTTCATGTTGATTAAAGTTTTTATAATTAATAGCCATTGCTAATACTGAAAGCCAAGTTCAGGCAAAATAAGGAAATACTACCCTAGAAAACCGACGTAACCCCAAGGCGGTCAGTACTGCTTAGTCTGGTGTTGAAGACATCATAAAGCTTTTATGATTAGAGGGTTCACAGTGCAAGTGTGAGCAAAATACCAGGAGTAGTAATTAGGTCAATTCGTTGGCATTAAAAACTTCTAAGTTCCAAATGCGCAATCTTGAACGTGGATTCTTCTGTCTCTGGAAAATGATTCAAATCCTCTGAGCCATATAAAAATACCTATTATTAGTTTTATCAGTAAAATTTAAAGTTCAAACAGGAAAGTAATTAGGTTTAAACTTAGCTTTTTATTGTTGAGTGTGTTAAACATTTCTGTGCCCTGTAAGTACTGTATATTAAAGTATAGGGGCGAGACTCCTGACAGGTGAATTATGAACACTAACTCAGCCATAATCACAGCCTTACAGTGCCCATAATGTAAAATTAATTTCACTTTTATGGACTTTAATCCCGTAGCTCTAAAAATGGTTATGGGAGGAGGAGAAAAAATATATAGGACGAAGACAGTAGTCTGATTTTTTTCAAACTGCTACATCAGGATTTAGACAGACGGTAATACCTATAAAAGCACATTAGGAGTTTTGCAACCGAAGCCCAGAGTAATCCTTGAGAAAATCATGCCAAAGGGAACGCAGGATCTAAGTGAGAGCTGGGAAGTGACCTGCTTAGGTAGACTGGAGCAGACCGTTTTCTGCTCGTTTGAGATAATTCCCTCTTGCTGTACTTTGTGTTTCATCCCTTTAAGTTTTGAACATTTTCCCTTGGAGGATGAGTCCATAGTCTGTTAGATACAGGTATTTGAGGGCTTCTTTAAGACATTTAGCCTAATTTTTTTTTTTAATTTCCTCTTCCAGTTTCTATGTAATTGCTCTTCCTTGTATTATCTTGAAAGAAGTTTATGGGGGAATGTATGCAAGGGGAAATGGAATTCAACACCATGTCTCTCCTGGGTGCTGCAAATTTCACCTTTCATAAACTTACGCTTTGCTCAGAGAAAATGATTATAAAGGGAATGAATTCACGGCTTTTCCAGAACGGAATGAGTTCTACCCATAATACGAGTGTGTACAGAGAGAATAGCAGTCCCAAGTTGTGAAGAGAGAATAAGGTGCTTTTCCCTGGCCTTATTTTACTGGTTGACCCATTTCTAGAGTTGCTGGTTTCATTTATCCAGAACCTCATTCATCTCTAAATCTCCCATCTGGCAAAATCTACCCATATCCCCTACAAAGCTACCCACTCAGAAGGGCTCAGGAGAGATGTGACACTATAGGGACAGGATTTTAAGAGGGACTTTACCTAACAAATGCAATCAGTGTAACCTGGTTTCTTGTACCCTCAATGAATCCCCAACAATTAAAAAAAAAAAGTATAAAGGATGAATGAATAATTATAACAACCCGAAAGTGTGGGTGGTTCTTTCTCTTTGTGTGCGGTTTACAGAAAATATAAAAATATCCAAGGCCATTCTTTCTTTGTTCTTTTACCATTTTCTGTGTTCTTGACTGGCACAAGTAAAAACTCTAAAGCTTTGGATGCCGTATTGATACGGTCTGGGAGATACTTGTGGGCGTGTCTGTTTCTTTCATTTGGAGAGTCATGCTGCTCCCATCTTTAGTATACACGTAATGTGATTAAAGAGCTAAGTGAATAGAAATGTATTTTACTTGAGCACCTGGAATTCTTTCGGCGGTGAGTTGGGGTACATGTATACAGTACCCCAACTGAGGGGGAATAGCGGTTTATAATATCCTGTTCTGTGTTTCCTCCTTGCCTTCTCGGAGCTTTAAGAGCACTCTTTACCTTTATTTACCTACAAGTGAAAACAGAAACATTCTTAACTTGTTCAGAATGGCTGGGAGAGGTACATGGTGAAAACGTGAAGATTGCGTAACTTTTTAGGACCAGCATGAAATGATCTCTCACTCCAGAGTTGCTTTAGATCCCATCTGCAGACCTTGGTTTTGCTGCACGCCCAGCTTTTAGGTTGAAATCCAGCTGTTATCTCAACAAAAATAGGGGTAAAATGTCGATAGCTCAGTTTTAAATCAGCGAGATTCAGCAGTTGAAGGTAAAGGAGTTGTCAGGCTCCTTTCCCTCTTAAGCCACCTTCCGTTATCAGCTGTCAGTATCACTGTATGTGATCAGAATCACCACAAAGCAGCACAGGCATCAGTAGCAAATGTGGTAATAAAAAACAGAGGACTTTGGGATCTGTTAGTCGCTAACCATTTGTACTAATAGCGCAAAGAAAAAAATGAAACGGACTGAACCATCAAGATTATAAACGACTGGGAATTTCTGTCCGGTTTGTAAAGGCTTAGCTGTATTTATGACAGCCTGTAAGGTACAGTGGAAAGAGCCTTGCCCTTGACAGACACTAGTTCAAAGGCTGGTTTTTCTGCTAAGGATCACCGTGAGCCCATCATTTAACTTCTCACAGCATTAATTTCTGTATCTTAAAAAAAAAAAAAAGGAACTAATGTAGGCATACTGTGATAATTGAGGTCATTTATGAAAGGTCCGAGTAAAGACTCCATTAGTTCCCTTTGCTTTTGACTTTGTTTAAATAGAGCTGTGTGTTTACAGGTCTTTCACTGTCACTAATGGATAATTCCTTCGTGCCCAGATCCTGGGCCGTCCTAGTTTCTCAGTGAACAACATTCATGGACTGAGTGAAGGGGGTGATACGTGCCTTCCATGCAGTGGGAGGCGGCTTTCATTTCCTCAGTATATCAGACAAGGAATAGAGGGTTTGTAGTTTACCCAACATGGCTCAAAACAAGAATTCACTAAAACCATGCGGTGGACATTTAGAAATATTCAGACTTTGTAAATTCCAGGGAACGCCAGCATTAGACATGAAGGTTTCTGTCTGTATTAACCGTGACCGTTGTCTCTGTCAGATACTCATTCTGTGAGACTATAATTGGTGCCTGGCATTGACTCAGATATTGAAGGGCCTTTCACTGTGTATTGTAGACAGAACCTCATCTGGGTGCTTAATTTAAAACTTCTATGATAAGATCCTGCTCCGAAGGTGGAGGAGGATGGTGGATGGCCGTGCTGGGACAGTCTTTAATTTCGATCAGAGTCCTAATATTCTCTTAATGAAAAGAAAATTCTGTGAACTGCGAGTCGACCCACGTCTTTTGTCCTCAGAATTAAGTTTAGTCGGACGCCAGTTTCCAAGAGGCAGGCCAGCCCTGTCAGTCTCAGCAGACTTCAGCTTTTAGTTTCCAAGTTGGCCCCTTGAGACGGATTATTCTGGTATTTCTTTGAAAAAAAAAAATAGATGCATGTTGAATTTCTTAATTGTTGGTCTGGCATCCATTTTTTAGAAATCAAACTTTAAAATGAGTCTGAAGAGTCGAGAGGGGAGAAAAGAAGGAAATTTTGTTAAACGGAAATGTTGGGACCTCGAGGAAAGTTCTTTAGGGGATGGAGGACATCATTTAGGAACAGAGGAAAATTTGGACAAGGAGAATTTGGTTGATTTATTCTTCTCTCTGAAGTGTCTGACACATTCTCTTGTCCACTGTGGTAAAAATATTGCTGAAGGGTTTCTAGAGAATATCCGCGGGGCATCCTTGATAACTCTCTTTCTTGAGAAAGCAGGCTTCTGGGACACATAAGTCATTTGCTGATACGTTCTCCCTGGACTCTTATTTCCCCTTTATATGGGCACTTTCTTCCATACTTGGTTAGCACATGGATTTAAAGAAGAAAAAGCTTTATTCTAGGGCTGGTAGGATACCACCCTGGTTTAGTTTTCTTTCTCTGGGGAGACTTCTGCATTTGCTATAACTTCAGCCAGTTGATCGCAGAATGGTTAGTATTCTGGTAGGCCCTGACTCTGGACTCCTTGCTGCGGTTGGACCCAGCGTTCTGTGGAGGGGAGGAGTAAGGAGGTAACACACCCTGTCCATCTCCTTACACACCCTCATCTCTGCCGTGCCTCCCAGGGCTCCCTCAGAGCTCAGAACTGTTACTACCATAAGAAAACAGCAAAAATGGTATCTTGCCTCCTTCCAGAAGAGGGACCCTAAGGAAAATCCCTGAGGGGGCAGCGAGTGGGTGACGCCTTTGTTCCATCAGTGCCATGCAGTGGTGAGGGTGGGGACGAGCTTCTTAACCTGACCCAAACTCTCTTCCCTCCAGGTTTTCTGCATTTCTGAATAACTCAGGTTAGCTATTCAACAGAAAAGTACTGGTGGCTGACATGAGGGAGGCAGGTGCTTACTCTGTGTTACCTGCAGAGGCAGCGAGATCGCTAGGTGACATAAACCCCAGGCTGCGTGTTTCCCGTTGCTGTGGGTAGCTGAGTAACTGTGTCCATCCTTCTCTTCTGAGGCTCTCAGTTCTTCATCTGCAGAATGGAGGGATTACTTAGACGCCTCTCACATCCCTGCCAGTTCTAAGAATGCCGTGATTTCCTGATTGCACATCGCTAGAGTCCATATTTCACATCTGCAAATGTAGGACGGAAACCATATTCTCAGCTCCTGGCAAGGAGCACGTGCTGTCTGGGAACGGGACTATGATTTGTGACTTGGTCGCCTCGTCCAGTAGAATAAACTTAGTGACTTTAAAATGCTTGTTGTAGATGGAGAAGGCAGTCAGACCTCAGGGCAGATGGGTGAGAGCATTGCTGTCCTTCAGACAGTGTGTGTTGAATGGCCCCTTTGCATGTAATAATTAGCGGTTGCAGAATCACTAGTGTTTTAATATAATTTAGAACAGAATTAGGTTTCTTAGTCTTTACTAATATCTCTAAGTTGAGGATGTAGATACCAGATTAAAAAATCCATTTATAATGTTCCTGTTCTCCCTTCGTGGAAGAGTGGCCCCGAGGATGGATCTTATTAGCGCCCCCAGGTCCCATCTCAATACTCATCATTGCCTTTAGCTGTGGGTTTTTTATTCTGTCCTGACTGGCAGTGAGGTTAAGGGTCACCATGGACCTTCTCCTTGTAGCACAGAATCTGTTGACAGCTAATGCCTCTTTTGGGGAAAACAAAACAAAACACGGAACCCGTGAAAAAACCATTATCATTTTGACAGATGCCTGGTTGTTGGGGGCTGTGCCAGCTAATAATAGGAAACAAATGGGTGTTTCACCTTCCTGACTGTGCTCTGAGAGTGGTTTCCAGGAAGGAACCCTTAAATGTAAGTGTAATTGAGTTTAAATGACAGAGGTGGAGAGGCCAGTGCAGACTGGCCTAAGAGTAGTTTGTTGACTGTGGCATGTGTCTATTTCTGTCATAGATGTGAGTGGCTAGGTCCCAAATAACCAGCCTGTAAGTGGTGGAAAGTAACTTGAGTCTTACGCAAAACCTTTTACTAAGGTAGAGTCATTCTGCCTCTCTCTAAGACAGGGGTCCTCAAACTTTTTAAACAGGGGGCCAGTTCACTGTCCCTCAGACTGTTGGAGGGCCAGACCACGGGCCCTGGGACAAGTCGGCTGCTAAGCAGGACAGGCAGTGGCGGCAAAAACACCTGGCGGGCCGGATAAATGTCCTCGACAGGCCGCAGTTTGAGGACGCCTGCTCTAAAACCTCACTTTTACCCTTTGCTTTTACCTGTCTCCTCCTTACATATTTCAGATTACCTTTTTCTGCAGTAGGTGAGAACTGCGGTTATCCACCGGCCCATATAGTAGAGTTGAGAGCTTAAGAGCGTGGACTCAAGAGTCCTCCAGCTTGAGATTGCAGTCTTGGTTCATCCACTTCCTTGGGCAAGCCACTTAACCTCTCCGTGCCTCAGTTTCTTCATCTTCAGAAGGGAAATAATAATGTCTTTCTCACTCAGTAATAAGGGAGGGCTGCATCAGAGAGTGCAGGGAGAGGGCTTTGAAATCACGTCTCCACTCCAGGCTTCCCATTGCCAATCTCAGTAACCAAAACGTGGCCTGCTTTAGACGTTATCTACCGTTCCCGCAATCCAGGGGCCTGTACCCCACGATTTGGAAGTTCAGAGCAGTTACCACACTGCTGTGAAGATCTAGTTCATGCCAGTTGTCAGTGGTCTGAGAAAAGTAATTTTTTGTCAAAGAAAAGGAACAGCCACTTAGATAATTCATTTCCCTAATGAATGAAGAGGAGGGAATCCAGAACTTTTTGTTCTGTGGTTGGATATAACTCCCAAAGGTAAAACTATTTAATTTTACCACTCACACTGAGCAACAGCTTTGTTGGTAGATGCTAGATACTGATGAAGATGTGGTTCTTGTACTTGGGACCTCATTGGGTGGCCAGAAGGAAACACGGACACACAGTTTTGAGTCTGCTTTTATTAGAGGTCACTGTGCTGAGGTCCTTGCTGTGTGGAATGAAGGACGCAAGGCAGGCACGAGCACACCCTCGAGTGTGATGTGCGCGGTGCTGCAGTGTGAAAGGCTTTGGGACACTGAGAAGGGAGCACTGAGTGTCATTCGGAAAGGTCGAACACATCTTAGATTTTGACTTCGGCCCAACTAAGATTGTAGGTCAACAGGCAGAATCAAGGATGGGGCTGAGTCAGAGAAACCGTAAAGTCATACACTTGAATTCATGAACAGCGTAATTTGCAGTCATTTCTACTTTTAAATTGAAAATAAAGATACTGCCTTAAAAACTAGCCAATGTTCTATTGGCATCAGAATCTGAGACTGAACCTGGTAGTTAGTAACAAGTCCCTAGGAAAGGGAATTAAAAACACTCAGAGTATTGTTTTCCAAGTTCTGGCAAGAGAAAGTGAAAATTACAGTCTAGAGAGAATACAGACTTCAACAAAGAGGTCATTATCGTTCAGCTGCTAAGGTCATCAGTAGAGATGCTTTTAAGTTAACGCAGTGATCCTCTTCACATCATTATGGAAATGCAGGCTCCAGCACATTAAAAGTACCCTATCAGGATGTTTTCCTCTTACTGTATTTTGCCAAGGTTTTGGTTTCTGAAAGTTTCTGCACATAGGTCCCCTTATCAGTTGATAACACAACGATATTCTAAATATTCAGATTTACCTTTGTAAATCTTTTCTTTACCTTTTCTTCCATTCATATAAAATTTCTAGTATATGGCAGTGATTTTATATTTACTTCTCATGCTGTTCCTCCCCCTAAGTTAACAAAAAGAACAACCATAACCTAAAGGCGTGTGTGGTACCGTCACTGAAGACATTATAAATCATTTTCTTAGTCTTTACAGACAGGAAAACTAGATCCGACGAAATAAATGCCTTGCCCAGCAGCATACCATTGTATCGTGACCTGGGTCTGCAAACCGTACCTTTTAATTCCTAATTTGATATTCATCCTTTGTTCACACCATAATCCTGTCCCTTGAAAAACACGGGGAATTTAAGGATTTGAACCAGTGTAATGGGACACTGTGAATCAAGAGTCCAAGTTATTATCAAGTATAGTTTGATTGACAGACTTAATTGAAAATAATAACAGCACTTTGATTAGACCTGCATTAATTCATTTAATCTGTCATAACAACCTTGTGTCCCTGATACTATTGTTTTTCCAAGTTTGCCGATGGGCCGTTCAGTCACAAAGAGTTTACGTAAATTGTCTCAAGTTGCACCCTGGGCGTCCTGCAGAACTGGGACTCAGAAGCAGGTGGCCAGGTTCAGCACCTAGCATCTGCTCCCTAAAATGGGATCTCATCGCTGGGAGGTTTTTGTCCCCACCTCCCCATCTTCTTTGTGTCCGAAGCAGTTTTTGTATTTTCATATGCACTATGTAGTTAATCAAACAGAACATACTACTGAAGTTTCCCTTAAATCCTGGATCACTGTTCCATTTCTGGAAAAGCGTAGGGTGGGAGACTGTCCTGAATGAATCCAGACATTCCAAACAGGTATATTTGCAGCCTGTCAGTAATGGCCCAGAAGCTACAAGCCGGTTCCACTGAGGAGAACGCAGCTCCCTGGTGGAGCAAGTGATTTAAACTCCCGCGGCATTTACAGTAATAACAGCCATATTTTTCTCTCCACCCAAGCCACATCTTCACTTTGGGACAGGATTCTTATGCGAGCTGCATCATCTGTGTCTGCTCCCTGGGACACGGAGGGTGTGAGCTGGGCGCTCCCAGACCAGATCTGTGGAGGAGGATGGGAATTAGACTCCAGTGTCATTAAATAAAATAGCATTGTTGAAAGAGGTGGGACGGAGCAGTCCAAAATATTTGATAACACTGAAAGAGCTTTTTTTCTTCTTCCACAATTAATCCATGTCTTCATTTGCATTTGTAAAAAACTCCTGACAGCACCAACAACACAACAAGAAAGATGCACGGCCTGAGCAATAAATCTCTGGAGGCATTCAGCAAGTGCCACAGGGCTCATTAATCTTGATTATTTCCCGTAATAGATAACTTCACAAATCAGCTATTATTCCTAATCACGCACGTAAAGATAATGGACGGGTAATAGCTTCCTGCATGGTTAGACCAAAATAAAATTTCATGTAAAAAATAGATTTCTGCAAATTCCAGGGACAGGTATTTGCTGCTTCCTTAAAGGGGCAGGGAGAGTTGGGGGAGCAGTGACTGGAGGAGACCCTGAGGGCTGGGCTTTAGGAAAGGATTATTAGCTTGTGTCTGACTCTCTTGGAGGCGTTCCCTGGTTTGTGTGTCATCCTGTCACTGCGAGGTGGACGTGAGAGACTTTGGGGCAAAGGAGACCACAGAATTGTGCACTGTCCGTCACTAGATGGTATTTAAGCAGAATACCCAAGAAAAAACAGAAAGTGCCATGATGCCAGGGCTATCTTATGTCTGTAAGGGAGGAGGGAGGGTCATTGGTCATTGCACCTACAGTGCATTTTGCAAGGGTACATGTTAAATCTACTAAGTTCAGAATATAAATGTCTTAACACAATAACTAAGAAAATGCGGCGAAGGCTCTGTTAACCAATTCGATGAAAGTATTTCAAACTGTATATAAAACCAGTACATTATACCCCATAATTGCATTAATGTACACAGCTATGATTTAATTAAAAAAAAAAAAAAGGAAAAAATACATGCAATGCAAGAAAAAAAACGGTGTTTGGAAATTTTGCGAAGATTATCTTCCCAGGATGTATGGAATACCCCCAGGAACATTCTTTAGAACCAACTACCAAACACAATGAACAGTGAAAAGATTTACAGGTAATGAGAGGTGTTTCTTCACATGTGGATTGTGTGTGTATGAGAAAGTGTGTGTGTGTGTTTTTCTGAACAGGTGGTCCTAGACGATGGCAAACCTGAAAACTCCCAGGTCTTCAGTAGTTCTGCCAAGAGGCAAACACTGTCTGCTGAGTGCCTGAAAGAGGGCTAGCTAAGTTGTCCAGGTGAAGGGACTGAGCAGCTGTGCCCTGGCTAAGTCGTGCCTTTCTGAAGGCATCTCAACTGTTGTGGGAAATGGCTTTGTTATCATACAAGAGCAAGCTGTGCCTGTCTATCACTTTATTCTCAAAATGCCAGGTCGTTAAAGCAGGGCCCGGAATGAGATGCACCCCATTTACGATGGGATTTGCCTCCATATTCTTCAGTCAGTAGGAATAATTGGCCTATCACAACAACACATACCCACAGAAGCGTGGTCTCATAACTCAGGCCTTTAAACTCACTGTATTGCTGGACAGCGCTAGCAGAGCCCGTTTTTCTACAGACCTCTGGCCCAAGCACCTGCAGTTAAAATTTCACTCTACACTTCTCTGCTTACCTAAAGGGAACTACTTCTGCTTTCTCAGGACTTCCAAGGAGCGGGTGGACCTGGTCCATATCCCATGCCTTGCATGTTATTCCTATATTAAATATTAAAGTAGAAGAACTTTCAGACCAGATGAATAATTTTTTCTCTGCCAAAGAAGTCTGTCCTTCTGCTATGTACTGTACCGTGACAAATTAACTGAATGTCCTTTAGGCCTAAGGTAGAGTTTTGGGCATTGGGGAAAGAGATATTAAGACTCGACTTAAGCCTTCAATGAACTTGAGCCTTGAATGAAAGTTGTAGTCCAGTCCAGGCATGATGCAAAAGCAAATTTCCATACGAGAGAGGAGGTGAGGCATGTCACAGAGAAGGCAGAAATTCAGTGCTAAGGACGTTCAGGTGCGGCCCGGCTGCACATTGAAGGAGGCTTGAGTTTACACTCCTGGAAACAGTGAGAGGAAGACAGGTGAGGTGGAGTGAACAGCATGAGTATGGCATGAGTGCAGAAACGTTCTAGAAGTTTCTAGAGAATAGGGACTAAAGCAGTGGGGCTGGAGCACTGGCAGTGAGAGATGGGAGATGAGCAGAGGATGTAAAGGGAGGCCAGATTTGCATGTGGGGCTAAGGGTTTGGACTTGTTTCCCCTTAGACATTGGTGATCCAATAAAGGGCAGACTTGTGGCTTCAAAGATGGATTCAGCAATATACAGGACAGGCTCAAGAAGAGCCTAAAAGCAGAGCTGATGTGCACACCCCTGTTCACCTTGACTTTTAAAATGACGATCTCTGTCTGCTGTCTAAACGGATACGAGAAGACGTGTCTTGGGCAGAGGGAACCTGGAAGACCTGGTGGGTTTGTTGGGTACAGTTTTCTGTTACTGCTTCACTCATCCTCCCAGACTGAGTGGCGTACAACAGCCTTTCTTGATGGGCTCTGTGGGTCAGGAATTTGGACAGTCACTGGAGAGGTGGACTGTGTCTGTCGCACCCTGTCTGAGGCCCTCAGCTGGAAAGACTCAAATGACAGTGAGTCGGTTGCCTGAGGACAGGAGTTGTCTGCAGGTTTCTTCACTCAGTGTCTGCCATGCAGGACAGGCCACTGGAAAGCCAGAGTCTACTGGAGCCGGGGGCTGAGCACGCATGTCGGGCTTCTTAGTGTGGCTGCTGGGTTTTGAGAATGGGCAGCTTCTGGGCGGGGTTGTCAGGAGAGCCCACTGAAAGCTGCACGTTCTTCTCTACCCCAGCCTGGAGGGTCGAAGAGTGCCACGTCCCCCACACCCTGTGACCTCCAAGAGGGCTAGGAAAGCCAGCCCAGAGTCAGGGGAGGGAATTGGGCTCCCAGTCTCCATGGGGGAGGGGCAAGGTCACGTTGCAGAAGGGCATCCAGGGTGGAAATAATTACTGAAGACATCTTTGGAAAGCAGTCTGACACAGTGGGGACTGGATCTGGTGGCAGCAAGGACGACCAGTTCAGGTTTGCACTTGCTGAGTGCGAGGTCCCCATAGGACTTCAGAGGAGGAAAGGGTATAGTAATTGAAAACATAGGGGCTACGCTCCAATCTAGAGCCAGCAATAACTTTTAATGTTTTTATCTTTCTGGAACAGAGTCTCACTCTGTTGCCTGGGCTAGAATGGCATCATGTCAGCCTAGCTCACAGCAACCTCGAACTCTTGGGCTCTCGCGATCCTCTTGCCTCAGCCTCCCGACTAGCTTTGTCTACAGCTGTACATCACCGTGCCCAGCTAGTGCGATAGCAATAATTTTTAAGGAAGGGGGTGGTGTGTGCAGAGAAGGCAGCTGGAGATCAGCATGACCCCTTCTGACAGCTCTGTGTTTAGAAAAGTAGAATGAGGAGCCCACGGAGAATAGTGACAGACTCTGGAGAATAGAAGCCATGGACACAGAAGAGTTTTAGACAAGAGTGATAACGTGCACGCTTTGGAAAGAGGGCTTAGTGGCTACGAGGCAGGCTAAAGGCGTGTCTAGAGGGGGAGCAGGTGGGAGGCATCAGAGGCGGGCCGGGGAGCACACTGACCTCGATGAAGGCAGCAGAAAAGGGGCAAAGGAAGTAATTCAAAGCCTGAGAAAGTAAAAGAAAGGGTTTGTGTATATGTTTATACTAAAAAAAAAAATTAGGTTGGGTATTTTTTTCTCTTAGATTAAGAGACTTACTATTTTTGACCTTTGGAGAATACAGAGTCAGTCATAGTTGGTTCTGGACATGCGTCTTTTTATGTACAGTAGAAGCTCTGTGAGTTGACCCTGCAAGGAACTGGAACAAACTGGTGAACATTCAGCCGTGGTCACCATGAGCAACCTGCTGTACTGATGGGCACATGAGGTGCAGGGTCAGTCCATAAATTCAGGTCAACTTAAGGAGGTGAGCACTGGAGGGGGACGGTCAGCCATGGAGGTATTTCCATACTGTATTTCCCTTCCCCAAAATGGCAAATAGATTCCCACTGTTCTTCACATATTTAAGAGTTGGAGAAGTATTTTATAGGTTAGAATACTGAGGCATTTTAATAGACTCACCAAAGAGAACGCTGAAAGATTGATTTGTCGCTTAGAAATGTAGGATTGAAACTGCAGCATTCTATATGATAGTGAAAAACTACAGGCAACCTGAATATTCTACCGTGAGAGAGTAGCCAAAGAAACTGCAACATATATAACGTAGTAGATAGTTCAGTCATTTAAAGTCAGAATAGTAGTTAAGAAAAAGGGCTAATATCTGTTGCCTGTTTTCTGTTTGCCAGCCCTAGGCTAGGACATAAGTGACTTAATAGAATTTTGCAGTAGTTCCGTGAGTGTTGGGCTTTACCGCCACCAATTTGTGAACGAGAAATTTATATAATTTAAGTGAAAACTCATGTGTACATGTATACAAAAAGCTTTTAAAAATACAAGCTGAAGTATATAAAAACAACACCCATGTTGGTTCTGTTAGTAGAATAAAGCTGTATGTTTTCTTCTCTTTGCTAACTTTCCTGTGAGTTGTGTTTTTTAAAAAAGAGGTAAGGAGGCTGGGTGCAGTGGCTTGCAAGGTCTGTAATCCTACACTCTGGGAGGCCAAGGCAAGAAGATTCCTTGAGCTGAGGAGTTTGAGCCCAGTCCGAGCAGGGGTCTCACTTGTAGTCCCAGCTACTCAGGAGGCTGAGGCAGGAGGATCTCTAGAACCCAAGAGTTTGAGGTTGCTGTGAGCTAGGCTAAGGCCATAGCACTCTAAGGCATGTGACAGAGTGAGACTTTGTCTCCAAAAAAAAAAGGTTACATTCAGTATTGTACATATTTATAACGCTTAATCAGAGTTATCTTCTGGAACATTGAATAGGACAGTTTACAGGGAAAAGATATAAAGCAGTAAGCTTATAGTATGAATGTTTGTCCTGCTTTTTTGTCTAACTAGCTTCCTAAAATAACCTGTCTCCAGGGCACAACTATCCCCCCCCCACTCCAGCCCCCACAAGCACTAAATTCAAGTTCCATCATTTTAACAAGATGTTAGGTGAAATGACTAGTCTCTCAGGACAGGACAGGTAAGGCCATTCTCCCTGGGGAACCATTCTGCAGAGGCATGGAGACTTCTGCCAGAAATGCGGCCTCTTTGGTAGAAGTTAATCAGCGTCTTTTGGGCTTGAGAAAATACTGACCCACATGCCCAGGATCTAAAGGCAACGAAGCCACGGGCACATGACACAGCTCCTCTGCAGAATTAATCAGCTCTTCCTTCACTTTCAGTGTCTTTCCTCTTTTTTGAAAACACTGGGCAAACTGTTTTTGTAAAGAAACATTAAAATGTAGGCTTCTGCCATTAAATAACCGTGTTCACTGTTGACTGAGAACAATACCAAGATAGGGTCCGTCCAGGACCAGCTCCCCACTCCCACCAGTCTCATCGTTTCCGAACCCGTTTCGTGAAATGTAGTTGGTAGCAAAATTTAACCCACAGGAAAATGGAGAAAGACAAGCAGAAAGATGGCCCTGAATGGCGGAAAATGAGCTTTCCACCGTGAAAAAATACCTCAAAGTCGACAATGTTATTCTTCATCAATTAGAGAATGAACAATTGCCAGAGAGTTTTGTCTTCTCTTTTAACTCATTAATGAGGAAACCAGTAAGACGGTCATGTTGGTTTAGAGAGCTTTTGGAGAACTGGGTATTTGCAGGCATTTAGAAGAGAGGAGTTAGAATAAAATTCTGTGATTATGTGTAAGACTGATTAATGTCCTGCAGAGTCATAAAACCTCTGGGCTGATCATTTCAGCTAGACACGTATCTAGACACTAACCTACAACTTTGAATCGAAAACCAAATAGCAGAATCACAGACAGGTGCTTCCTCCTGGAGAATCCCGTAATCCTCGGACAGGCTTCTTAAACATGCCCCAGCCTGACAGTGGAAGGACAGGCAGTGGCCACCCCCACCTTTCCTCATTGGGGTTAGATTCTTCTTAACACCATAGTGGTTCAGGTTTTTTTGTTCCCCCTCTGACTTCTGTTTCAGGAAATCTAATGCAATTTTCAGCTCCCTTGATTGGAACAGCAATGGTAATCAAAACACAGAGTATCAAGAAGGCTTGTCCGAAGAGACGACTCAGTCCTTTATTTCAGGCTGAAGATTTCTCACCCATTGCAGGGTTTGTGACTGACACCCTTAAAATGAAAGACATATTAACAAGAGAAATGTGTGCAAATTTAATGTTTTACTTTACATAGGCGCCTTCATTAGAAAAAGACCCAAAGAAACAGGGAAAACTCTATTTATCAATTGTTGTTCTGAAGTATGATTCGGGGCCCACGGGTGTGATGGAATGGTGATGAACCTGGCAGGCTTGTTCTGATTCTTCTCTGAGTCTCCTGTGTCTTCAGAGACGAGGATATCCATTTCCTCTGAGAATAGAGAAAGCCAGAAAATTCTTTCTAGATTTTATGACCTTCGGGGCAGAAGGGCCAAGAGGAAGGTGAGAGTGGCCTTCCTGCTTCTGCTGTGTTCTCAAATGCCAAGATGCCGTAGTCTGGGGACACCTGTCCTGAACCCCATCGACATCTGGGACTGATAAATGAATACGTAACCTCACAGCCAGGTAACCATCCATCAACCCTCATATGGGCCCTTACTGTGTGGCCATCTCTGAAGTTGCAGCTCGACTTCCCTGTGCCCTTCTCTGTTAGGAGGTGCTTTTCCTGGCCTTGTGGAAGCCGCCCTGTGTGATTCCCTGCACTCCGGTGTGGGTGACAGTAGGCTGTGCTTGGTGATTGGCATCAGTCTTAATTTCCTATTCTGTCAGGGAATTAGCATGCCAATAGATGCAGAGTGGTGAGGTCACTTGTAATTGTCTCCCCTGGCTTTTTTGCATCCATTGGTATGTTGATTTTCTTGACAGAAGAAGGAGTTAACGGGGCTGTCAATCATTCCCTGGGACATTTGGCCTGCTCCCTCTCTGAGGGTGCTTATCATATGGCAACAGTTTGGTGTTTGGGGATTAGTTAATGTGCAAATTCCAACTGACTATTCCCCCAGATGGAGCCTAGTCTTGACAGGCCCGACCTCCAACTCCGTTTTACCTACACCTCAAAGTACTTCCGTCCTCACAAAGGGCATTGCGAAACTCAAACGAGTGTCAATTTTAACTTATTTTTGTATTTAAAG
This sequence comes from Otolemur garnettii, assembly GCF_000181295.1. Taxonomy (NCBI): domain Eukaryota; kingdom Metazoa; phylum Chordata; class Mammalia; order Primates; family Galagidae; genus Otolemur; species Otolemur garnettii. The sequence goes on along the minus strand of NW_003852414.1, from coordinate 20,589,582 downwards.
AAAATGTTTGCTGTAGGATCTAGGGATGTGGGAGGAGAGGAAGAATAAGAAAAATGTTACGCATCAAACCATTAGCCATGTGTATATCCCAGTTGTGTGATTTTAGCAAATCGCTAAACTCATCAAATTGGACATCTTCGTGAAACTGTTACCATGTGCCAAGCAAACTCTCGATACTGCCAATAATGTGCATATATGTAAAACAACTCAGTAATTTTGAATATACTGGGGAACAACTTTTTAACCTGCATTGTCCAGGCCTTTTCCTCCGCGGAATCAGCCGTTCAGTTAACATGGCCCAGACCGCCAGTGTGACCTCAGCTTTTTCCCAGTTCTTGATTTCTTTTACAGTGAGAACCCCAGAAAGGCTGGGGAATAAGGTCAGCCTGTGATACAATTATGATAGCCCCAGACTGTGTCTCTACCACTCCAGCTAAATTAACTCTTCTGAGGTTGAGTCAGTATTTTTCATCATTGTCATGGGCAATTAGTAGCCACTTACAATTGGTTACAGTTCATTTCTGCCAAGGCTGTTACAGATGAGATCAGAGGAACCACGTGACAGTCCACATGCGTTCTCAGAGATTGGGCGTCCAAATGCGGCTGGAAGCCATTCCATTTTTCAGGCCAGTTTAGAAGAACACTTCTTGTGGATCGCAGTGCTTTATTTGTCCTGGTGTTTATGAAACGTGTCTTTATGGCAAATTAGCTTGCTGGAGACCTAGCTGCCTGCCTGAATTGAATCGCAGAGCATTAACTTTACCCCAAGTACGTGGCAATGACAAGAGCTGCATGTTATTTAAAAAATATGAGAATCTGTGTTATTTTTCTAGAGATGCCATCATTTATGAGGGTAGCTGTGGAAGGGAAGTGTGTCAGAATGAGCCTCGGTTGTGGAGATCTCACTTCCTAAGGTGTGCTGTCCACTTAAAGGCAGGAGCTGCTTTGTTTTTTGATGTCACTTGGTCTGTCTCTTCCTCTTTCTTCTTATAATGAACCTGGGGGTGTTTAGTAAAGCAGGTGACGTGAAAGGGTTGAGTGTTTCCCGGGCTTCTCACACTGAAGTGGTCCAGACTAAAGCTTCCATAGCAACCAGCTTTATCCTGAAAACATTTTCTTTGGAGAAAAAGCAAGAGGAAAGGATGCTCTGTGTGTCTGTATGTTAAAGACATTTGCTGATTTATTTCTGAAGATAAAAAGAGTTGCAAGCGCTGTGGGAAAGGGCTGCTTAGAATGTGTCTGTGTCAGTGCCTGGCCCTTGGCTTCTGAATGTTCACCAGGAAGATCCTTGGTTCAGCCCCACAGATGACGCGTAACCATCAGAGGAGCCTATGAGACTTCTTGCTATAAACTCATTGAGCAGAAATGGTGGCAAGACTTCTAGTGCAAAACCTTGAAGGATACAGTGCACTTGTTTTAATTGAATATCACTTTGTATGTTAATTAACGTGTCCATTCTAATTTTCTAAAACGGCAAATAATGATGTGTGAAAACAGTGTAATTAGGTTCTGATATTTTTGGTAGAGTAATAACCAGATTCGATTTGCTTTTGATCTTGAAAGTTATTATTTATTATTCCTATCAATCATTCATCCTTTTAAATTATATTTATGTGCGTTTTCTGTTTTTATTTTTATCTGGGGCGTCAAGATCAGCACTGGCCCTGATTCATGGCCCGCTGATACTACATTTCGTGCAGGGGATTTACAAAATGAGATTTCTTCCCGTGCTTTTTTAACAAAATACTTTGAGGTTTCCCTTTTGTAAGAGAAGTGCGCACCCGGATACACATGTATGCAGACTTCCTAAGCAGAGTTGTGGCCTCATTGAAGTGAGTGTCCTTTGTGTAGAAACAGCACTTTGTCTGGTCACGCTGCGTAATTCCAGAACATGTCATTTGGATGGAAATCACTGAGCACCGGGGTAGAGTCCCTGTTTGTGGCTGCGTGTTGTCCACGTCTCAGCACTCTGACCTTGGGCTTGTTTTCTCCAGTAGCCTCTGATGGTTTACCCGTAGCCAGGATGTAGCCGAGGGATGCTTAAATCCACTTGTCAAGGTGGGGGCAGCTGAGGTGTAACAGAAGCATGTAAAGCGTCCCTGTCTTTGGCTCACATTTTAACCGTGACAAGGAGTTGTCACTTGGAAACAGCCGCTCGGTTTGGGAAAAGGCCTTACTGCCTTTCAACCTGAAAGAGGTGGTGGTGAGATTTCTGTTTGGAGACCAGAAAGGGAGAGAGTGACAGAGGCAGGCCCGAGATGCTTCCCTGCAGGAGAAGAGGGCATTCGCGTTCATCATCATGACAGGAGACCCTTGGGAATGACATTCATACAAAACAGGAGACCAGCACTTAGCCTCAGGAAGAAAATGATGAAACCACTTGTGAAACTCCCCGGTGAAAAAGAAGATGCATTTATTGTAGCTGAGTTTTAGAGCAAAACTTTTTTGAAAAAAAATTCCTTGGAATTTATAATTTAACATCTTGTGTGTTTATTGTACAGTATTCTTACAGCGTGCTTGGACATCATCTTCACACACTCAGGTATTAATAATAAGTCCTTTTACCTCCTCCTGCCTTTGTTCTGATACCAGATTTGATTTTGCAAAGACAAAAGAAGTAGCCGCACACTGACCTGTATTTATTTGAAACACATTAAGCGCTAAATGCAGAGGAGATGCATTTACTTTGAGCTCTCAACAACTAAAGCTTAAATAATGCATTCCAGCGAGGTAATCTATTAGAATAGCTCTCTTGAGAAGCGTTGTGTTATGAATGGATTCTGCATTTAAAATATCCATTCTGTTGCCTCCCTCCTCCTAATTACCAATTTCTTTGTCTTAATTTGCATTACTTAAGCAGAAGAGAAGGAATCTAGTTGGCTGTTTTCCCCTTCACAAATCCTGGTACTTAGTGGCAACTGTAATGTTGTTGACTTAAGCTCATTTCTGTTGAAGGAAAACTGCATTGCCAAGGAAAAGATACTAGGTAATCACTATATCTAATTACAAAGAAGAGTAAATCACTAAAAACAAATTAAGGATCTTAAATAAAATAGAAAATCAGAGCAGTTAACAATCAGGGAAGGAACAAGCTGCCACCTCTCCGGTCCCTTTCCGTGAGCTGGTTGAGAGCCACCTGTGTGTGGATGTTCAGCCAAACCAAACCAAAACCGGCCTCCAATCCTAAGCAGGTCCGAGTATCTTTGGGTTGAAAGTTGGGGAGCAACAGGTGGCCCTCTCGGTCTGGCTCTGTGGACCTTCTCCCGCATTCTGTTTCTTCCTAGCTCAGGCCAACAGAACTTTAAAATCACTCTGGCCCTAATTAAAACAAGCAGGAAACTAATGAGAATTTTATACTTGACCTTCATCCGAAGAGCTCTGAATTAAGCTTTCTACTAACCAAATTCTTCCTCTCCTTCCATTTCTCTAGGTCTAGTTCCTTATGTTTAAAAATCCCTGATGGTCTCATAGATGTTCAGAGCAACTTAGGGAATGAATAGTTCTGATCTCTGGTTGAAAGATGTAGAACTACTACTGTTACAAAACTCTCCCGATTGTGTTTTCCCTTGGCACTTTCCAAATTTTGTTTATCTAAGGCAATTGAGTAAGGTATAACATTTCCCGCAAGGCTCCTAACAGAAGTAGAAGCGCCCTTTCCGTTAACTTTCGTGGTATGTTTATAGTAAAGATTAAGAGCGCCGAGATAGGAGAGGTAAACGCATTTCATTAGATTGTTAATGTTAAGAAACTTGCCCTTAAAAATGTTACTATATCTTCCCTTTGACAAAGTATTCATAAAGGAGTTCCCTTTGCTTTTCGGGTGGTCTGTCCAATCTTGATCTATGTGGAGAAAGACCAGAGGGTTTAAGAGTAAATTTCTGAAATGGAAGTATTTAAGACGAGATATGGAGAGAAGGTGAAAATATGGTCTGGGAAAATTTAAATACCCACGAAAATGACCTCCCAGTTCTAGTCCTAGACTAGAGCCACTGTCCTCTTACTGCGGTAACATTCTACTTGACATCAAACTGCAGGACCGGGAGATGTAGAGTTGAGTGTTCCAGTCGAGATAGGTATGGGGCACTTGGACTTTCCTACTGTTGTGGGTTTCATACTTCAATTCTGAGAACTAACTTTCTGTCTCTTTTTTTGTGACCAAATGCCCACACGCAGTACATGTAGGATATCCCGTTTTTCCTTCCGTTGCTGGGTTTAGGATCCTGCTGGGTTCTTGAGTTTCTGTGGGGGGTTTTCATACTCTTCTTGGACTGCTAGGGGCTCCCCGCAATGGGAGGTTTCTCTGGTCGACCAGCAGCCTCTGCCACTAGCATCACCTCTAAGCAGGGACATCCCAGATTGGCTGTCCATGGGCTTCTTCTCCAGGCTCTACCCTCCCAAGGCCACCCATCTTGCCACCAACCTTGTGAAACTCTAACACATGAAGTCACATAATGCTGAACATTGCACTTTAGTGATTGTGTTTTTGTTGTTAAACTCTGATGGTGAACACACACCAGAGACCATCAGGCCTCACCACTGAACCATAGATATCTCCAGGTACTAACCAGAAAACTAGTGGTTACTGAAAGTCAGGCCATTAGTGAAGATTTAGAATTTTGTCTCTTCAAAGGGTGAAATGTGTTTTCATATGCCTGCCTTTGGGACTAATGGACCAAGTAAAGGGCGCTCGTAGAACTGGGCTACAAAAGCAGGACAGTAGGATGTTCTCAGCGGCAGCAGTGGCGGCCCAGCAGCCAGGTTGTCTTCCTGTTTCAGCCCAGAGCAGACAGCTGGGTCTCTGAGCTGTAGTCTGATTCTTCCCTGCGCTGCACATTTGCCCTTAGAACAGCAAGAGCTTGACGCCAGCACAGGACCCAATGTACCAGAGAGGAATAAAGATTCTTTAGCCTTGAGCCAGGGGCTCTTAATGAAGAAAAGAGGAAAAAGTCGGTGAAAGAAGGGAACCACAAATGGGAATCTCATGTCCCTTTAGAAAGCAGCTCAACACAGTGGACTTTCATTCCCCCCCCCCCATTTCGGGCAAATAATCCTTGTTAGGTAAAATGCGTATAATGAGCATACTGTTTTCTCTGTAAAAATAGGCCCTACATAAAGTAGTATATCTGATCTTTTTCTGTAAACTGGTTCCACCTTGTCCTTGATCTGTGTAGTTTCCGTGAGCTATTGGACAGCTGTTTGACTGAGGCTTACGACTTCCCCAGGCCTGTGTCACCCCCTCAGTTTGGACACAGTCCAGCAAGAGAATATTCAAAACTGTCTTTCATTCAAAATGCAGATAACAGACACAAATGCAAATAAGATGTCCTATAAGAGACACACAGATGACTTCAGCTGGAAGTTTGGCCAGAGAATTAATTAGGACTGTCCCCCTGGGTGATGAGATGACCCTTTACCCTACCAGCACTGCAGACTTTCAGGACTGGCAGAATATGGGAATCTGTTGGAAGAAGGTATTTGACAAGCCAAGGAATCCATGAGCTGTGACTGTGCTGCGAGGAAGTGAGTGTACTCTTAGAATACCTTCACCTTTTTAAATACCACTGTGTTGCACGGGCTGTGCAGCTCTTCAGTAAAAGTGATTAATAGCCTCCATCCATCACATCGTACAGTATGGTACATCTGAGTAGCTGAGAGCTTATAAAATATACTTGGCAATAAGTCACAAAAACATTTGTATTTTTTAATAACATTTTTGAAGGAGAAAAATCTGTTTTTCAATAAATTCTGGCATGACTTCCCTCTAGATTTTATTTCTCATTTAAAATTACCTTGGGGTTGATTTTTTTTTTCTTCTGTTCATTGGATCTCTTTACTAGGTTTCTGCCTAAGACATGAAGTTTTAGAGATGGATTTAAAAGGGGACTAGCACATGGGCATAGAGTTACAGAGTTCCTTCTCTTTCTACTTTGGGTTAGTTGTGATAGCTTTAACACCAGCGTAACTTACTCAATTTTATTAAAATTATGTAGTCATTGTTATTCGTGATCAGGTAAAATTATTTCCCAGCTCAATACATTTCTTTGTTACTACCCTTATATGTTTAACTTTTTTTTTTTTTTTTTTTTTTTTTTTTTTTTTTTGGCCAGGGCTGGGTATGAACCGCCACCTCTGGCATATGGGGCCAGCACCCTACTCCTTTGAGCCACAGGCACTGCCCTGTTTAACTTTTCTTTATGGAATGTCTCATTTCTACTCACTGCTGTGTGTAAATTGTAGACCCTTTGTCGTAAAATGGCAGATTGCTACCATTTTTAGTGGTAGAACTCTGAACTTACTACGCATTATGTAGTTACTCCTTTTGGAAACGTCTCATTTCTACTATTTTTAAAAGCACAATTTATATTTATAATGCATAGACACCTAGGGTTAACAAGTTGACATGATGGTATGTCACCCAAGGGTGATACTAATTATATTTTAAATCCTCTCTTCCCTTCTTTATTCCTCAAACTCAACAATTTAGGTCTCCAACCCAGCCCTAAGGGATATGGGGCCTTCATTCAGTGCCAGATGTGAACTCCTAATAAATATAAGTGGATTATACTCTCTAGAAAATGAGAAAGGAACTTAGAGAAGTCTGTGAAATTCATTTTTATAGTTCAAAGAGATGAGATTCAACCCATCCAACACTCATCACCCTACCCACCATTTAAACGTCAACTCTAAGTCCATGAATATGTGATAATGTGTGGGGATTTCCTGTCCAGAAAGAATTCCCATAGCATTTTATAATATGAGACCTTTTAAAAGCATGGAATAAGGTTTAACATTCAAACCCAGTGAACAGGTACCTTGGAAAAAATAGGAAAAACTCTCCTGTGTTCATTGCAGGGGACAGTCTTGCATACCAACTGTCTAGTTTCCTTCTCTTCTACAAATTAGAAGGTTTCATTCAGTGAAGCAAAATCCACATGAGGATGCAGATGGCAGAATGTTGAAACCCCAGGCAAAGAGGGACTTATTCCACTAACTCCCTTTGCGGGACTTCAGTTAGATTTCGAGGCTTGACTTTTTCTAAAATATTTTGTCTGTGTATCTTATGTTTCTTTTAATTGAGCATTTGAAAGAGATACTTAGAAGGGAAAATGAACAGGACATTGTGATGGACTGGATGTGGAGGGTGAGAGATGCGGGCGTAAACGGTGCCTCCAAGGGGGCTTTCTTGTGTACTTGAATGAATGGTGAGAGCTAGTCCCTGGGAGGAACCAGGTTTGGAGGGAATGATCAGCAGTGTGGAATCTGTGGAATGAGTTACAGTACTTCTTAGACAGCCTAGTGGAAATGTCAAATAAGTTGGCTATTGAAATCTGAACATTACAGGAAAGGTCTGGGTTGGAGACCTAAATCATGCCAGTGTGTATGCAGGAAGAATTTCAGTCACGGGTGTGAATGGGAGTGCCTAACAATTTGTCCGCAGGGAGGAGGGTGAGCCTCTTCCCTAGAGACAGGAAGGACTAGCTCAAGATGTGGAGAGAACACCAGGCCAGAGAACCCGACACAGGCGGGCAGGTCAAGGTCAGAGAAATAGCCAACCTGGATAGTGATTTGTGGTTGTGATTGTCTCCATTAATTCAGGCATGGTTGATTGTTGGCAACATTATAATCTAAAACTTTTTTTTTTTTTGGAAAATTATTTGTGCTTTCCACACAGCAAGGATTCACCGTTACTAACGGGCTGATGGCTAAATATTTTACCACTATGACACAACAGAAAAACTTCTAACCTCTGTACCAAGCATCATTTCTCCCTTGTCTGGAATAATTTTGCTTTAATACCATCCTGTGGGAAATGCATCTAGTTTACTGCTCCATTCTTTCTGTCTTATATGGAGTTATAATGATCTTCACTTTGGTTGACAATTTGGATAATGACCAGAAAATACCATTATTGCTGAGGTATCCTGGTTTAAAGTAATTTCCTGGGGGAAAGCATCAGACTCTCGTAATAAAGTTACAGTCCACAATTTGAAAATCTACTTTGAAGAGTGTTTTTTCTTCTACATAGAAGCATCAGTTTGCTGTTTATTGAACTAATTATAGTGGTAGAGTTCTTGATAGATCTATTGTGGTTGACTAATATAATATATAGAACTTCCCCTCTTAGTTTTACTTACCACATTGAAGTTTCAAAGTTTACACTGTTAGACCAGACTGTAATTCGGTAAATCCATGACATAAGTAGAAAATTCATGAAAGTCACGATGGCTGTTTGCCCCTATCTCCTAGCCTATGACAAAAAAAGGACTTCCGTGGATTTCAAAATACTTTCCCCAATACTCCAGTTTTTTTTTCTTTTTTTTTTTTGAGACAGAGCCTCAAGCTGTCCCCCTGGGCAGAGTGCCGTGGCATTACAGCTCACAGCAACCTCCAACTCCTGGGCTCAAGCGAGTCTCCTGCCTCCGCCTCCCAAGTAGCTGGGACCACAGGCGCCCGCCACAACGCCCGGCTATTTTTTGGTTGCAGCCATCATTGTTGTTTGGCGGGTCCGGGCTGGGGATTCGAACCCGCCACCTTAGGTGTACGTGGCTGGCGCCTTAGCCGGTTGAGCTATAGGCACCTAGCCAATACTCCAGTTTTAAAGGAATCAATTAAAAGACAAAAGCATTTCCAGTTCTTTTTTTAGTATAAGGTAGGAAACAAAATGTAAACATCTAAGCAGTTCTGGGTTCATAGGGTAACCTCCCCTGTATGAATAATCTCTGTTGTAGCTGAAGATAGAACAAATGCACGTACTATTGATTGTTTTAATAAGTTAAACCGTCTGGCGCTGAGACTGGCTTTATACTAGAAAGTCTTCAAATATTAAATCATATGGCTCCAGAAATGGACTTCTCTTCTGGCACTGGAAGCAGGCCACTGTCTGTAATGTTTGCCCTTGACACTCTGGGCCCTGTTCTCTTCCCACTGCTGAGTAGCTGTGCTAGTGTCTGCAGACATCATCCACACAGCACCGACTTGCAGGCCTTTAGCTCAAGCCCTCCTGTTCACTTGAATTCTCTTAGTTCATTTGTGTTGCCATACAGCAGTGGTTCTCAACCTTTCTAATGCTGAGAACCTTTAATACAGTCCGAAGGGGTCATAACCCACAGGTTGAGAACCGCTGCCATAAAGGAATTCCCGAGGCTGCATCATGTGTAAGGAGAAGAGGTTCACCGCCCAGAGTCCTGCAGGCTGTACCAGAGCCTGGTGCCAGTGTTTGCATCTCCTGGCCACTTCCGCTCACAGCAGAAGGGAAGCGGCCCCTGAATGTGTGGAGATCACCCGGCAAGAGGAGAAGCAGGGAAGCGCGAGCCAAGGCGAGGTGCCAGGCTGTGTGTGACAACCCGCTCTGCTGGGGTGGAAGCCGGGGAGAACCCACGTAACAAGAGAGCTCCGTCTGTTCATGAGTCTGCCCCCCATGACCCAAACGCTTCGCATAAAGCTTCACCTCCAGCATTGGGACTAGATTTCAAAATGAGATTTGGAGGGGTCAAACCAAATGATAGCAAATCCCAAGAGTTTTTGCCTGGAAATTTCTACCTAGGCAACCACATTCAGTGTCAGGTGGAAATCATAAGTCCCCCCCCCCACAATTTATTTCTCTGCAGAAGTCTTAGAAAAATGTTCCAAGCACATATCAGACTCATGCTTAACTCCTTTCTCTCCCTCATTCCCCGAAGCTTGTAATGACCCTCATTCCTCTTAGTGGTTTTTTTTTTCTAAATTTGGTTAACAACTTAAGTCCTTTTTGGCACGTGTGGGAAGACTCCTTCAGCCACTCTCTGCCTCTACGCTAAAGTCACTGATTTTCCCAAAACCCAAGTCTCCTCATGTTATTCCCTATTTAAGATTCCCCGGTCTCCCCTTTCTCCAGTGGATGAAGTGTCAAGGTCTCAGCTTGTCCTCAGGGTGCCTCACCCTAGGGCTGCAACCTGCCTCTCTCCACCCTCGGGTTTAGCGACTTCCATACACGCTTTACCCCAGCTCTGGGTAACTGAAAAAAATCCCCCCTTTGTCACCCCCGACCCTCACCATGCTTCCGTCTTTGAGTTTCTGTTCATTCAGGATTCAACTCTGATGTCATTTTCACCCTGATGCTTCCCTGTACTTTATGGCTAGGGATCTTTTCTGTTTATTTTGTTTGGCTTTTTTTTTTTTTATTTGTTTGCATTTTTCTATTCTATGACAAACTTGCATCTTCATGTACCTTTTGATTAATGTTTTATGAGAGCTTTGTGGACTGCTGCTTTTTAAAAATCTCAGGCTTTTGAGTCAGATAAACCTGGTTTTGAAGCCAGATTTTACCCTGACCTAACTATGAAACCAAATTATTTGGCCTCCCTGAACCTTATTGTTGTCATCTGTAAAATAGGGATAATGATGGTACCTTTCTCAAGGGGTTGCCATAATTACCTACAATAAACTGCGTACAGCACCAGCACATGAAATTAAATGCTGTGGCTGGGACATGTTTTATTTGTGGTGGCAGCAGTGTGGTGTCGGTTATATTTGTCTGTCCCTAGAGATTGAGTTTCAATAGCTGATCCTCAGCAGAAGTGCCATAGATACTCAGTGAATAGCTAAAGAGCCAATCAAGTTCGGCAGTGTCAAGGATTAACAGTGTTCCTGAGGCACAATATTGTTGGGATTGGAAGGCTAAAATGACCAGGTATTTTATAATTTGGAAGAGTGGAATTCAATAACTCCTAAATTTATCCTGTCCTGAAATGTGAGAAAATTATAGTATTTATGGTCAGGTGTTCTATTTTTATTCAGCAAAGTCCGAGAACTACTTAAAGAGACAAAGAGACAGGGACCACCACCTCTTTGCTTTTAGCAGCTGGTCTCTAGCAGTTCTGATCATCTACTGATTCTGACTGCCATTCTTATACCATGTTTAATATGCCATGAATTAGGCCAGTGTAAACAATTACATACATGTGGAAGGAGATAATTTTAAAGGACATTAGTCTTCTAGTGTATCTGACGAGCTTGCATTTTACCATGCACCGTCAACTAAATACAATACTCTGTCAGATGAGCAAACCACAATCTTTGTACCGAAAAAAATCTGATGAAGCTTATGTTGTGAACCTCTGTTGTCAGGAATAGTGGGCAGTAAATAATCTCCTGGAACTAAGGAAAGCATCTGGTTCCATCTGCAGTCACAGTGGAGTTGAGCCAAGCATCTTTCCTCTCCTACCGTATGCTTTCCTGATTAGTGAAGTTAAAACTGTGATCCAAATGTGTCCCCCTGGCTGATCTGAAGGGCAGTAAAGCTCTAAGGCCAGATTAATCAGAACATCTCCTGATTTTAAGGGGTAGTAGTCCCTTTCACCTTCTACAGGAGTGATTAAGGGCACTGACTCCAGACCCGGCCCATCTGGGTGGCTTTGCCGGCTCCTCCTTGGGTGGCCTCGAATTCACTGGCTTGCAACTTTGGGGCTCAGCTTCTTCAACAGCAGAATGGAAGCTTAAGTTACCTATCACAGAGTGACGCTGGAGAGATTGTGTGTTTATAAAACTACACAACAGTTCTTGGCATGGAACAAGAAATCCTGTGTCCTTTTGAATGAGTCGGCCATGGCTTCATCCACCTCCACACAACTGTGGCTCTCAATGTCCAGTTACATTTTTTAACTGCTCACTGAGGATCGCCACCTGGTTTTCTCTTGGGCTTCTGCATACACGTGTCTATAACCTAATCCCTTCTCTTGTTCTCCCCACCAACTCTCAGTGTTTGCCCCTTCCCGTGTTCTCTTCGTCACGTCACTTTCCAGCTCTTTCTGTTCTAGCCCCTGGCTTTCTTTACAGATGCTCAGACATCTAGAGCTCATCTCTGCCCTGGCGACCCTGCACTTCAGCCCCTTGCATATCCATATAGCTGGGAGGCTCCCTCCCTGGATAGAGATTTCTGCTCCCATCTTCTCTCTGCAGATCAGGGCTTCCTATGGCAAAAGAACTGACGAAAGGTCCTTATCATTCCCATATGCTGAGCTTATCAAACATGCCCTCTCATTTTGAGAAGGTACTACCCACTTTACAGGCGTAAGCCAGAAAGGACCTTTGAACCCAGGACTTGGTCATCTTGGCACTTTTAATAATAATCTTAAACATGTAGGGCGCCGGCCCCATATACTGGAGGTGGCGGGTTCAAACGTGGCCCCGGCCAAAAACTGCAAAAAAAAAAAAAAAAAAAAATTAACAAATGTAACTCAAAAAAGTATGGAATAATCTTAAACATACATTATATGTTCATTTCTGTAGAACTGTGGAATGGGGACAAGGATTCAGCCCCCTCTAGGGTGGAATCCTCAGAGCATTTGAAGTAGGTGTTTTAATTAAAGGTGAAAGTAAGAGCATTAGATGGAGCAAACAGTTGTTGCTTGTCCTTTTGTCATCTTTACAGGAGGAGGAAACACCTGAGGGGAGCGGGCGTTGCAGTGACAATTGTATTTGCACACACAGGAAGACGTGTTGCGGGTGCTAGTCCACAGGAGTGCTGAGTATCTGGTGTGCAGGCTGCCTCTCAGTTCAGATCTGCAGATCTTGTTTTGGAGAGGTCCTTAGGAAACCTCCTGTGCTTACACGTCTTCCTAGCCCAGGAGCCTGAGGCCTTTATTCTCTGCTTCCTCATCCCCTGCAGGTAGATTCCAGGAGGAGTAAAGCCCTTCTAGACATCACTAGAATCTGGTTTATGCCTGGTTTAAACTAAGGCCTCACCCCTCTGTGTTTAAGGATATGCACCCTTATGACCACCAGGAGGCTGCATTGCAAACTGTTGTTGCCTAGCAGTGAATTACTGGCAGCGGGGGTGACGTTGCCAACTCAGGTGTCCACCAAAGCCTGGCAGGTACTGAAGGTGAGGGGGAGTATGGGGGGGCTGTGACAAACCCCAGCAGTTACCTGCCTCCTTTAGAAGGGTACCTGGGCAGCTGCAGGCAACACTGGCTTGTGGGCTCAGATTTGCCAGTTTTCCAAGAGAACCAGAAATTCAGATTTGCTGTGAAACCTAAATTGTGGCACTAATCCCGTTTTTAAGAATGGCCCTGAAAACAGACTTTTTAAAAAATGTATCCCTTTTTCACTCAAATGGAAAGTGTTCTAGGCCATCACGCCACTCATAGCATAAGGACAGTTGATCGGTGCTAAACAGATGTATACGTGTGCTAGTGCATGTGTGTGTTTGCCATATGTATACTCATAGCATAAGGAAAATGGATCAGTGCTAAACAGATGTATGCCTGTGCAAAGTGTGTGTGCATGTATGCCACATGTATACTCCAAGCCACGTCTGAGGTTCTGGGACCCCACCCCCCGCCAGCCTGCGCCAGTAGCCGCCTTCAGGTTTTGGAATACAGACCTGCCAGTGTGGCAGCTTCTCCACTAACCTGTCAGAAGACTGTGGGAATCACAACGTTACCCGTATTAGGATTGGTTTTGGTTTGAATTCGCACTTACTGCAGTCCCAAGTATTTGGTAAATGCTTATGACTTAATGCCGTGCTAGCTTGTAAACAAACATACATTTCTAGAAGTTCTGATGGCTCACTTCGAAAAATTAATTACAACCAAAGATACTTGTACCAGAATGTTTATTGCAGTCCAGTTCATAATTGCTAAGTCATAGAAGAAGCCCAAGTGCCCATCAACCCATGAATGGATTGATAAATTGTGGTATATGTACACCAAGGAATATTATGCAGCCTTAAAGAAAGACGGAGACTTTACCTCTTTTGTGTTTACATGAATGAGGCTGGAACGTACTCTTCTTAGCTAAATATCTCACGAATGGAAGAAAAAGTATCCAGTGTACTCAGTCTTACTATGAAACCAATTTATAGATTTCTTATGAAAACTATAACCCAATTATAGCCTAAGATAAAGGGGAAAGGGGAGAGGGAAGGGAGGAGAGAGGATTGGTGGAGGGAGGGTAATTTGTGGGACCACACCTACGGTGCATCTTACAAGGGTACACATGAAATTTACTAGTTATAGAATATAAATGTCTTAACACAATAACTAAGAAAATGCCGTGAAGGTTATGTTGACCAGTTTGATGAAAACATTTCAAATTGTATATAAAACCAGCATATGTACCCCATGATTGCATTAATGTACACAGCTATAATTTAATAAAAAAATAAATAAAAGGTCTTTTAACCAGTGTTCTGGCTTCTTAATTCTTCATCGGGTCTATGAGTCAGTTTTCCAAGAAGCAATCAACCCAACTCTCCCCTCCTCTGTTTCCACCTTCCCCTCTGCCATCCTCACCGGGTGCATGGTGGGGCTGGCATATTCTACTGGTCAGTCATGCACCGTGTCAGACCCTGGAAGGGTGCCAGTACCCTCCTTCCAGTTTCCCTCAACCCCACCCCCATTCCTGGTCTCTTCAGAAGTGACCACCGCAGTGCATCCGCCATCTCTTCAGGGTGCATGATAGCCTTGCGAATGGTGTATTTGCATGAGTGAATTTGTAATCGGCAAAAGTGGGATTCCAGCTTCTGCTTCTGTGTCTTGCTTTGCGTTTGGTTTTTATTCGGTCAGCACTAATTTTAGAGCTGCGTATATTATATTACTGGGCGTGCACCTTCTTTCTTGCTCTGACTGCTCCGTGGTATCCCAGCATGTCAGTCCTCCGTGTTTTATTTATTCCTTCCCCTGGTAAGTCAACCTCAGTTGCCTGCTGCTCCCAGATGTTTCTAATAGCCCGTGAGGAATATGCACATCCTCCTATGGCTTTGAGGGAGAGTTTGTCTGATTGTATTCTCAGGTCTCTGGGGTACAGGTACACTTAGTTTCACCAAGTATGTGAGATTGCTCTCCGGAATGACTGGGCCCATTCATACTCTGCAGAGCCATGAATGAAGTTTCCTATTTCCCCACGTCTCCCCTTGGCATTATTTGACTTTCTGGTTTTAATCTGATCGCTGTGTCATTGTCATTTTAATTTATGTTACTCTGATTACTGGTGTGATTGAGCTTTTCTTTATAAACTTCTTAGCCATTTGGACTTTTTTTTCCTTCTCTAAATTACTTGTTCATTATCTTATGTACATTTTTCTGCTGGGTTTCTCGTCTTTTTCTCCTTGATCTCCTGTGTCGTCTGGATATTCATCCTTTGTTCATTTTTAGATGTGGTAAATATCACCTGTTGCTTTTGTCCATTGTATCCTTTGCTGGAGACAGATCTGGCAATATCTTCCTTTATGATTTAAAAAATCACGTTTAATGAAACCTTCCTCATCCCAACTTGTCAAGAATATTTTCTAACACGTACTTCTGTTAGCTTCATAATAACACCTCCTATCTAGACGTTTACGGCTTCTGGAAGAGAATGGTTTGAGTGATTTTTGTTGTTACGTGTGGCAGTGAGGTATGGACCCCATGTTTTCTCTCTATGATAAGCTCATTTTTACAGTACCACCTCCAAAATAATCCATCTATTTTCCTCTAATTTGTGTTGCTACCTCTGTCATATAACAAGTTGCCACATGTTTATGAGTCTGTTTTAGTACCTTGATTTTGTTCCTAGAATAGCAGACAGACTTGGCCATCCCAGGTAAATACCTCCAAGAGAGCAGTGATAGGAATCTCTCTGACCTCACGCACCTGATAAGTAGACTTAAAGAGTGTCAGTCTAGAAGTTTAAGGCCGAAAGAAAGAACCTTTAAATATAGTGTATTTCACACTTTCATTTTCATATAAATAGTTGGAAATGTAGAGAGATTTCAAAGTACTTAAAGTGACAGGCCAAGGGCAGATGGAGGACTGAGACCCAGGTTTCCTCCAGAGCAGTGAAGTGATCTCTGAGTTTGTTCCCCCAGGCTGCGTCTTTCCTTCCCAAGGTTAGGGCGGGTAGATTTTCAGCCCCACATGCTGTTCCTGACTGTCATGGTTTTATGGGTTTCTGGTTACTTCTTTTTAACCTTGTTTAGTGAGCAAGTCTTCTGCTCTTATGGCTGGTTGTTGCCCTTAACTACTGGGTGAAGATGTTCTGTATTTTTCTCCCATCCATCTCCTCTCCCCTTTGTAACAAAAGAGAATTCAGTTGGTACCAGTCAGGGAAGCAGGTGGGAGCCACAGCAGGTGAGGGAACAGTAGGGACAAGAAGGGCCTCTTGATGCTTTGTTCCTAATACCTGTCTCCAAAAGTCAACCTGGCCTTTGTGCCTTCTGCAGTGCATTATGCGTTTACCTACCTTGGTGGGAGATGTTTTTCTCTGTGAGAATCAAACCTCCCCAGCTGGATGGAGCAGAGAAAAGTTACAAGGAACAGGAGGAGTTAGTGCTTCTTTCTTCATCTTCTACCTGAGTCTGGACCAAATCCTGGTGAGGACTCTGCTTATTCTTTTGCTTGGTCTAAACACTGCTAGGTTCATAAATATATTAATGCATGGAATAGAAATAGAAGAACTTTAATGGAGGTAACATCCCCAGGCAGAGAATCCGAGCTTAGAGGAAAGGAGGTCTGTCTGGTGGTGTTTTGTTTGCTGTTGGTGAGCGAGGAGAAGGCGGCCAGGCGGCCGGTGTGATCTGGATGGTGTTCTCCGAGGTCGTTGGCATTCTCCGCAGCGCACCAACAAAGGACCCTTTCTTCCAGAATACCGGAGTGCAGTGTGCCAATGGGAGGCCGCCTCCAGGGGCAGTTCCTGCTTGTCAAGGAATTGCGAACCTGACCTTAACCTCTACCTCATTTCATGCCTGAGAGCTTGGGAGCCTAGACCACCGCTAACAAGGCGTGAGGCCCTCGGAAGTGCGGCACAGCCGTGCGCATTGTATTGAATCCTTACTTTGAAACTGCATAACTACGGGCACGTACAGCAAGGCGTTTGGGGAGAGTGGCTGTAAGGTTGGGAGGTAATCAGCTCAGCCTCCCCCTGCCCTCCTTGCTCTGAGAACACTGGTCAGGATGTGCTCCTCCTCCGTCTCCTTCATTCTGCTTCCCGCCTCGGATAGGGGAGCTGGCTTGGGAAGTGACTTGAGATCCTTTGATGAAATAATAATATGTAGCATTTATTAATAGAATGATTTTTTTGCTCAGGAGCTTGAGACCTTCTGGGCCTTTTAATGTGTTAATCTTCATCTTCTCACTGGGTGTTATAATTTTTTTTTTTAATTTCCGTGTTCAAAATGGGCAAATTTACCAAACAAAACTTTTTTTTCCGCTCCGAACAAAACTCTTGAATAAGCTACCTGTTCCCTAAGTAGGTCACCTAGTGATAGCGAAAGGTGAAAAGCAGCTTCTTGGGGCAGACACAGATGCTTTTGTTCATCGTGAACATTTGTCAGATATAGTTAAAAATGGTTCATCTCAACAAGCTTAGTTTTCCTTTGATCCTCATTCGATGAAATCTGTCTCCTAAACTACAAAATTTTTCCTTTTCAGCAAAGCCTAACAGTTCTAGGGGGAAAGCTATTTTCAATTATAAAGAGGATTTCTTTCTTTTTTTTTTTTTTTTTTAAATGGGAAACTGTTCTTGGTTATGGATTGAAGAGGACTCTAAATGCCTGTCTGTGTGATGTGAAGGCATTCTCTCTCTCACTAAGCAACGTGCCCTTACGTCTTAGAGGTTAGAGATGGAAAATGATTGAAATCATGTGAATGAATCTGACTGTGCTGTGTCTGTAGTGCAGGCAGGACGTCTCGAGTTGATGTTGGATCCCTGGAAACTCAGTGTGTTTCCACAGGCAATTGGAGAACAGATCAGTGCTTCAGATGGTAATGCATTTTAGAAAACGATTTCGCATATAAAGGAGTGCAAGTTACATCTTTCAAATTTGGTTCACTATAATAATCAAATGCAGGGGTTCTCAACCTGTGGGTCGTGACCCCTTTGGGGGTCAAATGACCCTTTCACAGGGGTCACCTAAATACAGCCTGCATATTAGATATTTACATTATGATCCATAACAGTAGCAAAGTTACAGTTATGAAGTAGCAATGAAAATAATTTTATGGTTGGGGGTCAACACAACACGAGGAACTGTCTTAAAGGGTCGCGGCATTAGGAAGGGTGAGGACCACTGATCAAATATTTGGAGGAAAAGAGACCCATCGTGTGATGAGAGTCAGTGCAACCTGTGTATTTGGCCTGGTTTTTGGAAGGAAAACTGACAATTTGAGGGGTACTCCAGAGTAGCTTTTAAAATCTACTTAATTCTTCTTTCTATTTTTAGCTGTCAAGGGGATCTCTTCGATGTTTACACCTTTAAATATTTGTGGAATACTAAAGCAGAGTCTTAGGAGCGTCCTGCGTCAGTACGGACTTTGAGCTGGTACTCTTCTCTGGGCCACGTTTTTTACTGGATGCAAATGTGTTTTCACAGGCTTCAGGGGCTTCTCCAGATGGTCGTTTATCTCAGCCATGGGAATTGTGAGCTTTTTCATTCAGGATGTCGAGAGCATCATCAAGAGATTATTAGCTGGGCACACACAAGGAACTTGAGATTACTGGTCATTTGATACGAGAAAGAGAATCAGAAACTTCAGGAGTTGGAGAAAGAAAAGGCCAAGTTGATGTTCAAGTAAAATACACACCCACATATACATGTGTACACATTACGTGTGTCTGTGTGTGTGTCCTTCCCTCTGGTTACACGCATGTTCAAATGAGGGGCGAGAAGAATTGGCTGAGCTAGTACTGGTGAATCAGGTTTCTTGCTGGCAATGGAAGAGAAGGGTTGACAATGGACCGTATTGACTTACACACTTCTTAATAGACAAGGAAGAAGTAGATGGGGTGGACACCCAGAGAGATGTCTTTAGGAGAAGAAATTCGAGGGACAGTGAAGTATGGGCAAGAGTATTTGTGGGAATAACAGCAGTAATAATTTTAACACAACCATTTATGAGACGAGAAGTTTGGAAAATAGATATTATTTATAGACAAAGGGAGGGTGAGTGCAAACTAATATATGATGAAAGGTATCTTCGAAACTGAGTCACAGTAAGTAGACGCCTCGCATTTCCACATCTAAAGCCCATGTCGGAAGCTTGCATCCCAACTTCAAAAGCTCTTTGTCTTACTACCAGTATTTGGAAAGTCAATGGACAGGGAAATGCAATTTTCAGTTCCTTAGTAAATCAGTATCTTCTTCTTTTAAAATATAGATGGCTTTTTGTACTTGCATTCTAATCTAGAGGCCACAGTGATTCTTGCCACGGAAATACATGCACTTTGTATGTTTCTTGGGAAATCATTTCCAAAAGGAAGATCAGGATTCAGTTTTATTCACCGTTAACGTGGCTTTTTTAGGTATTTTAAATTCATCGCGGACACCATCAACAGCATCATCATCACTATTAATGTAATTATCATCACCACTAGATGGTGCGTGGGGAATTGGGGGCACTGAACATTATAGGATCCATCCTCCTGTATGCTGTCACTAATTGGCTGTTAAGGGAATATAGAAATGTATCAGAGGGTGGAGGGAAGGGGATGATAAAATTTGATGGACTCTTCCCACTAATTAACATGGTGCTGGAAAGACAGTGGTGGAGAGAGGCCTGGCAGGACAGGTTTCCCTGTTGGTGCCTTTACATAGCCGTGGAATACTGCACTAAAAATTCATCAGTGTCCTGTATCAGAAGCAAACGTTCCCTAAACTGGAGCTGAAAAAGGCCTCCAGGGTTCTGGTGGGGCTGGATTCTTGAGAATCACTTATTAAACACGACCGTCTTGACCTGGGTCCCCAGCAGGTCTGTGTGTGCGCAGCTGCCTGAGTTCATGTCCTGGCTCTTTCCCTGTGTGCCGCCAGCCCAGGAACCTATGAAACGAGATCAACAGTCTTGGTTTGACAGGAATCATGTTCTAAGACCATCACTTCTTGATTTTTTTTCTTTCCTCTATTGATTTTGATAGACTTTGGCGAGCCTTTGCTGTCAGAAAATGTGCTGGATTCTGCTTTATGTATGATAGTTTGTGTCTGGCTTACTCTAGAGTAAAAACATCAGTGGAAAGACTCATAGATAGTTCAATTAACGTAGTAATGGGGCAAAAACAGCTCATAACAAATCCAGTTGTGGGAAATGCTTTTGTGCTTTTATTATCGTGTTTCTCCCTGTTTCTTCTTCTGCTTAGCTTTTTAAAATATGAGATAAGGGCTCATTTAAGGATTTCCTAGGTCTCAGTTGTCTTTCCAATTCCAGTCCCCAACAAAGGGCCTGGTGCTGAGAACATTGAGAATAATACCAATCAATGAAGTGAGAGTGAGGAATGGTCCAGAAGACCTTTGAAATGTTTCCAACACTGAAATAATTATAATGATTTCTTAATATCCACAAGCCTAATAAGCCAATGGCGTTTATGTAAAATGCCAGTAACAAACAGATGTGGAGGAGTGTTGATGAGTAAAACTGATGATATTTGTACACACAGGGTATACTGAAGAAAATGTGAAATTTTGGGGTGCTGTATCATGTCTTTCCATAACGTCAAATTTGGATTTGTCACAAGCAACTTGGTAGCTATTTAAAACTTGCTGACACTCTTCCTTACCTGGACTGTCATTGAGTCATAAATGAAAGGAGGTCTTGAAGGTAAGAGCGCCGGTTCGAACTCCCATCATGATGAAACAACTGTTGAGGTTGAGCGAGAGGAGCTTCTAGAAAGAAAAGGTTCTTACTAAGTGATTGAAAGTGTTGGCCATGCCCTTTTAATTCTTTTCATTGAGAAATGTAAATGTATCCTGAGGTCTTCAACCTCACGAAGATGTTTGTACTCTGGAACGATTGGTACCTTTTTCTCAACACTCACTATAGAAAATGCGAGAATCTTAATAGCCTATGATTTTTGAGCTGTGATCAGCAAAAACGTAAAACCAAACATCGAAATTATGTTTTCTTAAAAGGTTGTCAATTCAGTAGGTGACTGACTTTCTGTACACAGTTTTGTCCATTTTTTACCACCACTGGGTTCCCAATGTGCAGAATATAGCTTCTGGCACAGAGTAGGGGCTTAATAAACATTTTTGTATGAATGAATCCAAATTACACTTTGAGAGAATAAAACAGGTGCCCATAAACATGTGGAGATCTACTTGTCGCGTGTTGTCCAAGATGCAGATTAGCCACATAAACATCTGGTGTCAGAGGGCAAAGCAGTGTGATGGACGGACACACACATTCATGCTTCTCAGCTTCATTTTCATTTGGTGACATTAATTCAAACCTCATGGCAAGCCTCATGGTAATGGATTTTTTTTTTTTGAGAGAGTCTCACTTTGTCGCCCTCAGTAGAGTTCCATGGTCTCAATGGCTCAACAGCAACCTCAAAGTCTTGGGCTCAAGTCTTGCCTCAGCCTCCCAAGTAGGTGGGACTCAGGCGCCCACCACAGTGCCCAGCTATTTTTAGAGATGAAGTCTTGCTCTGGTTCAGGCTGGTCTCAAACCTGTGAGCTCAGGCAATCCACCCACCTCGGCTTCCCAGAGTGCTAGGATTACAGGTGTGAGCCACCATGGGTGGCCTTATCGTAATGTAAACTTTTTTATTGTTTGGGATTCATGGAAGGTACAAAGAATTAGGTTATACTGATTGCATTGTTAGATCAAGTCCCTCTCATAACTGTGTCCACATACCCCACCAATTGTGTGCCACATACCACAACCCTCCATTCCTCTCCCTCCTACCCTCTCCCCACTCTCTACTTGCTCATTCCCCTACTCCTGCCCCTTGTATTAGCTCATCTTCTGCCTTCGTATTGGAATAGAGTACATTGGATTCTTGCTTCTCTATTCTTAGGATACTTTACAAAGAAGAATATGTTCCACCTCCATCCAAGTTAATACAAAAGATGTAAAGTCTCTGTCTTTTTCAGTGCCTGAATAGTATTCCATGGTATACACGTACCATAGTTTGTTAATCCTTTGTTGAGTTGGTGGGCATTTTAGGCTGTTTCCACATTTAGGTGCTTGTAAATTGAGCTGCAGTAAACATTCTAGTGCACATGTCCTTATGATAAAAGGATTTTTTTTCTTCTGGGTAGAGCCTAGTAATGGGATTGTGGGAATAAATGGGAGGTCTAATTTAAGTTCTTTGAGGATTCTCCATACTTCCTTCCAAAAAGGTTGTATTAGTTTGCAGTCCCACCAGCAGGGTAAAGTGTTCCTTCTCTCCACGTCCACACCAGCATCTGCAGCTTTGAGACTTTGTGATATGGGCCATGCTTACTGGGGTTAGGTGATGTCTCAGGGTGGTTTTGATTTGCATTTCGCTGATGATTAGGGATGATGAGCATTTTATGTTTGTTAGCCATTTGTCTGTCTTCTTGAGAGAAGGTTCTATTGATGTCTCTTGCCCAGTGATATATGGGATTGTTGGCTTTTTTCATGTGGATTAATTTGTGTTCTCTATAGATCCTAGTTAGCAAGTTTTTGTCCAATTCACAAAATGCAAATATCTTTTCCCATTCTGAAGGTTGTCTGTTTGCTTTTGTTGTTGTTTTCTTAGCAGTGCAGAAGCTTTTCAGTTTAATTAAGTCCCATTTGTTTATTTTTGTCGTTGTTGCAATTGCCACGGAAGTCGTCTTCATAAATCTTTACCCAGGCCTGTATCTTCAAGTGTTTTCCCCCATACTTTCTTCAAGGATGTCTATTGTTTCATGCCTTAGATTTAAATCTTTTATCCATCCTGAAACAAATTTTGTAAGTGGTCCAGCTTCAATCTTTTACATGTGATTATCCAGTTCTCCCAGCACCATTTGTTAAATAGGGATTCTTTTCCCCAGTGTATGTTCTTTATCAAAGATCAGGTTGTAAAAGGTTGATTTCATCTCATGGTTTTCTATTCAGTTCCATATGTCAATGTCTCTATTTTTGTGCCAATACCATGTTGTTTTGATCATTATGGCCTTGCAGTATAGCCGAAACGCTGGTAGGGTGATACCTCTGGCTTTGTTTTTATTACTGAGAATTACCTTGGCTATACAGGGTTTCTTCTGGTTTCAAAAACAAAAAAAGTGAAGAATTATCTTTTCCCAAATTGTGCAAGTATGATGAAGGTACTTATTAATGAGGATTGCATTGAATCTGTAGATGGCTTTGGGTAATATAGACATTTTCATAATGTTGATTCTTCCCAGCCATGAGCAAGGTATGTTCTTCCATTTGTTAATATCTTCTGCTATTTCTTTTCTTCGGTTTTTGTAATTTTCTTTGTAGAGATCCTTCATCTCTGTTGTTGTTTATATTCCTAGGTATTTAACTTTTTTTTTTGAAGCTACTGTGAAGAGAATTGTGTCTTCGATTAGCTTCTCATCCTGGCTGTTATTGTTATACAAAGGCTACTGACTTGTGGACATTGATTTTATATCCTGAGACATTGCTGTATTTTTTGATCACTTCTAGGAGTCTTGTGGTTGAGTCTTTGGGTTCTGTAAATATAAGATCATATTGTGGGCAAAGAGCAAAAGGTTGACCTCCTCTGCACCCATTTGGATGTCCTTTATTTGCTTCTCTCACCTGATTGGATTGGTTAGAACTTCTGGCACTATGTTCAATAGTGGTGGCAATAGAGGACATCCTTGTCTGGTTCCAGTTCTAAGTGGAAAAGCTTTCGAATTTGCTCCATTCAGTGTATTAGCTCTGAGTTTGTTATAGATGGCTTTGATGAGATTCAGAAGTGTGCCATCTATGTCTATATTCTTAAGTGTTCTGATTAGAAAAGGATGCTGAATTTTATCATATGTTTTTTCTGCATCTGTTGAGAGCATCTTATGGTCTTTGTTTTTGTGTCTGTTGATACAGTGAATTATGTTTATGAACTTGTATATGTTAAACTAGCCTTGCATCCCTGGGATGAAACCTATTTGATCATGATGAATGATTTTTTTAATATGTAGGCTGTAATCTACTGGCTAGGGTTTTATTGAGAATTTTTACATTTATGTTCATTAGTGAAATTGGTCTGAAGTTCTCCTTTTTAGTTGAGTTTTTTCCTGGTTTGGGTATCAGGGTGGTGTTCGCTGTGTAGAACGTGCTGGGGAGGATTCTTTGCTTCTCAATTTTGGGGAATAATTTCTTCAGTATGGATATAAGCTCTTCTTTGAAGATTTTATAGAGTTCTGGTGTGAAGTCATCTGGACCAGAGCTTGTTTATGTTGGGAGATTTTTTTATTGTTTCTTCAATCTCAGTTTTTTAAATTGGTCTGTTCAAGAGCTCTATTTCTTCTTGATTAAGTGTAGGGAAAGGGTGTGATTCCAGATATTGATCCATTTTCTCCACATTGTCAAATTTTAGGGCATAGAGTTTCTTTAGTACTTAGAGATGATCTCTTATATCTCTGTGGCATCTGTTGTTATTTCCCCCTTATCATTTCTCATTGAAGTTATTAGGGATTTTACTTTTTCTGTTTCTAATTAATCTGGCCAAAGATTTATCAATTTTATTTATTTTTTTGAAAAACCTACTTTTTGTTTTGTTAATTTTCTAAGTGATTCTTTTGTTTTCAATTTCATTAATCTCTGATTTAATTTAGGTTATTTTCTTCTGCGGGTTTTGGGTTTAGATTTTTCTTCTTTCTCCAGTTCCATAAGTTGGTTCATGAATTTGTTAATGCTTTCTCTTTCTGTTTTTCAAATATAGGCATCTGATGTGATAATTTTCTCTCTTAAGGCTGCTTTTGCTGTATCCCACAGGTTTTTGCAACTTGTCTTCATTGTTGTTATGTTTGAGGAACTTAATGATTTCCTCTTTTATCTCTTCCTGAACCCAACTATCATTCAGCATAAGGATGTTTAATTTCCAAGTCTTTGTGTGGGGATGAATGTTTTCGTTAGAGTTGAGTTCCACCATTATTGCCTTGTGATTTGAGAAGATAAAAGGTATAATTTCTATTCTTTTAATGTTGCTCAGGTTTGATTTGTATCGTAGGATAGAATGTGGTTGATTTTTGAGTACATACCATGGGTTGATGAGAAAAGTGTATATTCCTTAGCTTTGGTATGGTGTGTTCTTTATATGTCTATTAATCCCATTTGTTCTAGGGTCACATTTAAGTCCTTTGTATCTTTGTTTAGTTTCTGTTTAGAGGATCTAAACAGAGAAGTGTTAAATTTCCTGACTATTACGGTGTTAAAGGATATCATATTGCTCAGACTCATCAATGTCTGTTTCATAAATCTGGGAGTATTTAAGTTGGGTGGATAAATATTTAAAATTGGAATGTCTTGTATTTTTCCTTTGACCAGTGTAAAGTGTCCATCTTTGTCTTTCTTAACTTTAGTTGCTTTAAATCTGCTTGTATTTGAACATAAAATTGCAACCCCTCCTTTCCTCTGACTTCCATTTCCTTGAAATACTGTTTCCCATCCTTAACCCTGAGTTTTTGATTTGTCCTTCAAGGCTGAGTGTGTGTCTGGAAGACAGCTTATGGATGGCTTATGCTTTTTTATTCAGTCAGCCAGCCTGTGCCTCTTCAGTGGTGAATTCAGTCCATTGTCATTTATTGAAAGAATTGACAAGTGTGGTGGAGTCCTATTCATCTTTTGTGAAAGTTCGTGTATAGTTTTATCCTTTGTGCCATTGTAGAAGCTCTTTTAACCTTTAGCTTCTGGGTGTTTACTTTGCTGGTGGTCCATTGTGATGGTCAGTGTTGGGAATAGGTCTAAGTATTTCCTGTAGAGCTGGCAAATTTCCTTAGTGCTTGATATCCACTAAAGATTGGATTTCTCTATGAATTTTGACTCTTAGTTTAGCAGGATACAGAATTCTGGTCTGAAAATTTTTTTTGTTTAAGAATATTGAAGGTGGATGACCATGCTCTTCTGGCTTGGAAGGTTTCAGTTGAAGAGTCTCCTGTCATCCTAATGGCTCTGCCTCTGCAAGTCACTTGGCACTTAACTACTGGCTGCTTGCAGAATTTTTTCTTTCATCTTGACTTTGGACAGGTTCATTATAATGTGTCTTAAGAGGCTCTGTTTGAGTTCAGGTGATTTGGGATTCAATATCCATCTGAAAAGTGTCAGGGTCTTTAGTAAAAGTTGGGAAGTTTTTATTTATGATAGCTTCCCATAGGGCTTCCATTCCTTTGGGGCAGTCTTCTTCCCCTTCAGGAATCCCTATTATTTGTATGTGTGAATGCTTCATACAGTCTCACAGTTCTCTAAGCACCTATTCTGCTTTCTCTTCTTTTCTGCCTCTTTAACTACCTGGCTTAACTTGAAAACTTTATCCTCTAGCTCTGAGGTTCTTTCTTTTCCATAATCTAACCTATTTTTGATACTTTCCAATGCATCTTTACATTCCCTAATTGTCTCCTTCATTTCCTTAAGCTCTGCCATATCCTTTATATATTTTACATATCTCTCATCTGACTTTTGGTTCTGTCTTTGCATTTTCTTATCTATTCCTTTTATTTATCATCTATATTTTAAATTTCCTTTCTGTCAAGTCCATTAATTCTTTATAGGGGGAGTTCCTCTGTTTTGGTTTTTCATGTTGCTTGAATTTTTCTGTTGGTTCCTCCTCATGTGTTCTTTCTTCTTGTTCACCTCCTTTGACCTCCTTTTTTCTTTTCAATGCCTCCTTTGTTTTAAACAGAATTCCTTGCTCTTGATGACAGTATGTTACAATGTATTGCCACAACACCAGGTGGTGCTAGGAGTTTTTTTTTTGTTTGTTTGTTTGTTTTTTTAGGAGACAGCATGTCCAGCAACCTCTATGGTCCTTATTCCAAACTTAGTTGCCTTTGGTGATCGCTCTGCTTGTTTCCTCAGCATTCAGACCCTAACGGATTGGGATGTTAAAGCTCACAAGAATGCTTCAGGGACAGGTCTCACAGTGCCCATTGACTCCAGTTCCTATAGGATATAGGAGTCCCTCATACTGTCCCAAGAGTGGTGTTCTGATCCTGGAAGATCGAATTAAGACAGCTGTGCTTTTGACCCTGCTAAGAACTTCTCATGACCTTCCTACAATGGCAGCACCCTGGCTATGGAGACCCTCTCAATATGGCTGCCTTGCCAGCCAACAGACCTGTGGCAAATCCCCTCCAAATGGCATTCAAATCTGATTGCTATATACTGTTTGAGTCCTCCCACTCTTCTAAGCTTGCCACTTGCAGCTTCCCCCAACAATTGAAAATGCCGGAAAGGCTTCCTTCCATCCTAGACCTGTGGGCAGCCAGCTCATCCCATCTGTTCACAATCACTTGCCTAATTCATCAGATTTCCACTGCTCAGGATCATATGCTTTATCCAGAGCACCACCTCCTCACTGTGCTCCCTGAGCTATGACTCTGGGTAACCTCCCTGCACCAGGCATGGCTGCATTCTAGGAGAGCTCAGCTGGATGGTCCTTCTGGTCTGCCATCTTGCTCTGCCCTCCCCCGCACTAACAGATTTTTAATGGATTCAAAGGATGCATATCTTATTCAGCATCTTAAACCCAGGCCAGCAACTGCGTATAACCTGATACTATATAAGTACTTAACAAATTCTGATCAGATTGTTGAAAAGGTGAAAGGAAGAGCTCTGCTCATTAAGAATTCTTGCCCTTTCTGGTACAAAAATGAAGGGCTGGCTTTTGTATTGTAGTAGGAGGGAACTGCCTTTGTGACTCTTACGGACCCATTATCAGTATCTGCTGAAGGGCTGTCAGATAGGAAGTAAATTTAGAGACCTACTTGTCCCCTTAGCTATTCATCCTGTTGATTGGCTCCAGTGGCAGACAGCAGTATTTTTAGAGAAGGGAATGATATGGAATTTCTTCATGTACAGAACATTAGCTGATCCCATTACTCAAAGCTACTCAAAAAGTCACAGCTGACACTTGGCAGAGCTGCAGAGGAAAAACAATAGACCTAAGAAATGAAATGCTGAATTGTGTGGTGAAAATATAGATAGTTTCAAGTTACTCATCACCACTGTTAATCCAGTTAGGTGCTGCTGGTTGTCAGTGGTATTAAAAATATAATCTTCATAGGAATTGATTTTATGTATCTCTTTGCTCTATCATAGAGTGAAAAACGGGATGATTTTTCACATCTTTTTTTTTTTTTTTTTTGAGACAGAGCCTCAAGCTGTCCCCCTGGGTAGAGTGCCCTGGCATTACAGCTCACAGCAACCTCCAACTCCTGGGCTCAAGTGAGTCTCCTGCCTCTGCCTCCCAAGTAGCTGGGACCACAGGCGCCCGCCACAACGCCCGGCCATTTTTTGGTTGCAGCTGTCATTGTTGTTTGGCGGGTCCGGGCTGGGGATTGGAACCCGCCACCTTAGGTGTACGTGGCTGGCGCCTTAGCCGGTTGAGCTATAGGTGCCGAGCCGATTTTTCACATCTTGTACCACCTTCCTTTGAAATAGATCGGGCATTTATGCTTTGACAGTTGGTATGGGAAGACGACACACGGAGGACCTATTTCCATGTGGCAGCCCGCATGGTGCTATATATTGGTTTTCAAATGATAAATGCAGGGAAATAGCAAATAATTTTTAAAATGTCCTTAATCCTGTGGGGGATGGTATTAGCAATTTCTAAGATAAAATCCTTTTACTACTATAAATTAATGCATTTGAATTGCTTCTCTGCAAGAACTCTAGACTGTAGAAATATACAGAACCCCCATCCCCCACCCCTTTCAGAAGAGCAGAAGGCTGAGCCATTTGCGGTTTGTCAGTAAAAGGCTGGAATTACCCAAAGTAGTACCTGCTCACTACTCTATTCTTTGACGTACTCTTTGAGACCTAATGACCCTTCAGATCCAGAGATTCCTCTGAGTCTGACGGGCTTGTTCAATGGGAAGTCTGTGTGTGTGTTCAGAAACTTTCATGCGAGGCTCAGAGATTTCGAGGCTGACCAGACACTGCCATGCAGGGCTGCAGGTCTCTAATCAGAGTCCCAGTGCTGCAGCTGGGTGTGGTGACCACTTTGGCCAAGGAAGCTTCTTTCTTCAGTCAACCTATGCAATTATTTGGCAAAATCAGTTGGCAGCTTTCCAAGCTGCAGAGGGAAGTTTGCCTCATGAGTCTGGGAAATAGATTGGCTGCCCATTAGTGCCCCCTTTACTTATTAAAGTCAGCGAGGAAAGGGACTCTGTGCTCCTGTTGGTCATGTTGCAAAGAAAAGTGTCAGGATTAGTCAAAAGAAACTATTAAGAAAATACCAGTGAGGCAATGCCTATCTGTGAGAACTTCATCAGTACCTTCATGGCAATGGTAATAATACACTCAGCATCATTCATTTCATCACTTAAAATACGGCTGATGTTTCTCTGAAGGCTTTGTAGATACTAACCTGTGAAACCCACACAACAGTCACATTATTTAAGTTCGGGTATCACCCTCATTTCAAAGATGAGGAAACTCAGGCACAGGTAGTTAAAGTAACTCCCCAGGGATCACACAGCTAGTAACAGCAGAACTTGGGCTTGACGCTGAGCGGTCTGGCTTCCGAAGCCGGGCTCAAGCCACTGTGCTGTGCTGCTTCCATGTGACAGAGGCAATGACTTATAAATCACTCTGACAACCAGTGATAAAAAATATCTCTCTACCATAAACTATTTTATTCCTTTATATGCTGTCTCTCTCCTCACATCTTTTATTAGGCCCATTACGAGATTTTGTTGAATGCCAAGTGTGTTTGTGGACTTAGAATTGCCTTCAAATTCCGACATTTACTAGCTGTGTGGCTTTGGAAGAATCACGTTCTCAGGTGCTGTCTTCTTTTAATGGGGGTCACGTATAAATCCTATTGATAATAGGTATCACCAAAGCCAAAATGTTCTATAAAATGTAAAGCCCCAGGGACATTGGTTAGATGTCATTCAGAAAGACCAGGGTTTCTCTGATGCAGAGAATGCCCAGGAGGGTCTTGCTGTTCCCCCTGGTTCCAGCTTTCTTGCCATTCTCTGGAGCAGCCAGAGCCACTCCTGTAGACCATGGTCTAACTTGGGGTGCTGTCTCATGTCTGTAGCCTCTGGGGGGGTTTCTATGTAACTACGTAAAATTTATGACAAAAACAAAAACCACGCGTGTGATGGTGTCATGACCCGAACGTGATCTTGTTCACATTAAAGTGGAGCAGCAGAGTTCCTGTTCTAAGTGATAAATAACCTGATTACTCGGCTCGGCGCCTATAGCTCAACCGGCTAAGGCGCCAGCCACGTACACCTAAGGTGGCGGGTTCCAATCCCCAGCC
>NW_003852414.1:20548909-20559346 GCF_000181295.1 Otolemur garnettii | reverse complement strand
AGACTCCCTTGAGCCCAGGAGTTGGAGGTTGCTATGAGCTGTAATGCCACGGCACTCTACCCAGGGGGACAGCTTGAGACTCTGTCTCAAAAAAAATAAAAAATAAAAAAAAAATAACCTGATTACTCAAGGATTTTTAAAATGTATGACTCTCCAAAGATGGGTACCTTTGAGTGGCTGTGCCACTGACCCCGAGCAGTGTGATACTGAACCTGAGAGCATCAGGCTCAGGTTGAATAGAATGCATCTTAGCTTCTGGTTCTGATCTTGTAAAAGCTAACTCAGGCATGCACAACATGGTAGGCCATGTCACGCCTCACAGCCTCTTTCTGTGCTGTCCTTTTATACATTTTTTATAAGGCAGAATGTATTCAAAGCATTCTGGCTCAAAAGGCATTTTGCTCTAATGGCTGTGTGGAAATGTTTATTCTCTGCCTCTGTGTTTTTAAAAAACAAAAGGGTAATCAGAAGCATTTAATTGTCTTAGATGCTCTACAAATAGTAATTAAAAGCTTTTCTTTTTAGTTTTGCAGAAATATAAGCATGTCTGTGAATTAAATAAGGCCTGATTCACACAGTGAAGGTGATAGATTTTAGTAGTGCAGAATGAGGGCTCATGGCCCCATTGCCTGGTAAGTAGACCCCATTTGAAGGTATGTTTATTCTTCATTCTTCCTCTCTGTGGTCCTAATCCAAGGGCTCAGTGTTCTGTTCCCAGGATGTCACCTCCACTCGATCATGCTTAAAAACCACATCCGTTCCCAAATTTTTGAGTAACAATATTCAATGATGTGTCACTTCTGTAAAAAGATAAGTGTATTCACTAGATAGTTCCTGATGTCCCCATTTTGTAGAGAGAAAAACTGAGGCACAGTGGCCTCAAATGCTAGTCAGTGGAAAAGCTTCAGTTACTAGCTTTTGGATCCTTGGCCTTCATTTTCCCCCACCAACTCAGTAACCTCTCATTTGTATGTCTGAGAAAAATACTCAGCCAGATATATGTCTTATGTCATCCTGTTCAAGGATGAGAAAATCAGAAGCCTGATTTTCCCAGTGTTATTTTACAGCTCAGGAGCCACTTCTCTTGTCCTTGAATCATTTGAGTAGGAGACAAGGAGGTCAGCAAACCCCAGTTCTGTTTTGGTCCTGACCAATGACTGGTTCTATGACCTTCCACAAGTCACTTAACTCCTCTGTCACTCTGTGAAACGAGGATGGGGCAGCCCTGCTCCCTTGCCTGTCTCGGGCAGCGACTTCATCAGGAAAGGTGAATGGAGGTGCCCAGACAGGATACCATCGCCTGCGTAGGGCACTTTCCTGAGCCACCTTGCGGTTGACCGGATACACGAGCACGGCTGTAACTGGATGGGGACTAATGTGTTTTCAACAAGAAGATGTGCCAGAAAAGCAGCATAGCCATGTCACCTCGTCCCTGTATTAACACAGGTGCAACTGTCCAGAGATAGGATTTTTTTCCCTCTCACACTTTAGATTTCTTGAGTGAGCTTGAAGAGGCAAAGTGGAACGAGTTTGCTAAAATAGAGCACTATAGCTATGCTTCCTAAAAGTCAGATTTTATAATCCTTTACTGCTGTCATCTTTCTTAATGGTGAATGTCAACCCACTACCTCAGAAGCAGCTGGGGATTTCCTGTGATGCAGGATGGCAGGCCTAATTTCTTGTGAAAGCACATGTGATTAGCACTCTCTCCATAGACCCTTCCATAGCATTTTAAACAAAACTTTAAAGAGAAAAAAATTGTTTTAACACCAATCAAATTACAGTTCCCTCTAGCACAGTCTAGCCATTAATAGCTTATTCCATCAATTGGAAAAGAAATATCTTGTTCAGAAATGTCACGTTTGTGCTATCAAGCTTTAGTTAGTTACTATTTTTTATGTTTAAAACGCTTTCATAAATTATTTTTTAAAATCCAAAACACCAGTAAAACATGGGTAGGATATACAACAAATAGGCTTTTCAGAGAAGAAATATAAATTGCAGGTGTCCCCATGAAAACGACTTGACCCTTCCTTGGTAATGGTCAAAGGGCATGAATACTACAGTGGTCACGAGTGTGGGTGTATCTGAATTCACACTGTAACCCCACCACTTACTTGGCTGTTGGACTTTTTTCTCCTCCTTCTCTGTTTCCTGAGGTGATATTTGCATACAATAGAATCCACCATTTTATATGCAGAGTTGGAGGAAAACTGTGCAACTTTCGCCATAATTCATTTAGTTCCTGCTTTACACCTCCGTTTCCCAGCAGTGAATCGTCCTGACTGCAGAATTTGATGGGAGGCAGGTACGGTGCTGATCCTACAGGTAGACGGAGAGGCTTCGTTGAGACCGCAGCGTTCTTTGAGCTTGTTTTGTGTGTCAAGTACCTTTGTCAGGTGCAGGGACTATTGTCTTGAAGGAGTTAATGCTCCGGGAAGTACAGGCAGGTGCACACAGGAGTGTGCATATTTAGCTTTCAATTTACAGTACATATTGGTGCAGAGTAGGGTACCCCCCCTTACGAGTGCCCAGCAGCCCATAGTCCCTGTACAGTTGATTTATCAAGTATAAATGTCCCCATTCCTCTGCTCTTCCTTTCAAGAAGCAAAAAGAAAACTTTGCTCCTAGGTCCTTAACGTTCTAACAGGGTTTTCTCCATTTCAGCTGTGTTAATCATTGGCGAACAACATAAAATTAACCAGGCCAGCATCTGACTTCAGACTTACTTCATGTTATTGAGAGACATGTTAACAACCCACACCATCTTTAAAAATGAAATTTCTGTAAACATTAAGAGTTTCCAAAGACACTCTCCCACCCCCAGAAGTACCAAGGGAGAATAGAAAGCTATGTTGGGCTGTGAACTCCCCCTCCCTGCCTCCAGAAAGCCTGTGTTCTCACCATTGGTGCATCTGGGGAGCTCTCGGTTCCTCTTCCAGCTTCCCCACCCCTCTCTAGCCCGTGCACCCCTCCATGTCATGACCGGTTTGGGCCCTTGATTTCCTAGATTACTACCTAAGAACAGAAAAGGGTCATAGTGAGATTCACAGCGACACTAGAGAGAGCACTGAGGCTCTTACAGATACTTGGCGGATGCTCCTGCCTGAAGCTTGGAGTCCTTGAAGTGCAAAATTACTGCAGGTGTGGCCCAGGCAGCGCACGCATCAGCACCCAGCGCCTCTCAAATCAACAGCTTTGAAGCGCGTCTGTCTGCAGATGCACAGAGAGCTTGAGGGTAGGTGTGCAGCCTGTAAATGAGCTCGCTGTCTACAGTTTCCAGGACTTAGACCCCAAGGCGTGTTGATGTTAGGGACAGAAATCACCACCTTAGACCCACATCTCACCCAGGAAGTTTGTAAGTGTACACCATTGGACTTTTCAACTACATGCTATATTGCAAATTCAGAAATAATAAAATTCCCACCAATTTCTAGGCATAGAAAACCAATTTCTCCCTTGATGAGTCCAATTACATGGTTGATGTAAAATTTTAAGACCTATCTTAGTGTTTTCTGAGGCCGGCCAGTCTCTGTGGGCTTGTGAATAAATAGCACATATCAGATGTCAGGGTATTTGTAGGTCTGGACTATTTGCATGAAAGGAATTAGGCAGTTTTTTCTGATGCCAAACCGTTGAGCACATTTTCTGTTTTGCAGTGCTCTTTCTTTTCTTCCTTCGTCCTTGTCTTCCTCCCCCCATATTTTTTGTTTTATTTCTTCCCATCTTCTCTTAACAAATACTTAAGGCCCTACTATGTGCCTGGCAATGCAATCATGAGCAGAGGCAGATGATTCCCGTTCTCTAAGAGTTCACGGTCAAATAGGGGTGCAGACATTAGTCTAATAATCACAAACATAAATTGCAAACTCTGATTAGTGTATTGAAGCTAGTGCCTTTTCTGGTTTCCTTTGACTTTGCATTTGTGGGAAGAAGTGGCTTTGCTGTGTGTCTGTATCTTAATGAAGGATGCTCCCACAGTGCTCCTTGCAGAAGCCGTCTTCAGGGAGGTCTTTTTCTGAGTGCATAGAGCTCAGCGTGCTGGAAGACTTTGATGGCAGAGAGCAGAGACGATCATGCCTTGAACTGAGGAAATTTACTCCTCGAGGAAACACTCAGTGCAGACTATGAGAAAGGGGCTTGCTTTTGCCCATATTTGCCAGATAACCACATAGCCTAGAATTATGGCAGAATGAGTCCCTCTTAAAAGAATCTGCAGCACTCCAGATCCAGGTCAGGTACTCTAGATAATTAAGGCATCTCTGGCAAATGCCTCGGTTTCTATCCTCCCTTCCATTGTATTTTCAAGAAGCTGTTGAGTGGAACATTCATTTTTTTTAATGCATAACACTATTCAACATTTGGAGCAATGTGCTTTGATAATGGCTCTGTGCAACAAGGAAGGCCTTGGCTATATCCCTGGATCCTTTCTTTATGTGACAGCCTGTCATTCCCCAAACTGTACAGAACAGCCTTGCTTTGCAGCCTCACTCACTTTTTTTTTTAATTTGCAATAACGATGGCAACCATTAGAATGATATAAACCACTTACTAATCAGTTTAGCAACCAAGGACATCTGCTTTACATAATACAGAGCCAAATTAAGGAGGCTTTTATGATGTTCAGAAATTGTCAGACAAAGTCAAAAAACCCTAATGGTAAAATCAATTGACTCTTTGTGCCGGTTTCCAACAGCTGTACCCTTCAGTCAGTGACTGTAGAAAGCCACCTATTCGTGTTAATTCAGAACATCATCAGAAAGGAAGCCAGAACCTTCGCAACTTGATACATTGCAGTCAGGGTTTGAGCTCCTTTCTCCCCTCTTAGATTTACTCCTTTAAAACCTAAGGGAAACAGGCCTCTTAAACAACAAGCCATGAAAGAAGTTCTCGTGCACATCAAGTATTTATTTTGGCCAAGCTCTATGTCAAACAGAGTAAGTTTTATTCTCAGGAAACTTAAAATCTCAGACAAAAACACAGGAGATTATTTGAGAGCTTGAAATTTGCCATTGGTGGAGGTCAATAGCTGGGCTCTGGGGCACCTGGTCCACTGTAGGGTGGGGGCAGACAGAGGCTCCCTGGATGAGGAGGGAGAGCACCTACCCAAAGCTCTAATAATATGATTGCAATATCCGGGACCAGAATTTATAGTTTTGGTTATCAGTCCTCCAAAAGTGGCAAAAAGGGAAAAAAAGAAAAAAATAAGGGCTGATCAATTGGATGTTCAGAGTTTCCCAATTCTTACTGGGCCCTTGGTCTCCTTGCTCTCCTATGGGTGAAGGGAGGAGGCATTTTCCACAACCAGAAAGATTCGTGGTCTCTATGACCATGTTTATGAGGACATCATTGGGAGGTCTCAGCTCTGAGGCAATGTTTTGATAGGTGGTAAAGGGTACAACGAGTTTGGTGATGATAGTAAGATGTTTATAAGGTCACAGTCCTGACCACCATGTTGGGGCAATTCCTTAACAGTGTGAAATACTTGCTCTTTGCAGAAGAAAACATGCTATTCTTGTCTGACTGCACAGGGGCCAGCCGCCTCCAGCAATCCGTACATTCATATGGCACAATCCGGTGAAGTGCTCTGACAAGCTTAAAAGACAAGGAAAAATTATACAGCAGGTACATACAGAAACATGTAGACGTACGTCTTTCCTCTCTCTCTATTCCTCTCCGCTGTGTCCCTGTCTCTGGCAGCATTGAAAGATCAGATTTGTGCACACGCGTGCATCCGTGTGTGCACACACACTTAAGGTAACCGTGCTGCTGCTGCTTGATGATCCTCTTGTGAAATGAGATTGGTTCCAACTGTTTCTGTGCCTTTTTGAGAAAAGGATAACATCACTTAGATATCACTTAGCTTCTTTATTCCTGATAAAGATGGAAATAGGGTGGGATAAAGGTTGCTCTGTTGAAAATAAATTGCAGTACAAGTATGCATGTAATTCACTTTATGTTTTCCACATCTAAAACAGACAGTGATTAAGCATATTAAAATGTAACATAAAATAGCAGTGTTTAAAATTCTCTGGCTCAGCGCCTGTGGCTTAAGTGGCTAAGGCATCAGCCAGGTACACCCAAGGTGATGGGTTTGAATCCAGCCCGGGCCTGCCAAACAACAATGATGGCTGCAACCAAAAAATAGCCAGGCGCCTGTGGTCCCAGCTACTTGGGAGGCTGAGGCAGAAGACTCACTTGAGCCCAGGAGTTGGAGGTTGCTGTGAGCTGTGATGCCACCGCACTCTACCCAGGGGGACAGCTTGAGGCTCCTGTCTCAAAAAAAAAAAAAAATTCTCCAAAAATTAGTGATCATTGGTGTCAAGTAAACAGGAAGTTCAATAAAGCATTATCATTCATCTGTTATCATTCATCTTTGTGGCAGGCCCTATGATGAGCTCTGAGTGTATGATAGTGTTTAAAATATTCATGACCCCTGATCTCACGGTGCTTACAGTTTATCATCATGTGAAATTTCAAAAGACACTCAAAAGATTGAAAATCTTTTTGATACGTGTTCATAAGTTCTTTTAATAATTACTTTCTGTAATGTATGGACACGATAATTATTTTACTCTGATTCACATATGCTTATATTAAAAAAAGTATGAGGTTGTTTTCCTGCCAGAATAGAGGAGGAAGATGCTGAAACATTCTTTTTGCTGAAACATAAACTGGCCGTAAGGCAGAATTTACCCCCCCTTATTGTGTGACATTGTCTTACTAGTTAACTTCAATCTACCAGACTTCCTTTCTAATGGGAACCACTTAGCTGGACCATTAAGTGTGATGGTTTCAGGTTCAATAGGTGGTCATTTGAAATTGACCTGATCAGTGGTGGAAATGGCCAAGAACTTCCACAGATGTAGTGTGAGGACCCACTACTGGGCCCCAGCTGAGTGTACAGACCCTAGGACAGCAGGTGCTGTACAACCCAGACTCCTGTGGAGTTGGGCGCCCAGGGCTCAGGGACTCAATGAATAGTCAACTTCTTTTGTAAAACAAATTTGCTTGGATGTAAAACTAAACTTTGACAAGCCAGGAATCAGAATTATTCGTTGACCTTTGTTATTTGTAATGGGGCCTTAGTATGATACCTTGATAGAGGCAGGTTCAGGATGGATAATTTAATTAAAAATGAGAGTTTCACACAAGTGACAGAAAGAATCTGAAAGGGCAACTCAGCCTTCCCCACTAAATTTTGAAAATATTCCTCCTCCCTGGAGGGATGAAGTCCCTCTCTTCACTCTGTTTTTTAATAAACTGGTGATCTATTATCTGATAATGTGCTTTCTTCATTTTAAGTTACTCCCAAACCGCGCAATGGTCCAGAGTCGAGGCCGTTCCAGCAGAGAGGGTGACATTTTATCACACTGCTGTCACCTCTCGGCTTTGCTGCCCCACCCGGTGCTTTGTCTCTGCAGCCTTAAATCCCTACTGCCCCCATTAAAGTGTCTACTTGTCTCTTAAAACTCATTTATACTATTTGTTTTTGATGTCTTCCTTGGCAACTTAATTTATATGTCCGCTATTTTTCAAACAGAGTAATGTTCTGTGCTTTCTTTAAGTTTCCTGTTTTTAAAGTCTCAGCCTTTGGGTTTGTGGCTTCTACCAATGTAAACCGTTCCACTTTCTCTGTCAACACACGCTTATATTTTCAGTGTATTCCTCTGATTTTCTTTCCATCGCTCAGAATAAGATCTTTCTGTCCACTTGACAAAATATTACCTCGTACAACTCTGGCGGCATTAGCTACCTTACACCTGCTTTGAATAACCAGAAGGTATTGTCTAGAAAACAACAACCAAAGGCAGTTCGTTCATGCTGGCTAATGTTCTAGGAGACAATGGTATCTACACTTCTGAGTTCTCACTTCTGTTTGTTAAAAAATTCCATCTTCTGTAGCATTTTTTCATAATATCAAAAGAAGGCTGACTCCTTTGAGAACCCTAATTCACCTCTGTACCTGCTAAGCATTTCTTTTTCTCATGCACACATCTATTCTCACCTGTCAAGATGTCAAAAATAGACCAGTATACCTACAAAAATGTCAGTACTCCCCCTGGGAAGTGGGTTAATATCAGACAAACTAAAGTAAGAAAGAAGTTTGACTAACTTCCAGAAACTTTGGAGACAGGATTCTGCTTCCAAGTGTGCATACATGCATGTGTATTTATAGGAATTGTATTTTCAATGTTGTCTAAAAAGGCAAACCTTGTTGATGTTTATTAAAACACTGCCTTTCCCTTGGTTAACTCTGTCTGCAGCTAACCTATTCACAGCTAACCTAATAACCTAGCAGCGCTATTCACAGCGCTGTGTCCAAATCAACGCTCTTGATACAC
The DNA here is from genome assembly GCF_000181295.1 of Otolemur garnettii. Lineage (NCBI taxonomy): Eukaryota > Metazoa > Chordata > Mammalia > Primates > Galagidae > Otolemur > Otolemur garnettii. The sequence goes on along the minus strand of NW_003852414.1, from coordinate 20,551,001 downwards.
ACCATGTAACACACTGGAGAATAGAATAAACCAGTGGTGTCTGTAGATGCACAGTGAGTCTCGAGGGTTTGGTCAGTTTGGTATGCCCATTAGGTAGCAGAGCTCCCCCCGCTTTGTGCTGACCAGAATGTGTGCCTTCACGGTCCATCACATGCCACAGGGACCTCTTGCTCTCCACTCACTTGGACCCATCGCTCACTTCCATTTTTTCCAGCGCTGACTTTGTGCCAGCACTGTTGGCGCTCCACGTCCCCCTGGTGCTGAACCGTTGGAGGCGCACAGGTGCCTCGTTGCTCACTGCAAAGGTGGGGATCGGCGTCCCCCACATCTGCACACCTTTCTCCTTCTCATGCCCCCAGGTGGAAGTTGTGCTTTCTTCCTGTGATGCCCCATAGCAGTTTCTTCTTGATCACTCTCTGCTCTGTACTAAAAGTACTGTTTTGAGATGTGAGGAACGTGTGTGCGTACATAATATATATTTCTGTTACCGACCCTGAGTTCTGAAGTGTAAATGTTTTTCGTATTTCTAACCGGAGTACATATTTTGGAAAGCACAGTCTGTCTGATTTATTTATTGTTTTATTCCCCACAGTACCACTGCCATAGTCTCCTACAAAATAGTGTATACTAAACCGGTAGTTGGATGAATGAGTGTTGCCGAAACCTAGTCTGGTATTAATCCACTGAGTGGCAGAGTTGCTTTCTTTTCTTGCTCTCCTGTTTAACTACCAGTTTATGTACAGCAGATGCCGGAATTTTTCACTGGTTTATGTACAGCTAGATGGAGAGAAAGGCAGTTCATCGGGGGTAGAGATGTGAGCTCGCTTAGAAGCAGGTATTCATGTATTTGTTTATTAATGACTCATTGAGAAATCCAAGGTGAACTCAGCTGTTGTTACTTGTAAGTAGTGATTTTTAAGCACAGTGTAATGCGAAACAAAATGCCTCAAATTGACGTCCTACTCAAAGCACTTTATAATCATACGGTTTGAACATTTAAGTATATTTGACTTGTTCAGAACACTGGGTGGTAATTGAGTCAGGATTGGTGTGGACGGGCTGCCTTAGAGGCCTAAAAAGGAGGCGGCTTCCAGGATCCCAGTGCCCTTAAGGATGCCATGAAGGCAGCAGCCGTCGTGTGCTGGTTTCATGGACAGTATGGGCCAAGTAACTCGAGGACTCCCGGGGCTCATTATGGACATTGTATACTTAGTCACCAGGGGAAAGGTGCCATGACATTTTTGTAAGACTTCTGCCCAGTCGTAAGCTCGGGGATTTAGCATCCTAGTTGAGAAAAGGTTCACATCAGCTGCCACGGTTATCTCGGCCTTAATCAACCTGTTCTGAAAGCCGACTTGGACCCCAGCCTTTAGAACCAATTTCTAAGGTCCAGAGATGTTAAGGAACCACCACAAATTTTGTGACCTAAGAATCTTTGGCCTTTCTCAATCACAGGCCTCCTCCCTGGCACAGTTTCTGTCCCGCTGTCATGTGAATTCCCGAAGCAAAATGACATTTTCTCAGTTACGCTGCAGTGTAGGCTGCGTAACTGGGAAGGATAAACGGTCACACATGAGATGCACTTTGCAGATAGTTGCAGCTCAGCCATGAATTGGCCTTGGTGAGTTTTTGAGGGATAGAGAGGGTTCTGTGGAGCAAGACCATTAAAAGATTGGCTCAGGGAGCTCGTTCTGCAGCTGGGTAGACACACAAGCCAGAACTCCTGAATTACAGCTCTGAATGAAAGAATTGGATTTCTGCTAATTCATTGAGAAAATTCATAGGAGATTTTGAGCAATATTTTGAGTGTATATTGAGTTTTAAGTCTCGAATTCGTGGGTAAAACTGTAATATAAAACGTAGATGTGATTATTCAAACATTTTTTAAAGGAAGGTATAGTTTATACCTGTACATGCCTGTGTGTCCCCTTTGGCTGTCCTCATGTTATCCAGGCATGTCCAGGTCCCTTGCTTCATGCAATCCCTCCTGTTTTGTTTTTAAGAATTTCAGGCTCGGCGCCTGTGGCTCAAGCGGCTAAGGCACCAGCCACATACACCTAAGGTGGCGGGTTCGAATCCCCAGCCCGGGCCC
>NW_003852414.1:20540997-20548861 GCF_000181295.1 Otolemur garnettii | reverse complement strand
CCAGGTGAAGAATTTGACATGATTTATTAAATCATACATTTATAGCTATTACATATATAAAGAAGAGGAACATAAACTTGTACTCCTTCAATGTGAACTGCATATAGTGACTTCAGAGAGTACCCTATGAAAATAGGTAAAAAAAAAAAAAAAGAATTTCACAGGGCGGAGCTTGTTGTGACTCAAAGGAGTAGGGCACTGGCCCCATATACTGGAGGTGGCAGGTTCAAACCTGGCTCCTGGAAAAAAAAAAAAAAAAGAATTTCACAGCCAGTTAAATTTGTCCACCAGTATGTAGTCAAAATAAGGAATAGTATCAGAATTACTTCTGGCTAAATATTTACTTTTTCTAAAGATCTAGTGTTTAAAATGAGTTTCTAGGTTGGTTTTAATGATCTCTATTTATACTGATTTTTACAGCTATAGGTTATCTTTTTAGGGATGCAAAAGCCTAGTATATGAGACAGTAGATTCAAGGGAAGAAAATACAGACATACTTCATTTGATCACAGTGAAGGATAAATCAGCTCAAGAGTACAACCAAGAAATGAAAACGAAGCACCTTCCTGATTCAGCCAATGGAGGCGATAAAGGTAGAATCTTAGAAATCACTGTAATCCTGAGTACTCAAGGGATTGTATATTAAACAACGGCAGGCCCCAACGAAATTGTCTTTGTGTTATAAATTTTCAATTGCAGAAAGTTACAGCTCATTCAAGACCTAATATCCATAATGTGGTCTGACAGCCCCCAAATCACTCCACCAGCAAAAGACTTAAATGAAAAGCGAGGCTAAATACCCGTGTAGGAGAAAAAGTGACACAGCATCATGTAATCACGTGTCAAACGATGTCACAGAAGAAGAACAGGGCCAGCAGGTGGACCCTTAGGCCTTTGTTTATGACGCATCCAAAATATTGGTCATTTATGTAGTGAAATTTGCCTTGTTAAGGTGCTAACAGAGTATCTTGGCCTCGAGGAAGGATAAATAAGGATTGAGAATAATTTAAGAGATGATACTGGCAGTTATCTGTCTCAGTAATATAAAAGCTACAGTGATATAAAAGGGGACAGCAGAAATGTTGGGCCAAATGTTAAGAAAATGCTTCTAATTAAATAGCACTGTTATGTTTGAAATGATAAAACTGTAAAGAGCTTATAGAAGACAGCTGGGCTACATACATAGATTCTACTCTTAAATTCCGGTGATCTTTCCACCATGATGTGGGAAAGCAGGAGCTGTAAAACTCTAGGAAGAAGGAACTCAACTAATTTCTCTTGCAGAGATTCTTGACTCTATAGAGAATTATTAAAGAGGAAAAATGCCAAGTAAAATAGCGTTGGTAGAGCCTTGAGTTGACCGATGTCAAGAACCTAGATTTCTCACTTAGATTTCATTAAACAATTAGTCTTGAAAGATAGAACCATTAAGCACTCTCTCTTCAAATATTGATCTGTCTCCGATTGAAATATTGATCTTTCTGATCCAACAGCTTATGTTATGGGACTGAGAACAATAAAAACAGCAGTTTCCTTATACTTCGCGGTTGAGAGGCCCATGCGATGCTACTGCGGTTTGTGGTGGTCACGGTAGTAATGATCATTGGGAAAGAAAGGTCTTGTACACGCATGTACAAGGTATAGATTATGTTATTAGCGTGTGAGCAAAAATGCATACATCGATACTTAAGAACAAAGGGGAAATAATACAGAGCCGAATCTGACTCTTTTATGTCATCAAACTTAATCCTCACTGCAATCCGGTATCTTTTACTCCGCTTTGCGAGGAGATCTGAATGTGAAGAGGGCTGAGTGACTTCCTGCTGGAGCCCGTTCCTTCCTTCTCCCTCCTGCAGCCTTTGCCTGGCTTCATGGTCTTTGCTCACCCAGTCTCTTTCCCCTGGAGGTCCAGGCAAGAGGACAGCTTCCTTGTAGAAGAAGAGGTTAATTCCTCAGGACTTATCCTGCAGGGGACTTTGAAATCCTTGAAGAATGTCCCCTCCCGACTTAGCAGGTGTTACGCAGAAGCTGAAAAACGCCATACTTGTACAAGATTATATTTTCATAGTTGCCTTTCCTCTGGGACAACAGACTCTCTGTATTTTGGGGGTAGAATTTGTATTATGGTATCTTTTCCATTGACCGTAAATGGCCATCATAGACAGACTTATAAACGTTTCACTGAGGACCTCATTACGTTCTTTTATGGAGAGTCGAGTACAACTGTCACCCCCATTCTAGGTGATTAACCCCACACCACAGGTGAGTTGGAGCCAAGCTAAGGGCTGGGAGGGGGAAAAATAGCCCAGGAGCAGTGTTCCTCCTCTCTGCTGCAAGGACCGTGTGGTCTCTCCTACTTTGCTCTGAAGTTACTTCTCCAAGAGCTGTGTTCTCATCCCATGGTCCCACCACTTCTTAGTAAAAGTGGATGGTGGATTTGCTGCTGGGGCTCTGAAGGCACAAGTGAGGAAGGAAACAGCAGCTCTTCTGGTGTGACCTGGGACAGTGCATCCCCTCAGGAATTTTAGATATCCACAAGGAAGGCTTTAAATAGAACTAGACCTTACCTAATCAAAGCCTGTGGTTGACTGAACATCCCCCTTCTGTCCTCCTGAGACACCCTGTGATTTTTCTTGCAGGGCACATCCTTCTTAGAAGTCTCCATGGGTAAATCTGTCTTCCATGCTGGGACTATTCTGTGAAACCAGGACCCTGGGCCTTGTGGGCACCACTGTCTCCAGCACTCCAGGGTGTGCCTGCTGAATGACTGAATGAGCACACAGATGTTTAAGATTGGTGCTTCTCTTGGTGGTAGATCTGAAAGGCAAGGCATGAGGACAGAATCAGGAACACAGAGGGTGACCACCCTTGCTCAGCCTCCACTCGGGCAGGGTTCCTCCTGGTTGGAAGAGGCGGGAGGCCTGGTCACCCTAAGAGGGGCCTGTGTCTGGAATTTGAATTGAAGCACTTCTCTTTTTAAATAGTTGAAATAGCGATGGCCACTGACTTGAGACCATGTCAGGCAATTCAGTGTCTAGTGTCAGTGCTGTTAGTAATCGTAGGTCCCCACGTGGTCCTCAAATGCCAGTGTCCGTAACTTACAAGTGCTAGCCTTGTAGGTAGGTGTTCATATTGACTGATGCTTGGAGAGGTCAAGTGATACTTTAAGAGTGAAGAATCTTCAGTCCCTGTGCCTTGTAGTTTCCTCCTAAGAAGTCACCAGCCCTGACCAGTTCTGGCACAACAGGCCGACACTATTTTATATCCTTTTCTGACTTAAAATACTGCCTTACGTTTCTCCAACAGGGCCGTCCGTGTCTCAGGACTTGTTTTAAAATAATTTATATGCAGCCTCTCTATTAACCTGCACACCTCTTTTTAGCAATTTCTCCCTTCCTGACACATCTTTTTTCACGTGTGACATGAAATAGCGAAGGTCAGTGGCCCAGACCAAGTGCACAGCGCATACATTATGTTTCTTTTGGTTTGTTTAAAAAAAAAAAAATCGGACATCTATGAAATGTGCAATTCTTCTGACTCGACTCCACAGTAGTTCAAGACTTAGCAAACAGATTTTTAAAAAATTAAAATCATTTTGTCAGTGCTACAAGAAAGGCCTTTGCCTGTCTGAGAAAGACCGACTTCTACGGTCTTCATTTAATTCACTTGTTCCTCCTGCTGAAGAGAGGGTATCAATTGTAGGGCACAGAGGGAGAGGTTCTCCGAGCTTCCCTGCACTCTCTCCTTCACTTACTGATCTTCCCTCTATAAAGTCCATCATTGCTACTCCACTGCCTTTTGGCCATGGCTGCCCTGGCCACAGAACTTTTCCAGAAATCCTCACTGCAGATGGATATAGTTAACACTTGGCGAGGTCTCCACCCGTCAGCATCACTTGGGGCTGGCGGTATGGATTCCAGTATTTGTCTAGACCTGCTAGATCGGACTTCCCGGGGGTGGAGCCTGGGATCTGTGCCTCCACTAAGCTCCTGGTGCCTCATGGCTCTCTGAGAACAGTTGTGTTCCTTGAGCAAATATTCACTGATGGTCTGTGTCGTACTGGTCGCTTTGCTGGATATCGTGAGGTACGCAAATCAGATGTGGAACCTGAGTGTGTTACTTCCCGTTTGTTAAGAAATATGACTCAGTGTTGAATTGGAAGGTTTAGAAAGATGACCGAACACCTGGAGCCAGCGGTTTCAATCAATTCAGTTAATAAGAATGTACTCAGTTCCTAAGAGAAAGGCACTGGGCTGAGCACTTCCAGGGATAGAGAGCCCATGATTCCTGGGCTCTGAGAGACCTACATGCTTGTTGAGGAAACAGCGTATGAAAAGTTCAGCACAGGGCGGCGCCTGTGGCTCAGGGTGTAGAGTGCCGGCCCCTTATACTGGAGGTCATGGGTTCGAGCCTGGCCCCGGCCAAAACTGCAGAAAAGTTCAGCACGGCAGTAGTGGAGCCAGATAACTCAGTACAACAGCACAGAAGAAGCCACAGTGTCACACATGAGTAACTGCTAAATGAACGAGATTGACTTTTTCCCCCCTGTACATCTCCTTCCTTCTGGATTTTTCCCCCATCCTGAATCCATTCTACTTATAGAATTTTGTCATTTTAAAATTTGTTTTATTAAATATCACGCTAAAAAGGTTCCAATTCACTACTATGAGATATTTGGAATTTTTTTAAACAGAGGCTTTCTCTGCTTCAGATAGCATATTATTCTGCTGACTTAATGTTATCTAACCATAAAGCAAAGGTTAATTACCTAATTATGTAGAACTATCTTTAGGTAAAACATTTTTCTCAAAATGCTACCTGACTTAAATACATACATATTATGTGTCTTTATGGCCTCTGTGCATGAGTTTGTATGTGTATGAGGTCAGACAGTTAAGTCCACGAACCGTGGTCACCTTCCCTTGGGAAGCTATGAACTGATGCCAGTACCTAGTCCCCTCTCAGGCAATTTTGATACTCTTTCTAGAACGGCCATCAGAGCTACCATCCTGTGAGGTGTGACAATTAAGTTCGTGAACTCATCCTAGAAAAAGTGCTTTGCACACATGTGGAAAATATGGAAAGGGAAGAAGACATTTGGAAAATTACAATGTGGTTTAGAGTAATTCAGTTAAAAAGTTGGGATATAAGAACTTTTGGATCATTTGAGATATTAAGAGATTGCTATCAGTTGGCTTTCCAGAGGACACTGAAATCTTCTCTCTTGGGAGCTTTAAAGAGTCAGTAGACTAGAGTGAGTGAGGTTTGTTCTATTTTATTCTCTTCAGTAGCTTTTCTGGTATTGACGAGCCCTCTGTGGTTTAAGCATTCTGAATTAAAGGCTCAAGTTTGGGGACCTGGATGCCAGAGAGCAGAGGCCATGTCTGTGCAGGGTGGCAGGTGAGCCCTCCGGTTTTGAAGTCACAGGCTCTGTGGTCACGTCTGGGCTCTTCCTGCATCGCACATCCACAGCACTTGTGTTTCTTACACTCAGTTTTCTCATCTGTTAAGTGGCCCAAATGATAGTATCTACCTGATAGGGATGTAGAAATATTAAATAAGTTAATAGATGTTAATTTTAAGCACTTAACCCCAAGGCCTGGCATATAGTAAACTCTGAATATTGGCTTTTCTTACATCTTCATTTACTCAGAGGAACCCACTGTATATATACATTCATTTACCTTTGTCTAAAAGTAAGATAAATTAGATTTTACAAACAACTTACTGGCCTTTTTCTTTCTTTCTTTCTTTCTTTTTTTTTTTTTTTTTTTTTTGAGACGGAGCCTCAAGCTATCCCCCTGGGTAGAGTGCCATGGCCTCATGCTCACAGCAATCTCCAACTCCTGGGCTCAAGCAAGTCTCCTGTCTCAGCCTCCCAAGTAGCTGGGACTACAGGCGCCCTCCACAACGCCTGGCCATTTTTTGGTTGCAGCCGTCGTTGTTGTTTGGCGGGCCTGGGCTGGGGATTCGAACCCACCACCTTAGGTGTACGTGGCTGGCGCCTTAGCCGCTTGAGCCACAGGCGCCGAGCCCTGGCCTTTTTCAAGAACCATTTCTGTGTGTGTCTTAGCAACTGTGTAAACTTTTAAAAATTATCTATATTCTTTCAATTATACAAAATTATAGAATTTAGAGCCAAGCTTCAAATGTGTTTCCTTGTAATACATGCCCCCAAACAGGGCCAGGATTTCTAAATGCATTTTTAGTAATTCACATTGCATATACTAGCCAGTATATGCTCTATGTAGAATAGTAATAATAATTTGAACAATTCATCCATTATATCCCAATAAAGGATTGAGGGCAGTGGTGGAAAGAAGACTCAGAAGATGGATAAATCTCATCGTGGAAGAGCATTAGACCTAATTCACTATATTTTTTTAGATGCAAATGAAAAATACATTAAAATAATAATTTAAACAAAATTAGCTCAGTGTGAAACTGTATAGAAACAGGATGTAGCAATTTCCATAAAAGAGACCTTGAAATATTGACAGTAATGATTATGGAATTTTCATTTTCCAGCAGCAACTATTTCTTGGAGATGTTTACATATTAAATATTAGACCTTTTCTGGAAAAAAAAAATGAATGGAATTCCTTTTGTCCTGAAGCTAAGACTGACTCCCTGGACATTATCTAATCATGTTGAATGACTCTTCTTGGGCATTTCATCTGTAGCTCCCAACTGTCCAGGTCCAGCTCAACTGGAGAACTGGGAACTTCTCAGCAACCATTGCTGTGCGAGACAGCATGGGTCTTCTGTGCTTGTCTTAGAGCAGTGGTTCTCAACTTTCCTAATGCCGCGACCTTTTAATACAGTTCCTGTGAATCGCCACCCACAGGTTGAGAACCACTGCTTTAGAGACTTATTTGACTGATTATTTACATACCGAGAGCTCAGTAAGCAGGATACTGTGCTGGGAGGTGTTACAGTGGCTCCCACAATGAACCTAACCCTCCAAAGAATTTACAATTAAACAGAAAAGATTGGCCTGAAGATCTGCTAATACTTTATTTTTAAAAGATTTGGGCAATTGTCACGAGATGACTCTGTTTGATACATTTCAAACCTTGTTTTCTTTAAGGAAGCCAGGATAACAAAACAAATGGCATGTATTCAGTAGGAAATCATCTCTTGGGCATGTTAAAAACAGAAGTGTGTTCCCTCCTAAACAATTTATCAGGATTCAAGATGGAACTGTGGGTGCTGTGACTGCCAATGGCCATTAAGTGATCAAGTCTAAGAGGGGAAGGAATGTTGGTACTTACCATGAACTTGAGCATGGAACATACTGAAGGCGTTAAGTGCAGTGGCATGTGACTGCACTGATGGGAGTTAATATGTAATTACTGTTCTCTTACAGTATGCTTGGAATGATTTTATTCTATTTATTCTATTTTCCTTTGGAAAGTACAGTATAACGTAATTACAATTAATAACTGCAAAGATAGGCTCAATTACTTAAGTCATGAAAATGAATTACCATCATCATATTGAGAATTTTTCAACCATCGTGTATAGAGAATATCTATAGAAATAGTAATGGTTCTGAGAATATTACTTGTAAGGAAACTGAAATGAATAAATGTGTTTATGCTGAAATGAACATTTGAACAATGAAAAAGTTATTACCAGAATTTTATAGCTCTCTGCCATCTTTAAATCCTTTTATATATCTTATGAATCATCACACTTTAGTTGCAAATTTAAATTTTTAAATTAAAAAATTACAGTGCAGGAAAGCTTATCTCTGCAAAATATAGTTTTTAAATAGTTCACGAAGAGTGACAAAAGAAATCCTGTTAAAATTCAGGATTATTTTTTATCCCTTCATCTATTCTTTTTTTTTTTTTTTTTT
>NW_003852414.1:20515044-20540450 GCF_000181295.1 Otolemur garnettii | reverse complement strand
CACGGCACTCTACCCAGGGGGACAGCTTGAGGCTCTGTCTCAAAAAAAAAAAAAAATAAAAGGGGCTTATTAATGTTTTCGTATAAATATTTCAGTTGCTTTTGGGGATGAAACTTTCATGTAGATGGTGATTTTTTTTTTTTTTGATGTAAAAATGAAACCCAAAAGGAAGAAGTTACTTGTCATCCAAGCTTTTAAGTTATTTCAGTGCAGTCAACATGTATGTCTTCACATTATTAGTCTAGTGGCTCCTTTGGGTAAAACCTTTAAAATCTTTATCTCTCAGATGGCGCCTGTGGCTCAAAGGAGTAGGGCGCCGGCCCCATATACCGGAGGTGGCAGGTTCAAACCCGGCCAAAGCCAAAAACTGCAAAAAAAAAAAAAAAAAAAAAATCCTTTATCTCTCTCTTCTCCCTTCCTTACCCCCCAAATCTGATTACTTGCCTTAATCATGTTCCTAAATTCTGGTTCTGCAAATACTTGGTTTTTACCCCATTTTCCATTCCTCGCACCCTACACAGGCCTCATCATTCGGTTTTGTTTTGCTCACCAAACACTCCTCAAATGATGCCAACAAAACCCCAATTCTGCCATCATCTCCCCTGGGAATAGTGTCACCTAAGCCATAGTGAATGTCATCACATCTGTATTATTATTCAGAAGGTTAGAAGAGTTTCTTGGGTTTCACTTAAAGTAAAACTCAAAGTAAAATATATCTTTTTTTAATAGACATATATAATATTAAACTCGCCTTTAAAAAACTCTTGTTAGTGTGTTTTTACTCTTTCCTAGATAGGCATAGGTACCTGGGGACAGGAATTCTGTTAGACGTCATCTTTTGATTTTGAAGTGGCCCATTTTGCCTCCCTGGTATGCTTCTTTTTGAAACACCGTGGGCATGGAATCGTTTCCCGTTCATCCGCCCCATGGTTTTTTCATTCTTTTAAAGAACCCGCATTGCATTTTATGACCATGTAAATTTTTCATCATGAAAAAGCATGTTGGTCCATTGAAATGTACCAAATAGGCTTGGCGCCTATAGCTCAACCGGCTAAGGCGCCAGCCACGTACACCTAAGGTGGCGGGTTCAAATCCCCAGCCCAGACCCGCCAAACAACAATGACAGCTGCAACCAAAAAATAGCCGGGCGTTGTGGCGGGCGCCTGTAGTCCCAGCTACTTGGGAGGCGGAGGCAGGAGACTCGCTTGAGCCCAGGAGTTGGAGGTTGCTGTGAGCTGTAATGCCACGGCACTCTACCCAGGGGGACAGCTTGAGGTTTTGTCTCAAAAAAAAAAAACAAAAAACAAAAAACAAACAAACAAAAAAAAAAGAAATGTACCAAATACTGAGTTCTATTTGCCTTGGATCATACAAATTCAGCTATTTGAAATGAAATGCCCTCACATTTGTTAAATTACAATAACTTTCAGCAATAATACATAGGGCTTACCTGCATTGCAAGAGTCGCTGACTTTTTCCCACTTACTCTTGATCATTCATTCCAGTATACACTTTTGAACACTCGTCTCGTGCCAGACAATATGCTGAGCTTGGGGAGGGAAAATCTTGAGTGCTTAACCCCCTCCCCTCCCCACTGTCTAAGCCATGCAAGTGGAGGTGTGGTCCTAGCATGGTGCTCCCTAATCTGTGCTTACGAGATGGAGGAGGAGAGTTCAGAGAAGGGCTTTGAAGTGAAATAGGATTTGGCTAAACAGTTGGAGGCAAGGGGCAGTCCCGCAGTAGAGGTCAGTGGAGGCATGAGTTAGGCACATTCGGGGGCCAGTGGGTGGACAGATATGAATGGAGCAGAGACTTGGCAGTGGGGTTGGGGAAATAGCATGGTAGGACCAAGGCGATAGAACTAGCTACAGGCCAGCTGCAAAGCCCTGATCATTTTGAAGAGTTTGAAGATAATCTAAAGGAGCGTCAGACAATTTTCAGGGCTGGAGCAACAGAGGCGTATTTACATTCTTAGAAGATACCTCTGGGAGCCAAGTGGAAAATGCATTAATGTGGCCCAGACGAGACACCCATGCAGTGGGGAGGAATACAAAAACAGCAGCCGTGGGTCCTCAAGTCCTTGGCCATTAAACCTTGAAGGGCATCGTAATCAGGCATGGCATTTTTATTCAGCTGCTGGTCCGTGCAGTCCGCCTCGAGAAGTGAAATGACTGGTAGACCCGGTACTGCCCTCAAGACAGGTAGAGTCTAGTTGGGAAGAAAGATGAAGATATAACGTATCAGTATATAGTGTTTTAATAGCATGGGGAGCACTTTCCGTGCAGTATCTCTTTTAATCCTTATAAAAGCTGTGATCTATCACATTTTACACTGCATTTTATTAATGAATAATCGTAGCCCAGATGATGCCAGGTACTGCAGCTCTATCTTTATTACCAGTGGAGACATAACTCCTAAGCATGAGACTCCTTACTGCACCATTCTGTCCCACCTGTTAAGCAGCACCATAATCAGGCACTTGTACACAATGGAAATACGTGAGATTGCGTAGCATGTGGTTACTCATCAGGTAGCTTATATAGACAAGAGCTATGTGGTGAGTTTGGAGAAGCATTGACCACTGTACCGACAAATGAATAATTTGTTGGTGGAAGTCCGTTCTAATGAGGAAGCTAATTCTGGGGTACAGAAGGAAATGAAAAAATGCCCAGAGGCAGACAGGCCAGGATAAATAAGAGTTTGTGCCTGGGGGTTCTTACAGGAGAAATAGGGGGGAAACTAGCTTTATCCGTTGGATTCAATGGTGAAGAACAGCTTCAGAGTGAAGATTAACATTATATGAGTTATCCTGAAAAGTTAAGATGAATTATACGGGTTCTGTGACCATAGGAGCTGAGAAATATTCTTACTGTATTTAGAAAAAGGAACTCCGCAGTGGTCTGTGGAATGAACAAGCTGGTAAGATGTGAGGGCAGGGAGTTAGGAAGAGACCGGGGGAGAGCCAAGGGGTGCCCCACTTCCTCTGGGACTCACTTCCCTCAGGCTTCTTCCCTTCTGTCCTTTTGCCTTTTATGCCCTGTGATCGCCACTCTTCCGTCCCTTCAGTGTTGGAGATGGCAGAGATGTTTTCCCGTGGGCCGCCAATTCTTACCCATATTTGTGTCATCTCTTCATAATTGTGAAATTTGGTTCAATCAAGTATTTTGCTTTTAATCATCACGATTCTGATGTACTGAGAAATCTGCAAACTCTTAAAATGCTAGAAACTGAGCAGAAGAACCCATTCACGTGGTTTTGGGTCCCAGGGTCTCTGCCGTTGCTCTTAAGGCTTCCACACTTGCGATTTTCACTTCGGGTAACGTTCCAGTCCGGCTCGCTGACCCCGCAGGCCTTGCTGGGCATTAGCGGGTCTACATTTGGAATGATTTTCACCCTAGCAGAGTTAGTCGGAAGTTCTCTGGCATTTTTCCCTCCTCTTCCTTTATTTGTAATCTCTCGCATAACTAAGGTGTATAACTTCAGGCTCCTACAGGGTTTAACACACCCGATGATATTTTATGTACTATTATCCTCATTCCAAAACCTTACCGGCTCGGCGCCTGTAGCTCAAGTGGCTAGGGCGCCAGCCACATACACCTAAGGTGGCAGGTTCGAATCCAACCCAGGCCCACCAAAACAACAATGATGGCTGCAACCAAAACAAAACAGCCGGGCGTTGTGGCAGGTGCCTGTGGTCCCAGCTACTTGGGAGGCTGAGGCAGTAGACTCTCTTGAGCCCAGGAGTTGGAGACTGCTGTGAGCTGTGATGCCACAGCACTCTACCCAGGGCGACAGCTTGAGGCTCTGTCTCAAAAAAAAAAAAAAAAAAAAACCCTACCAATAGCATCAGTCCTAGTCTAGAACTTGCATTAACCTTTGCAGTGCTTGACCGAACATTTACCTTTGGAAGTCTAGATACATCTTTGCAGGTATTGTCATCTTTTAGTAAAATATATTTCTCTTCAAAGGCTGTACTTAACTTTTGGCAAAAACCTTTAGGAGTGGTAAAATGTTTTTACCTTACTCCTCATAAAAGAGAACTAAGCAGTAACATGCACAGGCTTGTAGCAGACAGTGCTTTAAATGATAGCGTGCACTGCCAGCCTGGAAAGCAACTTGTGGCATTTCTGCAGTCAGTCCCTTGCCGCATGTTACATTTTCTTTCCAAGTTCACTGTCAGTGCCTCTGGTTGGTGTGCTTAATATGGCTGTTATCTAGTGAAAATGCCACATTTCATAATGTTGGAACAAAGTTTCCCAGTAATTGCCTATGAAAGACATTCGCAGCTCTGCTTTTAGGACTCGGTATCTCACTAATTTATGGCAAGGTCAGTGAAGCCGCAGGCTTGTAAGAAAGGAGGGCAGAAAAATGGGCCTTCGTGCTCACGGTGATTTATGTAGTGGGGCAATTAGGCAAAATCTTCAAATAGCAGTTGGATGTTGTGTTCATAGATTCAGTCATGGGGTGTGGCGTCCCAAGGAATGTCACCTGGTGAGGAATGCCGTCTGCTCTGGACGCCACGCCGAATGTTTACCGTGTGGGTCCATAAAACGGACGTCGTGTGAGTCTCCGGTAAAATTAAAGTGCTTATTTAACTTCGCTCTTTCCTGTGTTTACTCGATGTTGACAAAGCAGATTATAACATGTTAAATGAAGGGAACGTCAGGAGCAAACTTAGAGAAAAATAGGCTGTGTTTTTGTTGAAAGCTCCCCCAGTGAAGCCCGGACTGGGCAGCGGAGAGTGGAAAATGCACTCCAGGACTCTCTTGTTTATTTGTATGTCGAAGGCAAGGCGGCTTAATAGAATTTGAATATGACTAAATCCAGCCACTTATCGTGTAACTGTCTGCCTCCCTCTAATGCAATAGCCAAAGGTAATCTGCTTGTTATGCAGTTTCCTTTATGATCCCAGCAAGTCCCACATTCTGGAAGCAAATGTTGTATTTACCATAATCCATGAAAGGAAAAAGCCCGGGCTAAAAATACGAAACAGAACAAATGTAAAACACTGCTGCTGCTCAAGTTCTGTAATTGCTCTGTAAATGAGTCTCAGGCATCTGTGTGGCAGAGATACTTTTATGTGTGGCTGAAAGAGCTGGCTGAGCTTCCGATGGGTCTGCGGGAGCGTCCAGATTCATGAGTGTCTCTCAAACGGGTTGGTGCTGACCAAGCAAGTAATGGCAGGTTGCATGTGGACTCCCCTGTTTGAAAACACGATTGCCTGGTGAGTGATTACATTTAATATGAGAATCAGGTAAAACTGCGCAGAGCCGAGTGGTGGGGTGGGGATAGTAAAGGATAGAATTGCTCTGGGAAATCTGTTCTCCAGTCGGCTGCTGAAAAGGGGTGGGGGTTCGGAAGGCAGGAACTGGGGGTGGTGAGGGAGGGGCTGCATATTATGACCAGAGACAGTGAAGTGAACTTGCTTCAACCTGAATGTGGACCAGCCACAAATAAGACAAACAGCTTTGAGAAAAACCCAGCCAGGCCTCTGTGATAAACAAGAAGTTGCTTAATTTATTTTTCTTCCTTCAGCATCGTTATCAATATTAATTAAGCTTTTTTAGCTTTCTGGGGGCTTGGGATCATGTCAGGCCGCGTCGTTTTTGTTTGAAAGGCAGTTTTTATATACTGTTGTTTACATTATATGAGAAACAATTATTCCTTATTTATGGAAACTTTCTCTTTTTTCCATTTCCTGCATATTACTTTATGTAAAATTGGAGAGCCCCGTGAGAATCCCTGTACTCTTCCCAGGGAATGTTGGGTGAAATATCTTATTAAATACTTACAACAGCACAGAGAGCCCCCTTCAGACTCATTCGCAACCTAAAGGATAAGGGACTCTGTGCCCCTCACTGAGGATTACACAGCAAGAAAACTGCAGAGCTGGGATTTGGGAACTGAGTCTGTCCAGTATCCACTCCCTCCCTCTTTCCCATTTATTTACATTTCCTAGGAGTATTTCATAGTGTTTTATAGACTCATTTTAATGAATGAGTCAATTATTTAAATAATGGTACTTTGTTAGCAGTATTTTACACACATTTGTAAGAGGTTTTTCCAAAAGAACACAAAGCGTAATTCAAGCTTTTTACTGGGGTATCTTTTGTAAAAACACAGAATATATCCATATCTCTGCATAGTCCGTGAAATAAAATGGGCGGGTAATGAGCAGGTAATGAACAGGTGTAGCTTTCAGCATAAAACCAACTTTCATAGTAAAAAGGGGGGAGGATATTTTTGTTACAACCTGAACAAGGAACTTTGTTTTCCCTTCCCACTTTGTTGTTGTCTGGGCTGTCTGTCTGGTGACGCATCCGTAGCTGGTTGGGAGGGAATGACACATGAGGCGGACTGGGAAGAATATGGTCGGATCTCTACACCCCGTCTCATCCTTCCCTTGATGTCCACATGCTCTGTCTGTGAATCGTCACTACCTGCATTCCTAAATAATGAATCTTTAAAACTGAAGAGGCCTTTTCAGGATTCTTCTCATATGGGGCCAGAGGCACCTTGACCCCCAGGTTGTCAGATAGCTCATCATTCGCACCCCTCAGCTGTACATCCCCAAGTGGGTCTGTTATCCACAGAGTGTTATCTGTGAGCGCCTTGATATAACTTAGGTGAAAAATAAGGCGGTTTGGCAGCCAGCCTGAGGCCATGGCATGTGATGACAGAATGAGATCAGAATGGATGTGTTTATTTGAAAGAAGAGGATGGAGCTGATTTGGTAAATGTAGTTATCCAAATTGGTATTCAGATTGCATGATGCCTTAATAAAAATTACTAGAAGTCATTAGAATGAGATCCGCGCCTGTACTAAGAGACAGATGACTGTATCTTGTTTGTTTATCTGATCGATCTCTCCATCCTCCTCCCCACCCACTCTGGTACATACCAGGCCCTCTGCTTAGGCACAAGAACACGTGGTGGGGTGACCTTGGGAATGAAAAGGAGGTGAAGGGATTCTGGAGAAACTACTGCTTGGAATTGTCAGGTTTTTATCTTTGTGAACAGTGATACTTTGGGGAGCTTTTCATGAGCTCTGGCCTTGTATGATTTCTCAGTTGGAAATCATGATGGTAGCAGTTGCGGTAAGGCCAGGAAGCTGGTGGTCGGACAAATCCAATGGCTTGCATTTACGCTTTCTTTCTAAATATTTAAAGAACTCTTTTTTTAAGGTAGTTAGATCTAGAGGTAGAAGTAATTAAAAACCAGGGCTACTTCCCTCCTTTTCTGTTTCTTTTCATATGATGAGCCCCAAGAGCTTCTGCAGTCATTAAAAAATAAGATGGCTGTGCTGAGCTTGTCCCCATAAGCTTTTTTGAGTGTGGCTCCTCTGCATATAAACCAGGATACTTTTGTTAAGTAGGGTAAGCCTATTAAAATGACTGGGTTCAGTGTTTCCTAATCACGTGGCAACATATGCAAGGCAAGTGAATTTCTCCTGTGTCGAATTTAGAACATGAGCTACAGAAACATACATAATCAGGGTTTGCTGATTTTGTTGGGAGGAAATTGTTCTCAGTATAATTATCTCCATGGCACAGAGTTGAGATTGCGTATTACCGTGTCACTTGGAAATCTGTTTTCATGAACACCTGACCGCAAGTCTGTAAAACTGCCAAGCAGAGCCGGCCTGGGCTCACACACAAGGCACGATTTCCTTCCTCCCAGCAGGAGGGATGGTGCAGTGGCAGCAGAGGCTTCTGTGTCCCCTAGAGAGCCACACATCAGAATGAGGATAGGCCTGAAGGTCTGCGTGAAACCGTGCACATGAGTTGGAATAGATTTTACACTAAAAGAGGATGAGAGCTGAGCATCAGAGCTGCCAGTAGTAAGCGTGCTTGTTTATTTGCGGAAGTTTAACAGCAGTGAAAGCAGCATGTGTCGAGTGAGGGCTTGGTTTCATAAGGAAGGGGGTCTTCTATTTTTCCTAGCTATAATGAGTATTTTTAGCAACGGTGGGAACTCTAAGCTGTCCTGTGTTGCTCCGTGAAGGCAAAGGTAGTCCTTGCCTTCATTTACACAGCGCAGAAAGGAAGGCATTTGCTTTTGCTGACTGGTCTGGACGAGGAGGCCAAGTGTAAATATTACAAATGAATTTTGTCCGGTGTGCTTCTTCCTCCTGTCTTTAACCTACAGAAATCCAGGGCTGTAAATAATTGAAGCCAAAACTCATCTAGTGTTAGAGACGTACATGAGTTTTTAATACAAGTCAAGGGCAGTTGGATACTCGGGCTGGCTGCTGGCAAAGCAGCGCCCCTTTCATATCTTTGGGTCAGAATAACATTGTGTTCTTTCCCATTCTTGAGACACCTTGGCTTCCTAAAATGACCATCTTTATTTAGATTAAGGACCCATTCAGAGTAGCTTTAATAATGTATGGTTTCATACGTAAGTGGCTCTATAATTTATTTCACCATTTTTCTTCCCTGTCAGGGTTTTGAATGTTTTTGTTAATTAAGGAGGAAGACACAGCATATCTTCCTCCAGCCAGCCAAGCTAGTTGCCCCTGTTGTTATTGACTGTGGTCTTCAAAAGTAACAACCACCAAGCCAAACAGAACAAGCCTCCTAACCTGTCGATAATGGTCAGTCAGTGAATTAAAAATTGCCTCGGTAAATCTCATCACCCCGGGTTAACAGGGGAGCTGCCTCCCAGCTACAACCTGTTTATCACGAGTTGTAACCCATTTAGAAGAGTAACCTCCTCCTGACTCAAGCCCAGTCCTGCCACCCACAGCTAAATTATTGATATGTATGTTGAGGAGATCCCCTGCCTTCATCAGCTGGTAGAATTTTATTTTCCCACACAGCTGAATTGACAGATCTTTATCTGATACGTTATCTAGGTGAAAATTCCTGAAGAACAGGTCTTTTGTGTAAATATACTGCGTGTAAATATGGGCCCCATGGCCAGAGGAGATGGGATCTTCGGAAGCTGTGTCCAAAATAAACCTGAGGCTTTGCGCTTTTCGAGGACACTACTGGTGTTCCCCTGATTGCCACATCTTGTCACTCTCCGTTCTCACCTCCTTCCTTCGGCCCCTCATCTGCCCTGTGTGCGGAGGTGGGACCTTGCCGCGCTGTCTGTGGAGGTACGATTGTCTGGGTCGTTGGTGAGACCCACGTACGGGAGCCTCCAAAGCAAGCTGATCCCAAAGGGTGTGTGTCGTCGTTGTGGGTATGTAGAGGGGAAGTTGCCTCCTCATCTGTGTCCGCCCTGGGTACAAATACGCTGTCTCCAGGCATTCGTTCAGATACGATCTCCAAATGTCCTAATAGCTTTCTGTGGCTAAACATGTATATTCATGATACCGTGGTCCGAGAAGCTCACGCAGTTAAATTCCCCAGGGAAAAAGTGGTTTCCAGAATTGATCCCATGTGAACCTGTGAGGGGAATTAAAATCATTTGTGTCACAGTGTGAATTGGTTTTTAATACTCGTGCATCATCTTGCACTTGGTGAGCTTTCCATGTTCAACAGCAGTTAACGTTCCTGTTTCAAATTGTTGTTTTTATTGTCTTACGTAACGTAAGACCTGAAGCTTTCCAAAAAGTGTTGTTTTCCCTCAGTCAGACCTGGATGGGTGTGGGGGGGCGGATTTTTTTTTCCCCCTAAGAAAACCGGGAGCTGAAGGCAAGAGCACAGGTGTCGTGCTTTCTGTAGTTTGTGATCTTTGTCATTTGGCGTAGTGACTTTTGTCACCCCTTTCCCGCACAGACATGAACCCTGCATCCTAAATCCCAGAGGAACTTGCCATCTATTCCACGTTGTTTTGGAAAAGCTTCCTCCGTCGTAATATTTTAATAACTCTGTTGATGTGGGAATTCCACTTCAGTATGTCCGGTTTGATTGTTTATATAAAACTGTCTATAGAAACAATCATACAGACCGAAAATCTACAAGGCGCTTACGATGCCTTTCAACTTGGAGGTTCCCGTCTTCCCAGCACTGCCTGTGCTGAGGACAGCAGGTGGGGTCAGCCGTCCCCACACCAAACAACAGGGAGGCAACTAAAGCCCTGGGCACCCACTGGTCGTCAGCATTCACTTCTGAACTCACTGTTGAAGCTGTGCCACCCTTAGACGATAGTCTGTTTGCTTCCTTAGGTGATGATCCATTTATTTCCCTCTTGTCCAGGTCCCTTCTCTTCAAGGAATCTGTCGAGCAAACATTGTCCGTGCCAGAAAATTAGGATTGTAATTTTGGTTGCCCCAGTTTAGAGCTGTCATTGTCACGTTGAAGAACTATAGTAATATGCTTTGTGTTGCGATTAAAAAATAACCATAATTAGTCCAATAGTTTAAAAAAAATACCAGCAATAGTAATGGCAGGTGATTTGGGGTTTCAGGATTCAGTTCCCTAGCACCTGTCAAGAATGATGGGCGATCATGAAAAGTTTCAACAGGTGCAGAAGTAAATGAGTCTCAGTAAGAAAAAAAAAAAAGTTCTTAAAAGGACGAGACTCTTTGATTGATTAGAGTTGTTGGTGAGAAAGCCGCGCTGTATATTATCTTTTTGTTTCCATGACCACAGCTGCTCTAACCCAGTTTTTCGTAAGGTGGAATTAGGCCTTAGTCTACAACTGAAAGTTCCCAGTCTCAAGTCCCATAGTCCAAGTAGTTATTAAATTTAAACCTTATGACTCTTCTCTGGATTCAGATTACCACTCCACTTTGGTCCCATTAAAGAATCTTAGAGCTAACATGTTGGGTTTGGGGTGTGTGCTTGAATAGTTTCTCCGTGGGTGGGATAACAGGAAAGGAGACCAGGGGTCCTGAGAGTAAGTGCTGGTGTGATGGGCTTTTGTTGTTGTTGATAGTTTGGGTGTGTTTTTGAATTGTTGTACAGGCGGAGTACAGCAAAGCTGTATGAATTCCTTGTAGTTGAGAGAGGTGGAGAGCATTTTGAACTCTTGAGTCTCTCTCAGCTTACTGCCCCTGCAGACATGTCAGAAATTAGACACAGGGAATCCCGTGGATAGCCATGAGCCACAGCATGGAACTTAAGTCTTTCGAGAGCCAGCTTGGCCAGGAGGGACTCGAAAAATCATTTTAGACTTAAACTAAAGGGAGAACAGAGGCAGTTATTTTGGACCAAACCCTAACTTGAGTTCTCTGGGTCTTTAGATTACATGGTAAACTGAGTCAGGGAGGAGAGAATGTAGGTAAGGGCTCTTAGGAAAAAGTAGTATATTCTGTCGTCTAAAAATGAGAGCATCTCATTTAAGCCATTCCTTCTTTTCTCCCTTGCCTCTGAATCTCACTCTGGTCGTGCCAGATCATGTCAGCATGGAAAATACTCACCTCTCTATGTAGGAAGCAGCCCTTGGGCAATCTGCACAGACAGATTACACGAGAACATTCTAAAGAGAAAACAAAATCCTTTATGGAGAACAAGAACTTGTAGGGTTTTTTTGTTTTTTGTTGTTTGGTTTTTTTTTTTGAGACAGGAGCCTCAAGCTATCCCCCTGGGGATAGAGTGCGGTGGCATCACAGATCACAGCAACCTCCAACTCCTGGACTCAAGAGAGTCTCCTGCCTCAGCCTCCCAAGTAGCTAGGACCACAGGCATCTGCCACAATGCCCAGCTGTTTTTTGGTTGCAGCCATCATTGTCGTTTGGCAGGCCCGGGCAGGATTTGAACCCACCAGCTTAGATGTATTCAGCTGGCGCCTTAGCCACTTGAGCCACAGGCGCCAAGCCGAACTTGTAGTTTCTTCAAAAGCCATACTAAAATGTCCTATCCAAGCACTATGGCCCAGTTATATTGTAGAATTTGGGGTTGAGTCCCATTAGTTTTCTTCCTGAAGTTTAGAGAAAGGAGTCAAGAGAGCTAGCTGGGGATTATGGGGGTGTGCCTGTAATCCCAGCTACTTGGGAGACTGAGGTGGGAAGATTGCTGGAGCCCAAGAGTTCAAAGCCGGACTAGGCAACACAGTGAGACCTTGTCTTTAAGAAAACCCAAAAAGTAGTAATAAGTGAGGGGGAAAGGACTTCAGCTCATTCCTAGTGTAGCATTATAACCAAGAGAGTTAGTTACTTTGCCCCCAAAGACTCATGCAATCACTTCGCAGTGAACTAAACTTTGTACAGAAAGAAAGGAACATCTCGATACCTTGTTTAAGACCTCAGGTTGCACAAACTAATAAACAATGAGAAATTTACGGAAAGGGGCAACATGGTGTTCATCACTGTGTTCTGAACACAGTGCCTGGCACAGTTATTTGTAAACAGCCCTTAAATAAATGAAGGAACAGATGTACAGGAATGACTTAAATAATAGTGGAGACCATGGCAACAAGGTCAAATAGCATGCACTCTGCAGAGCAGCTAATACATAAAGGTCTATCTTTTGTATTTTTGGAGAGGCTTTGACTTGCAGAATTACCACCCTTTCGATTTATTTTTAACTTATGCTTTTAACCTTTCAGTGAAGGATCCTAAAGGAAGTTCTTGAACAAAACATAAAATTCTGTTTCATTCCTTAGTCATCTTTCCTCCCAAAAAAGGCAATTCATGTCCTTCAGTTTCTTTTTGCAGAATCTTCCCTTGAACTCTACTGTAGTTCACAATTCCATAATCTCAACCCGTGTCTTTAGAACGCATCCGACTTGGGTAACTGTTGTCAGGCTTGCCAGTTTCTCTGACCTGAATTTTCGGTGGCACGTGTTTGGCTATAGAATAGTCCAGGGCGGTTCTCAATTCTGGAGATCTCATTAGAGTCATCCAGAAGCCCGGAGCAGAGGGGAAGCTGTGGGTACATCAGTCCACAGTTGAGGTTGGTTGTGATGTCTTTGAAGTTTATAATACGCCTTGCTCAGACTTAGTGAGCTGAGCTCTTCACTTCAAGGAACAAAACCGGATTACCTGGACCACATTCTAAGAAAAAATTTTATGACCGGGTGAAGTGAGGCATTTCTGAATGTCAGCTAAAGCATGTTTTAGGCTGGGCCATGACTGCTGCCTAATTTTGTCAAGAAACTAGCCATTTCATTTTTCTTGTTCAGGCTGACCCACCAAATCTAGGCCATTCTAGAGGGGTCTTTCCCCCCATCTCTTGCAAATAGAGATAGATATTTAATTTTTAATATTCTTTTCCTGGTTTTTTTGACAGGTTATACATATGCTAATGAAAAATAGGCTTATTATTGGAAGCACAGAGCTGCTTGTCACCAGAGCTTCATTAACACCGTTATCACTGCCTGACATTTATCTTATAATTTTCTAGAGCTGACTGTTGTGTCTCCATGGAAACCCAAATTGCAATTGAAACAAGTACGATAATAAAGGCATCCAGCAAGATTGACAGCATGCAAAGCCCGGCTACGTTTGTTTATACTTACTCAAGTAGCTACAGCTAGCAACGGTGAACACGCACTTGGTGTGTTTAGAATTAACTCTCTTGTGTCACAGGTCAAACTTGACTCTGCTTATGTGGCAAATTCACCATCACATCCCTCGTTGTGGTGTCACTAATGAGGACACTAATTTTTACTGGAACCGTCTCATCTCAAGGCATGGTGAAGATTGGATGTAAAATTAACCACGGTTTTATGTAGATCCAAAAGGAAATTCTTCCTGGATGATTTTGACACTATGAAATGTTGATCAGTCCTTGAACTGGCAGCTTGCAATACCTGAATGATTTCTTTGGGGGCGGGGGGAGTTTGCCACAGAATCATGCTATTTTTTCCCCCTTGATCTCGAGGAACCTGTGCTCTTTCAAGTCGATGCCTTCACATCCGTTTGGTTGGTGCCTCAAAGCAAAGAGTCATGGAACTGGAGTGGGTCCAGAGCGAATTAATCTGAAATTAATTTGATTCTGAAAGACTCCATCTGGCTGTGTTTGGGAAAGGCAGTTAGACAGATATATAAACACATGATCATCTGTATTCATTGTGCCAGATGTAGTGTCAAAAAAATGAAGAAATGGCTTAAAAAAATCGACTATGGGGAATTTCGATATAATGATATTCAGCTTCTTAGAATAACATCCATTATAATTTAGCACATAATCCTATTTTTATTCTTATTTGTTTAGGGGGTGATATCTGGTGGTGCGTGTTTTAAGAAATAAGCAAATTAAATGTCAAAGCCTATTGTCCTTGCTGATTTAAGATGCTAAGTGGAATTTATGACATTATGAGCATAAAAGAGAGAAGAGAGAGAGGACCTATAGGTTTCTGAATCAAAACGTGGCATTTGGTATTGATTTCATCTGACGTGTAATTTAGGGATTTAAAAACTAGCAAGGTAGAATGTCATTTAGACCTTGCCTTTGGTATGTGGTATGTGCATGACAAAACGTTACTTTTACATCAGAGGGAAACACACCCAACAGGCTGACCTGTGTGGAACTCTGGAAGTCATCTTCAGTGGCCGTACACTCTTGGCAGTGTTCTTTTCTGTTATTTTTGCAAATTTCTATAAGCAGACTATCAGGCAGGTGCCATGGACTGCTGTCTAGGAATTTAGTGCAGTTAGTATAGAGCATCTGATTGCCTTTCCTTGTGCCTGGACAGCAAGATTCTAGAAAATTCACACTTAGTCCATTTAGCTGTATCCTAGTCTGTTTCAGGCCTTTTATTTCCAGTTTTTAAACCTCAGTGGTCATCTTTTGTGATGTCTTGAAGAGAAAGAATTAAAGTTTGTAGATCAGCAACACGTTATTCACTTGGGAAAAACGGACTCCCATAGGGGAACAAATTATCCCTCTATCCGTCACCCCCATTTCTCTCAGCAGAACAACACAAACATGAACAGGTAGGGATAATCAGAGCAGAATATTTAGTAAAAGTTAACCCAGACAAAGCTGACGAGTTTAGTTAAAATCAGTTGCTGCATTTTACGACAACAAATTAGATAGTACACAGATCCTAACATTTAATAAGTTGTTGGGTTGAAATGAGAAAGTAACATCTGAGCTCATCCCTGAGGCACGAGTGGGTCTGATGAGCCGCGCATTCGGTCATATAGCTGGAAGGTGCTGCTTCGAGGTACCCATTTTCTTTACTGTCTCGTTTTTAAGGAAAAACAATAACAATAAACCGTATATTTTTCAGCCTCCTTAAGAAGAATTTATTGCCCATAATGTGACCCTTTAGATAAGGGAAGTGTGTGGTCACACAGATGAATTACTGTGCTGTACTCCTGGGGAGGGAGACGTCCCTGTATCAGGGGACTTTCCACTGCTGGGCTCTTTCAGGCCCTCTTGTATGTCCCTGTCTCTACAGGGACCCACCGATTTCCAGTCCTCCCTCTTGCTTGTACTTCTCATCTCTTTGGATTTGAAATACCAAAGATCAGGGTTGTGAAGAACCAGCAGAAAATGAGAAATCTTTGAGGAATGGGTTGAGGAACTCTCCAAGGGACTCAAAGGGCATAAACATCAGGGTAGAGCTTTGTGACGTATGTTTTGGCTACTATGACATCATTTTTTTTCTTACCTCTATTTTTGGTTTTTGATGAGCATAGGCATTCAAAGGTATTATCAGAAAAAATGTACTCAGACCTCGTATTGTTAGTCTGCGGAAGTACGTATCCTTCTTCACCAGTGGATGTGTTGTTTGCAGAGCTAAACTGCTATCATTAGCACGATGTAATTAGTTTCCATTTACTGTCAACTTTAGATTTTCCAGATCAGTGGAAGGAGACAGTGGCGTGAGCAATCTCCAGCGCGTTTGTTCCAAACTCCGTGCCCCTGGCCGCATTCCTTAGCCTGGCATTTCACGTCACTTGTATTCCTTGATCACACGTTATTTGTGACCAAGAAAAGGGAGGCCAGAAGCGACTTGAGAAGAGACCAGCCTGAGATTAAATTTTGCCATTGATAGATGATAAAATGAATAATGAATGGTAATCAATATTTAACAGAAAGGTAGATAGAGTTCTGAATGCCAGGCAAGCTCAAAGGTCAGTGAAGTCTTTGTCCTTTGGTCCAAAGGAGGAAGCTCACGGGATGGTTCTGCAGTAATTTAGGAAGATGATGATAGCCGGAATTAGGACAGCAGCTCTGCAGGGCCAAGTGGACCCAGCAAGCATTTAGTGAAAACCAGGCATGACTCAGTAACTTCTTGGTAACAGTGGTAATGACGGTCGTGTTTAATAGAGCTGTAATATCTGGGATAACTTGGTTCTTTTATAATAGCATTGGCAGGTCCCATGATGTCTTTTAATCTATACAACTTTTGAGACATCTTGCTCCGTTAGATCTGTTCATTCAGAAGATACATACTGGGGAAATCCTGAAACTGAGTTCAGCGCCTTGTACTTAACCTTCAAAATCAGGTCTTTCCCTGAGCACCTTGTTTAAAATAGCAACCCTGCACTCAACACTCTCTTCCCACCCCACCTTCTTTATTTACCTCCATTGAAATGATCTCCTTCTAATCTGTTATAAGATATACTTATTTTGCTAAATTGATGCCCAACTCTAGAATATAAGCTCCATAAAGGCTGTTTTTACCCATCGTTGTATCCCTAACTCTTTGAAAAATGCCTAGATTGTCAGTCACTTCATAAATACTCTAGAACCTTTGTAAGTTGACTGCCCAAGGGACTGTAACAAACTAGTCAGTGTAAGGAACTGGGCCTGCTGTGCTGATACTCACATGTGGTGCATGTCTGGTCTATGAAAATTAGGTCAACTTGAGGTGGTCAGCTATAGCAGTTCTGCTCTATTTATAGAATTGGTGACTGAGTAAGACATCCCTTTTAAGAATTTCACAGTTTCACCAAGTACCTAATTTGGGGGTTTAGTTAATTATTATTTCGGTAGGTTCAGCAGTCAGAGGAGGGAAGTGGTCAGAGCCATCAGCCAATCAGCATTGTCCCCCTGTTCTGCGTAGGGCACTGTTCCTTTTCTCAGACTGTTGGGCGAGGAAAGAGTTTGAACCAGTAAGAACAGGGAAATTAAGCACAAAACCTAATTTGAAGAAAATAGGAAACAATTATTTTTAGGAGTGCTGAATTTGGGGTAGTGCTAGAGTGTTTTGTCAAATCAGAGTTGAATGGTCAAAAACAGGGAAGTTCAGTGCTTTATGTAGGAGTCGTAGGGAGTAACAGGGCTGCAGGAGAATGGGCACCCTCCCTCCACAGGAGTTAGCACAGCGTGGGGGAGTGGGAAGTGGAGGTGGGAGAGCCTTTGCATAAGAGGCTCCCGGGGTATGGCGTGTTTGTTTATTTTGTTTTGAGACAGTCTCAAGCTGTCACCCTGGGTACAGTGCTGTGGTATCACAGCTCACAGCCACCTCAAACTCTTGGACTTAAGTGATTCTCTTGCCTCAGCCTCCCAAGTAGCTGGGACTACAGGTACCCGCCACAATGCCTAGCTAGTTTTTGTTGCAGTTTTCATTGTTTTAGCTGGCCTGGGCTGGGTTCCAACCCACCAGCGTTGGGGTATGTGGCTGGCGCCCTACCCACTGTGCTGTGGGCACCGCCCTGGGGTATAGTGTTTTGAGCAGAGGTAGAAGGACTAGGTTGTGCCCGCACGTTGTGCAAGGGCAGGAGCACCCGTGACCACCGTCCCTGCCGGGGCTGTGTGCACGATCAGCACGGGGCCTGGGGGAAGAGCAGCTGTGCGTGCGTCCGGGGTGCCTTCCCTAACATCCCAGCCTGGTTAGAGCCACCTTTTCTACATTGGTTTTGTTTTAATCACATTGCCAACTAAGTGAAATGATAGAGCTTATTACCCTTTGGCGTTGATTTTTCTCCCCAAATTCCATTTAAACACAACCACAGGGATGCAGTGTGGTTTAGAATGCTCACCGCTCAACCCCGTTGGCCGAGTGAGTTCCTGGCCTCTGGCTTCCCACGGCCCTGATGTATTGCTCTATGATAAGCTTTATCCCATCAGATTATGGTTTTATATTGATCTCTTCTAATTGGCTCTGAGCAGCATCAGGGCATAAATGACATGTTTTTTTAGCTCTCTCTCCTTTAAACCGGACACCATGTCTGACACAAGTCAAGTCTTCAATAACTATGTAAGAATGAGAAGGGAAGAGAAGGACTTAGTGAGAACAAACCTCTTTTGCGTTTGAAATTCCGCAAACGGGGATTGTCCATGTCCAACACCTAAGTTTCTACAGTGAATGGAGAGTACCGTGACTTCGCCCTGACCACTTTCTCTTTCTTGTGTGAATAAGTCCAGGAAAAACATTCTTCCCCAGTGGTGAAAGCAGAAGTTATTTGCCTTGAGAAGCACGGCCACTAAAACCCGGTCTGCAGAGACACAAGCATTGTGTTTGTGCTACTTGCCCATGTGATGTGTGTCCCTTGCTGCTGAACTACGGATGGAGGACATTTTTGTCAAACGTCAGAGTTCATTGTGGGAAGTGCAGGTCCCTGTGGGGTTTTGCCTGACATTTGTCTTTATTTTATAATGATTTGCTTCTTAGTTACTTGACGGCCAAACCAATCTTCTCTCAGTCATCCTATTTCCAATTACTTGGTCACAGCAAATGGGCAAATGTGGCAGTGTTGAGCCAGTGGCCAGTAAGACAGACAGGGGGGATACCCTATCTTCTGCTGATGTTGTGGGGTCCCCAGAAGAGTTACTTGGTGAAGCTGCAGGAAAGGTGATGCTGACCTCAGCTAGGGAGGAGAGGATTCAGCGTGGGTACCCCTAAAGCACTTTGGAAACGTGAAGCCCTCAATAAACCTTCTCATTTGATTCCTGTTGCCATCTCTAAAATTTCACCAAAAACACCTGTCTCCCCCTGTGCGCACCCCTCCTGTTCAGCCCTGAAGTCTGCTGAACTATCTCTGATAATTCACAGAAGGACAGGCGTCCCCTGGATAGCCAGGGCCTCGCTGCCTTCCCAGCGAGGGTATTGTGGATGCTCAGCCATCAGGTACTCCCCAGATTTTCCACCTTCACGTCTGTGTGGGGGTTTTCCAGCTCTCTGCTTTCTAATAGTGGTCAAATTGAGATAAGGTGATAACAAGGTTTCCCTTTTTTTCCTTGGTGAGTCCAGATGCCTGCGTCCTGTGACCTCTCCTGCGGGAGCCTTTGTTTCCCTGTAAGTCACAGCCACACTTGACCCTGGCACACGGACGTAGAGCATTTAGACCTGTGACTAAACATGGTTCAGCTCTCACTCCGGTAATCCAGAAAATCCTATCATAAGTGTGTTCTTTCCCAGTAGGTTATGAATAGCAATGATGTCATACACACTTTTAAGGAATTTTTAAAAAAATCTTGTCAAAGCACGAGAATGAACATATTAACATGTGCGTACATGGGAGGTAACTAGACCTTTCCTTCCGAGGAGCTCCAGTTAATTTATTCACAACTTGACCACTGGAGAAAGGCTTTGCCTCTTCTGGACACTTAGAGTGTGACTGGTTCCTCTTGCTCTTCCGTGAGGATTCACTAGCCATTCTTTGGCCATCTGACTTCAGATTTGGGGCCTCATTCTGACATTGCCATGGCTGTGCCTCTATAGATTTTGCTACGTGTAATAGACAGAACAGTACCTTCCAGGTAAACCCAGAAGCCTCTTCCATTCATGTCTGATTGGTGGCATACCTGATATCCAGGGAGTGCTGTTAAATTTACCAACAGTCTTCAGCAACCCAGGGTCCCAGCAAAGTTAGGATTTAGCTGTGTCAGGCCAGCAGCAAACCACCCCCTGTTGAAAGGCTGTCCCAGAAGCTGGAAGCTTTTGTCGCAATGACCATGCAGTGTGCATTTTAGAAGAGAGATGTGACTCCCAGAGCTCTAGCTTGGATGGCAATAGACTCCTCTTCGATTGAGTCTAGAGGCTGAGGGAAGTTGAGATGGACAGCAAGCCCCCCAAGGGAGGGGCTAGTCCAGTCTCCAGAGAGCAGAGAACGAGTTGCCACCTAAACGAGTTGCCAGTCTGTTGAGAGGACAGCTCTCTTCTTAAATAATAAGCAACACCAGAATGGACAACACAGAAGACTGTTAATACTAGTGAGTTTCATGCCTCTTCTTTCTCCGTGCCAGGGCTGCCAGGCCTGACCCAGCTTGGTCTTGGACAGTCTCCTGTGATAACCAAACAAAGCCTATTTCCTTGTGCGCTATTACTTAAGTACAAGTGATATTAAAAAATGATTCCGGAGCCCATTGAAAGAGAGGCTTGTTGGTGACAGAAATGATAGGCTGTGGTTGAGGTTTATGAGGGGAGTGTTGGCAGAGATCAAGAGACGTGGTGCCCTGGTCACACCCAGAGCCCAGGGCTACTCACTGCCCGTCCGAGCCCCCAGGGTGTCAATGACACCTTGTCACCTCTGCCTCCTGTAGGCTGTGTCACCTGTGACTCTGGGGAGACAACCTATAAATTGCACGCTGAAGAAGAATCCCATGAAGGTTTCAGGCAGCTGGCTATAATATCTAAGTCATCTTTTCCAAGTCAGCATCTGAGTTCAAACCGTAGCCAAATAATTACAGATTAATTTCTGTAATTATTAAGAGCCAGATGAGAACTCTTCTCTTTATTTCACATGTGAGGAAACTGAGGCACAGAATTGTCACATAGTTTTTCTCAGAGGGCACAGTTAAACTGACCCAGGACTGTGCCAGGCCCAGGACAGGTGCTCAGGCCTGCCAGCCCCCTCCCTGCTGCCCTACTGTTGAGTACCTCCAACACTGAGGATGTTTTCTGGCCCCATGTTCCTCCTTTTCCAAAACAAACTTGTGGGAAGTAATACATTTAGGTCAGTCTCATTTCTGATCAGTAAAAAACAGAAAAAGGACAAGTATATTTGCATCTATAACTATTTAAATCAGAGTTAAATAAAATTCGAAATTCAGTTCCTCCATTGCATTAATCACATTTCAAGTACTTACCATGTTTCCCCGAAAATAAGATCTACCCCCAAATAAGCCCTAGCAGGATTTCTATGCATTTGTTAAATATAAGCCCTACCCTGATAATAAGACCTAGTGATGGGTGTGGCTATGCAGATATGCGCCATGCATTTTGGCACATAGAGAAAGACATCCCCTGAAAATAAGCCCTAGTGTGTTGCCTTGAGAAAAAATAAATATAAGACAGTATCTTATTTTTGGGGAAACACGGTAGTAGCCACATGTAGCTGGTGGCTGCCTGATTGGAATGAGTGGATACAGAACTTTTTCTTTATGGCACAGAGTTGGACAGCACTGATGGAGGCCATTCCAAGGAATGAAAGAGCAATCACAAGTATCAGGGTAATAAGATTGTAACTTCCAGAGAGATTAGCTACCTTTAGACAAAGTTTTTCCCAGACAGGGCATCTTCCTCTATAGTTTTGGTTTAGTATATATCCTGAAGGTGGCATTTTGTGTCTTTCAGCATTAATAT
This sequence comes from Otolemur garnettii, assembly GCF_000181295.1. Classification (NCBI taxonomy): domain Eukaryota; kingdom Metazoa; phylum Chordata; class Mammalia; order Primates; family Galagidae; genus Otolemur; species Otolemur garnettii. The sequence goes on along the minus strand of NW_003852414.1, from coordinate 20,519,129 downwards.
AATTGTTTATAGCCACTTGGCCTTTCTCATAGCCATTGTGTACATCTTTCTTCCTTTTATATAGATACAGGAAGTATAACACAGAAAGTTATCCGTGGAATTAGATCTTCTGTTTTGTTTCCACTCTCCAAATGGAAAACTGCAAATCACTGGGCCCTATAAAACCTTGTTGTCCTGGATTGTAGTCACAATAATAATAAGGTATTGGGTCAATTGTTGTCAATTTTTGGTGATAATTTACTGCTCAGAGAAACCTCAGAAGGTTTCAGATAGGTTTCTTGATCTAGTTCTTTTTACTCTGAAATAAAGTAGGGAAGTAGGTCAGTGCCTGGGCTAAGAGCAAAAAGCAAGGAGTCTCATTGTTTTGTCCAAACATCATTACATTTTCTCCTTGGCTCTGAGACTGACACCCCCACTGCCTGCTGGCATGGTGTTCTCTGACTTGTGGTCGGATTCCGTGCGGCATCTGTCCTAGAGGAGCCTTCTGGCTGGCTCCTTGCCAAGGGCACAAGCAGAATTGGCACTCAGAATCTTGTTGCAGTTTGTAGGCGAGCTGCCAGCGGAGATGTATGTGCCTGTGTCCCGGGCCTGGCGGTGGTCACCGCTTCCACAAGAGATACCACCTGGGAGGATCCCAACTCCTGCAACATGAGGCAGTGACAGTGGCTTTAGGTCTTACTGTCCACACTTTCTGCAGGCACCTTTCCTTAGGGGTGAGACATTGGGAAAGTCACTTTACTCCTATAACCCTCCATTGTTTCATCTCCAGAAGGGAGATAATGATTCCAGCTGGACACATCGTCATGTTATACGTCAAGTACTTGGCAGAGGTTTCTGGCAAAGAGTGAGCTCTCAATAAATATTATATGAGCTGAGTCTAAATTCCAACGCTGTCAAAGACACTGTGCTGGGTGCCGAGGACGGCTGGAGAGCAAAGAGAAGGGAACTAGGCTAATTTCCTAAGCCCAGGATCAGACGTTCGTAAATGGGAGGTCTTCCTGAGGGTTTTGCTGAGACCTGGGGCGTCTCTTCCCGTAGTAATTGCTTCTCTATGAAGACTGAGTCTGCTCTCCACGGCCCCCAAAGGTTTAACTGTCGAACACATAATTTCTGGCTTGCTCAGATGTGTCAGCGCCTACAGCCTCATGAGGACAAAGGAAGTCACTGAGTCTCCACTAAAAATGAGCATCAGCCAGGAAGAAAATTAGGAGTCCAGAGGAGGAGGAGCCAGGGTGGATTAGAATGGAGATTACCAAAATGTTGCAATAGCTGCGGGGGTTCAGGGCGTGGCCTTCAGCAACTCTGGGGCAGTTGGTGGGTGAGGACTGCTTATTTTGCATAGAAGCTTTCGATTGGGAAGGCGTGGTGGTGGTGTTTTTAATTTATGTGACAGCTAGAGATGACTGGATTTAATTAAGGAAGGGATTATTGTGCCTTTAGTGCTTGATGCAAGTCTTTGGAACAGTTACTTGCAAAATAGCAGGTAGTCAGGCAAGGACATGGGAGTAGATGAGAGGCGCCCATCGCTGAGTGTGGGAGTGGAGAGAAGGGCATCCGCGGAGGTGCAGACGCTCTTACCTGGTTGATTACTGAGTAAACACGGGCTTTAAAGCAGCCTAAGTGAGATTTGAAGTCTAGCACTTCAATTTATAAGCTGGTAATCTTAGTAAAGGAACTTATTTCTGAGGAGTTGGCATCTGAAAAGCACTGCTTTTTCTTAAGATTAATACGAGGAATAAAAACGTGAAACACCTGCCGTGTTATCTGGTATGTGAATGTTCTGTGAAAGATGGGTATTATTATTATTTAGTATGTGAATTGTATTGGAGTCTACATACGAAAATTTTGAACCAAAAAGTACATTTGTGATGGTCGTTTTAAGGGCATCACAAATGCAAAGGAGTTAGCAGCAGAAACAGCTGGCCCAGAGCCTCTGTTCTGTGCTGGTCCCCTCTTCAGCACATTGTTCTGTGAGGTTGAGTCTTTGTTCCCATTTTACAGATGGTCTGAGGCCCAGAGCAGCACAGTTAGGAAGTGGTGGTGCCAGGACGCAGAGACTGCCTCACTGCACCGCCTAGGATGGTGAGAGATCTCGGGATCTGTGAAGGATGGCGGATGGGAGGGGTAATAAATAGGTACCCATCCACACAAAAACCAGGGGTGTGAGGCTAACCCTGGCTCTGCCTTCCCTTCTTTGCTGCCTCTGGGTGAGTTTGCATGTCTTGAGAAAGTGTAAATGGCTCCTTGCCTGGAGAAACACCAAAGAGGAATGCTGGCTGTAGAATTGTAAGTTAACACATTAGGACTAGTGCTCTGCACCCGAACTCCTCCATTTTGTAAGAAACGGTGCTCTGCAAAGACAAGAGGCAACAGCCCCGTTTTGAACTTCCGTTTTCTGTTGCTGAGACCGTGGGGGTGCCTTCCTTTTCTCGTTCTAGCTGATTGTCAACAGCAGTGACCACAATGCCTTCCTCTCCCACCAAGAGGTCTTGCCACACTGTGAGCCCTCGACTTGCTGCATCCCATAGTGCACGGGGCCCTGCCACCTCCACCCTGCCCCAGGCACAGCTCCTCAGGTTAAAGTGTTTATCGAATTCTCAAAGAGTGATTTAAAAAGAAGGAGAGGTACAGAAGAACAAGATAAACGATCCAGCTCTAATATATAAACAAGCACTGCATTGCACCTAAATTGTTGAAAGAAGATTTTGTCCTCAACATTTTATTCAGCAGAACATTTTTTATAACAATAAGGTTGATTAGAGCAAACAACGAAACTGCTTCAAGTTAGACAGTCTGATTGTTTACCTCAAGGATGAAAAAATAAAGTGGTAGAAGACAAGGATGAAGCCAGGACCTTGTCAGGAGTATTGACACCGTTTTTCTCCCTGGATCACATCTAATTCTGCATTGTCCTTTCCATAAGTTTTTGGCTTTTTAACCATCCGTGTCTTCCTTTTTGGTTTTTAAGGGTTCAAGTCTAGCCTGGACACACAGCAGATTTAAGGTGCACTGGTATTTTTTTTTATTGTTTTAGCCAAGTAAGGAACTCAGCTCTACTTAAGACCTCTCCTCTGTCTTCTTACTGTTACTGGACTGAGGCTACAGGAGATCACACCTGCCAGCTAGAGTTCACTGTAGCCATCGTGTCTTCTTTTTGACTTTTTTGCTTCTGTGTTCACAGGCTGAGGAGCTCAGGGCTGCAGGGTCATTTGGCAGCCTAGGTTTAGGGTATGTTTTGAGGGGAGTAGGCAAAAAGGGCTGAGGTTCCGCCTCACTGCTTACTCTGGCTCCAGGGTTGGGTGGCAAACAAAAAAGAAATGTCTTCACCATCACATTGCATGATGGTGACTAGAACTGCAGGCTCAAAATAACCGTTCTCTCCTCTCTCTTCCAAATGGGGGCTTTGGAAGCAGTGTTCAGGCAGGCAGATATGTGAAGGCTTTTGGATGTATTCTGTATCCACCCCAAATATTTACTGAAGCTGAGAGAAGAAAACGCAGACGTTCCTTTTTTTTTTTCTTCTCTCCCAAACGTGTGATTGTTTAGAACTCAAGTGCAACATCTGGAAGTCAGATACACAGAGAGCAATTTATGGAGTGTGAAAGATTTGAAATATTCAGCGGCCTTTAGTGGGAACTCAACTTTGTGGGGCTGCGTTTCCCCCCACCCCTCTCCCGGCACAAAGCGGGCAATTCTGAGATCTCTTCTGCTTCCCTGAATTAAACCCTTTGTGCCTGGGTCCCAGAAACAATGCGCTTTTTAAAGGGAAGCCCCCTCCCCGCTCGGCCCTTTTCTCGGCGTGGGCAGCCAATCGGCGGCGCGGCGCTGCACAGCCGGCCCGCTTTCCATTCCGAGCAGCGACGTACTAATTTGATGCACACATGGATGCCTCGCGCACTCTGCAAATTCATCACCAGCATCTTGCATTAGTCATCTGACGGACTGCCAAGTGTTTCATTTTCTTTCCATGTGACTTTATTATTACCACCTCTCTGCTCTCTTCCAAAAAAGCCTCCCAGGAAGGGCGGGGGCCGGGGAGAGGGAGAGGAATCCGGCAGCAGCCGACCCAGCGGGCGCGGGGCTGA
>NW_003852414.1:20509657-20514766 GCF_000181295.1 Otolemur garnettii | reverse complement strand
CCCTGCCTCGCTGCGCCTAACTCTGGCTCCCGGTTCCGTTTTTGACAGTAACGGCACAGCCAGCAAGATGAACGGGGCTTTGGATCACTCGGACCAACCAGACCCAGATGCCATTAAGATGTTCGTCGGGCAGATCCCCCGGTCCTGGTCGGAAAAGGAGCTGAAAGAACTTTTTGAGCCTTACGGAGCCGTCTACCAGATCAACGTCCTCCGGGACCGGAGTCAGAACCCTCCCCAGAGTAAAGGTACGGGGCGCGCGGGGCGCTGGGCCGGGTGGGCGGCGCTGGGCCGGCCGGCCGGGCGGGCGCGGGCCGCGGGTGGGGGCTCCTCGGCTCCCGGCTCCTCCCCGCGCCCCCGCCCGCCCGCCCGCCTGCTGGACAGGTTGGACGCGGGAGGAGGAGGGACCGGGCGGGCGCGGCCGAGCCGCGGGCCTGGCGCGTGATCGCTCCCGCGAGGTCACTTTCTAGGCAGCGCAGGCTCCGGGCGGGCGGGCGGCTGCTTCGAGGAAGGCTGTTTCTCAGCCCTGCCTTCTGGCATCTACCCCTGGCTGCCCAGCATCGCCCAAGTAATTGCAATTGCGTTTCACTTTTCCGTAACCTGTGCAGACCTTGAAACGCCTGACAGTTCCTCAGCCAGCCGGTGTGGTGCTGTGGGCGAGGCAGGAAGGAAGGGCTGTGCGGATGGAGGGACGCCCCTTCTCGGGAGCTAGGTGGGGTCCGTGAAGGGACACGTGCCTTTGGAGCCCGGAGCAGCACCCTAGCGGCCTGAGACAGTTAGCACACCTTCACGAACGCCGGAGGTCCCCGCCCTTACCCGGAGCCGGACCTGAGAGTGGCTCAGGGGTGGTTACTGCCTCCATTTTAGGGTGATGGGGGCAGGGAGGGTGAGGTGCAAGTTATTGAAACAGAGACCGGAAACCTTTGCACCATGGATGCTTCTGTCTTGGAGTCCTGCTCTGTAAGCTGTGCAGACTGAGTTTAAAATTTCCCCTCTCCTGCTGCCACTTGGTCACTGTCCCTGTTCTGATCTTCTCTTCTTAGTGATTTTAGCCCTTGTCTGTTCTTGATCTCTGTCTCTGCTCAGGGCTCCTCTGCCCCTCTGTGAGTCTCATGGTCTCGTTTTCTCTGTGCTCTGGTGTTTCTGTCTGGCATATTTTATTTCTGTGAGGCTTCTCAAAAGAGAGCCTGAATGCATTGTCTGGCTTATTTATACACTTCAGTTGGGCACGCTGACTTTTCTCTGAGCCTTTTTCTTACTGGCAATGTGAAAATAAAGGACTAAGAGGCATCTTTAAGGCTCTGATGTTCCGTAACTCTTGAGAAGTGTTGGGCCATCTCTTGTTCCCTGTAGTTGCTGAGGTCTCCTAGTTCTTTTGGGAGCCTTTTAAGGAGTTTAAAAGCCCCCAGCCAATAGCCCTCGTATAAAGGTACCTTTAGGTAATGTTCATGACCAGGGATATTTAATAAAAGAACATAACATTTTGTCACCACAAACTTGATTGTCTTGATTGTAATTTGAGAAGTAGAAAATCTGATATCTAGAAGTTAATGGAATTGAAAACTTGACAAGTTAAAACACTGTTGAGAGGAGCCTTCATTGTACATGTTATGCCGCTGTTTACATGTCAGTGAAGAAGACCAGAGTTTGTTGGAATACATAACTTTCACAGTGCCCTATTGAGGAAAGGTAGTATAACGTCTGGGACGAGAGCTGAGAAATCACCAAATCAGTCTTTCCCGCCACCTCCAAACAGCATGGACAAAAACCAGGCCAGAGCAAGTAAGTCACATACAGCAATAGCCACACTTCATCCTTGTGTAGCAAAATGAGACTGAGTTTTTGTCTATCAGCATTTCTCAAAATGACCTCTGACAGAACGGTCAGTTCTCATTCATTGTCATAATGTCTGGTTACGTGCATTTTAGCTTAGGAATACACGCCTTACCTTAGCCAGAAAGACCTTCTCCTGGTCAAAAAAGTATTTGCACATGGCCTACTTTTTCTGCCATCTTCTTTCTTGCTCAGATATTTCTCTGAGCAACATCTTGACCCCCTATATAAGACTATACATTTCAACTTCCATTGACTAGGTCTTATTAACTAATTTGATGGAAATAGTTTGCAGAAGCCTGGGGTCTTGATGGAGAAGGGAGGCCTGATGAGGGAACTGATTTCTCTTGAGCACATGTTGTGTATCAGGCTGTATGTTAGAAGCTTTATGGCAGTTCTCATTTACTCCTTACCAAAATCTAGAAGGTAGGTGCTGTGAGTCCCATTGTACAGATGTGGAAACTGAGGATCTGAGAAAGTAAAGAAATGTGGTCTGATTGACCCAGCCAGTAAGTGACAGAGCAGTGCTCTGCACACAACCCATCTCCTTTCCTGGAGGGGGGAACGTTTTGTCTCTCCATGAGACGAGACCCCAGACCTTCCCTGGACACCTGTATTTCAGGGCTCGGGTCAGAGGTCATCTGCTTTGCCTAAATGTTCCCCAAGTGAAAAGAAGGAATTTTCTCTTTTCAGAGTGGGTCGATTCAATTTCTTTGTGTTTAGTTTTTATACTCAATGGGTTTAGATTATACATCACTCCGACACATGGTGTCATGGGATCAGAGTTGCAGATGAAATCATTCAAATCTTACCTTTGGAAATACAGGTCAATTCCCATTACTGTGAACTCCAAGTCTCACATCAAATACTGCTTGAAGTACATGGGCTGTCAGCCAAAGCTTGAAAGGGTTTTGTTATACAGACATCTCTGTTGTAAAGGTATTTGTTGTGATGGGATTTGAGCTGTATAATGACATTTATCTCTGAGGATTACGGCCCTCAGCCGCTCACCTAGAGAGACAACAGCCCCCAGTTTCTTGACGTTGATACCTGTGTGCACCATCTATTATCTGCCTGTTCATATGTAAAGTAGGAACCCAAATTTACATCAATTCGGGCTGTGTCAGCAGAGTACAATTATCATGTTTTCACAGGGCTGATGTCAGAGCCTCAGAAACAAGAATTATTGGAGGCTCTGTCTAAATGTGGTTTAAATTATCTCAGTAAGGCTTTCGGACTGGCCTTGATTCACTGCCTTCTCAAAATTGATGGTTCCGAGGAAAGAGGCAAAGTCAAGCTATTACCTAATCCAAGAGAATTAGATTGTTCTTTCATTTTGCATTTTATGTGCTGTTTAGTCTTGAGGGAGGTAAACTGTGTTCCATTTTTGAGATCATCCTTTCAGAATTAGAGTCTGAGCTCTCTGTTTCTTCTCCGTGTAGATACATGCACTGACCAGGCAGGCTCAGCACCCTGGGGGATCTGGCTCAGTAAACTCTCTCACCTACTAGACTCAGGGAGAAGGATGTTGTGTCAGGCCATTTCTTGAGTCTGCAATGGTGAGAAATGCCACAGAGTAGTTAAGAACATTGCTGTTAAAGTCAGACAAGGATAAATCCCGTTTCTGGCTCTACCACTTCCTACATATTGGCCTCGGCATGTTACTTAATCACACCTGAAAGTGGAGACAGTCTTCCTGGTGTTGCTCGGGTGATGAAGTTCCGTGCTTCTCAGAGAGCTGCAGTGGGGGGGGACTTGTGGTGATGGTCATGATCATTCCCACCATCATCATCACTGTCTCCAAGAGCCTAAAATCTCATAGGGATGATGAGACAAGCTCATCAGTAATTCCAAAGGAACGTGAGATAAGAGTGAAAAAAAAAAAAAAGAGCTGGGCACTTGGAATTATGGAGATTCAGAAAAGGAACAAATAACTTGCAGCTACAGGAGGTAGGCAAAAGGTGGCATCTTTATCAATTCTTGTAAACAATAGGGTTTTAATAAGTAAAGATGATGTTGAAGATTACAGCTGGATGGGCTGGCTTGACATAGGCATTTGGGTAAGAAAATATAAGATATGTTCTGGAAACTGCCTTTTCCCAGAGTTGGGAGGACAGGTGAAATATGTGACACCTGACTCTGAGGCTAGAGCCGGTTCTGAGAGGCCTTCACTCTCTGGCTAAGGGATTTGAAATTCCTGTGTCAGGCAGTCGGGACTGGAGGAAGGGCATTAGCAGAAGAGGCCAGGAGGCTGGTGCAGTGTCGAGGTCAGGACACTGTCGTGGCAATGGTGAAGGAGGAACTGAGGGACACAGACATGACCATGGTGGGAGGAAGGGGACAATTCCTAAACTGAGGCAGAGGTGACAGGAGGTCTGAGCTTAACTGGGGGAAATGGGAGAGCAGTCAGCAGCCTGGGAACCGAGGAGGAGGAGGACGCCGCTCAGTGTTGATGGAGTCGAGTCTGAGATGCCACAGGAGTCAGGAAGAAAAACCATTAGGTTTGGTGGTTGGAGGACTGGAGAGCATTTCAGAAGGGAAGAAGGTGGAGGTCGGGCTGGGGAGAGCAGTTGCCTGTGGGGGCTGGGCAGACGTGTAGTTTGTTTATCATCGTCGTTTTAGCAAATGGTTTAAGTTGTTTGGTAAAAGGAAACAACTTGGGGAGCCTGGAAGGTAAATATGAATCAGGGGCCTTGTAGAGACAGGGAGAAAGCCGCACAGCACATAGGGAAGGTGGGAAGAGACTTCATTTAAGATGGGAGGCCCGTGAGGAGGAAGTGACAGCACAGAAGACTCCATTGTGACGGAGGGAAGTCGACTTTCTGCGTAGATGCCCCCTGTCTTCCAGGGCAATGGTCAGTTTCTGAGAAATCTGGTGGAACTGAAGACTTAAGGATGGGAAAGGTTTAAAATGACTGCTTTGGAAAATTCGGTAGGAGAAAGAAGAATCCTGTAAGAGGAGGGAGAGGCTACTTACCCTTAGATCGCGCTGACGGGGGTGGGCCCAGATGGCACGTTGCTGGGGCTGTCCATCCATGAGTGAGCGGAGGGACCCCAGAGGTGGAGGTGACCAAGGTGTATGTGGGGGAAAGTCAGAAGGACAGCATGTGTGTGACAGTGTTCTCTGCGAGCTCTACAGGAGAGAGCCAGTAATGCCAAGGGCTTGTTCCTGGTCTGGGAGGAGGAGGAGTTAAGGATTGGAGACTGAGGCCCCATGAAAGAGGTGGCTGCTGTGGAGACGCTGAGGCCCGATGGAGGAGGTGGCAAGTGTGGAGACTG
>NW_003852414.1:20496672-20506732 GCF_000181295.1 Otolemur garnettii | reverse complement strand
GCTGTGGAGACTGTGAGGCCCGATGGAGGAGGTGGCCGCTGTGGAGACTGTGAGGCCCGATGGAGGAGGTGGTGGCAGTGGAGACTGTGAGGCCCGATGGAGGAGGTGGCCGCTGTGGAGACTGGGAGGCCCGATGGAGGAGGTGGCAGCTGTGGAGACTGTGAGGCCCGAGGGAGGAGGTGGCAGCTGTGGAGACTGGGAGGCCCGATGGAGAAGGTGGCAGGTGTGGAGACTGGGAGGCCCGATGGAGTAGGTGGCCGCTGTGGAGACTGAGGCCCGATGGAGGAGGAGGTGGCAGCTGTGGAGATTGTGTTGGAGTGAGATCAAACTTGGAATCTAGAAGCAGCAGATGTGGGCCTTCCATCACCTCTCTTGTTGTTTTAGTAAATCAAAATTATAATCTGAAACCATAGCACCCTAAGAAAGCATATTCTGTAATAAATGCTATTTGTATTTTTCTGAACTTCAACAGTCAGGTATTGTTTTCCTGGCTTCGCCTTTGAGACTGGGAGGCAGAAACAGATCCTCAGTCCTACCCCTTGTTCACCACATTTTACTGCCTGTCCTTTGGCGACTTCTCAGTCAGAAGAGAAACAGAAATGGGAAGTGGCTGGTGTGGACTGTCACTGCGTACCGGAGGACAGCACTTCCTTTTCTCTTGCAACATGTGGAAGGCTGTAGTATGACAGCTGTGGGGCTGCAGCCCTGCAGGGCCTGGAGCCCAGAGCTTCCTAGGTGGAACAAAAATGACATCCTTCTTTGGGGAAGGTTTTTTACCTTTGAGTTTCAGAAGAGCAGCTTTTGTGATGGTTACGGTGCCGTTGCTGCTTCCTCCTGTTGGCCAGCCTGCAGTTAGGGGGACACTGGGGCCTGGCCCCACTGATTTTACAGTAAGACAGCCAATCATTTCTTCCCATTATCAAGGCTTTCCTCTAGTCTTCACGAATTCATTGATAAAAACTACATCTGGCTCGGCGCCTATGGCTCGGCTGGCTAGGGCGCCAGCCATGTACACCTAAGGTGGTGGGTTCGAATCCCCAGCCCGGACCTGCCAAACAAGAATGACGGCTGCAACCAAAAAATGGCCGGGCGTTGTGGCGGGCGCCTGTGGTCCCAGCTACTTGGGAGGCGGAGGCAGGAGACTCGCTTGAGCCCGGGAGTTGGAGGTTGCTGTGAGCTGTAATGCCATGGCACTCTACCCAGGGGGATGGCTTGTGGCTCTGTCTCAAAAAAAAAAAAAAAAAAAAAACTACATCTGTCTTAATCTGTCTTCAGTTAAGTGCAGTGGAGAAATTTCTTGAGACTGAGATGAGATGGCCTGAGAACGTACAGGGAGAGGTGAGAAGGGGAAAGAAGAGGGTACAGACCCAAAGCTTCACTTTCCTTCTCTTAGGATTGGGTGGGGGGCACTCTGCATCTAGAACAGTGGGTCTCAACCTTCCTAATGCCTCCTAGTGCCGCAACCCTTTAATACAGTTCTTCATGTTGTGGTGACCCCCAACCATAAAATTATTTTTGTTGCTACTTCATAACTGTAATTGTGCTACTATGATGAAGTGTAATGTCAATATCTTACATGCAGGATGTATTTTTATTGTTACAAAGGGATCACGACCCATAGGTTGAGAATAGCTGATCTAGAAGATTCTCCTATGAGATGGTAGAGTAGGCCTGGGAGTCAGGGGACTTGGCACGGTGCTGCAACAAGCTGGTGGACAGAAGGAGCCTCGGTTTCTTCCTAGGGCCCTACCCAATAGAGGTTTACTTCACGTACTCACTAAGCTAATGGAGTGAGCGCCGCACGAACAGTCCAGAGAGAGTCGATCATCTCACCAGTGCTCTTGTTTTCTTTTTTCAAATGTTAAAGGTTTACAAGGAGTGGTAAAGCTCATTTGAAGGGTTCGGCCTTTCCTTCCTTCCTAAAAACCTGTCGGAAACTTGGCTTCAGTAATTGAAGTGGACTTGGAAACCCATTTATTTAAGCAATGCCATCTTGAAATCAGTAATTGAGAAAGAATTCAAAACGCAGGAAGATGAACTCAGGCTACAGTTTGATGCACACAAATAGGAGATAGGATTTCTGTCCTACATTTTTTGAAACCCAGGGTTGCTGCCCTAGATTTTCCGGGACAGCCCCAGTTTGGGTAGCGCCGCCTCAATGGCCCACAGGAAGGATGTCTCATCCTGAATTAATGTTACGTTAACAGAGATCTCTGTTCCTTTCTGTGACATCTTTCCATTGTTGGCTGACTGAAGACCTACAAGACAAATACAAAAAGTAGTCAGAATTTTCACGTTCGTGCAGGCGGGGATCATTACTGCATGCTTGTGAAGGTGGATTTTAGTTAACGTCGTAAGGGTCTATTAAAAGATGTAACAATTCTTTTTTTTTTTTTTTAATTGTTTTAAATGTTTTAACTTACACAGACTCTACCCATTAAGATAAAGGAAGGAAAATGTTCAATAAGCCTCCTTTGAGTTTCAGGATAAAGGAATCCCTTTAAATAGCCCTTGCTCTGGAAAGGAGTGACCAGACTGTCCCTGTCCAGCACATCACCATATTTCTGTTACTTGTATCAAAGGGCAGCGTCTTCCCTGGAAGATAATACCCAGCCTGGGCACATTTTGATACTTACATCTCGGGAGGGAAGAGGAGGAGCAAAGTGAAGGAGGGAGGCAGAGAAGACAGACAGGGCCAGCCCATATCAAAGAAGACAGGAAATTACTCAAGGCCGCTTTGAACTGTTTTGTTTGCTTCTTTTCTGTCTGAGACATGAAAACTTCAGCCAGTCCCCAGCCATCGTATCCCCAGTAGCTTTACATTTCTGGAATTAAAGTAGCGAAAGAATAAAGAAAACAGGCTCCAGACAAAAGGAGAACAGAACGCTTTGTTAGAAATTTGACATGAAAAGAAAACCCAGGGCTTCATGGCCCGGTCTGTTTGAATCCCTCCAGCACAGGCAGCAGGTTGATCGGAAAAGTCAAGTCTAGCTGGTCTCACAATCTGCATGTCCCACTCAGAGCATTTATCGTTCCTGCCTGGAGGCCTCATTTGCCTTTGATCCACTCCCAAGGAGAATGAGATTTCTCCACACTAGCGATGCCTTACCACCAGTTACACAATGGTACCGCTCCGCTTCCTGACTGTGGGGCCCTGTGAAATCAGGCCTTTTGCAAATGGGAAGTCCAGTGTCCTAGCAGAGAGAGGTGCTCTCCATAGGATGGTGGCCTGGCCTGTCCTCCCTTCCTCACTTCTGTAGTCAGGCATTCACATAGAAAGGCTTGCTTTCCTCTTCCTTCAGTCTTCGCTTCTGATGAAATTAACCACAGTTAAGTTATACTTTAAACGTGTTCAGAATGCTAGCACTAAAGAAATGAAGAATATCACAAACCTTTTATTTATTCTCATGCTTTATTTATTTTTTGAGACAGAGTCTCACCCTGTTACCTTGGGATTGAGTGCTGTAGTGTCATAGCTCACAGCAACCTCAAACTCTTGGCCTCAAGACATTCTTATGCCTCAGCTTTTCAAGTAGCTGGGACTGTAACTGCCCGCCAGAATGCCCAACTGATTTTTTTCTATTTTTAGTAGAGATAGGGTCTCACTCCAGAGCTCAAGTGGTTCACCTGCCTCCCAGAGTACTAGGATTACAGGTGTGAGCCATTGCCCCCAGACTTCGTGCTTTATTTTCTGATCCTGGCTGGGCCAAACCTTTCACAGCAACAGCTGTCCCTTTCTTAGACGTGCTCATGCCACTGTGCCACTGCACCACTGCGAGTGAATACACAGTAATCATTATGATCTTCAAAGCTATGGGCACCTAAGAAGGAATGAAAAGAAACCACTGGCCAGATGGAGAGAAGTGGAAATTAAGCTAAAACAGTGTGATTGAGCAACAGATTGATACAGATTTTTATATTGTGGGAAGAGAAATGCGGAAGATAGTATGTTGGTAGAGACAGTTGGTCAAGAGAATTGAAAACGCTCTGACCCGTGCTATGGAGTTCAGTGGGAAATCAATTAGACATGAGATTATCTCAGCCATCTATAATACAGCACTAGAGAAGCTTGCAGTAAAGTTGGACCAGTTGCTACGTTAAGAATAAGGGTCTTTAAATAGGCAAAGAAGTTTGCATGTCTGTGTTGTGAAGAAAGGAACAGAAAAACGCCCCTCCGAGCTGACCGATGACGGCGCAGGTGGACAGACGCATGGGCAGGGCAGGCAGAGAAGCAAGTTGTGCTCTAAGTGGAGAAGGGAGGCACAAGGGAGTGTTGTGATGGGACGCTACTGGGTCAGCAGCCTGCAGGCGGCAGTCGAAACCCTGCAGGAATGGGTATTTAGAATCTGTATTTTTCATTCTCTATGCAAATGGCTAAGAGATGCTCCTGACCCAGTATCCACATTCCGGTATTAATCCAGATTGGAGACACCCGTAAAATACTCTTCAGATAATGATCGGTTGGAGGCATAAAGGAATCTAATATCTCTGTTTCCATTAAGAGATGAAAAATTAGAATTACAAGAATGAAAGGATTAAAAGAGAATGTTCTCACACCTTCTTTAACTCATCCAGAATCTGATCTTTATCAACCACTTTCGGGTATGGAAGGCCTTAAGTTCACACAGAGCAAGTTCTGCAGCCCACCCTGCCTGTGAGGTGAGACCTGTCCCCTTACCACAGTCTTCAGGGTCATCTGCACCAGCCATGTTCGTGAATTGCTACTGTTCCATCCTCTCCTCATTGGTTTTAGATAAAAGTATAAACTGCATCTCGTGCTACTGTAGTTTAATGGAAACAGCATCCTAGACGTGTAAAGAGAGGTGAGGAGCACCACCAAGCCCTTGACAGTGGAATGGTCAGAACTGCCTCCCAGCTGCTGACCGTGCCCAGCGATGACACCAGACCCCAAGTGTTAAGGAGCAGGTAACTCACCACTTGTCACAAAGAGCCTTTCAGCTCCTATCTAGGCCACTGAGCTGGGTATTGAAGTATATCAAGGAGATGGAGGAGTTCCAGAGGAGCGCGGCGTGATCACACAGCTCTGGGAAGGTGAACCCCTATGGAAAGGTCTAGGAGGTTAACTTAAAAGGCCTGAGGGCATTGAGTCACGAGAATGAAAAGGGAAAAAGGCTATAGCAAGACATTAAAAGGAGGGATTGTGTTCTCAAAAAAAGAGATGTGATTGAAGTTTTGAAGATGCTAAAGTGCAGAGTGAAGCTATATATAGATAAGCTCTTTCAATTAATGCTAAACCCTGAGATTCTGCTGCTTATATTTAAAATGCTGGAACAGCGGGCAACGTGTAGAGTTTGAGCCAAACTTTTACACAGAAGAAGTGGTGAACTTAGAGCACGTTTATGGAAGTTAAGGCGACGATGGAGGCAGCTAACTCAGCGGTCCCCAGAATTGGGCCTGCGTCCAGCTCTCGACAGGCTTAACGCATAGCTCTTTTGTAACAGTGATTTGAAGCTTAGGGTAACCTTGAAAGCCTTGGGTCTCATTGAATGTGAAATTTAATGCGGACTAGAAAAAGATGAAAGATGTGGCCCAGAGGCCTAACAAAGTGTTTACCCAAGTCCCAGCCACATGGCAGTCGACATTTATCAGTGCCAATGCATGCCAGGCGTCGTACTCCGGGCTGAGAACATAAAGATGAGCAGGCCGTGTTCTTTGTGCCAAAAGGAGAGAAAGAATTGAGGGTATTAAAGATAGGACTGCCATAGTTCTTTCAGAGTGCAGAGACAGCTTTGGGTCAGCAATGCCTGTTGTGTGGTTTGTGCTTGTGTGCTCTTTGGAGATAGAGTCAAGAGAGCATGAGCGTCCTTAACTGTTTTTTTGTTTTTGTTTTGTTTCATTTTTGAGACTGAGTCTCACTCTGTCACCTAGGTTAGAGTATTGTGGCGTCATAGCTCACAGCAACCTCAAAGTCCTAGGCTCAAGCGATCCTCCTGCTTCAGCCTCCTGAGTAGCTGGGACTACAGGTGCCTGCCACAACCCCTGGCTGATTTTTCTATTTTTACTAGATAGGGTCTTCCTCTTGCTTAGTTAGGCTGGCCTTGAACTCCTCTGCTCAAGGGATCTGCCCACCTTGGCTTCCCAAAGTGCTTGGATTACAGGTGTGAGCCACGCTCCCAGCCAAGAGTCCTGTACTGTTAATATAATACAGATGAAATGAATGACCACATTGGGGAACCCAGGTCATGTGACGGGAGATGCCTGGTGTTTCCCTTTCAGCAACATGCCCAGATCGCCTCTTTCTCCATTTCTAGTTTCTTTTCTTTATTCCCCTCCCTATAGGAAGTTTAGGACAAGAAGAGGCTAAAGTTTTACTAATGAGCCTTTCTGAGGGGTTCTCCAGTAAATACAAGGACTTTGCATCCCTCCTGTTGGCATAACTAAGGCAGCACTAACATATCGGGGCTGGCTCCGGATACACTTTGAACATAATGCTGTCTGGTGCAGGGTCCTGAGGAGGAACTGCCCGCCCTGCGTGATGGATCTCCATCTGCTTGACACCAAAGAGTGACTAGCAGCCTTAACCATCACAGGACAGTGTGTGTAGGACTCATGTGTGTGTATTTAAAACTCGGTGATTACCTGGAGTTAGTTTATTTCTTTGATTACTGTTCTTTCAGATGGGTGTGATACAGAGTACATGGTTAGATGCCTGAGGAATGAATGATTTATAAAATGTCGAGTGTAAATTGCCTAGTGCAGAGCCTGGCGTATAGTGGGAACTGAAGGAAGTGTAGTGAATAGTACGTACTAGACGCAGTAAAAGAAAATAAAGGAGAGGACGCTTCTAGGTTTTGATCTGCGTCTGCCGTGCAGGCCCTTCTTTGTGCTCTGTGTTGGCGTTGATGGTGTAACTGACCTACCATCAACAGCATGTGACTTGTAAGTTATTTGTCAGTATTTATCCCAGTGCCTTTGTTCCCTTTACAAAGCCTCTTACCACCAGCTACAGCTTTGAAGGTGGTGAATTGTCATTAGAGCAACTTTTGAGGACCAGCAGTGGAGGAAGCTTGACTCTCATGGCAGGGTACCCAAACATCCTGAGCCAGACATCCCCTTGAAGGTCATTTCACCAGGGGCTGGTCCTGTCCCACCCTCTGTACCCTACCAGAGTCACCACTAGTTTGAGAAGCCTATGTAGGATAGCTCATTTGGGGCAAAGTATTGTTAACATGATTATTAGAAGCAGCACAACTTCAAAAAGGCAACACATGTTAACATGACCTTTCATATACACCCCCGTCTCTAAAACATCCCTCTGTAAAGATGCATATTACTGGCTCAGCGCCCATAGGTCAGTGGTTAGGGCACCGGCCACGTGCACCAGGGCTCAGTGGGTTCACACGCAGCCAGGGCCTGCTAAACAACAGGGACAGCAACAATAACAACAAAAAAAGCTGGGCGTTGTGGCAGGCGCCTGTAGTCCCACCTACTTGGGAGGCTGAGGCAAGAGAATCATTTAAGCCCAAGAGTTGGAGGTTGCTGTGAGCTATGACACCACGGGACTCCACTCAGGACGACATAGACTCTGTCTCTTTAAATAAATAAAATAAAAATAACTAAATAAAAAATGTATGTTACTAAGATATCTCTTACATGAGAACTCACAATCTGTTTAGTAGAGAAACAGTATAATAATTGGTAACGGTTCTGAATAGTTTTTTTTACCATATTATGTAGGTAATGTAACATAATAAAATAAAGTCCTTATTGTTTACTTTCCATGCCCTTCAAGTCAAGTTAGCTGAAGTGGGGGTGTTTGTTTCTTGTTGATTTGTGTTTGTGTGTGTGGATGTTTTTAAAGGAATATTAGCTTATTAAAAAGAGGATGTGAGCCAAAATGTTTGCATGAATTAAGAAAAATCAATGGAAAAACATTACTTAATTTGTACATTTCCCCTGCCGGGCTGGGAACGTCCTTTTCCTTTGCACTTCCATCAGGCAGGGAGAAAACAGACCAGCTTGAATCCATACTAAACAGAATCAGGGACCTCAGGGGCAGAACAGGGAATGGGGCCATAGTTCTTTCTAATCTTCTGTAAGATATTCATGAGTTGCCCAAATGGATAGTTACATTTTGTAGTAAAGGCCCATCCTGCCTTTTCTCTGTAAGATTTGACAGTAAAGGCATTCTTTTGGGGCACTTGACCCAGGAAGGATTTTCTCTGTCTCACCCTAAGTGAAGCCAGTATGTCCTGGCGATGGTCTTAAAAAGTGGCTCGATAAGTAAGCCATGTCCCAGAGAGGAAAAATACAGTGTCTTAGCAGGATAAACGAGACAGTAAGATCAAAGCACTTTGAGGTATGTAAGGGCAAGGCGGAGCCATACACCTGAAATGCTGTCGGCGGGGCTGCTGCGTGGTGGCCGCCACAGCCGCCTGCCTGGCTTGGGTGCAGTGGAGTAAGCACCCGGGTTAGGAGAGAGAGGAAATGCACTTCCTGTGCCCAGTCCTCACTCCTCTTTGCCAACCGGGCTGCTGAGCGTGATGCCGTCTTTGTGTAGTGGACATCTGTCTAATGGGAACTGGATTGTGACCACCAGTTCATTTTACACGGGCCACCATGCAGCTGCCAGATGGTGCCCGGTCTTAGCGATTTTGCAAGTCCAGCATGGGTTTCTCCCGCTCTAGAGGTGGAAAGTGTGGGATCCTGCCACCAGGCCCACGTCCCTGCAAAGGAGATGCTTCCCAGAGCCAAAGGCTTTGCTCTAATCTCTGTGAAGAAAGAGAAAGTCTTAGGGAAAGGTATTGAATAAATTAAAGGCATACTTTTTTTAATCGTTCTCTTGTAGGCTTTCCTCTCTACCTAATTGCGCTCTAATCTGTACTTGGGAGTACAGTTTCTAAGTGGGACATGTCAGGCTTTTATGCCACAGATTAAACTCCAAGGCAAATAAATTTATGACAGCTTAAGGGGCAAAAAAGAAGAGTGTTCATCCAATGGCAGCGTCTGATTGTTTAACCCAGACTAATCGGTCCTTCAAGGGCCTGCCACATGCCTGGGAGATAAGGGGGGGCCCGTGGCTCTGTGGCCCTCTGTTCCCCTGCATTAGCTGAATTGCTGCCGGGAGTCTCCACCAAACTATTGGTCGCTGCCCTAGCAACACAGAATGCTGTGTTGACACATACTCTGTCACATGCTTGCGATGAAAATGCGGTATTTTTAGAACACTTCAAAGTCAGGAAACCGTTAAACCATATCGCATCCTCCCTCGCCCCTCCGGCCACTTCCTCCACACCCCCAGGAAAATTGCCCCCATTTTATAGAAAAGGAACCTGAGACAAAGATTAAATGATACTTGGAGCAAAGCTGATAATCCCGGGGAAAATTGCTGATCTAGTCCTAAATCTAACACATCCTTCGGAGTAATTTTTAATGCTTCCTCTTCTTCCTACCTAAGCCATGTGTGTTCCATGTGACCGTAAATCTAATCCTTAATATTGTATATGGAGTTCAAAAGACAACCTCATCTCCCATTTTCTTTCCTGGAATTCATTCAAATAAAAATAGGCACAGAATACTGTACTGTAAAAAAAAAAAAAAAAAATCAAAGCATCAGACACACTTTGAAAATCTCTCAGAATTTATGACACTTATTAAGTGTCTTTCGTGCAGCTCATATTTGCTCGTTAGAAAACCATCTTTCCTATCTCTGAAATTTCTGTGCCCAACTCAGTCCCAGATATGTACTAGGCATTCAGAATTAGCTGAAAATGAGCAAGGGAGGTAGATGCTTCCTCTCTCTGATCCAGCACCACCTAACCCATTTTTACGGAGTTGGACTCTAGGGTACAAAGAGTTGCTTTGGTTCATTCTTAGAACATGTTTTGAGAGCCTTGTGCGCTAAGCAGTGTATAGCGCCCTGAGGAGAAATAAAAAGTGTGGGTAGCAATGGCTCACGCCTGTTAATCCCAGCACTTTGGGAGGCTGAGGCCTTGAGACTAGGAGTTCAGAACCAGCCTGGGCAACATAGCAAAACCTTGGCTCGGCGCCTGTGGCTCAGGCGGCTGAGGCGCCAGCCACATACACCTAAGGTGGCGGG
>NW_003852414.1:20489054-20496495 GCF_000181295.1 Otolemur garnettii | reverse complement strand
ACTCTACCCAGGGGGATAGCTTGAGGCTCCGTCTCAAAAAAAAAACAAAAAAAAAAACATAGCAAAACCTTGTCTCTACAAAGAAAAAAAAAACGAGCTGGGCCATGATAGTGGCCACCTGTAGTTCCACCTACTTGGGAGGCTGAGGCAGAACATTGGTTTGAGATTATAGTGAGCTGTGATCCTGCCACTGCACTCCCACCTCAGCAACAGACTGAGACGCTGTGTCTTTAAAAAAAAAAATAAAGAGACAAAAGGAGTCTTTGGAGGGATGATGTGGGTGGAGCACACAGGAAGGATGTGTATATGTGTGTGTTCTGGGGAGAGGGGGACAGAGTCCGTGACATTCTTTCTTTTGCATGATTTTCCCGAGAGCTCCCTGACCCAGTAAAGGTTGAGAACAACTGTAGTGTATAAATAGAGGGAATAGGAGAGTTGTCCAACTTGTATAGGGTCTGGACAGGTGCATTCTGAAAACCAAGCCTTCAAGCAGTAAAGCTTATGATACACTGTTAGCTCTCAGAATAGTTTGAAAACAACACACAGTCTCTCTGTCCTCTCGCCCCCAAGTCATCTGCATCAGTGCGGCTAGATGTACACAGTGGGGTATTGTTACCTGAGGCTCTGCTTAATAGCCTGTTCATGGTCCTGGGCACTTGTAGCCAAAGGAGGAAAAATAGATCAAGAAAGTGAAAGTTTTATGGGCAGCACCTATGGCTCAAAGGAGTAGGGCACTGGCCCCATATACCGGAGGTAGCGGGTTCAAACCCTGCTCCGGTCAAAAACTGCAAAAAGAGAAAGAAAAAAAAAATGAAAGTTTTATAAATTGTAAAATTCTGTGCAGAGGTGAGGCGTGGTGTTTGGTCACGTGATTTTCCTAGCTTTGGTTAATTCCATACCACGGCTAGCTGTTTACCCTCCGGCTACCCAGTAAAACCTCAGCTTCTCAGAAAGCAGCGATGGAAGGAGGTGGTAGGACTGAAAGGCCATGTGTGGAGGAGGCTGAGAACAGGGGCTGGAGATCAAGTGCCTCTTCTGATCCCTCTTTGTGACCTAGAGCCGGTCGCCTGACGTCTCCAGGCCTCAGTGTCCCCAGCTGCACAGTGGACAGGAAGGGGATTGTGCATAGTAAGAGAGGTGGTGTAGGGAGAGCTCTGAGAGCATTGTCACGATGCCCAGCCTAACACTGATGAGGCCAAAGTGGGCAGACTGGACATCACAGCCTGATTTTATCCCCCAGTGACACCTCTGCATTCAGAAGGAGTTGGCCTTCCGGTGACAGCCATCAGCCGACAGAGAAATGGGTTCTCTGTTGTCCTGGCAATAATCGTAGCACCACCTGAGCTATGCGGCGTCCTCGACCGCGGGCTTCGTGTGCCTTGTCTTGTTCAAGTGTGTATCCTCAGCAGTCCTGCCAGATAAATGCTATTCATTGTGCCCATTCTACAAGGGACAAACTGGAACTTTCAAAACTAACCTAGGGAAGACGTGGAGTTCAGACCTAAGTGGTTCGTCCGTAGGGTCCCTGTTCCTAACTCCTACATCACTCTGGCTGTGGATTCTGTAGCACAGAACCAGGCCTGTCCCTGTGCCTGACACCTGTGATGGTTCCCCTGAAATGATCTTTTCCACTTGAGGATGCCTCCTCCTCTTGAGCATGAGCTGTCTTTGATACCTCGTATTTCTACTGCTTAGTGTAGTGTGTGGTAAACAGTAGGTGCTTCGTGTTGGAGTTGTGTTGAATTATTCCACAAACACTCCTCACCTTTCTTCTTCACATTCCTGAGGCCTGCCATTTCTTCCAGCTGGAGGTATTGCTGCTTCTTCCAAATTCTGATTATTTACATCCTGGCCTTTCAAGGTCTGGCACAAATAGCATTTCATCCATGATGGCTCTTCCTCCTGGACACCCCAGCAGAGTCCTACTGCGCCGAAGTCCCCGTGACATCTCGTACCCCTCTCACTGTGCCCAGGGCTTTCTGTGTTAAGCTGCAGTGTGGACACACTTGTCTTGTTGAACTTCAGGCTTCTTATCATCGGGCTAGTTTAGTCCATCGGTGTGACTGTGGAACTTCAGAGAATTTAATACAGTGCCTTAAGACAGCCATAAACATTTGCTGATTAAGAGAATGCAAGGCATTCAAGAGAAAGGGATATTTTTTTCCCCCGCCAGCCTCCATTCTACCTTTTTTCCCTCATTTTTCTTTTCCCGGCACGTCGAGCACCCCATTGCATGCCTGGTTTTGAATCAGCTGGTGGGCACTCTGTGAAGCATGAAAAAATATTGTTTCAGCTGAAGCAACGGAAGTAAGAGAATCATTTTAGGGTGTCACCCTAGTGTGAAAAGCTTTGACATTTAAGATAAAATAAGGAAGGCGGAAAGCAGTTGACTGTGTATTGGCGTCTCTGGCAGCCCAGGCTCCCCCAGGCTCCGAGCCCTCTCAGCAGCGTGCTCACCTGAACCCCGGCCAGACTCACAGATGTTTCCTTTGGCTCTGGCTGGAAGAACCACCCTGTAGTTCTCAGGATCACTTCTTGCTCTGGCAGGGACCGACGAGACGGGGAGTGGGCAGCACATGGGGCAATGAGCTCAGAGGTCTCACCCCATCTTGTTGCCTAAATCCTGGAGTGCACGATGCCTTTTCCCCCTGAGTTTTCACACATCCCTTTATTCACTTGGTGCCAGCATATACAACTTTTTATGAGGCTGGGAAACCTCCACTTAGCTGAGCACATCTTTGGAGCTCTCTAAGGCGGTGACATAGGCTTGGCCTCTGCTTATGATCCCAGGAGTTCCCCCGAGGTCGTGTGTAGGAGAATGACGCTTCTTCCTTTGAGGACTCAGATTGTAACATGGAGGGAAAGTTCATTTCAGGGACCAGGGAGGTAATAGACTTAAGGGGGGTGAGGAAGTGTGAAGTGGAGATGGGCGTGGAGATTCTGGGGGCCGCCGTCTCGCCCCTGACGTGTCTCACCCAGCTGTTAAGCTGTCCCCTCAAAGCAGGTGTTCACTAGCGCACAGCATGTCTGCCCTGAACTCGTGTCACCTCTTTGGGTTATCCCTGTTGCTGTGAACGGTGCCACCCTTCCTTCCTGTCCCCCAGCCTCACACGCAGGCCTCTCTGCCACCTGCTTCTCCTTACTTCACATCCAAATCTGGGGAACCTGTGTCCTTTACATTCCTAGGGCCATTGTGTCCATTCCTCCTGTCACTACCACTGTGCCCGCCTTCTGGGAATGTTGCAGTGATCTTCCATATGCATTTTTTAACAGCTTTGTTTAGGCATAATCAATATGCAGTAAACTTGACAGCTACAGTGTAAAATTTGATACATTTTAACCTACGGGTACACCTACAAAACAATCACAGTCAAAATAACAAACTTGTCTCTCTGGTAAACTTCCTCAGACTCCTTGGAAAGCCCTTCCTCCCTCGCTTCCCAGTGACCGATCCGCCTTCTGTGGACGGTGCTAAGTTCCCATCCTAGAATTTCGTATAACCACAGTCACACAGCATGGACTTGTTAGAGTCTGACTGCCCCACGAGTCAAGGTCAAGGTTAGCTTGTGCCGGTAGTTCATTCCCTTCTGTTGCTGAGCAGCATTCTGTGGAAATGACCATGCCACAGCCTCTGAGTTCTCCTCTAGACCCATGTTTGGGTTGTGGCCACTTTGAGACAATTACAAAAAAAAAAAAAACAACCTAAGAGCCACTGTGATCATTCACATACAAGTATTTGTAATGGACATTTTATTTATTTATCTTTTTGTAGCTTAACATACAGGAGTAGAATGGCTAGACCGTCTAGTAGGGTGCCGTTTCCCTTTGTAACAGACTTCCAGACTGTCTTCTAAAGTTGTCCCCGTTTAACACGCCCAGCAGGAGTCCATGAGTGTCAGTGCTGCTACATCCTTGCCAACACTTGCAAGGACCAGTATTTCTAATTTCAGCCATTCTGATATGTGGATAGTGGTGTACATTGTTGTGGTTTTAATTCTCATTTGCATGATGATTAATGACGCTCAGTGTCTCTTCATGGATTTATTTGGTACCTGTGTGTTGTCCCGGAGGAAGCATCAATTCCGAGCTTGGGCTCATTTTATAATTGGGCTGTTGCCTTATTGTTGAGTTTTGAGAGTTCTGGATACACTCAGCTTTCAGATGCTTCAGGTTACACATGCTACATAGCTTTGCTACCTGGCTATGTGTTATCTTTAGATTATGTTTTCTTTTAAAAAGCAGTGTTTGGCTCGGCGCCTATAGCTCAACCGGCTAAGGTGCCAGCCACGTACACCTAAGGTGGCGGGTTCAAATCCCCAGCCCGGACCCGCCAAACAATAATGATGGCTGCAACCAAAATATGGCTGGGTGTTGTGGCGGGCACCTGTGGTCCCAGCTACTTGGGAGACGGAGGCAGGAGACTCGCTTGAGCCCAGGAGTTGGAGGTTGCTGTGAGTGTAATGCCACGGCACTCTGCCCAGGGGGACAGCTTGAGGCTCTGGCTCAAAATAAATAAATAAATAAATAAAAAGCAGTGTTTGATTTTGCTGAAGGCTTTACTCACCAATTTATTCTTTTATTGATAGTGCTTTTGGCTTTATAACAAAGAAAACCTGACTCGAGGTCACTAGATTTTCTCCTGTATTTTTTTCCTAGAAGTGTTAATGGTTTTAGGCTTTACATTTTGGTCTATGATCTATTTTGGTTGATTTTCATATCCAGCACGACTCTTCTATTGAAACTCACTTTTTTGCATGTGGCTGCCCAGTTGTTCCAGGACCGTGCGTCCTTAGCCATTAAATACTTTATCCAGCGATTGCCTTTGTATCTTTGTTCGATCAGTTGTCCACCTGATCAGTGGCGTGTCAGGTTATTTCTAGGCTGTCTCGTCTGTTCCATTGATCTCATCTGTTGATCTCAGCTTCAGCGCTGCGAGTTGTGCCTGGCCTTGGTCTGTGCGGCTTTCCAGCACATCTTGAAGTCAGATAGGATCAGGCCTCTACTTTGTCCCTCTTTTCCCAAGTTGTTCTGGCTGTTCTAGGTTCTTCGCATTTCCATATGAATTTAGAATCAGTTGGACAGATTTTATAATAAAAGCTTACTGAAATTTTGATTGGGAATGTATCACATCTGTCTAGCAATTTGGAGAGAATTGACATCTTAGCCATGTTGAGTCTTTCAACCCAGGAAACAGTGTGTTTCTCCATTTACGTAAGTCCACTTCAATTTCTCTGACGAGTGTGGTTCTCGGCATATGGGTCTTCCTATACCCCTTGTCAGGTTTTTCCCTAAGTATTTTATGTTTCCAGTGCTCTTCTAAATAATCTTCTTCTGTTTGCTATTTCTAGTTGTTTGTTACCAGCATATAGAAATACAGTTGATTTTTTTTAATATATATTACATATCCTGAAAGTTTGCTACACTCGTTAGTTCTAGTAGCCTTTTGTAGGATTATATTACATTTTCTACATGAATGGTTATGTCACTTGCAAATAAAGACAGTTTTACTTCCTTACCTCTTAAGGTGTTTTGTTTTTGCTTTTTTCTTGCCTGTTTGCACTGGCTTAAACTTGCTGTATGGAATTGAATATAGAAGTGGTTAAGAGCAGACGTCATCGTTGTGTTCTTAATCCTGGGGAAAAATCATGCTTTCACTGTAAAGCATGACGCAAGCTGTAGGTTTTTCATAGATACCCTCTATGAAGGACATTCCTCTATTCCTGTTTTGCTGAGAATTATTCTTAGGAATGAATGTTTGATTTTTTTTTTTCAAATGCTTTTTTGGCGTCTATTCAGATGATCATATGTTTTTTTTTTTTTTAGGTTGTAAATATGGTGCATCACATTGATTTTTTTTTTCTTTAAGCGTTAAACCAGTGTCATGTTGCTGGGATAACCCCTTTTGGTCATGATGGTTTTATTGGATTCTGTTTGCTCAAATACTATTTAGAATTTTTGCATCTGTATTCAGGAAGACCATTGTTTTGTGATTTGCTTATAATTTCTTTTTTTTTTTTTATTGAATGGCAACTATGTGCTTATAATTTCTTTTGGTATGATATAATCCTGATGTCATAGGATAAGTTGTGAGGTGTTCTCTCATCAGTTTCAGGAAAAGTCCGTATAAAGTTTTATTGTTATTTCCTTAATTTGGTAGAATTCACCACCTAAATCATTTGGGCCCCAAGTTCTCTCTGTAAAAGGGTTTTATCTAAAAATCCTGTTTATCTCCTTCAAAGAATATATCTACTTAATCTAAGTTGTCAAATTTATTGGCAGAAAACTGTACATAATATTCTCTTGTTATCCTTTTAATATCTCTGGAACCTGTAGTGATATCATCTCTTATTCTTGATGTGGATAACTTGTGATTTCTATATTTTCCCTTTGTCTGAATTAAAATTCTCAGTTTTGTCCTCTTGAATTAGCCTTTTGTTTTACTAATTTTTTTTTAATTTTTTATTTATTTTCACTTTAATTTTTATTCCATTCTTTTGCTTACTTGGGATTAATTTGCTCTTTCTAGCTTTTTAAGGTGAAAGCTGAAGTTACGATTTGAAATCTTTTCTAAGGAAGCATTGAATAGTTTAACACATCCCCTTAAGTACCACGTCATCTGTGTCCTGTAAATTCTCAGGTGTTGTGGTTTCAGTTCCGTCCAGCTTAGAATGCTTTCTGAGTTCTCTTCTGATTTCTTCTTTGACCTGTGGGTTAAAGTATGTCGTTTTAGTTTCTAAATACTGGTTGAGCATCCCTAATCTGAAAACCTGAGATGTGAAATGCTCCAGAATCTGAAACTTTTGATACTTAAAGGACATGCTCATTGGAGCAGTTCACATTTTAGATTTTCAGGTTAGGGATGCTCATCCAGTCAGTATAATGCAAATATTTGAAAATCAAAAAATATTCCAGAACACTTGGAAGCATTTGGATGAGGGATACTCAACCTGCATATGAGGAGTTTTCAGACATTATCCTATTATTGATTCATAATTTAGTTTCATTGTTCTCAGGGAATATCCCTTGTATGGCTTGAGAATTCTTAAATTTCTTTTTTTTTTTTTTTTTTTTTTTTGCAATTTTTGGCTGGGGCCAGGTTTGAACCCACCACCTCCGGTATATGGGGCCCACACCCGACTCCTTTGAGCCACAGGTGCCGCCCAGAGAGTTCTTAAATTTCTTAAGAATTATTTGATGCCTTATAGAAGGACCTGTCCTGGTGAATGGTCTGTGTATATCTGGAAAGAATATGTATACTGTTCTTGGACTGAGGTTTCTATAGAAGACAGTCTTCTTTATCCATACTGATTTTCTCTATATGTGTTAACAGCAGTTATTAGGAAAGGCTATTTGAAATCTCCAAGGATCCTTTTTGATTTGTCTGTTTCTTCTTGTAGTTCCGTCAGCTTTTGCTTTATGTATCTTTTTTTTTTTTTTTTTT
>NW_003852414.1:20481252-20488873 GCF_000181295.1 Otolemur garnettii | reverse complement strand
GTCATTGTTGTTTGGCGGGTCCGGGCTGGGGATTCGAACCCACCACCTTAGGTGTACGTGGCTGGCGCCTTAGCCGGTTGAGCTATAGGCGCTGAGCCTGCTTTATGTATCTTGAAGTTGTGTGATTGCATTTATCATAGGTAGTATATAGTTGGGTGTTCTTAAAATCTGCTCTGAGAGCTCTACCTTTTAAAGGGAATGTTAAGATAATTAACGTTTAAGATAATTGGTGAGGAAGTCGGGCTTAGGTTTATTATCTCATTGTTTTTTAATTCTCCCCTCGTTCCTTTTTCCTCTTTTTCTGGCTCCTTATAGATTGTTTTTTATTCCACTTTTTCCCCTTGGTTTGCTCCTTAGTTGTAACTCTTGTTTAGAGTGTATGTTGCCATCTTTGCCTTGTTGCAGTTCTCTTTCAAGTGATAATACACAGCGTGGCAGAGAGCCTTGGTTACTGTCGTCCTACATTTTACTTTCACATGTTATAAATTCCACAGTAGTTGTTACCATTTTAATTGAAAGAATTTCTTTTGAATCGTAAGAAGCGTTACATATTTACATAGGTGGTTACCACTTCTGTGGCCGTGTCCCTTCCTTAGTGGGGACCCATATTTCCTCCTGATATCATTGTCCTTCTGTTAGAAGGACATCCTTAACATTTCTTGGTCATCTGGCAGTAAATCCTTTTACCTTTTGTGTATCTGAAGACATTTATTTCCCCCTTGGTTTTGAAATGTATTTTCACTGCTGTGAAATCCTAGGTTGACAGTTGTTTTTTTTTTCTCCTTTTTTAAAGCTCCCCCACTGTCTCCTCACTCCGTTTCTGATGGCGCCCTCATCTCTGTTGCTTCCTGTATGAGTCTTTGTTCCTTTAGCCTGCTTCTGAGATTTCTTCTCTTTGAGTAGGGTTGAGCCGTTCGATTACACTGCGTCTTAGTTTGCTTTTCCTCCTGTTTGTCACATTTGGAGTTCATTGAGCTTTTCCAGTGTGTGAGTTAATGGTTTTATGACATTTGGAAAATTTGTAGCCAGATATTTTTTCTATCCCCTTTCTCTCTATCCTCTCCTTGGAGACTCATTTATTTGGCCATTTGAAGTTGTCCTACAGCTCACTTAAAGTGCTTTTCTTTCCTTTCCTTTTTTTTTCTTTGTTTTTGGTTTGTAAGTTTCTGTTTCAATATACAATGATAACTATTTTAAAGTTCTAGCTCTATATTATAGCTGTTTGTTAACTTACAAAGCGAGGTCTTCCTGAGTCCTCTACCCACTGCGCCATGAATTGTGAGTTCTGCTGCTATCCTGGCAGGGACAGGCACTATTTTAAGCCTTTAGTCCATCTGGAGGGTTCTTTTCCTGGGCCTCTGGCAGTTGCTTCACTCGCACACATTGCTCAGTACTCTGCTGACTGCTTGGGGGAGACCTCTGCAGCTTTCTGGGGCTCTCTCTGGGTGGCTTCCCCCTTTGTGGTATTTTTTTCCTGCGAATTCTAGCTGTTCCCAGACTCTCAACTCAGGAGTGTGCTGGGTTCCACCTGCTTACATTTCCCGGCACTGTGGCCTGGAAACTCTCCCAGGGCAGTAAGCTGTCCGCAGGCTGCCCAGGCTCCAGCTAGGCCCGAGGCTGAAGTCAGATCTTCCTGATTGTATTTCTCATCCCTGGTTCTTTTCCTACGATCCCTGCCAACTACAACACTGATTATGCCAACTAAACCTTGAGGGGCACCGCGCTGACCAGGAAGTCCAGCCCACGTTGCTCAGGCGTGTTCTCCAGATTGCCCATGGGTCATTCTGTATTTTTCTCTAATTCCCTGCACAACCGCCTTCCATTCCTTAGGCTGGGTTAGCAGAATTCGTGTTCCCTGCCTCTTTTTGTTGACACCGTGCCCTGCAACGTCTTATCACATGTACACGTTGAAAATTATCTCTTCTTTAAACTCCTATAAACATTTTGCACACCTTTTATTCAACCTATCACTTGGGCCTGTATATTAACTTATTTATGAACACGTCTTATCCTCCAGCTGTAAATAAATCCCCTAAGGGCAAGATTCACATTCATTTACATACTTCTAGAAATATACTATATATATATATATATAGTAGTAGTATATTAGTAATTATACTACTATTTACTAGTAGTACTAATATACCATACTATATTATAGCATATTACTATAATATAGGAATATATAGTATACTTTATATAGATATACCAAATGTAAATAGTAGTATATATAATATATATAAAGAAATTTATACCAGTGCATTCACTAAACATTGAGTGGCAATCTTGAGAATGCGTACTGAAGGCATTGGTGGAATTTTGGCCCAAAGATAAAGAATACCCCACTAAAAGTCGTGGGGAGATCCACTTGTCTACCAGGTGTTTTGTTCCTACTCACTTCAGAGCTGAATATATCTCCTCTTTTTCTCTGCACCTTGGTTTGCAAGCGAGAATTGCCCTTTGCCTTGGAAGAAATGAACTGTAAAGTCAGAGGTGCTGGCTTTGCTATCTGTGTAGTCCCACAACCCACCACCGTCCCTGGAGCAAGAGAGGGCTGTTTCCTCCCAGCAGTAACTCTCCCTGGGAAGTATTCTCAAAAAGGATCATCCTATTTAAAAAAAAAAAAAAATCCACAAGGTAGGCTATAGCATGGAAGTGCTAAGGAGAGCTTTTGTCTTTTAAAATCCATCTAAAACCATACAAAGGAGAAAGCAAAAAAACCTAATTTCCAGCTCCCAATCTCTGGTTTTTCTTTCTTTGTTTAAAAAAAAAAAAATCTGTTGAAATGATTTCACTTGAGGTGCTTAGAGCAGTCACATTCTGAAGGACAGAAAGTAGAATTGTGGCTGCTGGGGCTGGGGGAGAAGGGAATGGGGAATACGGAGGGGAAGATGTTTGGAGATGGTGGTGGCGACGGTTACACGACAGTTCTTCGTGCTCCTTAACTTTGCCGGAGTCCTGGCCACGTTTATAGAAGCCTGGTAGGTAAATCTGCATTTAAATTCTTGCTCCCGGAGATTGGACAAGCTGCTTTTTCTCGGTGAATTTGTTTTCCCTTCTGTATATGGGGCCTAATGTGTTGCAAAGTGTAGTGCCTGTGACCCAGTGGGCACTCACACATACTCTGCCTTTTCAGCTTTGTAGAGAAAGTTCTCTTTCTTTGATGGCTCTGTCGGGGGACAGGGCAGGCGGGTAGCAGCAGAGGGGCAGTGGAAGCTGGCACCGCCGTCCTGCTTACAGAGCCTCCATCACACAAGCACCTTAGTGTGGGCTCAGGAGGCGCCCTGGTCCAAGAGACTCTCCAAGTGTCTCAGGGTGGCTGTAGGGAGGAGACCTCAGGACCGGAACGTGCCTGGTGCAGCAGCTGCCAAGCTGTGGTCTCGGGAAAGTGACCCATCAGAGGTCAGCCAGCCACTGGGGGGACTTGGAGCCCGGGATGTCCGCTGCTGTCTCATATTAAGTGTGGACCCCGTATCTCCCAGATTACTCTCCCTGATCATCAGACTGGACTTCTTTTATAAATAAAAAATAGTTTCTTAGTGGTTGTTTCATTGGTGTTTAGATTTCTGGAGAAAGTGGTAATTCAGAGTGGGAATGCAGAGAAATCCCCAGCAGGGGAGGAGGGGGATGTGTGTGCACTGGGCTGTCCCTCTGGCCCCTGCGCTCCTCCCTTCCTGACCACTTATGCCCCCACCCTGTGTTGATGCAACTTCTTAGAAACTTGACATCCCAGGGAGTGTTCTTGACGAGTCAGTCTCGTTTTCGGGGTTATTGCTGTAAAAGCTCATTAGCGGTGAAGGGTTGTCACCTACTGTCTCTGGCATTCCCAAGCGAGTGTGCCCATCAGTTTTAAAGAGGCAGCTGTCCCACCTGTAGGCTGTGTGGCCCCTGAGGCTGTGCTCTTGTCAAACCCACACCAAGTATAGTGTGCTCTAGTGTAGTCATGCTTGGGAAGGGGCCTCTCTCAGCATGGTCCCAGGGTGGCCCACAGGAGCCACCAAGGAAGTGTCACCTCCTGAATTAGCTTCCCTCCTGTCCCAGCATGCCGTGGGACATCCCTCCCACCAGCCATAGTTATTCCAGTAGCATCAGAGGACACAGCTGCTTCTGATTCCCAGGAAGCCATTTCTGCCAGGAGTGGCACGTGCCCCTGCTGCTGATCTGCCTGGCCTGCCACCCTGTGACTGACCAGTGCAGGAGAGATCCCAGTGTCAGCGCCCATACGGGAGGACTGGACGGAGGGAGAGCCGGGCCTCCCTGGGAGTCAGCCCCCCTGCTCTCTCACCTCCGGTAACAACCATGCCCCATCATAGCCTGTCAGAGCAATAACAAGGGAGAGAGGAGTCAGGGACTGGGAGACGTGCTCCGCACAGGGTAGCGCTCCTGTGTGACCTCAGCTGAGTTGCCCACACTCTCAGAGCCAATGAGATGCAGGTGTTAACCCTGTCTGTACATTGGAATCACCTAGAGAAATGGAATAACAAATACCAGCGCCCTGACTCCACCCTCAGGAATTCGGGTTCAATTCCTCTGCAGAAAGGCCCAGGCCTAGCTGAAGACTTTCTGGGGATCCTCCTATGAGAACCCTTCCCTGGGGAATGTGGTTTTCTTGGGGTCTGTTAGAATCCAGGCTTAGCCCCTCCCAGGCTGTAACTGCCTTCTGGTTGGAAAACCCTGAGGGGCTCTGTCAGTGAGAGGCAGGTGCCAGGTAGAAATCTGCAGGGCTAAGAATGGTTTGGTGGAGGAGGTGTATAATCTCAGTCTGTAAATCACACAGCCAAGGGTCTGTAAGAAATCACGGGTTTATGTGAATGTGAACAGAACAAGGGGAAAGTGTCCGAGTGACAAGATGAGGGCAGTAATTGCTATCTAAATGCTACAGAAGGAAATTTCTGAGTTAGCTGAATGTTCCCTACAATGGGATGTGATTGAATTAAGGGTGAATTCAGTGTCCCCCTAACGCCTTACCAGCGCTGTCTTCAGCCAAGCCTCCCTGCTTATGTCCGGGACTCCTGGGTTGGGCAGGGAGGCAGGAGATCAAACTTCCCTGCTGGTAGGCTTTTAGCAAAGGGTAGCTACCTTTTAAGGGTCTGATAGAGTTTTCAGTGAAATCATTGCCATTCAGGTTTAACTCAAAGAATATTTAACGTGGTATTTTGTTAATGGAATAGCTTTTCTAAGAAATTCTAACTGTGCTTCACGTTTACAGATTTACAGAGTACTAATTCTCAGTGTAACCTTGGGAAAGAACTTGAGGAAGTCCAGTCTTCCTCGTTTTGTGATGAGACAGTTGAGATTTTCACAGTTTGAGTAGTGGTCCCGCAGCTAGGAATTTGGTAGTATAGGGGCTCAACTTACGATTTTAAAGCTTTATTTTGGTGCTTTTTTTGCATTTTATAATTTTTCATAGTTTTTTTTCCTTCAAGCTTGTAAAAAATAAAGATTTTTAAATTGTCTTCGTTTTGAAATATGTTGTCTAAACCTCTGCATTCAGCAAGTCCTTTCTCTTTGGGGAGCGCTGAATGCTCCCCAAATACTGATCTCTAGGGGGAAAGAGAAAAAGTAAAGCGAACTACAGAAATTGCCTGTATCACATAAACGCTTCGTAACCCTCCCCCTTCTTTTGTTACTGTTAACAAAGATCAATGACATGTTAACGCCTGGCACTGTTTTACTGTGAGGATAGTGGTAAATTGTAACAGGAAATCAGAGTGAGGTAGCAGTTTCTGATTCTGAAAGAAATCAGAACCGGTCTCAGATACCTATCATGTTACTTACCATGAAGAAGTTCGGCTCAGTTTTTATGTACTATCTGTTTCACAGAAAACAGCAATCCCTCCTATTTTATAGTGCCATCTAGGTTACAAAAATTCCAGTGGCTCGTCATTGGACAAGTCATAATCTCAGGAAGGAGTGGCGGTGAGCTCTGATCTCAGCGGCTTCTGCTCTGAATTGCAATTTTCAGTAGGCCACTTTTAAGCATCCTGTGGCACTAGTCCCATTTCAGGATAACAGGGACAATCATGCCTTTCCCTGAGTGGTTCAGAAGAAGCGTTGGAAGTGCCCTTTTGGAAGCTGTAGAAACCTGCGATATTTATTGCCAGTGTTCACCTGTGAACTTAAACTCACCTCCTATCACACCTCCAGGTGTGATAATATTTCTCATTCTGTTACAACAGAGTAATGTCACCCTTGGCACTTTGTCCTCTTCTAAGAATATCCCCAGAGTCCTTTCTTAGAGTGTTAACTGCTATTTGGCTCACTTTTCTGCACCAGAGAGAACAGAAACACAGCAGGCAGCAAGAGACCCAGTGTGCACTGGGTCTTTCCCAAGGTGGGGAGTTAAACTTGGTATTCCCGGATGCCTGCCTCTGAGATCTCGGGGTCCTTGAAGCCCTTCTTAGGTGCCATTGCTTTTTATTCCTGTTTCCTTGTCAATGAACATGAACCCATTACGTCCATCCAGGCCAGTAGCGGTGCTTGGAGAAGGTAGCATCACCAAAGGCAACAGGATAGGGTATAAATTGCATTTAAGATTTTGGCTGGCATCTGATTGGAATTAGGACAAAACTTTAATTTACCAGAACCTGGGTACGGTAAGCCATGCTCTTGTTGGCAGACCTTGAAGCAGTGACCCCCTGTGCTTGCTGGAGAAGGGGATAAAGGGGGTCGCAGTTGCTGGGACAGCCAGCAGCCTCCCCACCAGGTGGTTGTAGAGGAACTAGCCCTGCCCTGCACTGTGTCATTTATCTTCTGGGTCCTGTTCCACATCGCCTCCCACTTGAGGCCAAGAACATTACAGCTGTGCCAAAGAGTGGGTGGAAAAATAGCCTTATTATTAACCTAAGTTGAAAACATAATGACTTTTTGAATGTCTCCATTCACGGACGCAGTCACACAAAGTATTAATATTCTTTCTTGAATCTGGCGCAGCAGAGTCTCCACGTACAACTCCTCTGTCCACATCCATGGGAAGAGCACCTCCTGGGGGAAAATCAGCCCCCCAAGAATTACTTGATCCTTTACATTTGCATATAGTTTGAATTCATAATTGGGCTATTTTTATTGGTTAGCAGCTGTATTATCACATAAATGCATGAATGTGTAATTTAGAGTCATTTAGACCAATCATCCCATAGTAACCCTGGAAGGCACGTGAGCAGCGTCAGCTTCTTTTTAGGGGAAGAAAATGAAGATGTGAGGAGTAACTTGCTGAAAGCGACTCTGCCGCTGCTGTGGCCGATCGGGCTTTGAAACCCGAGAGCGTGGTGGCCCTGTTTGGTAATAACTGACCTGTCAATAGAATTCCTCTATGGATAGGCCAGGAAGCAGGTGGGGCCAGGGATTGCGTTTTCATTTTATACAGAAAAGGCATGTATGGTTGAAGGAGGCCGGTGACTTGCTCAGCGAGGAGGACGACCTGGGGCCAGAGCCACCTGCTCTGACTCAGCACTCACCCTCTTGTCATACTGGGGGACTGTGGAACCCAGAACCCTTCCATTGGGCCGCACGCCTCAGAGCCACCTGCTCTGACTCAGCACTCGCCCTCTTGTCATACTGGGGGACTGTGGAACCCAGAACCCTTCCACTGGGCCGCACGCCTCAGAGCCACCCGCTCTGA
>NW_003852414.1:20400486-20481232 GCF_000181295.1 Otolemur garnettii | reverse complement strand
AGCACTCGCCCTCTTGTCATACTGGGGGACTGTGGAACCCAGAACCCTTCCACTGGGCCGCACGCCTCAGAGCCACCCGCTCTGACTCAGCACTCACCCTCTTGTCATACTGGGGAACTGTGGAACCCAGAACCCTTCCATTGGGCCGCACGCCTCAGAGCCACCCGCTCTGACTCAGCACTCACCCTCCTGTCATACTGGGGGACTGTGGAACCCAGAACCCTTCCACTGGGCCGCACGCCTCCTCCGCTCCTGCCCATTCGCATGGGTGGGAAAGGTTTTGTGGCTTAAGTAGCATGCAGTTTCAGTTCCAGTTTCAGTTCCCATAAAATACCCAGATCCTAAGGTAGCAAATGGCCCCTTAGTAAATGTCAGAGGGGGCAAGGAAAACACAAACCGTTTTCTGTGCTCCCAGAATACAGTTTAGCGTCCGGGTTGCCTAACACCTCCAGTGATGCAGCAGCCTCCATGGGCCATCTCAGTGAGCCACTTTCTCTTAAACAATGCACAGTGGAGGTAACTGAGCCCGTCCTTTGGGCTGCCTTGCTGTGGCCCTGAATAGCCTCGCCTCTGACTTGCTCGATCAGTGGCAGGAGAGGCGGGAGCAACCCTTAGATCTTTATTCCCAGGTGGGGATCTGATGTTTAGGTGCACAAAGGCAAAACCTGTTCCATTTCCTCAAGCTTAGCGTCCTGCTATGTATTTACTGCTGACTCTAATTCATTTCTTTATGAGGACTCTGTATCTTCTTGATGCTGACAATTTTATTAAGGATATTTCTTTATATTTTATTACTCTCTTAAAAATGTATTTTTGTGGCAGCTTCAAGGCAGTTGTACAATACCGTATTTTTTTTTTCGATGCAGAAGTTGTATGAAAACTTACAGTCACTGTCACCTGGTAACCAGACCCCATATAACTATGTCAACATTCCCCAGTGATTTATTGCTTTAAATTGGAATCAGCTGATATGTGGTTCCACAGTTTTTAACTCTGCAGGGTTAATCTGGAACCTGCTGGTACACATGAAATAGTTGTTTTATCTGCTGTTCTAAGACTGATGAAATGTTTAAAAGATGGCTGTGTAATCAGTCCATTATCTCCTGGTGTTCCAGCTTATTCTGTTCCGCGTGGCAGTGTACAATCTCAAAAATAATTATTCTGCTGTAGTTAACATGGGAGCCAGAATGCAGCCACTGATAAAAACAGCATTCAGCAAGCCCTTTCTGGGATTGGATAGTTCTATTTTGTTATCTCCTTTGGGGGAAAGCCTGGGTTATGATGGTCATTCCTCCTAGCAGCCTGGAGGCTTAGGGCAAGGCCTGGGAAACAGAACACTTAGGCCACTCTGAGAGAGTCGTCTTCTACCTTTGATCTTTTGTTTTTAGGTAAACCAGATTAGAATAGATCTCATGCATTCATCTAAACAGAGGTAGGCCCCTTAGAAATAAAGATGCCCACGCTTAGAGTTTCCTTTTGCTCTGAAAGCAATCAGATGATAGCCACAGTTACAGAAGTGGCTTTTAAAAAAATCTAGACTGGGCTCAATGGCTTATGCCTGTGGTACTTTGGGAGGCTGGGATGGGAGGAATAATTGAACCTAAGAGTGAGAGACCAGCCTGGACAGCTTCACAAGAGCCTATCTCCACAAAAAATAGAAAAATTAGCCAGGCCTGGCGGTGCGCACCTAAACACCTAACTACACAGGAGGCCAAGGTGGAGGGATCACTTGAGCCCAGGAGTTTGAGGTTACAGTGAGCTATGATCAGAACACTGCACTTTAGTGTGGGTGACAAGGCAAGACCTTAACTCTTTAAAAAGGAGAAAAAAAATCCTAGACCAGTATCCATACCTTTAACATCCTATTTTCACAGCCAGCTGTCGTAGGAGAGAGGAAAGGACATGGCTTGGTTCAGGCCTGCGTTCTCCAGAAAGCTCATCTGAAGAAAAGTGTCCAGTTTTTTTCATAAGCTGTACAGTCTTTTGAGATAATCATTTCTGTTCACAAAGATGTTAGTGGCAGTCCATAGACGCTAAGGATATTTTGAAGAACATCCAAGACTCAAAATCTTTTACATAAAAGTCTGCCCATTAGATTACATGGCCTGTCTTTGAACTGGCAGTAAAAGGTGATTTTTTTTTCCAGCTAATATATATAAAAATATACTGAGTTGTATTATTGGCCAGGTCTCATCCTGCAGTCCAAGAATAGTTGACCTGTCAGTAACCAGGGAGCAGGGGACTGTAGAGGCCAAGAGCAAGATGATGGACAGGAGTAAGACTGTTTCTCACCAAGGAGGGGTTATGGAGAATGAAGTCGTCTCATTAGAACGCGAGAAGATGACCTCTGGCTCCACCTCTTCAGCTGGAGGCTTGTTAGGAGCCGTGGGGGTGAGAGGACAGTGCAGGATGCTGCTGCCACCTGTCTCGGTTGCCTTCGTCCTCCCTCGGCTCTCTTGCTGGTCACCTCTCGGCGCCTTGTTCTGTCCCCCCGGCACATACTGCTGTTGACTTCCAGACGGAATTTGAGCCCCCCAGCCACATGCTGCTTCTGACGTTTATTAAGTGTGGGCCGTGTCACCACGGCCACCCGACTGGAAGTGTCAGGAGTTGATGCTTGTGAGCAGAGGAGGCCCCCCCATCCTGTGCCGTCCATCTAGGGCTCGGACTGGAAGGGTCTGGCAAGGAGGGGAGAGGGTGGAGGCGCCCCTCCCAGGAGTGCGCCAATTTCTAGTCACAGTTGAGAGCAGGCCCTGCAGAAGCCACTTGGCGTGTCTGTTATAAGGGAAAAGCCATCAATATTTTAAAAGCTGCTGACAGGCAAGAAGTGAGCCTTGATGGCTGGAAATTTAGGATTTCTTTTTTTTTTTTTTTTTTTAACCCTCCGCAAAATCTGTTCATAGCTTCTCCAAAGCAGCAGTGCCGAGGGAGGGCTCAGTGTAGAGCAAGGGACGTGAGGAAGACTAATGAGATAAAGCCACATTGAGCGTCACATAACCTAGAAGTGTCCTAATTGGGTGGCCTGAATTCCTCACCTGGGAATTTTCCAGAGCAGCCAGCACCCAGATAGGCCCCAGCCTGGATGTCACAAAACTGGGTCGTGGGACTGTGCTCCAGAGGATATGTTTTAGGGCGAATCTTTCCGGGACAGATTTTGACAGGCCTCCCGGGTTTCTAGTTGTGGTTGAGAAGGAATGATGTTAAAATTCACCCAGACTTTCCAGAAATCACCTTGGTGGCAAGAGGAGAGATTAGGGGGGGTATATTAACTCTTCGTGCCACTGGAGAAGTTTCACAAAGGGCTTTCAAGGATTTTCATTCTGCCTACACACTTGAGGGTCACATTCCCATCTATATTGTGTCTTTATAAATTCAGCCTCACCTTTGCCTGCCTTCCAAGTTCATTTTTCCCAGTTCCTACAGCTGCTTCTAGCAAAGATACTTGCTATCCTTTACACTGTTGAAATTTGCATGAAATCTCAACCAAGGGGGATCAAGAAGGGAAGTGAATTTATTAAACTTATTTGAGACCATTTCTCTTGATTTTTATAACATACCTTTTGATGTTTCTTCTACTTTTTTGAATGTGCATATGAACTTATTCTCATGAATATTTTGGGGGGAATTTAAAACAACTACTGCCTCACCTGTGTGCCGAGGGGACTGGAAAGCTCTGCTTGCTGACTCACAACGTGCCCACGGAAAATGGTAGAGCATCCACGTCTTACTCGTACCAGGTGGGCCCAGATGCCTCGAGACACGTCTCGGCCAGACTTCTGTACCCTCTGCACTGGCCGGCCTGCCCGTCTGCACCCCAGAGTCGCTTGAGTTTGCTGAGAGGTTAGAGCAGTAGCAAAGGGAAAAAGTGATGATAAAGCCTGAACTGCTAACAAAAGCAAGGGAGAAAGATTGAGAAAGAAAATAGAAGTTTGACGTTTGTGTTCGTCGGTGAGCTAACTCTCACCGTACAAGTGCTTTTCCCTGTGAGTACACGAAATTGAAGAGCTGCTTATCAGTGTGCGTGAACTGTTAGATATTCCTACCAGGAAGCAAACCTGGTCAGTGTTACCAAGTGGTTTATTGTCAGGAAATTGTAAGTTCACGTTTGAATCCATCACTCTCTTTTCGTGACTTCTCCATAGCAATTCACCAACTTTTGATTTTTCTGAAAGCAAATTCTAGACTGAACTCACTTGGATCCTCCTGGTAAGTTTTTATATAGTCGTTTGGGGAAGTCCCCTGGAAATACGCTGGCGTGTGTGCAGGCCGGCAGCACCGGCACGCACAGAGTTGCCGTGGTTTCAGACACGTTTTTATTGTGTATGTTTTTTAACCATTAGGTGTTGTATAATTAGGGCGTCTAAACGGTAACAAGTAAGCCGCTACGTACATTAGGGCTTGTGAAACATGAAAGATTCTTGCTCATGTCAAGAAAGTTTCTGTAGTTGGTGGGCAGCTAGCTTCTTTCTATCCTCGAGATGACGCAGGGATCCAGCCTTCCTGCCACCTTGGGGGGCTTTGCCGGCCCACCGCCTGCATCTTGGAGGACTCAGGGCTACTCTGTTAAAACCCCCCTGGCTCTGAGGCAGCAAATGCCACCTCCACATGTGTCCCCTTGGCATGTACATAGTCCTATGGCGTGGGGGGAGGACAGAGAAGTTCACTGCATGCTCTCCCACTAACCCAGCGCTGTACAGGAGGACATAGGCTTGATGGACAGCTGGTCGTCTGTGGCACAAGTGTCCATCGTGTTGTTTCTTAGCCTTCCTAAGGGGTAAGAATTCTGGGGACACTGTCGTACAGATTACCAGGCCTTTCTCCTGAAGACCATAAGCTCACAAGTCTTCCTTGGTTCCAAGTATCAGCGTGTTTACACACATCTTAGGCGACAGTCCTGTTTGGGAACATTTGGGCAACATTGCTGTCCGGGTGATTAGAATATAGGTGGGTGTGGGGCTCATCTGTGCTGTCTTCTGCCCAAGACTCTGTGTTGGAAGGAATGGCTGCTGGCTCGGCAGGTGAAAC
The DNA here is from genome assembly GCF_000181295.1 of Otolemur garnettii. NCBI lineage: Eukaryota > Metazoa > Chordata > Mammalia > Primates > Galagidae > Otolemur > Otolemur garnettii. The sequence goes on along the minus strand of NW_003852414.1, from coordinate 20,476,207 downwards.
CAAACTCCTGGCACCTTGACATAACTACCCAGTCTTTGAATTTGGCCACATTGTATAGACAAGATTATGGCTCTAGCCATGTAACACTAGAACATTTGTCTCAACCTGAATTGTTCTTGGGTTATCTGGTTGTTTCGCTGAGTTGACCAAGTTTCCTAGTCCTTTTGACACACGGTGATTTTATAGCTTATATTAAGTAGTTGAAACGTATCCTCATCTGACAGCTCTTTAACACGTAGGTCTATATATAAGATTGAGTAGGAATGAAATCTAAGGTGTTTTGTTCCTCGCCCTGTCATATGTTAAATCCTTTGGAAACCTACCATCATGGGAAAATTAAAACAAACATATTGGACAAATTGTGGTTTGATTATTAGTAACCACAAATTATTTATCATATACCAAAGAGGAAGGATGGAAAGCTTGTCTGTCCCTTCTGTCTTCCAGACCTGCCAGGAGAATGACGCAATTCTCATTCTGTGTGGTGATTCTATAGGGCAAGCTTTTCTGAGCAAATTTGGATCCTAGGCTGCCTCCTCTGAGCTACAGGGCCGTCACATGGGCCATGTCCCCTTCAGCAACCTGAAATGTTCTCAGAGAGTTCAAACCAACTTGAATACTAAGACTATAATATTCAGGAAGCTAAGTCTTCCTTGCACTGAAATCAAAGCGTTCCAGGACCTGTTGAAAGGTATTTTGGTTATCCACTCTTTTGGATTGCGGAGCTATTGATCTTCTTGCTGCAGAATATAATTTAGAACTAACGGTGAGCACCTCAGTGTGGCAGAGTATTATTATCATTTGTTATCTGCACAATTAGGAAGCAGCAGAGTACAACAGAGGCTTTACTGTAAATTATCTCCGTTGCCTGGAGCATTGCAGCTCCTGGCAGAGTGTTTTACACAGGCCTTTGTTCCCACCCTCTTCTCCGTAATTGTGTGAGTTTGAAACCCAAACAAGCAGGGGCCCTGAAGTCCAAAGGGCGAAAAGACTTAGAAATCCATCTTCATCAGTTGTGTAGAGGAGACAGAGGAGCCTGCAGGATGTTTCTTTTCTTTTTCCTCAAGGTTTGATGGAAGAGTAAGTCACTGGCAGTGATTGAGAAAAATGGAAGTTTCTAGATCGTGTGCTGCGGGGGGGTGGAGGGGTGGGGGGGGAGATGGATGAGGCCGGCCCTCCCGCAGCGGAACCTGGAGTCTAACCCCCAAATCAAGGAAGTGCTTCCCTCCTCCCTCCGAGGTTTCCTAGGGGGAGAGTCTATGGCCAAGATGATGAATCTACTTGCCGGCTGCTAACAAGAGAGCACTTAACTCTACAGTTAGTTTTCCAGGCACACCAAGTGCTCGGGCCCTGCCTTAAGTTTCACTCTCGCCATGATCAGTTGTAGTTACCGAAGTTCCTTAAAGATGGAAATGTGTGCTCCGTGTGGGTCTGGTTAGAGATTGCGAACAAGGAAGAGGTGGCGGTCTCTGGCAAGGGCGGTCGCTGGATTCAGCTGGGCGTTGTCAGGGACAGAGAGGTGACCATGAAGACGTCCCCTCTATGCCTTTCTCTCTTCAACTGGCAGTAACTTAAGCCAGACGGTTGCTACGATCCCTTTTCTTTCTTTAATCCAACATTTAAAACCGATCGTGGTCAAATCCAGAGCAGCCCTTGTGACTAAAGTTTGTCACCTTTAGCCCAGCCAGTTCATTTTTTCCATCATTTTTCCTCTTTGAGAACACTCCATCCATGCCCCAGCACCCGCGTTCTCACGATTTCCTATGACTTGTCAAAGCCACCAGACATTTGTTTTCTGGTATATATCATTAGGATGTAGGCTACAGTGTTGTTTCTGAGGAATTTTTATTTCAGTATGAATTTGAGCTTCAAACTAAAATGAAGGAAGCTCGAAAGAGGAGAGGGAGCCTGGGGGAGAAGAGAGCGCTCCAGGGTCTGCCCGCAGCCCCCACTCTCCATCCCTCCCCCCAGAATCACCATTCACGTTATTCCCTCCACTTTCAAAGGTGTCCCCACGGGGCACGGTAAATTATAATTACTTGGTCACGCTAGGTAGAGAGGAGGCCTTCATGGTGCCCCTGAAATTACACAAGGTGGCTGTAAAGTTCGTGTGCAGTTAAGTTAATATTTAATACTCCAGAATCACTTTGCACATGAACTTTACAGCCACCTTGTGTAGTAGAAGGAAAGAAGAGAACCTTTATTTGGGGCTTTCCGTGTGCCAGATTCCGGCTTGGAACTGTGTACGTATCACTACCTGGATTGAACAGGGTCTGTCTTCCCCTCCCATCAAACCACACCCGTCTTAGGTTGCAAATTGGAGAACTGACCCAGAGTTGTTTCTAGGGAAATGGATTAGAGAGCGTTCCCGCTGGGAGGCCGAGTCAGAAAGGGCCTTGAACATGACGTCTAAAAGAGACGGATTGCTGTGGGGCAGGCAGACAGGCCAGTGTGCTGAGGAGAGTCAGCCTGTAGGCTTTAGAGGGGCGTCCATGCCTAGGGCCACACATGTCCTGTTGGGAGACCAAGGAAGCCCTCAGAGGTGGCAGCTGCCCTCAGCTGCGGTGGCATCATTTAGGTGGCATGGGAAGACAGCCACCTACTTGTCAGGCACTGAGCAATCTTTTCCTGTGTCCCCTCAGTGTGCAGTGGGACCTCTCAAAATGGAATCCAGCTCCTGGGAGTCCCTGTGTCCATGGGGGGTGCCCAGTGCTCGGGTGGTCTGGGCCCTGGTCTGCCACCTGACGCTTCCTCCTTTCCCTCTCCTGACCCCATGCATTTAGGACACCACATCTTCTTGAGAAGCCCAGGGTCACCACTTCTTCTCTTCCTCTCTTATTGCTGAAATAAAGGGAAGTGACAATTCTGTGGTTAAACTCCTATTATCGTGATGAAACCTGGGTGTACTCCTTAGGCAGCCGTAGGTTTTATTTCAAATAACAAACTGTTTTAGGGAAATTCTGCCCCATGGGGGCAAGCTGTAGAGTGAACAGTTAGGGGACATTTTGTCATACCCTGAATAGGGAAGTCATGAAAATGATTCCATTAAAATGGATTGACGGTGTAGGGGCCATGTAAATGGATGTTCAGAGTGTTCAAAGGCCGTGCGATTGGGTGAACTCGCCTAGTTCCAAGTAATTACTTCAGAAAGCAAGACAACAAAATCAATTCTAAACCCTATTAAGGGCTCGTGGTCATCACTTAGAAGAGAGGCCCCTTTGGCCTCCCTTCCACCCAGAGACCCCCGGAGCAGCTCAGTGTGGGGCAGACACGTCACTGCCGCCTTGGTGCATTGTATGGTTTGTAACAGGAGGGGAGTCATGTTGGCTGAGCCTCACCTGCCTCAGAGGGAACCTGCAGAGGGATCTTTGGGGGCTCAGGGTTTTATAGCAAAACATAATAAATTTAAAGTGGACAGTAATCTCTAACATTTATTAAGCAGTTGTATTTATATGTCGGGATCCGTGTTACACATTTTCCTAAGTTATCTTCTTTGATATGTTAACCAATGATACAGCAGCTCTTACTCACTGCACATTATAAGTAAGATCCAGAGGCTTAGGGAAGCTAAGTCACCAGCCTGAGATGCTAATCAGGGTGACTGTACTCGACTCACTGCACAGATTATGAATGAAGCAGGAGAGAAATATCCAAGCTTTGCTTTGGACACTGTCGTGGTGTTTGCCGTGAGAACTCAGGGAGCAACTTACACTTGGCTCCAGAAGTGAATGTCTCACACGATGTCCACTGTTGCGGGGATGTGCTCCGAATGCGTATGAAATGTGGTTTAGCCGTCACTGGGGTTGGGTGGAGGCAGTTGTAACCGTCATAATATCAGCTCCCCGGGGCCTTGCAGCACAGGAAAAATTCTAAAATCAGTACAAACCTTTCCTTTAGCCCAACATTCGGTTTCTATAGCCAAAGAGTTTGCCTTTCTGTTTCACACTGAAGAGCACGGTGAGGAAGTATAGATAACGACATCCTCATTCCAACTCCAGAAAAAATACCTTTGTTCTTCTCTGGGTTACAAATGCCCCCGTTGAAAGCTCCGAGGCACCTAGAACAGATCAATAAAAAGTTATAATGTCAGTGTTAGGGGCTGTAGTACAGAGCTGAGCTGGGTTTCATTCAGCCTAACAAAGGGGCCTGTATCCTCAGGCCGGGAATACAGACCAACACAGCGTTGAAGCAGGACAATGAAGTGGAGACTTAAGAGAGTGGCCTGTCCTGGAAGCCTTTAATAGCCCAGAGTGTTGAACTGAGAATCGTAGAGAAATAGATAGGATTTTAACCTACTCTCATTGCCACTAGACTCCTAATTATAATGCCATTCTATCCTCAAGAGAATCTACACTATGAAATAACCTTATATTAGAAACTTCCTTTTAATGAGGTCCCTCAGTACTTTAGAAACTAAATCCTTTTTAATTGGATTCAAGACAGAACTATCTCAGACTAGCGCTTTAACCCTGTGTGATGCCTTCCTTGAGGTATGTGAAGAGATCTAGGTTCACTCAGCGGGAGGCTGGCTACCTGCTGGGCGGCCTGGTCTCCACCGGGCCAGGACTCCTGGAGGTGGGCAGGCCGGGGAGCTCACCAGTAGGGCCTTTGTGTCTAGTTTCGTTGAACCTAAAGTTATTAATTTTTTTTCTTACCTTTAGAGAAAAACATATTCTTCCTTAATACTCTAGAATTAGTGTGTGAAAAATACAGAATGTCATCTAGTCCACTGTTAGCTGGTCATCTTTGATTCTGAGGGTCCAGTGGCCTTTCCTGTCATAAATTTAGGACCTTCTTGCTTTCTTCATGCCATCCCCAGGGGGCCTTGGCAAATGTGTACGTGCCCCATAAACGTACTTCTTATGCTTAGGGCAGAGGGGAGCGTCCAGCAAACAGCCTAATACAGTGATTGTCCCATGGCGGGCGGGGGAGAATGACACTGAAATTCTTCAAATACTTTTCTAGCGATTAGACAATTGAAAGAGTTTAATGTAAGTGGCTTATTTCAGAGAACCAGGGAAGGAGAAAAGCAGATTCTGGCGATTCTGTCCTTGGTGTCTTTTTCCTCTGTGTTGTGCTGTAGTGGGAATTCACTAATCCTGTGTGAAGGAGCGTCACAGCACACACAAGCTGTGCGTGTTAGTCCTCAGTCGCTTTCCCAGAAGGCTTGAAAATGCAGTAGATTTAATCTAGGTCAAAAAAAAAAAAAAGGAATCTTCATTTTCCTAGCAGAAAATTTAGAGAGGTTTCCTGTCTTCCCAGGGGCATGGAAATAACAGGAGATGGTTCCTTCAGGGGAAGTCCCCCGGGGCAGCAGGAGCCTGGCAGTGCCTGCAGCTTGTGACCAGGCAGTAGGAATATGTCCTGGTGTGTCAGGTGGAGAGTGGGAAGAAAGGTGTGGGGTTGCCACTGAGCGGATGAGATCATTGTTCCCTCCCTGGCTGAAAGGTTGGCTCAGATTTGCTCTCTGAGTCAGGGTTGTTGGGAAGGCATTGGGTGACTGCCCTGGGCAGCCCAGAGAAGTGCAGATCCCAGGGGAATTCCTTGGGCTGGCCTTTGGCCACCCGAGCAGTGGCGTCCACATAATTCAAGTACTGAAAGCAGAAGGTCAGCGTCACTCCTCTGCGTCCCAGGTTGTGGCCAGATGGCATTACTTTGTACATCAGGGTGCCAATTACACCAAACTCTGTAAAACTGAGGTAATTGGATATGGTTTCATTAAAAGTTGATGTCTGCAAGATGAGGCATTTGGGTTGGGTAGCTGCAGTTGTAAGCTATGGAAGTCCCCCTTGTCAATGGAGAAAAGAAAGTATTTGTCTTCAGTGACTGTTGGAGACATTTCAAGCAAGAGAGTTTTAGGTTATAAGAAGACATTTTAGGTGACATGAAAGGGATCTGAAGCAGTTCTGGGGATCTTCCAGAGTAAGGTGGCACACACCGGAGACGGGCGCAGGATATTCTTCTTGCCGTAAGCACTGACTTTGAAGGGTGCTCATGAACCAGTAATTGTGGGACGGTTTTGCCTTTGCTGTTTGTTGCCTGGGTGCCTGGGGGACGCTCACCGCCTGGGGACAGCTGTCTTCTCATCTGTGCAAGGAGAGGCAGTGGAGGGCTAGGCGGGTAGAGTTAGTTAAATTGTAAAATTCCGTGATTCTACAGAGAGGGCATAGCAGCCACGAGAGAGCAACGCCATCTTCACTCCCCCTGATTTTCTCAGTTTTGAATCTAAAGCGATCAAAGTTTGAGGCGGAGGATAGAAAACACGGCCCTCTTATCTTCTTGCAGATTCGTCCTTGAGGGAGCTCGTTTTTGCTTTGGTTGCCACCTCTTTTGTGCCTCTCATTCCCCTCCTCTCAGTTCAGGTCACTGCAGCTGTACTTTCAGAATTCAGGTGCAGAGGAACCATAGCAGAGAAATGAGGGGCAGGAATAGGCAAAAGTCTGCAGTGGCAAGGGGGCTGGATTTCCGATGTAGCTCGTGGGGTCTGGAGCGTCACTGGTTCCGTCCTATCTCACACCTCTGGAAAGCAAGCCCTGTGTTGAGAACAAAGCAGGCCAGGCCGAGGGCCCAGCCCCATGGGAGCCACAAAATGGTAGCGTCACGGTGGTCCCTTGCAGTGGGTGGGCTTTGGGCTGAAGAAAGGAATACGCCTGTGGCTCTCCAAGGTGCCAAATCTCATCTCTGGACTTTCTAAGAACTGTGTTTTATCATTGTCTTTTGCCTCAAGACAATGAGAGTGCCGTTACCTTCCATCCCACTGAAAAACGACCTTTTTCTTTCTTTAAGGTCAGGGCTAAGTTTTCTGTAGAAATTTAATTCAGGGGGCTTGGGGGGTGGGGTGCGGTCGAGCCTTTAACTGCTCTGCAGAAACTGAAAGTAGAAGGTCTTGGCAGCCAGTGATGGATAGTGGAAACCACAGTGTGTGGGAGAGACACTGGAGCACAAAACGGACCACTTAGATCAACAACCTTTCGATTCTGAAAAAAAAGTATTAAATTCTCTCCGTAGTGGCTAAGATTGAGGGAGAAAATAGATGACAAGGGGAATCAAGTAGAAAGAGTCTGTCCTCCTTTGACTTCAGCCGGCTTGTGCGCTACTGACTTGACAAGGAGCCAAGAGCCCGATTGCAATTCCACTTGTGTGAGGCAGGCACCTGCCCTGCTTGCAAATGTGCGCGCACACAAGGGAGCTTCATTCACGGAGAGGAAAAAACCATGGCGGCTTCACTAATTTAGCCTTCCAGGGCCTCAGTCCCTTGATCTGTCAGCCCTTAGAATTCAAAGGCAGCCTGTAAAGGAATTTTCAATTCATAACATGATGACTTTGTTGACGTCCTGAATTCGAATATATATTGAATCGAATTTGTCTACCAGGACCATTGCTTTGTTTTTAAAAAAAAAAAAGTACAGGGCTCATGAGATGATCAGTTTGTGGCTATTTTCAGGTGTTTATTTGGTCAGATGTAGAAAACAAAACAGATTTCTCATGCTTAAAATCTTGCCTTAAAAATATGGACAGCCTCTGTCTTTACCCTGGGACAGAGTTCAACTAGGACAGACAGGTGTTTTTATGCACAACACTGTAAGCTCCAAATCTAAAATGCTTTTTCTTTTACTGCTACAAGCTTCCAAACCGAAGGACTTTTTATTTAACCACCATAAGCTCCGAAACGGAAACACTGTGTATTTTACCAGCTTAGCCACAGAATTGTAGGAAATCATTTTGTACCTTCTCATTCCTTGAGTTCTACAGTTTTGTGTTTCAGAAAATGCTTTAGGGCAGCGCCTGTGGCTCAAAGGAGTAGGGCACCGGCCCCATATGCCGGAGGTGGCAGGTTCAAACCCAGCCCCAGCCAAAAAAAATAAAAATATATGAAAATGCTTCATATTTTTCTGCAAAAAATTATCAAAGAGCAGCATCAGGAAAAGGATTAGCAGTTAGAACTAGACATTCCAAAAAGGCTCTTTCTGCCATGTGGGAGAGTGCCTGAGGCGGGAGGACTCTTGTCCGTCCAGGCTGACAGGGACAGGGCAGTCGTGAAGAATGAGTAACCAACACCAGGCTCCAGGGGGCCAGTCTCTGCCGTTGACAAAGCGTCAGTTGTTGGCACGGGCTCTGGAAGTCCCACCCTGCCCCTGACCAGTGACTGTTTTCAATAATTGAAAACCGTTGAAGTCACCGACAGTTCCTGCCTCGGATGAGGTCACACATGACACACATGTGTCAGAATACCACATGTGCCCTTTAGATGTGTCCAAATACCATGTAACAAGCAATTTAAAATTTCAGAAAATTTTTAAAAGACACAAATATTTAAAAAAAAAAAAAAAAAGCTGCCTTGACCCTGTTTTAGAGCCAGCAGTGTTAAAGAAAACTGCACTTCTGAATGGTGTCTCCAGAGCATCAATCCTTAGTTCCATACCTACCCAATGTGATAAGGGTTAGAAGCCTTGGGGGAAGGGTCTTTAACGAGGACGATACCCGTTTCCTTAAGGGCAGAATTAATTTTAAAATCTGATCTTCCATCATTCTCTAGGGCTGTGTCTCTACCACCCTCCACGAGGAAGAATGTAAATAAGTTGCTGTTAGACTCAGGGCCAGCCGTGCTGTAAACTGGTTATCTTTACATAAGCAGTACATTTTTTTTTTCCTGAGTATTATTACCAAGAGTTTCCAAGTAAAGATTTTCAAGAGAAACAGCTGTGGTTTGAAAAGATTGGTGATAAACCAGATGGTTTCTTTGAGGATAAATCTACTTGATCATTTAAAATTAAAGTCTTTCAGTGAAGTAGAGTGTTTTCTTCATGATTTTAAATACACTACTCTGTCTGTGGGGAGGGGTGATTGGGGGGGGGGACTGCCACTGGCCTGTCTTTTCGGGGGCTTTGTCTTTGAAAACAGCACAACCTTCATAACAGTGTCTCAGATTACCTAGCAAAGAAGCTGGCAGAATACCTGCGGGAGCTGCTTACGACAGCAGAACCTGTTAGTGAGAGGACAGAGTCAGACATGGGTGACCCTGCTCAGGGCACGCAGCACTCAGCCTCTCCCGGAGTTGCCACTCTCAACTTCTGATGCCTGGTGGTGTAATCATAGCCCACAATTAGAGTTCTCATTACAGATTGCTTTACAAGCTAAGCATCTGCAACTGTATTGCTAAACTTACCAGTTCCTAGAAATCTGGGCTTCAGAAGTCTCCGGGGCCCCCAGACAGCCCTGTTAGGAGGTAGAGAGAAGGGTCAGTGGGTAGGAAGTTGGCACAGGTAGCTTTTCTGGACCTCCCTCCCTCCCTGGGTGCCCAGCACGGCCTGGCTGCTGCTGACCGCCTGGAGCTGCTCACTGTGGCGCCTTGCAGGTGGCTCCCTAGAGCCCAGGGTGGGTCTCCGGTACTTGGTCTGTTTTCTGTTCCCTTCCTATGGGCTCTGCTGGATGTTCACAGTTTAAACAGCAGAATTAGTTCCCAGTGAGGTGTTAATGGCCGGTGAGACATCGTGGTCTTTTGGTGTCAGTCGAGGAAATCTTAGGTACTGTGTGGACCTAAGACTGTGATGCTTGGTTCTGAAATCACATCTCAAGTTTTACCCCTGCACCTATTTTCCTCGTGTGTTTAAGAAGTCTTGGGTGAGGAGTAAAGGGGAGGGGAGTTGGATAAACTAACACACGAAGGATTTTTTTCTTTTGCTCTAAGGTCCATGCAGGGGTGTCCAACCTTTTGGCTTCTCTCTGCCACATTGGGAGGATGAAAAGAGCTGTCTAACGCCAAACATTAAAAACACAAACACAGGCTCGGCGTCTATAGCTCAACCAGCTAAGGCGCCAGCCACGCACATCTAAGGTGGCAGGTTTGAATCCCCAGCCCGGACCCGCCAAACAACAATGACGGCTGCAACCAAAAAATAGCCGGGCGTTGTGGCGGGCGCCTGTGGTCCCAGCTACTTGGGAGGCAGAGACAGGAGACTCGCTTGAGCCCAGTAGTTGGAGGTTGCTGTGAGCTGTAATGCCACGGCACTCTACCCAGGGGGACAGCTTGAGGCTCTGTCTCAAAAAAAAAAAAAAAAAAACACACAAACACAAATGAAAGCTGATGAGCTAAACAAAAGGTCCAAGCATAACTTGTGTAATACCTGCCACCACAGATAAGCAAAAAAGTCCTCCTATAATCCTCATGCTGCCTGTGGGCCCCAGCAGGTTGGACACCCCTGGAAGGTTTTATTATTACAATTATCCAATGGGTTGAAAGGAAAGGCAGCATAAAGTGGCCTGGGTGTGTGTGAAGCATGGTATTTACCTGTCCTAACTCCTGAATGAGTAGATAAACCCCAGCCTGCCTCGTACAGTCCAAGTGCTCATTAGACGGTGTCGAATGGGCCTCCTAGAAAAACACGAAGCAGCAAAAATTACCAGCCTTAAGCAGAAATAAGAGGGTTGAGACGTGTTGAAGCTCCTGACTCATCACACTGCATCCTCGTCTGTTCATCTGGGTCCCTTGACCGTCACTTCTCCTCTTGGACACAGGGCAGGGCCTTTCTCTCCTCTCCATGGGCGGCCTGGAGAGGGGCTTCCAGGAATGACAACCGAGGCCCAAGGGACTTCCCCTTTGGATGTATGTTGTGGCCACTAACCGTGGAAGAGCATCTGTGGGTGTTGTAGATATTTAGTCACCCACCTTCCGCTGATGTTTGAAACAGAGCCTGCAGGGGGGGCGGCCTGTCCCTGAGTCAGATTGCGAGCCATCTGGTGTTGCAGCTGACCTGGAAATGAATCCAGTGCATCTCAGACCTGAGTTACAGCTGGCGTGGGGAAAGGGAAGAGACAGGTGGTTCCCTTAACAGCTGTACGTTCAGTTAGGCTGGCAAGAAAAAAAATTTCATCCTTGTTGGGCCTTCGTGGGCTTTCTGGGATCCGCGGTAGCTCCCTGACCTTTTGCCATAATAATTACCATTCCAGGGCAAATAGTGATATTTTTCTCTTCCTTTGTGGAAATGCTCTCTGCAGGTCAGGGAATCTAAGACTTCAAGTGAGCGTAATAAGTGATGGACAGTTTGGGGGGTTTGGGAGTTTTTTTGGGTTTTTTATTTTTTTTTTAAAGAAAAGACTATGGTTGGTTGGTAGCTTGGAGAGCACCCAGAGGAACAGCAATCTTTCAGGCTTATTCCAGTTTCTGGAAACATAGGAACCTAGATCCCATTAGGACTCACATGCGTCTAAGGCGACTTTAAATTTGGAGTCTGTGTTTGTCCTAAACATGTTAAGATAACTAAAGGCTGTATTTGCTAAGTGAATCATTAGGAATGCCAAATGAAGCATAAGACTTTTTGAGCCCAATAAAGATAAAGAGTAATTTTGACCCTTTTTTGTTTGTCCCAAGTGAAGCCCTCTGACTATATCTCCATGTAGTTTCGGGGAGGATTTCAGGCAGACTTGTTTTTTACTAAGGTAAGGTACAACAAAAGTAAGGTACTTTCCCCAAGTCATTCAGCACCCAGAAGCATGAAACCAAAAGAAGAATCTTCGGGTAATATTCCCCATCTTCTTGTCTAGCCCAGGACCCTCGCGTTGTGCATATTACATCACGGGTTGCCCAGCTGAGGCCTGAGTAGGGGCAGAGGTCCAGCCTGATCTCTGCTCACCAAGCCCTGGGCTGTGGCGGGGAGTAGTGCCAGCCCGGAGATGGGACACCATTTTCCAGTTCACACAAAGGCTTTAAGCTCCCCTGCCAACCACAGAGGCTCTGGGGCTGAGCTGTTGAGTTGGGGTGTTATCTGCAAGGAGTCTGCCTATCACTAAAGCTAGAGCTGCTGGCATGATCTCGAAGAGTCTTTATTCTAGTGGGTGTGCGGTGAAACAGTAAAGAACAGTGTGTAGCGGTGACCCCTGTTTTCACTGTACTGACGGCACAGGCAGTGTGGACCCTGGCTGAAATTGGGAAGAGTTTGAAACTTGGGTGTCTTCCCCTGTCCCCTTCTGGGCATTATACTCTTCAGTCCTCCCCACTCTTCACCTGCCATTCACCTTGCTCAGATGCAAACTGTGAACTTGCCTTTTCTGCAAAACAAAAACCACCCACCTTGTGTTCACAAAGAACCTTATCAAGATGAAGGCACAATATGTAAGCTGCCAGACTCAGATACTGAGATGTAACCAGGAGGCAAGAGTAATGTGGTTTGCTCCTTCAAAGGCAGCACGGTCACATTTAAATACCAATGGACTGCACCTTCCTGGCAGACTGGGTAGTAGGAAGTGCAGGGATTTTGTTCAGGCATCTAAGGAGGAAAATGTCCTTTATTCCGGAGCCCACTGTGTGTTGGGCCCAGTGTCACGGCACGCGGTTCTCTCGGTTCACATCATCTCTGCTCCTCGCTGTCTCTATCTCACCGCTGCGTTCACTTCTCCATTTTCAGTTTCCCTGTCCGTCCACGTCTCTGTTAGGCCAACTAAACTTGCCGCTCTTGACTCCGGCAAGGCCATACTGGCCTTTGTTCTCGTTTCCCGATCTTCCTCTTCTTTGATTTCTTTCTCTGTAGCCGAGAAAACTGCTCCGTTGCTAAATCTTTTTTAAGCATATCACCACCACCACCCCAAAAACTTACCAGCTTGAAAGTGTCAGATTCTGCCTCTTTTATTAAAACTTTGTTACACAAGGTTGAAATTCAGAATGTCCCCGTTGTTCCTTATCTAGAAACTAACCCTGTAAGCCCAGGAGAGGGAAAGGAGAACGTCCTGAGTCTGTCTGTCAGAAGTGCTGAGAAGGCTTGTCTTATTTCTCTCTATGAAGCCTAGCAAAGCGCAGTTGGTATTTCTCCTCTTCTAAGAATGATGACTGTGGGTTACTGGAAGCTGGGACTTGACTTTCTTTTTCAAAATTAAGCAATTTCCATAGCTTTCCGGAGCTTACATTAGACCTGTGAAGCTGAAATCACTCATTTCGTTGATCTCTCCAGTAAAAAAATCTACCATCAAGCAACATGGCCCAGTGACCTCTAGTCAAAGAAGTCGCGAGAGCCAATGTGAAAAGCTCACATAAAAATAGTCTCTCCATCTATGAGTGCTTTGAGACACTTGGTAATTTTCAGTTCCTTTTGGTTTCTGATGCTGAGATTCAAGGAGCTTCATAGGTGCCAAGAAGCTGTGCTCTTACTCTTTGTCCAAAAGCTGAAAGTTCTGTACCGATTCCATTTAATCTTATCAGATTCTGAATAATGAAGTGTAAGAACAAGATTCCAGATTTCCTTTCCAGATGGGGAGGAAGCATCTTAGATACCTTCAGGAAGGCTGTGTGAAGGGGATTGTACTTTATCCTCCCGCTCCTTTGAATGAGTCTTTATTTGGAGGAATCCGAATGCTGGTGTCTGACTGCAAAGCTCTGGGGGCCCCCGGTGCCGGCTCCCTGCCTGCAGCTGTGTCATCTGGCTCTGCTCTTTGTCTCACCTGCATGCTTCCCCTGAACAGACCGCTGTGGACGCCTGCGTGCTGCGCATCTTCTGCGTGCTGTCCATGTCCTTGCCGTTGGGGTGCCTCTCAGAGCTCTCCAGCCCTGTCTGGCTCTGTCTCACCAAAGCTGAGGTGAAACAGATAGGGTCTCACTGAGCACCTCGTCCCACGTTCTCAGCTCGACTTCCCAAAGGCAGCCCAGATCAAAAGTGGTATCTCTTTTCTTTCAATCTCGATAGTTTGGGTCTATGCCCTTTTTTTCCCCAAACCTAGTTGTACTGGGAACCTGTACATAGGCGGATTAAAAAACTGTTAACCAGTACCTTGATCGTCAGGTTGAGGTAGGGGTCAGACATCCTTCAGGACACACGCAGGAAGTCTAAGCTTTCAACACCTGCTCTTTGGAGGAGGAGGTTGGTTAGAAAGAGGGTAGGGGATGTGCCGTTCTGCCCTGGAAGGGCCCCAGTGGCCTATATTCTTGGAAATGAGTAGTTAAGTGGTTGCCAGTTGGTGTGCCACAGCCCTTTTCAATGCGGGGGGCCAGAGTCTGCTCACATCTATTTGAGTGTGTACCAATTTATATTGTAAGTTCTTTTCTAAGCTGGTTAAAACATAGTCTTTGATTTTTGGCAAGTAAGTATCGAGCATCACAGAAATGGAACTTTGCATTATTTACTATGGTAGAGATTTTTTAAAAAAATAAAAACCTCACTATCTCAGCTTTTAGGAAGCTTATAATCCAACTGTCCAACTTCTGAGAAAGTGTTTCAAAAATCTGATGTTCTAGAGAAGATACCCTTTAAGAAAATTGTAATTTGCTGTAAGCTCGTGCTGTTGTTACTGTGATTAAATACTTGATGTAGTAGCTACCCACAAATCCCCTTAACACCTCACCCATCTCACCCCCACCTCCCACCCTCATTCCTGAATAGCTGTGTTCCAGATGGCCGACGCAGGGCCTTATGAATTGACTCCAACATGGTTAAAGCTAATGAATGTGATTTAGGGTGAAAAGGCGCTGGGTAAATGCTTGAGATGTTATTACTGTTCCCATACGCTTTATTACTTTTAAATTGTGCATCCTTTTAAGTAGATTGTTTGTTTGCCACAGTCTCCATTATATCTAAGCAAAGCATTCACAGAAATTTCTAAAACCTTTTCATTTCTCTCTGTAGGTTGTTGTTTCGTAACATTTTATACAAGAAAAGCTGCACTTGAGGCCCAGAATGCACTGCACAATATTAAAACTTTACCTGGGGTGAGTCGGTTTACTTTTGTACCAGAATCACTTTATTGCTTGAAAATGGTCCTTTCAACTGAAGGTTCTAGTTATGGGCTCTTAGTGCCAAAAATGACTTTGGTCTTTTGAGGAGTGTGTGCTGACCCTCTGTTCCCTGCAGCAGCCAGACCAGCTGGCCAGCCCCTAGAGCAGAGCTGGCATTAACGCTGCCGGGAAGAGCTCTCAAATAGCAGGTCCCCCGGCTGGAAAATCAGAGTGACCCCACTGGGCAGCAGCAGCTGCAAAGAGTATTGGGTGGGCTAAGATTTTAAAAGGGGGCGGGGGGGAACCCAACATACACGAGAGAAGCCAATGGAAAAGGAAAAGCTTTTACTCCCCGGGAGCCCCTTTTCAAATTTTGTCTTCAGATTTTCTTTTGAAAGGACAAAACGTACCCTGTACAGCCATAATATTAAGCCTCCTAATGGTTTCTAAACAGCCAGTGGTGGTTAACAAAGTCAATGTTTTAATGCCCAATTTGTGGCTTCGTGTTGATAGAGAACAGAAAATACAGCGCTCGCAATTTTTTCCCCATTTCCTCCCTGGGCATGTTTGATGGTTAGTACAATTCACCAGAAATGAACGGGCATTGCACGTACCAGCTTCCTCAGAATACGTTCTGTCTAAAGGGCTTTGTGCCTCTTATGTCGCCTGCCGCTGTTTGATGCTACAGTTAGTTTCTCTGTGCTGTTTGAATGTTTTCCCAATTGACCCAAGTATCAGTCACAAGTGCGTCCAGTATCACAATGACACATATTGGTTCTGAGGAAGAACCAGTGGAGTGATGATGACTGTATTGAAACCTGGTTTGCTAAGAATAAAAGAAAGGTAACATAACGTCCCTGATGCTTTCAGGGTGTGATTAAAATCCGACTGTCATTCATCCGACTCTGAACACATACCCACACGCACCAGCCTACTCACATGTAAGCCCCGTAGCCCCCACTCACCCAGACAAGACCGCGTTTGTGTGGCTCACTTTAGAATCCCTGAAAATTTTGTCCATTTGCAGCGGCAAGACGCTCCTAACAAAAGGTTTTCAAAATGTTAGCTTCTCCATCACCCAAAGTCAGAGTTGTGACCCTCTTGAATCCTACCACTTGGGTTATTCCCTTTTTCACATGAGGAAGTCAAAGAAAACAAGGTTCAAAAAAGCAAGCGTGTGGCACCAGAACGCTCCTTCCCCATTGAGCTGCTTCTCCCGGAAATCACGCAGGTGGTCCTAAGCAAGCCTGCCTTTGTTAAGCTCGGCTGCCAGGAGAGAAAGTAGCAGTAGTTCAGCTTCGTTCTCCCTGTAGAAAGAATTTTTCCGATGTAAATTCTAGGAGTGTCACATTATGGAATGAGAGAACCAAGGCAAATACTTACTGGTTCAACCAACAGCTTGCTTTGACTGCCTTCTCTTAAAAAGACAGGTTTGACAGTGATTAGCACACAAAGTCCCTCCTGTTAGTGTTTCCTAAGAAGTTATGTGATGTGATGAGTTGTTATTTATCCTTCAGGGTACAGCAGAGTGTCATGGCAGTGGCATCAGGTTTCCGTGAACACAAAGCTTGGGTGTCTGGGTTCGTCCCCTCTGTTAGCAGCATGGCTCTAGTGACCTTGTGTGTGAAGGGCTCAGGAGACCCAGGGTTCATGTCACGAAGGGGCCCAGTAAATGCACAGAAATGACTTATCAGGGTGGGTTTGGGATGTCTGACTCTTCTTAGGTAACGAATCGCATATTTTATATTTTTCTTTTAAAAAGTGCATATGTTTTCTTTCTCTTTTTCTTAAAAATTCTGCACGAGGAATCCAGGGATGGGTGGTGGTTTTTGAGACCCATGATAAAGGATGGTTATGTGGGAGCTGGCAAAGATGGCTTGTGTATTACTTTTGATTTTCTTTTTCTCTAGAGGCAGGTTAATCAAAAATCTGAAAAGTCAGGTCTTACTTGTAAGGCTAGTCGCCTTTACTCTGTACACACTTGCTTCCTTTGCCACTTCTAATACGGACAGTGAGGACAAAGTGCCATGTCTTGCACCTGTGTGCAGCGTCACCTGGTAAACGTCACCCTTAACAGCCATAGGAAAGGTATGAAGGTGGTTGCCTTTCAGCTGTGCACCTTTTGTGGACAGGAAGCCATGGGACCAGACATAAAAGATTAATGCATATTCTTGGGGAAAAAATATTACAGGGTACCTTGCTGTTTGATTACAAGCCTTGGAATTAGTCAACATTTCCATAATTCTAAACCAATATCCACCTGTTCTCCCACTGTGATGTGAAGGCACAACTTAATTTAACAGAAACCCTGCTGTGCTGAATCTCTCATTAAATACCAAGTGAGTTCGGTAATTTAAAGTTGTACACTACTATTTTAACTGGTTGCCTTCAGTATTATGAAATTAATAAGAAATTAATGATGCACTTTGCCATATGCCTTCAATTTCTTTCTGAATAAAAATAAAAAGGGATAAAGAGAAATGCATCACCAGCTGACACTTTAAAGCTTTTCTGGCTGTAATCATTTTCCTGTGGATAAAATCCATTAAAAAGTCACTTGCTGCCTTTTTTTTCTAAAGTGTCCAAAACTTTCCATTTAAAGCAAGATCAAATAATAATGGGGGGGAGGGGTTCCCATGTGGTTTTCTTTTCAGTTGATGTTTTGTTTCACAAGGAACTTGTATCACACAGGTCAACTCAGTAACGTGTTGGGTTTGCCTCCCCCCCTCTGCACCGGCCTCCTTCACCGAGGGAAACAAAGATCTCGGTTCCTTAGGGGGCAGAAACAGGCTGTCGGGGCTGTCTGCTCAGTCAGTGTGTCTCCTCTCAGCTCTTGATTTAAGGCGCCCTCCTTAAAGGACTCTTGTGCCCCTCTATGTGGGGGGAGGCACCGGGATGGAGGGGAAGGAGCAGGGCCTTCCTGAGAGTGTGGAGTAAGGACACGTTTCTCAAGCCAGCCTCTTCCTGTGTAACCAAGACACTGTCGTAAATCCTCTGAGAGGCTCACCATCAGTTCCAGAAATAAACTGGTAGAAATAAAGGGAGCAGATCTGATACCTCAACACCAGAGCAAGGAATGCGGGCCTGGGAGTCCTGCCCTTGGTTGATAGTGTTCTCTACAAGCAGTTGCTTGGCTCTCAAGCAACAGATCAAATCTTAGGTGTAGCACCTGACTCATGGTGACTTTTCATGAGACCTGTGCATCCAGAATGGTAATTTACCAGGTGCTTACTGTGTGCCTGGTACTAAGCGGGGTATTGGCAGGAAGTAGCAGAGATCAAGCCGGGCGGGACTCCAGCTGATCCAGTGGGGAGGATGGCCGGTAGACAGATAATTACTGCCTACGTGGTTTATGCTTTAGTGCTTTGCCGCTTCTGACAGAATACCAGCTCCACTCACACACCCGTGAGGTCCTTGACGAATGATGCTTCCACAGCCTGAAGATAATACCCTGGCTGTGTCTGCCAAGCCTGGGCCACCCAGGGAGTCACTGGGTTTGGTGCAGCAGCATGAGACCAACTCGTCCCACCCCTGGGCCGTGGTGTTCTTGGACAAATCTCAGTTGCCTCTGCTTTGGTGATACATCAGCTTGGGCTTAGAAATGGCCTCTTTGTTGAGGGTTTCAGGTAGGCACAAGCTCAGTGGTAGTAGGATCCAGTAGAAATGACCTCACCCACCATTGTGTTTCCCAGAGAGAAATCCTTGCAAAGGCAACTTGCAAGATTTGTTTTGTTTTCATTGACCTAATTTAGCTCAATTAAAAAATAAAGTAAAATAAAGAGCTTTATCGAGGCACAGGAAAAACTACTGAGCTCTTTTCAATGATCAAATGCCAGGGCCAAGT
Organism: Otolemur garnettii; assembly: GCF_000181295.1. NCBI lineage: Eukaryota > Metazoa > Chordata > Mammalia > Primates > Galagidae > Otolemur > Otolemur garnettii. The sequence continues at coordinate 20,457,668 of NW_003852414.1, read as the reverse complement.
GTCCCTGTGCCAGTGTCAGCACAGTGCCTGCCATATGCCATTCTGTTTTCAAGGTCTTAACACATATTGTCTCTTACAGCGAGGCCTTTCTGATTGAAAATCTACAGCAGTACCATTAGAGCATTCACAGTATAAATTAATTTAATTAAGGATGTAATAACAGAGAGGAATACAGTTTTGAAAAAGCTCTTAAATTTTAACAGCAAGGAGGAGGAATCTACAGAATCTAAATGTCTTATAAAATATTAATTGCAAATTTCTTGCAGACATTCTCTCTGAATGTGCCTTACCTTTTTCTTCTTAGAATCACCACCAGTTTTATTAAATGCAGTTTATATTAAGGAGCTTTTGCCCTAAAAGAACATTTGTTTAGAGCCCTCATTTTAGCAGTGGCAAACTGAAAGGTGTTTTATAATAACACACACAACGGGAGCGAGGTCTCCACTTAGTACTCAGATAGGCAAACAAATGAGCTTGATCCGGTAGCAAGAAGCTGTAAGTGAAATGGCCTCGTGGGACAAGCGTGTTCACCCACATGAAGCGGATGAGCCCCTTCCTGGCTTGCCCTGGAAGGAGTAACCTCCCTGTATTGGTGGGCGCTTTCCTCCCAGGCAGGCTCTAACTCAGCGCTCCATAGGATTGTCGCCGTAGAATGGCTCTTTAAGGGCGGAATGCTGGGGTTTTCATTCTCTTCCACAGAACCACTTCTCAGACTCTGACTGAGGCCAAATTCAATTTGCCTGTGTTAATGTATTTTGAGCTACTCCTTTTCTTCCAACCACCTCTCCTTGTTATTGTGTATTTAAGGCCTTTGTTCTCAGGGCCGTGCTTATTATTATTTTATCATTATCGTCATCATCCTCATTATTTGTGCCATAAAATCTCTCAAGCCCCCTCTGCTCACATCCTGGAAATTTCCCTCTAAAACCATCTCATCTGAGTGGAAGGCCTAACTGAGCCAAGTCTGGTGCCTTTTGTTTAAAATGGTTATGGAAAACTAGCAGACACTTCTTTATGACTAGGTGTGAGTCCTCAAGCTCTTAGATCATGTGGGACGCACACAGCATCCGTTCATTCAACAAATACTGCATTTTGGGTGGTACCTGTGGCTCAAAGGAGTAGGGCGCCGGCCCCACCTGCCGGAGGCGGCAGGTTCAAACCCAGCCCCAGCCAAAAACTGCAGAAAAAAAAAAAATACTGCATTTTTATAGTTTGCCAGGCAACAGTGAAAACTAGGAATACGGTGGCAGCAGCCATGCCCTTGACAGGTGAATCCCCAGCCAGCAAAGCCTGCCACCGAGCTCTTACTCGGGAAATGTTTAGTAAGCAGCGGTCAGATGTTTAATGGCCAAATAGGTTAGTTTATCAACTATTTCCAAGAGAGCTGAGGTTTTTTTATATATATATTTATATCTCATATATATATAAAAAGAATAATTCTGCCCACAAATACTCCAAACCTTCCGAAACAGCGGATGAATGTAGATAGGTCACACGTCTGTGTGTTCGGCGGTTTACTTTGTTTCGTAGACACAGATCTATTCGTGTGTATGTCTTTATAAATAAAGATAGATAAATGTGCACTCAGCGCATCCACCTGTGGGCATCCGTGCAAATAAACACATAAACACGTTATGAAGTCCCGTTTTCTGTTTGGCCTGCTGATATCCTCTTAATTGCTTTGTAGTCCACTTTCTTATTTTAGGCTTCATCAGTGTTCTCAGTTCCTGAGTATAATCATAATCCTTCATTTGTTTACGCTCTGAATCCTGGTTCATAGTGTAGGAGAGGGTGCTTGAGGACCACTGTTCGGTGGTGATTCCTGCCTTCTGCCTCCTTACCAGCAGAGTGGGGCTGAGCCGGAGACTGCCTGGGGAGTTTTTGTTGCTACCAGATTTGTCCTGTAGGTGTGACCCCTTCTTGGGTAGCAACCGAGCGTGTACAATGTGTTTGCTATAGAGTTTATGAACCAGGACATCCATTTGGTATATATTCTCCAGATTTTTACATTAGCACAGTTTGACCTGGGCCGAAATATTTGGCCTCATAGGCCTAAGAGAAACCCTTCCCTGACTATGTTGTTTTGATACGATGCATAAATCCTGTAGAAATGAAAGCTAAAGCACAAGTAAGGATTTTCTTTGTCTTCAAGAAGACTTGTTTAAGAGTGCTAAGATACCGAGGCCCCCACCCATGCCGGGACGCAGGCCAGTGTGAAAGGTCAGGGCCAAGGTGCCCAGGAGGCTGGTGTGACTGGATCGCTCCAGCTTACCATTTTAACCCGAGAGAGAACGTTGGAGGATAAAAGGAGCAACCTTGGCCCAGTGGGCCCCAATCTGCAGGCCTAGGCCCTGGGTCTGGAAATTATATTTTAATACTTCATAAAAGGCCGCTGGAAATTATCTGTTTCACCCGCCCTGAGAGGGCACGTGCCACTGGGAGCAGGCTGCTTTGCTTTGGGCTGGCAGTCTATCAGTTCAATAACTTTGATAGGCAGTTACTTGTGTACAGCTTGAAAGGGAAAACTAGTTACTTTCAAAACCTGGCCTATTCAGTACAAGGTAGTTCATTGGAGAAAATTAATCAAGACTCTTGGGTGATAAAAAAGTTGAAAATGCCAGTACAGGGTTACAAGAGGGAGCAGCTGCACCATTTCTTGGCCCTAGAAGGCAGCCGAAGGCATTATGTTTTGTTTTGCAAACAACGACTACATACCTAATTAATAGGACAACTACAGACCTGATTAATAGGACTTTGGGGAGGGCTTATGAGGGAGTGTGTGTAGAAGCCTGGGGCCTGGCCAGATCTGTGAGATTTCCGTGTCGTTATTCCAGGGATAGTGGCATCTCACCTTCATCACGTGAGGGTGAGGTAGGATGAGGGTATGTGGCAAAGAGCAGTGACAGAGTTCCAAGAAAATCATTTCTCTGCGATTGTATCAGACTACATTTGGGGATATTAAGCTCACTTATATGGACCTCAGTTCCCAAAAGATTGGTAAGATTTCAAAGAAGATTTGGGGGGAGAATCCATGAATTTGATTACGTTGTCTGGATAGAATTGCAGAGCAAGGAGTTAGGGTAGTTGGAAGGGGGAAGCATTTGGGGAAAAGCTGGTTAATGGTCCGGCTCCTGTTGTCAGAGTGTGGCGTTTGCATGAGGACTCAACACTGGATGTATTACATCATGCTGGGACAGAAGTTGAACCTTTCACATGTGAGGTGGGCACAGCTCAGGAGACAAGGCATAGGTGATGGAGGCTGGCCAGTTTGTACCCTCAAGCTTTAGGCCAGAAAGTATATGACACCAGTGCGTGTAAAAGAGAGTTCTCCTGGAAGCCCCCAGGGTCTTCCCCACCCACCAAGAAAGAGAGAACGGCTGAGCCAGGGGGAACCAAGGCCAAGATCAAAGGGATCTTCGGGGCCACCCGTCTCAGCCAGGCCTGGTCTGGCTAGCGCAGGGGAAGCGCCCAGGCTGTCAGGGGAAGGAGCTGGTGCAGGAGTCTCACGTCCCTCTGCTCGCTTCAGCCACAGACTGTCGAGGACACAGGTGCTCAGGAAGTCCCGTTAGTATTAGGGCATAAGCTATTAAATTTGTTTTGGTAATAGAGCAGTATTTCAGGACCATATCATCACAGCCCTCACTACCCACAGTCCCCAAGATGAAAGGATAAACAGCGGTGGGTGAAGGAGATGGCAGAAGGACACTGTGACAGATGTCCCCTCTTTGCACTCTTGTTGTTCCTGACTGTCATGACTTCCCATCAGCACTCACAACACACCTTCCTGGTGCCCTCCCCGCCTCCCCCAGCACTGAGAAACCCTTGCAAGTCTGTCCTTTCTCTGCCAAGCGCTGTGGTTGGACAGAATGACTCTTTACAATCTCGCACAACTGTCCTCCACTGTCCATGCATTGTCTGCAGTCACATCCTGGTTAATGAAAAAGAAAAGAAAACTATGTACGTGACACCCGACCTACTTCCTTCAGGTATTGGCTAGTGATTTTAGAGTACTTCCGGGGGTGTCCAACTTGCTGCGGCCCATGGGCAGATTGTGTGAGGACCTTTTTGCTTATCTGTGGCGCTGGATATCACAAAAATCATGCATGGACCTTTCTTTTGGGTCACCAGTTCTCATTAGAGTTCGTGTATTTAAAGTGTAGCCCAAGATAGTTCTTCTGACCTGTAGCAGAGAAGACAAGGTCAGACATCCCTGGATCCAGACTGTTGGTTGGACCATCCACGCTGAAATGGTCTGGGCACCTGCTTCCCCCGTTCCTCTGGGAGCTTGGCACCGAGAAGGTTTCCACCAGGAAACGGGGGAAGGAAAGAGAATGGGGTGGATTCTAACAAGTCAGTTAATTCCTTGTTTGCAGTCTTTGTTTGACAAGAAAGGGTGTTTAGCGTGATGAGGTTTCGGGATTATTGGTGAATTTCTTTTATCTATTTAATTCCTGTCCCCAGTTAACAGAGATAAGTGAGTTGTCTGTGTTTGCGCATGGCTTTAAAGGGTTATTTATTTGTTATCCCTTCTAAAAATATTTCAGGCGACGTGTGGGTAGCATTCACCTTGTTATACCGAAGACACAGAGGTGGGAGAGATTACATTAACTTCTCTGACCTTCCTGAGCAGAATAGTGAGGGATCTAGAACTTGAAGTCATGCAGACTGCGACTTCGGGGCAGCTGGCCCCATGGGGTGGACACAACCAGAGCGTTCACCCCATTCCAGGGAGTTTCAGCCATAAAAATGGTCATTGCAAAGGTAGCTTCTCTTTATTAACTGCCCCACGTGGAGGTCTTTGCACAGCTCTGCGAGGCACATATTATAGAGCCCATTTTACCAACAACAGAAGTGGAACTCACAACAAGTAACTTATCTGGCATTACACACCCGATAGCTGTGAGTACAGGCGGTCGGGTTCAACCCATCATGTCCGGACTCAGAAGCCAAGGAGTTTCTCCCTCCGCTGTTCTCTGGCTGCCTAGTCCCAGCTCCAGTTGGCAGATGTAGGGTCTCAGAGAACCCTCTGTGCTCCCCTTCGTAGCTGTCATGGAGTAAATCCGGATCCTCAGCCTCTCCCACTCCGGCAGCTCACCGTGGGTGGAGAACAGCAGGGCTGTGCCAGTTCCAGCTGCGTAGGGTGGCAGCCAGGGAGTCAGCTGGGCAGACAGCACACAGGTGCACACACATACACGTGCATACCCAGGAATTGGTGCTGCCACAGCAGGAGCCTCGGGCACACGGCTGCCTGAGACGTGACACAGCTCTGCCGCACAGGCACAAGTCGAGAAAGGCCTTCAGTGAGCAAGACAAGGTGACTGCTCGAAACTTGGTGTGAGGCTACAAACACAGAGCTGTAGATCAAAGACAGTCATTACTGAAGAGGGACTGCTTTGCCAAAATGATTATAAATGCGGCACCCCTCTTTGGAGGAGTGTGGCTTTACTGACATCCCTCATTGGCATTCACGTTATTAGGGCACGTTTCTTTATCTGCAGCCACAGGCTTTTGGTCCGATGTGCCGTGTGCATCCTAATGCCACGTCTGCATCTAGCCGCCCCCATCTCTGCTTCCCTGCTCTGAGAGGAAGGGCGGGTGGGGCACTGAGCCCACTCGGGAGGGTGAGCACAAATGCTGTTACCTACAGCAGCACAGAGCTGACCTTGGGAAACAACCAGCCACCTGCCATCGCCACACCCTACTGCCCTGAAAACACCTGGAGGCCTCTCGAAGCGGTTCCTTGCTTCACTGACAGGTAACTGAAGACCAGGCAGGAGCCAGACTCTGTACCACAGACAGGAGCTAAGCAGGAGAACCACAGACAGACATTGCAGGGTGGGGCTGGGTGGGCAGCGTCTACCCACTAGCCCCATCAGGCAGTAACTGTGGCTGCCTAGGTCCCTGGGTCAGTAGGTGCTGTGCACGGAGTGCTTGCTGTCCCTGTCCCCGGCCAGCCTCCTGCTCTCCTCTCTGCCACCAGCCCATCCCCCCTTCATCAGGAGGCCAGTTGGGAGTGAAGGCTGAAGCCCTGACTAGGATGTCAGGGCAAGTTCTCTGTGCCCGTCCCACTGTGGTTTCTGTTCGTGTGGGAGTGTAAGTGACAGATGTGTCTCAGAGGCTCAGGCCGTCTCTGCCTCTTAGTTTGGAGAGTCACTATTGGTGGCCACTGATCCGGGGCTGGATCAGGAAGTTCTCAGCAGTTTCTAGGCTGACACTTTCTGCAGGACAGGGGTAACTGAGTGAGAGCAGAGGATGGGTGCCCTGGAAACTCCTCTGCACTCTAGGAAGCTCAGCGGAGTGCCTGCGGTCACAGGGTGATCTGAGTGTGTGGAGCTGAGCCCTTGACCTACTTGCCAGCATAGGTGAGTGCTAAATAGCATCAGTAAGGAAAATGAAGAGTCAGGAAATGCTGTAGCTAATTCCGGTAGGTTTTTATTTGTTTGAATGTTAGGTGGATCCACAGAGTAGAAAGGGGGAAGGCAGCCAAGCCAAATCATAGATGAGACTGTCGGGGTCCTGGTGTCTAAGCTCCTCACTGGACACCTGGGGGACGGAAGCCCAGAAAGGTCAGGTGGCAGGTGGCGTGTGCTGAAGGTCACAAATGAGTTGGTGGTGGAGGTGGAATAGAGTCATTCCTCCTAACCAGGAGCCGATTGCTCTTTTTGGGAAACCGGGCCTTCTGCTTTCTCCACAAGATCATGCCAGACATGTCACTGTAAAGAATCAGAAATTCAGAGCCCCAATTACCAGTCCCCATCTCCTTACATTCTGTCACATGAGGCCGTGGAACTCGGTGTCTCCTCTTTTCATTTTCCTTCTCTGAGAAAGACCCAGAAAGACATGTGGGGGGTAAATGAATCTATAAAGAATTGATGCAGTGGTCCTTGGTACGTAAGACTCTCTGTGTCTAAAACTAGGGCAGTGATTTGCAACTTTGCCCAGCAGAATCACTTGGAGAGCTTTTAAAACTGCATATGCCCAGCCACCCCACAGGCAGTTAAGAATCTCTTGGGATGAGAACTTGGCAGCAGCATTTTTAAATCTCCCCAAATGGCTCCAAATGGTTTGAGCGACTTTGAGAACCACTGTTAAGAGGATTAGTGGTCTGGACGCGTGGGGACACACTCACACCCACTGCCAGTCCTCCCAGGAGCTCAGCGTGGTCTGCTACTCACGGCGTATAGGTGGCCCAGCGGCCGTGATGCCATCTGAACGTGATGGAAGTGCAGGCTGTCAGCCCACCCCCACCCCCCCACCCCCGCAGCCCTGTCCTCACATCACAGGAATAGCTGTGTGAGGTGATGCCAGTGTTACTGAGCTTGGCTTTGATAACTTCACAGTGCGTCAATGTCAAACTGTCACATTGTACACGGGAAAGAAGAAAAATAAAAAAATTTCTAAACATTGAGAAAAACTACCTGCTGGCTGATACACGTGCAAAGTGGAGTTTGAGTTGCATTGTACTGAGCCAGGCCTCACCGAGGCCACGATCCAGGGTGTCCCTCTCCGCCTGCAGCAGGGCAGCTCGCGTGTGGGCACGGGCTCCTCCCCTGATGCTTTGGAGACATTCTGAAGGTGGGGCAACCTGACCACACAGGACAGGAGGTCAGGAGGCAAACGCAGATGAGAGGATGTCCTATAGTTTAGGCCATCTTGAACGGACACCTGGATTCCTGCCCCCCACCCCCACCTCGAGCCATAGTCAAAAACCTGCTAGGGAATCTCTGAATGGGTCTGCCATAGAATGAGGCAGGGACGAGTGGAAATGGCGCTGTGTTAAGCAGTCTACTTAGAATAAGCTACTTCCAAGGCGCGAGGAGCCCTTTTCTCCCCCAAGAGTGTCCTCATCACCTTACATTCTATCTGCGACACTCCAGCTCCCTTCCACCTTGCAGAAACCATAGGGGTGTGGAGTCCCTGCTGTTTCATCCTTCAGGGACTGGGAATTTCTTCCCAGGAAAGTAAAGCATTTATTGTGCTGTTTCTCTTGATAGCCACAGCTTGAGAGACCTGCTGACAAAGAAAATTTAACTACCACGTGAATGGCACGGTAGAATATGTTATCGCATAATAAGGGACGCTGCCTTTTGTACACTGTTGTTGCAGTGTAGGAGGCTTGAAAGGAACGTCCCGTACCCTGAGCACTGTGAGATTTCCCCCCGAGTGAGTTCTTGGTTTCCGTTCTTTCTTCTTATGGATCAGAAGTTCTTCACATTTGGGGTTATTCCTCAGCACTTAGACATCATGGCTCTATCAGCACAAAATCTTTGTTGCCACATAAAACTTAAGACGTAACACAGCCAGCGTTCACCCAAATCCACAGCTGTGCCCTTCGGACCAGCACCAGGGTGTGAACTGTGGTGAGTTGACCTGATCAGCCCCAAGTGAAGAGAGAATCCATGTGGGAAAGAAAGCAGAACAGCCAGGGAGAAGCGAGAGCCCCCACTCAGACACACGCAGGGTCTGACACCAGTTTGCAGTGGTCAGAGCCGCCCGGAGCGGGCGTCCAGAGGGAGGAGGTGGAGTGGAAGACCGAGATGGCCAGGCTTCCTGGGGATCCCACAGAAACACATGCTGTTTGTTTTGCTTGCAACCAAACAACTGACCTTGGAGGAAAGTTTGTGTGTGGTTGATACATTTCATTCTCACGTTCCTCCGCCCATTTCTGTGTTTCAGTATCTGATTAGAGCTAAATTAATAGATGGGCTAAAAAATAGCTGCTTCGCCATGATAAATTTTTGGAGATTCATAAGCCTCATTGTTTTCTCATCAGTGAGGACTCTGCCTCTGAGTCTCCTTCACCCTTGGGGTTGGGGAAAAACAGTCAATGAGGAAATCCCGTGTTCTGTCTTCGTAGTATCGCTAGAAGTTCTCCTTTTTTTTTTTTTTTTTTTTAATCAGTTGGGGCTTATCAGTTGTCATCACGGCTAATAAAAGCGCAGAAGGGATTAGGGGATTTTCCAGGTCAGCCCTGTAATAACTGTGTCTGTTAGTCTTCCAAATGCTTTCTTGAGTGAGAGAAGATGGGCATACTAGAGCCGTACCCCCGGCACGCTCACAGGAGTGTGGACGTCGTGTCTTGTGGCGGAGAAAGCAGATGTGGCTGCTGAGTCTAAAGGGCAAGGCCCAGACTCCAACCAGGCCCCTTCCTTTTCCTTCAGCCTCTAGGACATTCTTGTTGACGCTGTATCCAGCCCTGTGACACCACACACATTGTCTCAGGGTCCTGGGCAGGCAGAAGTGAGTGGTCCTTCATTGTCATCCCTGTGCCACACGCGCTTAACATTTATGCTGCCACCTGCTACACTCCTTCCCCCCCTTACCGTACTGCCCCAGATTCCTTGAGGAGAAGGCACATTCTCAGAGCCCAGCTGAATGCCTCATGCCAGAGGTGGCGCTCAGCAAATGTCTGTCGCAATAAATGAACTCTGGAGGATAGCTTTTATTCATAGACACTCTCAACATAAAAATTCAAGAATTCTTAAACTGGTGGGGGTGGGGGCGAGGAGCAGGAAGTGGGCCTCAAACCTTGTGCCCCCCGTGGCAGCCCCTTTGGTGGACCCCTGCTCCACAGACTGGAAGCTCAGGGCGAGATTGGAACGCGGGCAGAGGCACAAGCCATCTCTCACTGTAATTAAAATCCTTCTGCCAATGAAGAAGAGATAGTTGGGCCGTACGTTACAGTTCCCTGCACACTTTGGTGTGTACTATCCGATACAATCCTTGCTTCAAACATGAGTTTACCAAGGCTTCATGGGGCCAAGTGATTCGACTCTGAAGTACTCAAAATCGGCAAAGCAGAGATTCAAACCCAGACCTTATGATTCTCACTGTGATCTTCTTTGTACCCAAAACAAATGTAAGGACCCCAAGCTCCTCAAAGCCCCGTTGAGTGCTGAACAGCCAGAGCTGTAAGAAATCGTTGAAGTAGGTTTGCCATTGCAGATGAAGCACTGCCAGTCAAGGGTTCTTGGTTTGTTCCTTAATATAGACTCTCCTGCATCCTGTTGTCTTGTGTGCTCCTTGCCATTTAAATTTTGGTTTCCCACCAAGTATTTAAAGGCCTAAGCCTTGAACTTGATCTTTAGAAGACTTCAGGATAACGGTATTTGTAGAACAATTGAACTGTCTTAATAATTTCTCTAAGCCTTGCCAAGAAGTAATTGCTAAAGTTGGTAAACAATCTCACGTATTAGGGCAGAAGAGAAAAATCAAAGTGAGACTGGAATTAAACTCAAAACTCGTGAAGAGTTACCAGCACGGGAGGAGAGATCTTTGGTGAAAAATCAACCCAAGTTAATACTCCTGGAGAAGATGAGATGAATAAATACAGCTGCCGAAAATAATATCTGATGTCTTACTCAGATGTTTAATGGATTTGCATTTTAAACACGGGTAATACGAAATAGCCCTTAAGGCGTTTTTCAAAACTTGCCATTTATTTTTAGTAGGGATTTTTTTTTTTTTTTGCCAGCCTCATTTGTTGAAAAAAGAGAGAGATTTAATCATTTTTGCTTAAGCATGATTAAGAGAAGAAAATTACCCCAGTTATCTACACTCATTCGCTTAGTTAGTACAAATCCCAAAGGCCATAGAGGTAGTTAAATAAATAAATGAAAAAAGAATGCCGAATGAAGTACGGTCTTTATTTGTCTGCTGTAAATGAAGCTGTCATTCCTAAACCAATCAAATCATGCATTTTTTATGAGAGGTTGCAACTTGCAGAGAGGTGGAAATGTTCAACACTAATTAATAAACGTGGTTGGCAAAGCAGCTCAAACAACTCAGGACTCCCACACTAAGCCCTGGAAGGATCATATTAGAATATGGAATTTGTTGGTGCTTTTTTTTTTTTTTTTTTGTCGTTGATTCGATGAAGCGCCTGTATCCTGTCAGAAGGTTCAAGATGGAAGGCAGTTGGCTTAAATTTTCCAAGTCTGTTTTGAAGTGGAGATTTTAAAGATTTGTTAGAGGGGTATTTTTGTGGTGGCTTTAGATTGCCTCGGAGGTGACAGGAAACTGGAGATGACGGGATAAAGCGTCAGTAAGACTAACAGCATTGAAGCCGCTTGGAGGAGATGAAGGGGCCTTGCTCATCGGGTCCTGGTTGGTTTAGAGAGTGTAGTGTTGTTTTTAATCATCCATCAGAGTTTCGTTTAACTCAGGTCAAAAGTAGTAAGTATTGCAGATGGACTACTAGAAAGCTCTCCAAACCTTAGACGGGAAAGAGCCTGCAGAAATTGAACTTCCCAAACCTTTTATGAGTCACTAAAGAGAAGATAGTGGAGTTCTGTTGCTAGCATGGGGTTCAACCCTATGAAACTGTCATTCTTAAACCATTTTTAGATCTACAGAAATGGTAATTTCACTTGATTCAACCTAACCTGAGGTGTCGATGTTTGCATAGAACAAACTGGACAGTTCCACTGGCAAAGGAAATACTGTGTGTGCGCGTGGGGCAGGCTGATGCCTTCCCGTGAGTAAGCGTGAGGCAGGAGTTGTCCAGTCTCACCAGCGGAGTGAATGTGGTACAGCGATTAGAAGTAAGCCGGGAATAAGCTTGGAACTCCCCTATCAAAGCCAGGATTCCCTGGAATACAGGCCAAGGAGCTGGGATTTAATTTGGCAGAGGAAGGAAACTTCTGGACCTGGAGTTTTAGGCAGATTAAAGAGACAGCGGTGCAGAATATGGTCTGGAAGGCAGTGACTGAGCTGGTGAGGAGGCCGTGCAGGACCCTGAGCAGACGGGAGTGAAGACGGGCTCACTAGGGCAGCAGTAGTGGAAATGCAAAGGAATCTGACAAGGAAAGGAAATTAAGGAGAGAAATCTGAGCCGAGAATTCCACAGGGAAGAAAACCAAGCAAATTCAGGGTGAGCCAGAGTGTCGTGTAGGTGGTCTGGGAAACGGAGGAGGTGCGCTCGCTCCGGAGGTGACTCTGTAAGCAGCCATCTCAGTCCAGCATCAGAGGTTTCCAGGGCCCAAATTCAAGTCCAATCTGGGCAGGTTTCACTGTCCAAAGGGTATTTCCTATGGGGGTGAGGCTGGGCTGTGGCTGAAGTGAAGATAATTCTGGAAACAGTATAAAAGGCTGTCATAAACATGATTGAGCCCTGAAGGGAAGCTGGGGAGAACCAGATGAGAAGACAGCCCGGTCGGGGGCTGGCACTCACAACCCTGCCCTGCGGACCCGGGCAGATAGGTCAGTCAGACAAAATGGGAATTTCCACCCAGAATGAAGGGTAGCGAGGGGGCTGCAAGGTCGGCGTCTCCCCACACGCTGGATGTCGTCCATCCCAGTGCACTGGACACTGAGAAGCGAGAAGCCGTGAGAGATACCTGGAGACAGTGAGGAAGGAGCAGGAGAACTGAGGCCTGAGGCATCCTTGGGTGCAGAGACCAATGTCAAGAGAGTAATTGACTGTTAAGCCAGACTCATTTCTCTTAAAATACAAGATGGTACTAAGTTTATTGGCGTGTAGAGTCTAGTATTGGCAATGCAAATGACCGTCAGGTCGTTAAACCACTCCTCAGTGGCCAGGTCAGGTGTTCCCGTTTCCCCGTGTATGTTGTGCTTTGCTCCATTAGGCAGCTCCTCTAATTTAGCATCTGGGTAACATCTGGAAGATTGAGGATGGGAGCATCCACCATTGACTTTGGAAGACAGTCCACAAATCAGAAAGAAATCATGGTTAGAAAGGATATCAGTGTATTTCCCGCTCAGTGGTTAGGGCAAATTATTATTACGTTTCTCTTCATTTTAGCCCGTTCACCAGTAGCGATTGTGATCTTCCCACTGTCACACACAATTCACGTGGCCTTGTGCCGTACTGTAGCTGCCGTAGCATAATCTCAGCAGCACTATAATCTCACAAGGCTTTTCTTAACATTGAATCTTCTCCGCTTACCTCCACTTTCAGAATTGTTTTGTACCCTCTAGTTTTCTTGTTATTAAAGCATATAGATCCAAGCAGAAAGTTCTAGACAGACCCAGGTATAATCTTTTAATTAACTCGTTCTGCTCAGCTTTTATTTGGGAGCTTAACTGACTGGATCCCGTTGTTTATTATATCACAAAGGCGCAGTAACATGGAGGAACAGAAATATCATCACCGAAATTTGTTCCCTCTTCACAATGATATTGCCAAACATAGTAATCCTTTCTGCTGAAATAGTAGCTCCTTAGGTACCACACCTGGCCAGAAGGTTAAAAAGTGGCATAGATTTATTTACCTCCATAACAAATAGAATATCTCCGAGGAAAATTGAGCTCAGAAAAGATTGCCGTTCTTTTTGGATAGCAGCGCTTCTGAAAGCATTATGCTCACACTTCGATCATTATAGTTATTTTTCATTCATGGTCTGTGCCTCCTATTTTAAGCCTATTCATTTTTCTTCTAATTTTAAGATTAAATAAGGCAAAATGGAAGCTCGTGTTATTATTTAGCACGAAAACACAGAGCCTAATCTTAGCTAATGAGTCTAATAAATGCCAGGCAGCACCTCCTCGTGTCGGGGTGTGTTTTATATACAGAAGGTAACAGAGGCTGAGGAACTGGGAAGCCAAGTTACAGATGGGGTGGTGGAATGCTATTTGACAGCCGATTAGAGTAATCTGTCAGAAATGATGACTTAATCACCATAACAGACGCCAAATTCCCTCATAGAATTCCACCCAGAGTAATCTAGTTTTCCTACAGTATTTTATTTTATGTTTTTGCCAGGACTAAATGGATCCATTGCTTGTTTTTTTGTTTTTTTTTTTTTCGCCTCTCGTGTACCACGTGGCTTTAACAGCAATGTAAACAGGAGGTGTCGCATAGCTCAAAGAGGCTGCCTTGGAGCCTCCTAAGCCAAAAGCAGATTTATAATTCTGGCTCCTATAGGTTTTCCTCTGTCACAGGGTTATTAGCATATATGACAATAGCTGAGAGTTGAGCAATAATAGCTGTCTGTGTCCCTGATAAGCAAGAAAGGGCTTTCTTTCCGATCTGTTCTGCGGTGGACAAGACCCTTTCTCTTTCCCCTCAGAGAAGCTCTTGTTCAATGTAAAATGATGGTGGTGATGGTGGAGGTGGTGGTGACAACTTCACTGAGCGTCACTGTGCAGTGTTGGAGACACTTCTCCCATGTCAGTGGCCATTAGGGAGAAACCCTAATCTATTTCCACTGTGGCTTTTTCCCCCATTGCAAGGAGAATCCGAGAGAATTTACATTTCATGGTTGTTACCACTCTCAGGTACCCCCTTTTCTGTCTTGGTTTAGATCACTTTTATAAGACTATGTCAGCCATTATCGACTGAAAGTTCTCCATGTACCTACTGTGTCAATCACACGTAATGCTGCTGCGTGAAAAGGCAGCTCGGAATGGCCTGTGTCCGGAGCATAGATGAATCCCATGAGCTTCCTTCCGCCTTGGAGTTCACGCCTTCAGAAGGTCACCTTCTCCCCAGAATTTCCAAGGCAGTGTTCACATGAACAGACCCTGTGTAACCCAGGCGGTTAGCAGAGAGCCAGAGATCACAGCCTCCCGGTGGGCCAGTGACTTACCCAGCCATCAGGGGCCCACATTCTGGTTCACTTTGTAAATCCCGGTGCGTTGTTGGCCTTCTTCGTTTGTGAATAAGCCACAAAATGTGGGATCAGTTACTGTCCCTGAATCAAAACCATTCTTATCCTCTCACGGAATAATCGATAGCTGATCTTGCTTGCTGTCAGTTTGCTTCTCATCCGTGAGGGTATAAAACAGTTCTGCCCCCGTCGTGTGAGTCAGACCCTCTGGAGGGGAGCAGTGTATGGTTCCTTCAGAGTCACCTTGGCCAGGCTGTACTTTGCCAGCATGACTACAAAGCTATGGTTGGTTTTTTCTTTCATTCATTCTCTTAAACTTTCCTTCCTGCCTTTTTTGTGAAGAAAACCCAAACAATAATTTTGTTCTTGAACCACTTAAAAAATAATTGTGTGTGTGTATATGCACATCTGTGTACATACATGCATCCACACCTGCATACCACACACAGCAGTAGATTGGGGGGAAGCCCATACGTGGGTGCAGTCTATGTGTGTGGTGTTCAAGAGGAAAGTCAAGGTCGTTTTCTGGGTCCCTGGAAACCTCAGACTCACTCGCAGCGCCCCTGTGTGGTATGTACTAGAGGCAGATGGAGTCCAGGCTGTAGGCTCCAGGCTGTGCCCAGCCCCTGGCACAACTGCCTTTGAATTCTGGCTCCACCCCATCCGGTGTGACTTGGCCAAATCATTTAACTGCTCTCTCCATGGCTTCCTCTTAAGTACCGATCTCATAGGCCCTTGTCAGAATTAGTTATCAATGACATGTATAAAGGGCCCATAACAATGCTTGGAAAACTCCCAGTAAGGGAAGATTTGCTCGGTTTTCACGGACGTGGCCTCATTTCTCCATTTCACTGACCAGGGGTACCTGTGCCCACCAAACGTGGCTTTGTTCCCGGGATAAAAGCTGGATTTGACTGACTCGACAAATTATTTTTGTCATCTGTGTTTCTACAGGGGTGTTACCCTTTTCCGGAAACCTTAGCAGGTTTACCATACTGTTAACATAAAGTAACAAACTTGAAAGGTCCTCGTTCAGTGCCGATGGACGTGACAGAATCCATGCTCCTAAAGCTGCCTTTGTTTTCTCCCCGTGTCCGTTACACAGAGCATAACAAAACAGTGACTGAAATGACAAAGTCACTCACCAAGGGACATAGGCACACCTGCCTGGCTGCAGAGGGTACCTCCTATGTAATGGGGATCCCTTGACAATAACACAGAGGCTTTCATTTGCAGGGCTGGTGTGCCTCAAGTTGGTGGCAATGCTTTTGAAACATTTTTACCACTCATAGTATTTTTTTGAGGAATATACTTCACAGTGATTATACAAGCAAGATACGAAATATTCTCCGTGAACTATTTGTGCGTTGTCATGGAATAAAAGAAGAATACCCGTGGGTCTTTGCTGGCTGGAGTGCTCTCATTCTCTCACTTGGCGTGTGTCTCTTCTGTGAATTCACTCCTTCCCCGCCCTTCTCTCTCCACTTTTAAATATTTTATGGACAGTAAGCTTATAATATGTGCTAACACGTCTGTGCTCTCCAGGGGTCAGGATAGGTTTAATAATGAGATGCGTAAGAGTGACTCTGTAAAAACCCATTTCAGGTTAAAAATGGCATGTTTTATTGAATCTCATGTTAAAGGTGGTTAACTCATCAATTGGTGATGGTTGGGGTTAAACAAGTTTCAACATGCGCTCTCCTGGGGGGGGGGAACCAGCCGTGCCACCTGCCCTCAGCTGTTCCCTTCCCCTGAGGCTCCGTCTTCCCTTCCAGACGATGTTACACATTAGAGGGCTTAAGGCCACGAGCTCTGGCGAGATCAGACTAAACTCCGTCTGCTGGGGGGAGTCCCGAGAGCACGGCCACTGAGCCCTGATGCTCGGGGACCAGCCCCATCTCTGTCGCTGTTGCCAGAGCTGTGCACAGCACTCTCTGTGTGCAGCTGTGCCTCAGACTTTTCTAGGGCCGTACCTTGTTTTCATTTTAGTGAGTCGCGCTTGAGTTCTTCTACGACTTAGCAAAGGTCACCACATTCAGGCCCGGTCAGAGGTCAGCTACTCTCAAGACCAGGGGTGGATGGCTCAGTCCCTGCCCCCTGCGTGTATACAGAGTACCACATGCCGCTCACTCACTAGGGGTGGGGTGAAGGGGGCTTGTGGTCCTTCCTACTAGTGTGACAAGGATGGAGGCACAACAACGACACGATGACAGCTAGTGCCTGTATCGGAGCCACGCCGCAGTCTCTGTGGGTGCACAGTTTAGCCTCGGGATAGAAAGGACACTGAGGTAGGGGCCTGTTCTCAAGAAGCACCAATGTGCCAAAAAGCACAAACTGGTGAGCAGACCCCACCACAGAGACCCTCCCTCAGTGGGCCCCGGGGCCCTTCCCTGAGTGGTCCCGCCTGGACATGCGTGCATGTGATGCGGGTGCCTGACCCCCGGGCGTCACAGCGATTGAGCACGTGCCTTGTAAGGAATATGCTTATCTCCAGTCCGCGCCTGCCCCACGGAGGTAGGAAGGGACGGAACTCTTAAATTTTCCCCTTTTGTTATATTTTGGTTTTGAACAAATTGGGCCAAGAAGGTAACCAGTACCTTAGCATGTTAACTTGGGGCAAAGTGTTCTGCGAGAAAATTTTACCAATTTATTGATAGTCAAAAAAATCTTGAAAGAAATGGATTTAGAAGCCTTGCTTGATAGAAACGTAAACTTGAAGAAATAGACTGTGACATTTACTCCCATCATTCAGCAGGGTCTATTCCCCAGACCCCAGCTCCTGCCGTTCCTCGGGTGCAGGCGGCTGCAGAGAGCCTAGCGTGAGAGAACCAGAGCTCTCCTCTCGTCTCCTAAGTTTTATGCAAGTACAGCTGAATGGGACGCGAGCGGTGGGCTCAGTGCTGTGTCCAGGCATGCAACCCTGTAAATGTCACAGGCTGGTGTTTATAAATTCCTAGACTCACCAAGCAGCACAGACAGATCATGGCCGTATGGACTACGGAATGTTTTTTTCAGTTGTGTACGTCTGTGGAGTACAGGTGTGATTTTGTTACCTGGATATGTTGCATAGCAGTGAAGTCCAGGCTTTTAGTATGTGAATGTTTTCATGTCTCTTAGGAGACTCCTTGCAAAAACTCTCGAAGCCCCTGTGCTCACTTGCCATAGGCAAAAGAAGCAGGTAGCCCCTGGGAACTGGCTTTTGCCTGACTCTGAGATCTCCTTACACCTGACTAGATGGTACCCAGATGGGGAGAGTGATTTGCTTGTTCTTTGGGCCTTCTCCTGGTCTGTTGCTATCCGCTGGGCCTTCCAAGTCCGCACAGAGAACGATATGGAGATCCAGCCCCAGCCACATCTGACCCTGGCAGCGGACAGGCCAGGTTCCCTGGCCACAGTGGAAGCCGTAGGGAAGAGCTGCTGATTTAGTCTTCAGTCCTTGAGAAAGGTGCTAAGGGTGTGGCCTCTGGCTACCAGTCGGGTGCCTAGGGCAGTTCTAACTCAGGATTAGGCAGACCAGCATTGTTTCTGTCTTACAGGAAATTCTCCCATCCCAAGTATATTCCTCACTGTCAGTGTTGTTAGTTAGGCTTTAGGGCTTTTGTTTTTAGTAAACGGTCTTTGTTTTTAGCAAATGGTTAGAATGTCATCGTGTGGTCACTCTTTTACTGAACTGTTTTCTCTTTCTGTGTGCTTTCAAATGTTGCGTCCTCTTCCCTGAAACGCCCTTCACGTGTCTTCCAGTTATCATCAGGTTAGGGCTCCATCAAGCGTGAGCTCAACTCCTCCCTCATCTGAGTCAGCTGCGCTGGTGTGTCCTCAGTCTGTGTCCGTGTTGTGCATCTGCACACACCCTGTGTCACACCCAGTGTCACACAGGGGGAGATGGTCACTGTCCCTGCCCCAGGGGCACAGTACAGCTCCATCATGAGACGTCTTCCTCATCCTCTGTTCCTGCATCAGACATCGAGTCTGCTAAGAGCAGAAACAGTGAATGAATCAGTAGTCCCGGAGTCAGTCTGGGTCAAATCTTTGAAACAATTTGTGTAACGGGGAAGACTCACCTTTTTATAACTTGAAAATTTAAATTGGATACCCCACCCCACCCCACCCTGCAAAACAAGATCTTCCCTGCTCACCTAAAGAAATCTACTGAAGTTCTTAGACTCAGGAGATTCGGAAGAAGTGAGGCCTTGTGAGAACAACTCCTCCAAACCCTTTTTTGCCTGCCTTGACATTTACATCCTGGATGTGATCAGAAACTTGTAACTCAAATGAACTGTTGGTGATGATGAGCTGTTCTTAATACAGTGCTGATTGAACACCTTCCTCCAAGAAGGTCGCCGGCTTTGCATACATTATCTCCATTGGCTTCTGAACAAACCTGGAGTAGGGCGACCACCCATTCAGGATTCACCGTGGTCTAATGATTCTGGTATCTGCTAAGTTGACTTTTCTGCCCACTGAGCCTGCGGAAGACCAAAACAAGGCCAAATCCGCAGAGACCGAGCCGTCACTACTACTAACTAGTGCTTTCCCGAGCCTTCTGGGCATTGTGGGTCAGGAACAGCTAATTCTCTCACCAGCTACATGAAAACAGTCAAGTCGTGACACTGGCCACCCAGCTGCGGAGACACAGGGCTGCAGGAGTTGGGAGGAGGGCCCTTCCCCTGGGGGGCTGTCTCAGGCCTGCAGGACCAGGGAGGCCTACAGCTTTCTCGAAGGCTCATATGTCCAGGCCCCAAGGGGGACATTTTGTGGAGAAGAGGGTGGAACAGAGGAGTGAAGGAAGGGAGATTGGACTTCTGATCCCGACTCTGGCATTGACCACCACATCCTTCATGACATCGCTTCTTCCCCCTCAGACGCGTCTGCCAAGAACGTGGCTCTGTGTCTCTGTAGAGCCCTGTGGGGCCTCAGAGTGATTCTGTCCTGGCGGCTCCCGGCCTTCCCCCTGCACCCTCCCAGTGCTCACAGCTGCATCTGAAGGCTCCCTGTGCCCCTTTGACTTCTGGTGTCTGTCACCATCTTTACATGTGTGTGTGCTGGCCTCCTGATGGCTGCACTCTGAGGGCGGGAGCCACGTTCACTGTTTGAGTCCTCTGTATAAGGCCGGTGCACCTGCTTCCTCTCCTGTCTGGGACCTGGGAGTTTCGTCTGTCACCAGCAGTTTAACACTCGTGAGTCTTTCCTGCTTGAAAGCAACATTGCTGCTTCTGTCCCCCATCACGTCCCCTCCCTGTGCAATGAATAGGCGTCTTCGTTTACCCCGCCCGCTGCAGTTCTTCCTGATTCTCCTCTGGCCATTCTTGCTGCCCCCACCACTCGCGGAAACTGCTTCCCATGAGCTCCCTAGACAGCTTTTTCTGCCAGATGGGCACAGCTGCTCATGGCCTCTGGTGGTACATGCTTGGAAATGCCCCTCTGTGGCTCCCTTGCCCCCTGGCTGTGCTCGGTCCTGAAGTTCCCCACAGTCCTGTCTGTGGCCCTTCTCACGCTGCCTTCCCTCACTGACACCTGTGCCCACGCCTGCGGCCCCCAGGTTCTCCCTGTACCCCACAGTCAGGTCACATGAAGGTCTCCTCACTGGCTTCCCCTGTGGGCAGTGGCCCCACCACTGCCCATCAGGTTGTCCATCAGCCCCACCTCCAGCCGGTCGCCACTGAGTTACATCCTTCATCAGTGTCCCATGGACCCTTTGTGGTAGCACCTGTAACCGTCCCCTCCTCTGGTGTCTCTTCTGTAAGCCAGCCTTTATGCCTAGCCACAGATGACTTTCTTAGAATACGGATGTCTGTCTTACTGCCTTTGCTACTTAAATCTTCCGTACCTGACCGTGGGACTTTTAGACAGTTTCATTTCCTCAGTTCTCAAGGCCCTTGAGGTCTGGGAACTGCCCACCTCTGAGCGCCTTCCCTGCTTCCCTTTGGGACTCCTTGCAAAAAGGAGCTGGGTTCTTCCTCCCCACGTCCTTGCACGGGGTCGCCCTTGGGTGTCACATGCCTTCCCCTCCATCCTCTCCTGACAAGTTCAAGGATCAAACCAGATGTTGCCCTTACTGGGAGCCTGGGCTTTCCTTTCCTACAGGACTCAGGTGCGCCCTGAGTCCTCCCTAGACTCGAGTAGGCGCTGGGCTGGCTCTTGGCAACAGCGTGCCTCCACCACAGCGAGCACCTGAGGGGGTGGACTCCTCGGTGGGCCTTAGTCCACAGCCTGACGTGCTGTCCCTGTGTCTACCGCAGTCGATGGGCCTGTAGGTGGGCACTGCAGGGCGGCTCACACAAAGCCTCTGTGCATTGGCCCGGAGTAGGCTTTCTGTCCTTCTCTCTGTAGCGAGGAGGTCACATTCCTCAGCCCAAATCAGGGGTTTCCACAGAAGTTAACTTTTTAAGATATATATTTCACTCTTTTCTGAAAAAAACTGGTTCACGTACCCCTAAACATTGATTCTCATTCTAATATCCCCCCAAAATTGAATCCGTTAAGGAATGGAGTGGAATGCTGGGAGACCCCACGTCCCGAGGCCTGTGTTCTTGGCTTTAGGAGAAGTGGAGGAGCCCAGATACTCAGGCTCCTGTTCCTCGGTGATCTCCACTCACCTTGTGCAGGTGTACGCGGTCCTGGCTGCCGAGTGGTAACCTCTCAGTATGCCGGTGCCAGAGCCAAATCCTGTTCCCCTTTCATTTAAATGAGATAAAGCCCCAAGTTGTGGATTGCCCATGGTGGAGTCCTTTGGGGGAGGTAAAGGTCCGGAGAGAACGGGACCCATTATGATAAAAGCATCTGCATAGCCAGTGACTCCAGCCACCCTGTGGCTTCTGTGTTCCTTGGTGTGTGATGAAATCTAAAGCATGAGGGCCTTTGAATGCAGTTGGAGGGATTTATTTTAATTGGAAATAGTAGCATTCTGCGCTTGGGGCAAGCTCAGTGGATCATGCTGGTGGAGTGGAGGGCACCATGTGAGAGCCAGAGGGCATCCAGGTCCACCACAGGTGGGAGCGTGGCCCCTGCTGCACGTTCCTCCTGCTCTGCGAGATGGCGAGCTCCTCTCTGTCTGTCCTTCCGTCCTGCGGTGCCTCTCCGCTCCTGTACTTTCATTAGCATCTGATGAGAACTGTGCGCTGCACCTGAGTCAGCCAACTGCTGGGCCTCGAAGACAGAGACGGGCCAGAGAGGAGCACAGGCTGTCTGCTGTCAGTCTGTGATCGTGCCACCTCCACACGTTCCCCAGCACAGTTTAGGTTCTGTGTGGGAGGTACCGGCATTTCCCCCATAGTCCTCACCGCCTTGCCACGCAGGTGCTGTCTCCAGCTCAGAGAGGAGGCCGGAGCTCAGGGAGGTGAAGACCCGTGCCCAGGATCACACAGCTGTGATGAATGGCAGAGCCAGACTTACCTGTCACATAGAGGCACAGTTAGTCTGGGTTGCAGAACCAGGTTTCAAACTTGTCTGACACCCAAGCCCCAGCTTCCAAATACATACTGGGTTACAGGGCCCCGTGGCTTTAAAAGGGTTAGATGCCTGAACGTAAAGCACAGGCTTGCTTTCTATTATAGCACATTTTACCTGGGAGAAGTCCTGTTACTATTTATGTGCCCCTAAAACCATGTCAGTACTCAAATTGCTTCAGATTCCTGCGCCTGTTCTTACAGCTGTTGAATCTGCCTTTACTGTCTCCCTTTTGTGTTTTTAGATGCATCATCCCATTCAGATGAAACCTGCAGATAGTGAAAAGTCAAACGGTAGGTGGTGACCAGCTCTCTCCTTTACTGATATTTGCTGCTTTAAATTAAAACGTCAGGTGGGGGAGGGAGGAGCCGGCCCAGCTGCTTTTGCTTTGGGGTGGGGGCAGGGAGCCTTCTGCTGTGTCCCCGTCTCTCTCCAGCCTGGTTGATCTCTGGTGTAAAGACCTGTGGATGGCTCAGCACCTACAGCTCAACCGGCTAAGGCGCCAGCCATGTACACCTAAGGTGGCGGGTTCGAATCCCCAGCCCGGACCTGCCAAACAACAATGACGGCTGCAACCAAAAAATAGCCGGGCGTTGTGGCGGGCACCTGTAGTCCCAGCTACTTGGGAGGCGGAGGCAGGAGACTCGCTTGAGCCCAGTAGTTGGAGGTTGCTGTGAGCTGTAATGCCACGGCACTCTACCCAGGGGGACAGCTTGAGGCTCTGTCTCAAAAAAAAAAAAAAAAAAGACCTGTGGATGGTTCCCAGTCCCTCTGGTTATGGTTGCCCCGCGTGGTGACCCTGTGGCCAGCATGGGGGTACCTGATGGGGAGGGGACACAGCCAGAAAGGAAGTGCCTCTGAAGAGTTCGGCTTGCTTTGTTTTTCTTCTCCCCTCCCCCCCCCCTTTTTTTTGCCTTTCTGTTTGTTCCTCTTTGACTTGGTGACTCCCGCTACACTCTCCTCTGAATTGTGCTGAGGCATTCGCATCAGAATTCACTCAGAGTTCAGCCTGCTCATTGAATAAACATACACTTGGTGTGAAAATATGCATTTGATGAGGTCCGTGAAATAATTGGGGTTTGCCTCTTGAAAACACGAGAGAGCTGATAGGCACGTTTCTCTCTTTAAGTTTTTGCCTCCATTTCTGCAAGCCTTCTGTCCCTGTTTTGTTCTTTTAATTTACTGAAATGTATGTTAAGAGAATCGTCTGCCTTCTCAGACCGGAGAGCCGCTCTGTCCCCCAAGACTGACATAATCAGCACTGTTTCCTTCTAACAGACAGTTTTGCACCTCATTAATTAGTAATCAGGGCAGAAGCCATGCACTTAGAGATCTCTGTATCTGCAAATGTAAATTATGATTGGGCTCTAAATCTCTCCACAAGGTATTTTTTTTTTTTTTTTTTTTTTTGCTAATTGTAGTGCCTTCCATTTTCTGGCTTCTCCACAGACTAGGAAGTTTTGAAGAAAATTCCAAGTGATAGCCTGGTGCTGCCAGCACTGGGTTAGTCAGAGCTTCCGTCTCTCAGCCCGGCAGAGTGGTGTGCACCTGTAGTCCCAGCTACTCTGGAGGCTGAGGTGCCACAAACTCATGAACCAGGAGGGCAGCTCAAGCCCAGCCTGGGTGACATAGCAGGATGCCATCTGTATATACATAAGTACAGTCTTAAAAAGATTTGCTCTCTCTAGGAGTAGACTTTTGGCGCTTTAACCACTGTCTTCTCCTCAGGCTTATATGTTTCTTGGGGTTAATTCCCTTTTGTCTATATTGCTTGATCCCCAACACGGCCTTTAGTGTCCAAAGCTCTAAAATCTGCTGCTACTTTGTTGTGGGACCATGACCAAGTCACTGCTCTCCTGCCAGGGGCCGGGGCTGCAGCAATGAATAGAAAAAGGAAGAAGAGAAAACATTACAGGAGGCCACATCTCTGACCTTACGAAATTTATGCTCAGTCTATCAAGAGCTCAATGAAACTCTGAACTTCAATTTCCTTTTTCTTAAAATGAGATTAATGATAACTCTCTCCTGTAGATTGGCTTTTTCTTCCCAATATTCAAATGAGATGTTTGTGAGGAGTCTGTGTAACCATAGATCATGTCCATAAAACACTGAGTGCCAGCATCTTGCAGAGATTGTCACCTGGCTCTTTGGGGCCCTTTGCTGAGCGTGCTGCCTGCATGGAAGGCCAGGCCAATATCCGTACTGATTGCTTGAACCCTTTGGCTCAGGAGTCCCATTCTTGTGGTCTATTGGGTCCCTCCCTGGGAGAGAGGAGAGATAATTTTGTACCTGTGGGGTGAATCCTGTCAAGACAGGTCATCCTGGGCTTTCTGGTCACCAAGAGGTACTGCCTGACCTGTGGCTCCATAATTCTTTAAAGCATGTCAGGGCAAGGACCATAGAATTCAAGTTTGGGGAAAAGGCTCCATCTCATTTCTGAACCTAAGGTTGTGTAGATACAAAAACAAGGCAAGTTAGAAAACTGAGTGGAAAGCAGGCAACCCCCAAATACCCCAGCAGCTGGAACAGGAAGGGATTTTGTGTGTGTGTGTGTTGTCTGCAGTGTAGGAATGCCCTCTGACTCAGAACGCCTTCCATAGGCCAGCTGCCAGGAGTGGTCAGAGTACTCTGTTGCTTTCTGCCCAGAGTCTGCTCTGGATGCTGAGGATAGAGTTTGCTCTGGGTCTAGAACCACAGCAACACAATACAGTGGTCATGGGCACACCCAATCTTGCATGATCTCCAAACCAAGGAGATTGGGCACCGTCATTACTAGGATGAGAAAGTACCTAAATAAACTCTTTTTAAGAAGTAGCATGCGTAGCAGTTACGAACTGTCTTGAGAAGCCTGGATTTGACCCCTGACTCTGTACTTTTTAGTTGTGTCCTTGGGCAAGTTACTGAATCTCACTCAGCCTCACTGTCTTCGACTATAAGAAGGACTACAAAAGTGTGGTCTGAACTCTTTTTGTAAGGTTGTTTGAGGGTTATGTAAGTTCATGGCAGTAAAGAGCTTAGCATAACACCTGGAGCATGGTAAACATGCAGTATACTAAGTTATGCTAAGTCAGCAGCGTAATTCTGCTCGCTGAGACGGCCGTTTCAGAGTTGTGAGGGGTAGGGGCAGGCTTGGCCCTGCTTGGGCTTCATACCAAAGCTCAGATCCGTATAGACAGTGAAACCCCCACACCTCTACTCGGCCCAGTTCTCTCTTTGCTTTGTAGATTACACGGTCATTTTCTAAATTTCCAGTAAGAAAAGTCAAAAAGTACAAATGGACCCAAAGCGACTTTTAAAGGGCTCTTTTACGGCAGGTGGAATGGAGCCTCACCTTGCATAGACACAGAGAGATTTTAAGGTTCTCTTTGAACCTGATGGAGGAATCAGGAGAAATATATAATTTTCCTAAACAAGTGATAAAAGCTGCACGCCTTGTCTGATTTCACATGGCATTTTTGACAGGTAAGCATAGTTTCAAAAGCTCCGAGAGCACAAAGATTTCTGTGACTCGGATGCTCTAAATAGCTCCCATAGTTGTGAAAGAAGGATAACGAGCTCTAATTGCACTTTTATTGAGTTTACTGACATTTATGGATAGCACAAAGGACTCGTCACAGTTAGACAGTTACCGTCTTCATTATCAGTGTGTTCAGATTGCTGAAATTTTGTATTTGCTGAGCAAGAAAAAGGCTGCTAATCACAGATTAATTAGTGACGGACAAATGAATTGCATAAAAGCAATCACCCTTGGAAGCCTTCTTCATCTAGAGATTCTGATAAATCGTGCCTCGGTGTCGAGCCCAGAAACGTTAGATGGCTCTCCGATCAGCCCTGCACTGTGGGGTTTTCCTGAACAGACTTCCTAAGCCCCCGGGCGCCTGTGGCCTGCCCTCTCAGTCGGCCCTGGTTTGAGCTGCAGCCTCTAGCATATCTATGCAAACATGTAGTACTTTATTTTCTGTCTACAAGCTCCTGCTATGCCAAGTGTCCAAAAGAAAAAAAAATCCCTAAGCTGTTAAAAAGAGCCACGGAATAAATACCTGGCTTTCAGCAGAGTCCAGCTTGTCTGTTATTTCTCCATTGCAGAAAGTTGAATGATGGGGGGGGTGCATTTGAGGAGGTTTGCACCAGTATAAACTAGCCCAAACATTGTTATTCTATTTAATTTTGTATGTACCATCCAGCTTTTAATTCTCTCTTGCTATGCAGAGAAAGGTACCAGTTATATAAGACTGAAAATTAGAAACAGTTGCTGAAGTTAGTCTAGCAGCGATCAGAGAGGCTCAGAGTTGGCAGCAAGTGGTTCCACTCAAGGGTGACAGTGGTTGGAGCCAGTGCTTTCTCTTACGCTTCTTGTTGTGAGGATTGTTCTTACTCTGTGGACAGAGCATTGATCCGTCCTGCCTTAACCCTCCAACCTCACAGTTTGCTAAAAATCCAGCAATGCCACTTAAGCTGCTGTCTCTCTTTCTCAAGGCCTCCAGTGTCCCTGTGTCAAGTTCAGAGCTAGCGGGAGTCAAGGTAACTAAGTATCACCAGGGGAGGGTGAAGGCCTGCAAAGCCACCATAAAAATAGGAATCACGGGGTATTTCCAGCCAGTCACTTTCTGATTTGCTGGAAGATGAAGAAATAATTTTGAAATTCAAAGTGGAGAGACTCACAGATTTGGAGGCAGTAATTAAATGCCATATGTTAGCACTAACACATTGAAAAGTTGTTAATTAATTCAGGCAGCCCCAAATCCAGGTGTGACTTTGACAGATTGTACACCCGGGTGTTAGCACAGACTTACAATTAGGGCTTTCTTAAAAATGAAGTTTCTATTCCCCTAACTTAAAAAAGTCACCCCTTGTACTTAAAATATTAACCCTTTCTCATTATGGAAGGAGAACTTGGAATGACCACCAGCATAGAAGCCCCTTTCATGTCTGTTGTCATTCCCATGGAGGGGACCCAATCTGTGCAGCAGTTGGTCCATAAATGTAAAGTATTTCCCCACATTGACTGGCTCATTGGCTATCCTAGAGGAAATCACTCTTCCTCCTACAGGGCAAGGACCTTACCTTTTAATTATTTTTTAACACCTCTAAAGTACCAACAGAGTATTATAAACATAGTAGGTTCATTTAAGTAATTGACATTCTTATAGATTAAAAAAAAAATAAGTGAGAGGCAGGCATGATGTTTCACACCTCTCATCCCAGCACTTTGGGAGGCTGAAGTGAAAGGATCACTTGAGACCTGCCTGGCCAACATAGCAAGACCCCATCCATACAAAAAAAAATTAAAAATTAATGGGGTAGGGGTGGCACCTATGGCTCAATAGGGTGCCAGCCCCATATGCCAGAGGTGGCAGATTCAGCCCTGTCCAAAATCTAGCAAGAAAAAAGAAAAAAAAAAAAAAAGAATGGGGTGTGGTGGCACCTGTAGTCCTAGCTACTTGGGAGGCTGAGATAAGAGGCTGATTTGAGGCCATGAGCTCAAGGCTGTAGTGCTCTGTGATTGCCCTACTGTAGTCTAGCCTGGAACACAGAACAAGACCCTGTCTCTATTTTAAAAAGAAAGAAGGAGAAGGGAAAAATAAGTGAGATACTTAGTGCCTGTAAATACTTAGGAAAAACTCACCAAGAAAGTCATCAAAAATTGATGAAAAAGTTAAGTAAATTCACGATAACTATGTTTATTTAGGACATTTACAAAGCTGTCAGGGATCCTTAGAATGGGAATCTTGGGAATAAAGTTGATGAATAAATTTTCACTGGAAAATCAAGAAAACTCGAGAGGAGAGCTGGATATGTTGAATCATCTGCGCTCTGCCCCTGAAGCAGAGACAGAGCAGCCCTGCGGGTGAAATGCTGTCGTGTCCCTTCCTCGAGCCTCCGAGTGCCACCCACCCCTGCGCACACAGAGGAAGAAGTGAGCGTCCTGAGGAGCAGGTGGATGGCTCCATCTCCTTTTTTTTTTTCTTAGCCAATACTTGTTACTTTAAAAAGTGAGAGTTGGCTTGGTGCCTGTAGCACAGTGGTTATGGCACCAGCCACATGCACCAAGGCTGGTGGGTTTGAACCCGGCCTGGACCAGCTAAACAACAATGAAAACTTCAACAGCAACAACAACAACAAAAAAAAAATAGCCGGGCGTTGTGGCGGGCACCTGTAGTCCCAGCTACTTGGGAGGCTGAGGCAAGAGAATCACTTAAGCCCAAGAGTTTGAGGCTGCTGTGAGCTGTGACTTCACAGCACTCTACCAAGGACGACATAGTGAGACTCTATCTAAAAAAAAAAAAATTTTTTTTTTTTAAATAAAAAGTGAGAGTTACTGTTGCCTTGCTGAGCTTACTCGGAGCAGTGGCTGGGAAGTCAGGATTCTTAATGGGCGGTTCCATTTTCTTAATACTCATCTTAGGAAGGAATCATGTTTGAGCTTCCTCAGGAGTTGCGTGTTTAATTTCCTATGGCGTCTCTCCTGAAGCTCAAAACCTGTAAATTGTTTTAGCTAAATATCGTAATTACAGGTTTACTAGTGAAACCGAGGACCAACTGGGAATTTTTTGTTGTTGTTTAAAAGCATTAGAACCAGATTCTTCAGGGTAAGAAGACGTGCAGCCGAGCTTTTACGCTCACCAAGAGGCCAGGCACAGTTTGCTGGGGGTAGGAGTAGCAGAGGTGAGAGGGAAGGACGAATCTAGAACTTTCCCCCCTCAGTCCCATCCCTTCCTTTCCCAGGATTAGTACTGTGCCTCCTGGGCCACGCCCATCCAGAATCACCCCTGGCTGGGGAGTGCAGGCCCCTCAGAGAGCCTGCAGGTGTCTGCAGGGCAGTGACTTGCCAGGCTTTCTCCAGGTCACAGCCGACTAGTGGTACTTGACATATTCTGAGGGGAGGAGAAGGAACTTCAGGTGGAAATTCTTGATCCACCTACAGGAGGTCCGGTCCTCAGCTCTGTCCCTCCCTGGAATCAGAGCCCATGATGCCTATGGCCATGTCTACTTTGTGTCCCAGCATAAGCCATGGCCACTGCTGTCCTCACATGTGAGCTCCTGACCTACAGGAGAAGCAGAATACAGGGCGTGGTGCCCTGAAGTCACTCTCCCTCACGCGCAAACACAGTCCCCACGTGTCCCTGACTCCACACACCTCCAGTCCCTCCACGTCCTGCCTGGTCCAGCTCGAATTCCACAGTTTACATCAGGCCTTGCTCAAGTGCACAAGTCACAGTTTACAAGTATGTGGCATTGTGGTCTCCAGCCTGTGTTCTTTGGAGCCCTTAAATTTCTCAACTCATCTCAGGAGCCATCCCAAGTGTGGAGCGCAGCTGACTGCAGGGGATTCCACACACCTCTCCCACACCCCACCCCAGGTGCACCGGGCAGCCCCTTCATTGCCAGGAAACAGAATAATGTTGAAAACTTCATTTCATGGAAGACAAAACTGAGGTCCTCAGAGGTCAGCTAACTGGTTGCTTCTCTAAGGCAGCAGTTAGGGGGTTAGGGGGTCAAACGACCCTTTCACAGGGTCCGCCTAATACATCCTGCATATCCAGTATTTACATTACAATTCATAACAGTAGCAAAATTGCAGTTATGGAGTAGCAATGAAAATAATTTTATGGGTTTGGCGCCTGTGGCTCAAGCGGCTAAGGCGCCAGCCACATACACCTAAGGTGGCAGGTTCGAATCCCCAGCCCGGGCCCGCCAAACAACAATGACGGCTGCAACCAAAAAATGGCCAGGTGTTGTGGCGGGCGCCTGTGGTCCCAGCTACTTGGGAGGCTGAGGCAGGAGACTCGCTTGAGCCCAGGAGTTGGAGGTTGCTGTGAGCATGATGCCATGGCACTCTACCCAGGGGAATAGCTTGAGGCTCCATCTCAGAAAAAAAAAAAAAAAAGAAAAGAATTTTATGGTTGGGGGGCACCACAACATGAGGGTCGCAGCATTAGGAAGTTTGAGAGCCACTGCTCTACGGGCAGCTGGTCACGGCTATCACTTCCCCCCGGAAGTGTCATCTCCTTCTCTGACCTTGGAGAAGAACGTGGGGAAGGTCCAGGCTGAAGGTGCCGAGGCAGTCCTGTCCCTGTGGGATCTGGAACTATTTTAAAGACAGAACATCCCTCGTGTCTCTTCCGGTCTGGGATTCTAGGAGAAGGAGCTTTTAGCCATCACTTTCAGGCCCTTCATGCCAACATGTGGCTTTCTAAATTAAAACTGTATTTTAAAAATCACTTCTTCAATCACACCAAACCCCTGTTAACAGCTCAGCAGCCACAGGTGGCTTCAGCTTCTGTGTGGACAGCATGGACGTAGGTGATGTTTCCTCGTCAGCTGAGCTGCCACCTGCTGCAAGGCACAGACCATGCATTCGAACTCAGCCTCCAGAAGCTTGCTGATTAAATGAAGATGAGACATTTACTGCCCAAGGTGGGCATATAAAGGAAACAGAAATAAAAGCCTATTAATTAGCAATGACAAGAGTATAACGCAGGTGTGAAACAGAGGCTTATACACTGGTGACTGGAGACAGGGCCCTTCCCCAGGCAGGACGCTGTGCCATTTCTGGTTTTCATCTCAGAAATGGGTTGAAATGAAATGGTGGAAAATAAGCAGGACTTCTCCCTAGGGGCGACTATGATATCCTGGGAAAAGACATCTTTCCTAAAAAAGGCTTTAAACATTGTCTCCAAATCAGTTTTAACCTTGCCTTTTAGGCCAAATTTAGGTCACATATCTTGAGCAGGAATGTGGAGATTTTGAGGAACATCTCCCAGGTCTTCTGAGGTAAAACCGGCCTTCTCTTTCACTGTCAGGTTCCAAGGCTCAAGTTTTCATATGGTCGTGACACCCAAAATACATGTGTGTTCAGCAGAAATCCTGATTCCCACTGGTTCTGCTGTGAATTGCAGGGTGGGCATGGGGCAGTCAGAGGTACCGCTCAGAGGACAGCAGCCCCACTCCCCTTTCCAGGACTGGCTGGTCAGCTGGTCAACTGTGAAGTTCATGCCATGGGAAGAAAGTGCTTCTCTGGCTGTCCCGGGAAATCAGAATCACCCCAGTCTCTCCTTTAGCTCAGTCAGTGGAGATGCAGCTGATTTGGAAAAGGGTTTTCTTTCCTGGAGTGCCTTGATGCGATTTACCCCTTCCCCTCCTGTCATTGTTCCTCTCTTCACCTTTCTCTTTGCTGTCACTTGAGTTAAAAGAACATCTACAAAACGCCAAAATCAAAATCTATGTCCATTAAAGTCTATGGTGCAGTCGCGGTTAGCAGTTACAAAAGTACTTTAAAACTGTAGTAAACACGTTGCTGTTCGTTTTTGAATGGGAAACCACTGTTGGTTTCTGTGCCCTATTTAGATGGTTTATTAGTGAGAACAAGAGCACAAAGATTCAAAATGTTTAGGAAGGGCAGGGTGGGAGGGAGAGGGGTGCCGGGCGCATGGAAGGAGGAGGGCGGGCGGGGGTTGCAGAGGCAGCCCAGGGACTCACGTTCAGTGTCACAGGGCTGCAGCCTATTTGGATAGGGTGATGAAGCATTGACCACAAGAAAAATGACAAAATGGCCTCTGCTCATTCATTATTTTTATCTCCTAGCTGTGGAAGACAGGAAATTGTTCATAGGAATGGTTTCGAAGAAGTGTAACGAGAATGACATCAGGGTGATGTTCTCTGCGTTCGGCCAGATAGAAGAATGCAGGATCCTCCGTGGACCCGACGGGCTGAGTCGAGGTGAGTGTGCCGTCCCGAAGCCTCTTCGCTGCAGTGTAATTGGAACTGTGTGTCATAGTCAAGGTAGACGTAGGCACCGCTCACAGCAAGAGGTCACCCTACAGCGTGTCCCCTGTGATAGTTCTCCAACTTGAACTTTTCACCGTAGCTGAAATGATCACGTTGAGAAGGGCTTGGTGCCAACTTTTTAACTCAGGTTGTCAGTGTCAGGTGGAAAGCAGACAGGCAGCCCTACCATACACACCCCTTTCATCTCCAGTCAAAGCCCATCTTGGGGGGCAAGGAGGAGATTTGGAAGATGAGAAAGGATATTTGTTGTTTTTGTCTTAGTCTTCTGGCTTTCTGCCCATGCCTGAAAGAAGTGTTAGGAGTCTGGTCCTCTTAGCAGTGGTAGAAACCAAGAGGAAAGCGTCCAGGTTCACATCACTGCAAAGCAGGTAGGGACCCACAACAGTGGGGCCCGTCTTGGGGTGTTCAAGTTCTATTTTGAAGAGTGAAACTCCTCGTGCCCCAAGTCCAGGGATTTCTTTAGGCGACAGAAAACAACTTCATCCTGAAAAAGGCAGTAGGCTCTTTTTTGCCACCATGACACAAGCAAAAGCTGCACTCAGAGCCTGATGAAAACCGGTGTTTTTGCAAGCAGCTGTACTGTTTTCTGTTCTGTTTGCCTGCCCCACTGACAGTGCCCCTCACTGAGTGTCAGCAGGGCCTGACTGCAGTTCCCTGTGCAAAACATTTTTCAGTTCCTACAAGAAATACGTATTTTTGCAACATGGAGATTTCATTCTGTTATTACTACAGTTCTGAGTGCAGTTTCCACAGGACTACTTAGAAACTTAGTTTCATTCTCAGTCTCGGGTTCTGGGCCAACCCTGGCACCCTGAGCCACGTGTTGAAGGATTGAGACATAGATAGCAAATTGCTAATTGTCACCCATCTCACTGGTTTCACCTACTCTCAGCACCACGTGAGGAAGAATATTTGTTCTTTTGATTTTTAGAGGCAGAGATTCATAATGTCAGCTGTTAGAATGGAAGGCCCGGAGAACAAAAGTTCCACCTACAGCCACCTCCGGAGCCCCGAGGCGGAGGCAGTGTAGAGGGAACGGGAGGTGGTGTGACAGTTCCAAGCTTTGGTTCCTGCATTTTCTTCTGAAGACAGTTTTAAAGGGGGGCGGGGGGCATCAAAATCACAGCTTGTGTGTTCTCTGACAATTCCAAAATTCTTATGTAACACTCACTTAATAGATGTGATTCTCTAAATGCTGAAGGAGGTGGGATACTGAGCAAGGTCTCTAAGTAGCAGATGCAGGGCCCAGGGTGGCAGCTCAGCGTCCTGATGGCCTGCACAGCCTCTGGCTCCCATACAGCCTCACTAGTTAGGGCTGTGTCTTCACAGTTCAGCCAGGAGAGCTTCTGGTCACTCCTGCAGCTGTGATTCACTGATGCCTGCTCAGGAAGACCAGCCAGGAGAGAGACGCTCCGGGGGAAGGCAGGGAGGCTACATGTAGAGCAGGACAGGTTCAAAGACGGGATGACACCTTTGTGATCCCTCTTCTGCTGCCCATTTTGTAATTAGAATCCCCATTGTCTTCTGCTGCTGTTCTCAGTCACACTGCGTTTTTCATTCCCCAGGTACGGCCTGGAGAAGGATGAAGGGAAGCCCTTGGGTTAGTTAATCATAGTGAAACGTACAAGGGCTTAGAGGTCAGTGACCCCAGGTTCCTCTCCCAGAACCTCTATTGCACTGAAACGTAACCTCGCCAACCTGAGTCCTTCCATCTTCCTACCTCTAGCCCTCAGTTTCCCCATTTGTAAATTACAGCAGGAAAGACACCCGCCCTGTTTATCCCGTAGGGAATCGCCAGTTACCAAAGTGGTGGTAACGCCCACCTGAGCAGGCCTGCATGGGTTGTGCAGGGCCCAGGAGCACCAGATTCGAATACTCCCCCGGCCTCAGCCTCAGCCTCTGTGTGGCCTGGCTGGCTGGTTTATGACGTGGCTCTCCACCTCACTTTCTCCACCTGTCTGGTGGGGATAGTAATGCCCACCAGTGCAGCCTGCAGCGCCCAGGGCTCCTTGAGCACACCTGGTTATTTCTGCAGATCAGATTGTCCAGCAGCCTGAACTTTCACGGTCAAGAGCAAGCTCACACCTGGTGCTTACAGAGAAAACTTGGCTGACTTGATCTG
This sequence comes from Otolemur garnettii, assembly GCF_000181295.1. Taxonomy (NCBI): domain Eukaryota; kingdom Metazoa; phylum Chordata; class Mammalia; order Primates; family Galagidae; genus Otolemur; species Otolemur garnettii. The sequence goes on along the minus strand of NW_003852414.1, from coordinate 20,423,741 downwards.
CCGTTTAGTCGATTAACCACACTTGACACCAGAAGCAGCCCATTCCGGAAACAAGTCACGGCAGCCCCTTCCTCAGTATTTTATGCAAATGTTGGCTCAGTGTGGAAAGGAGAATATTCCTCCCTCTCCACTTTTTTTCTAGCAGAAAAGTAATTTCTGGTGAACTGATGAGAATTCCCTGTTGCAAAAAAGAAAATACTCATTTATAACCATTTGTTCTGAAACATAAAGACAGAGAGTGGGACGTTTTCCAATTAGCAGGACCCAGGGACTCCTGGCTACAGGGCCTGCTCTTGAATCAGTGCATTCCTTAGAAGAACAATTCTCTTTTATGCTACTATTTTGCTTTTATTAAAGAATTACAGTTTTCAATCAAATATTAATAAATATCTCCCATTAGTGGCACTTCAGATAAGGGGATTTCAGGAGTTCTGTTCTGAATGGCTGTTGCTGGCTCAGCATTTAAAAAAATAAATAAAAATTAAGTGAAACAAAAGCTGGGTGCTCTGAACAGTGCCTTCTAATACAAAATCAGGGTATGAATTGTTCAGTAAGAAAGTTTTAAAATCAGAGCCTGTGATCTTGAGGGAGAGGGGTAGTTGGGTGGTTCGCTGTTCTGTCTTAGCCCAATTCACCTGTAAGCATGAAGACAAAGGAGGCAGCTGGGTGGGTGCAGTGGCTCAGGCCTGTAGTCCTAGCACTCTGGGAGGCAGAGGCAGGTGGATTGCTTGAGCTCAGGAGTTCAAGACTAGCCTCAGCAAGAGCGAGACCCCATCTCTACTAAAAATAGAAAAACTAGCTGGGCATTATGGCAGGTGCCTGTAGTCTCAGACTCAGGATACTGAGACAAGCGGATCACTTGACCCCAGGAGTTTGGGATTGTTGAGAACTATGATGCCACAGTACTCTAGCCTGGGAGACAGTAAAACTCTATCTCAACAACAACAATAAAAAAGGCAGGGGGGTGGGTGGCCAAGTGCAGTGGCTAACGCCTGTCATCCCAGCACTCTGGGAGGCCAAGGTGGATGGACTGCCTGAGCTCAGGAGTTTGAGACCAGCCTAAGCCAAAGCAAGTCCCCATCTCTGAAAAATTGCCGGGCGTTGTGCTGGGCGCCTGTAGTCCCAGCTACCAGGGAGGCTGAGGCAAGAAAATCACTGGAGCCCTAAGAGTTTGAAGTTGCTGTGAGCTATGATGCCAGGGCACTCAACCCCAAGGTGACTGAGTGAGACTCTGTTTCCAAAAAAGAAAGAAAAAAAAGGAGGCAGTTAGTTAGCTGGCTCCTCGCAGGTTCCATTGTCACTTCCTCTCTGCCACATTAGTAGTATTAGTTCCCCCCTGGATGGCATGATGCTGAGGCTTGTGCAGGCTCCTTGGCCCCAGTACCCCATCAGAGGTGCATTGCCAGGGCTGGCAGGGCCCACAGCTGTGCCCATCAGGCCTCGCTCCTCTTTCAGTTAGAATCATTGTCTTTGAAAAGTCATGAAAGTCATTCACAAGCAAAAGTATTTTTACATCCTACATTACTCACAGCACCAGCCCAGGTCCCAGGACAGACACCCTCCAGAAATTGTCCTGATTCTCTCCGTGGAAGGCACCTAGCACCTGCCGGGCCCCTGAGCTGTTCCCGCAGCGGCAGTGTGCTTCCCCTCACTGAGCACGTGCTCATCAAAGTGTGCTTTTCCCTCTTTGGGGCCGGTAACTCACTCTGCCATCTTTTCTAGTTTGGAAAACGCAGTTCGAGATGCTTTCAGGCAACTGCAGGACACTGGAGTGTCGGGCAGCAGCAGCCCAGCCTCTCGGGCCTGAGCCGCGCACGGCACTTCAGAGGCAGTGTTGGCTCTCAAAAGCAGATCTCAAGGCTTCTGGGCCAAATGTGCCTGTTTGACCATGTCACTGAGCATGTTGATTTCCTGAAACACACGCATTCTCACCTTGCTGTAACCCCACCATCAAAACAGGCTTTTTAGGTACAGTTGACAGGGCTCTCCTGCACAAAGGCTGCTGTGGGTCTGTGGCCTGGAGACAGTGAAGGAGTTTATTTCATTTTTCTTTCCCACAAACTGGAGTCAGATCTTTACTGCCATTTAAGGAAATTTGCTGCTTGTTTAAGAATATTCCAGCTGTGTTTATGGTGTTCCAGCATTCCCCCCGGCCAGAACCCCTGACATATGAATTGGCAATATTTTCAGGGATTTTGGAGAGCACAGACTGGATTTAGCTATTAAATCTTCATTTGTTTTTGTCATATCTGATCAGGATTTGCGGGTTAGGCTTTCAACTATTAAAATGTGTTCACAGAGAGGACTTCGTTTTGATCACATTTTAGCCCTGCCTCCAAAGGAGCTAAACATTCAGATATACAGAAACTCATCCCATGCTCCCCGGATGGCTGGCTGTGTTTCTGCCATCTTGTCCCCAGTACAATCTTCCAGCCTCATCTCAGGAATGAGATTTTTGCCAAACTATTAAGTAGGTCCTAATCAGTACCCAGCCTCAGATGCCATAAGGGAATGATGCTTCCATGCTAATTTTAAACAAATAGCCTCATGCATCAAGGATGGTGCATGAGGGTATTAATTTTTATGCCCCCATATTCTACTGATAGCATATGTTTAATAAATCCTGCCGCTGCTAAGAAGATACAGCAAGGAAAATCGGCTGCATTAAGATCTCTCTTTGGCTAACTAGGAATTTATAAACAAGTTTTCCATAGGTCAAACTCCCCATCACGCAGCGCCCGGTCATTTTAAGTTGTGCTGCTTTCATTTGAAATATAGCACCATTCTGCACATCTTTCAAAGAAGTAGCAGAGAAGCAAGAGGCCCTGGCGTTGTTCAGACTGTTAAAAGTGCCTTTACTTTTCCTTTGGGGGTGGGGAGAGGGCGCAGGGCAAGAATCCATCTTGTTCTCTCGAAACTCTTGCATCTGAGTCAAAAGGCAGAGCGCCTAAGTTAAGCTGTCCTTTCAGTTGAAATGACAAGAATAATAGACGTGTTCCAAAATCTTCCCTGTGACAGGGCTCCTTGCTTTCCTTAGATCTTGTCTGTAAGAGGAAATTACTTTGAGAAACTTTCCCCCAGTCAATCATGTATCTGTTTTAGCAGCAAGAAGGCAGCCTCACCGAAGTAAGAGGAATCCAGCGCCTTCCATGTGTATTAGCAATCTGACGTCCTGAAAGCAGAGACAGTAATAATTGCAAAGGTAGATTACAGTTTGGCCACATTTACAAATGGATTTTTTTTTTTTTTTTTTTGGCTATTTCACATATTTGGAGGTTTCGAGACAGTAATACATGGTGTCTTGCCTAAACCCCCTTCCTACCAAAAAAGAAGTGCATCTTTATTATTTTGATACCCGGATCTTTTTTCTCCTAGCCTAGTTTCTCCAACATTTTGGTCAGTAGCCAGAAAACCAATTGCTGAGACTGTCTGGAATAGCTGAGAGCTGATGCTACAAGGTCAGGGCCACTGCCTTTTCAAGACCCAGTGAACTCCACTGCACCCAGAAGCTCCTTTTTAGTAGGAGACAGAGACACCTATGACCGAAATTATTGTTGTCCAATAGACAGCCTTCTCATTGGCTCGAGAGAAAAAGCCAGCAGCCCATCTCAGTGGTAGGGGCTTATATGATCCTGTGTTGGTAAAAAGCTACAGGTTTGGAGGCCCTATCCTAAGGCCACCAGTATGTTTTCGGTAGTGTTAAAAAGAATATTAACATCTATCTATAGGATTTTCTCCTGTTTTAGAAAAATCACAAAGATTAACAAGCTACCATTCCAAGAAACACTGGGTTCTGAAGTCATTTACCTTCATCCAGAGTGACATTTTTCAGCATGCACTCCCACTTTATAAATGACACAGTAATTTTTTTCTCTTAAGTAATTGAACACATCACACGGTACAGAAGTTGACGAAGCCCCCAAGGGGACAGCTTCTCTGTCCCTGCACGACTGCCAACAGAATTAAAAGGTTCAAGAAGGCATCACATTTGTCAGATTAGTTTTTTGGATGGGGTAAGACTATAGTATAATTAGAAGCATCAGTTAAGTCTTTAATTGCAAGTTTCATAGAGGAAAGGGCAATGGTTTGGGTTTATAGAAATAGAATTTCATTGTTCTGTTGCTAACACTTCTCTTCTGAGACCTGTTAATTGCTATATTTTTCCTCGCTAAGTTACTGAGAAAGGTCCTGCTTATATGAAATTGTGGTAAATGCATAAACTGTGCCTTATTGATTCTTGGTGACATTTCAAATGTTTTTTTATCCCTTTTTAACTTCCATTTGGAGATTGTCAGTTTGGCACATGTTCCTGAATAGTAATAGCAAATGAAATGAATATCACAATCTTCTTGAGTGTTGAAAGCAGAATTAGTCTAGGCTTCACGTGGCTTCCAAGCTTTTTCCTCCATTGGAGTTTCAAGATAAGAAGTAGAAAAATTAAAATCTCGTAGCATTATTTCTTCATAATGTCGGTGATGATCGTAATGCTTCTGAAGCGATGTTACTTGGAAGCAGATGGTAAATTTGGACTGCCATCCTTTTAGAGCTCAGCATCAGTGTGGAAGCCAGTAGAGGCACTGTCTTCTGTCTCACACTCTATTACACACATGGTCTGGATGCCTGAGAGAAGGCCACAGAGTTGCATTTATTGATGACAAAAGCTGCAGTCAGTCTAGGTACAGGTAGTGTGCAAGCTTCCTCGGCTGCCGTGCTGACAGAGAACCGTATGGAAGCCGGACTTCATTTAGGCCTCTTGCGGCCAGCTTACCCAGGAGGTGAATCTGAGATGAATTTCCCATGTACTGAGAGTTTCTGCATATTAAAAATTATAGCACGATGCAAAAACAAAATGCACTGACTTATTTTCATGAATGGGGAGTCGTTGTGCTTGGGGGTGAGGGGCAGGCGTCACTCTCTCCTACTGCTGTTGGATTAAAAGGTGCCACGACCAGACTGGCTTGATAATCTCACCAGGTGCACACGTAGAGCGAAAGAAGGGAAAATGTATTTCATGGCTCACAAATTGATTTACGTAAACCAGACAATCTGCTGGTTGTTTGAATGTAGAATGTTCTATTTTGCTTACGGGCCACAGGGGCAGCAGCCCTGTACGGTTGGCCAGAATTCCCTTTCTTGCAGCCTCTCTGCAATGACAATAGGCTTGAGCCCCTCTCGGTGTTTAGATCTGCTTCATTTGGAAATCTTTTAAGTAGTAATAATAATAATGTTTTGAGGAAATTGAGTGGAACACTAAATTATCCTCTGATACCTAAGTTCATACTGTGCAAGCCTAAAGAAGCTGAAAATCAATGCACTTTTGAAGTCATTAGAGATCATAAGTGAAATAAGTCTGTGTTGCTTTAGCTAAGCTTTTAGTGTGCTGTGGTATTATTACAAAATCAGCCTGAATCTGCATTAATTTCACAGTCTTTTTCGCTAAGAAGCCCAAGGGTGCATGATGAATAAAATGTAAATTCGAGAAGGCAGTGTTTTTATTAGTGAAAAGGGCAGTGAGCCATGTAGTTGGAGCGGTGACCTGCACGGTGGCCAGAGCTGGTACAAGAACCAGGAACAGGCCATGTAGAGTCTAGTCACTCTGCAGCACCAGGAGAAATAGCCTGAAAGTTACACAGGCCTCAGGTAGACATTCAAAGGCCCGGATGGCTTGTGCTTATTAGACATGAGGTCAGAGCTCTGCCCCATTTCAAAAATCCACAGCCTTCAGAAATCAGAAAGATTTTTATGCACATAAAAATTCTAATGCACATTTTTAAAGTTTACTATACATGCAGTGTTGAATATTCTCAGAGTAATGGAGCATTTGTTTTTGCTAATAATTAGTAGTTACTAAACAGCGTTTAGTATACAGATTTCAGTATATTCGTTTGCATTTGAATAGCATCAGTTTACATTTCTACGTATGTATATTTTAAACTACCCAGAAGGGAGCAAATATACTTAGTTGTTGATATTTTGAGTTCTTGGAATGTATTTGCTAATTTGCCCTTGGTGTGAGGATTTTCTTATTTGCTTCTTTTAAAAAAAAAAAAAAAAAAATCAACGCTAAAATTTGAAATACAAAGCCCTGATGTGTGGATGCCCTCAGCGAAGATCACCAGCCAAGGAGAAAATGGAAAATAGCAACTTTGTATTTTAGAAAATGCAAAACTAGATCTTGCTCATTTCAAAACCCTGTGGCTAAAAACAGTACCCAACCTCCTCCCCTAGTTTCTGTTAAAAAAAAAAAGAGAGAGAGAGAGAAAATTAAACTAATAAATAAATAAATCTTTCTGCTTTGGTCAGATTAGCAAGTCAGCACTGTGAATTTAAAAAGCAAAGTGAGAAAAAACCAAGGAGAGAAGTTGTTTATTTTCATGTACTACTGAGAACAGTGTCGTCTTGTGGCAGTTCTCGTAGACTGTGTTGGTTTAACAAGCGTCCAACCCTTTTGTCTTGTTGTTTTTTGTCTTTCCTGCTCCCTGTCCCCTTGTTTCCCACAGGCTGTGCGTTTGTCACATTTTCTACAAGGGCAATGGCACAGAATGCAATCAAAGCCATGCATCAGTCTCAGACCATGGAGGTACTGTATCATCTGCCCTTTCTTTGTTTTCTTTGTGCAAATGATGGGGAATGGTAAAGCAATTCTCTCCTGTGTGGATCGTTCCCATGACAATCACAGATTTAAACTTTCACCATCTCGCTTTTCATTCATTCATTCATATTCATTCTCATTCTCATTTTCTCTCTATCTCTCTCTCTCTCTTCTCTTCTCTCTGCATCTTTCCCCTAATGACTTGAAATGCATTTAGCCAAAGCTTCCACGTGCTCTGCAGTTGTTTCTGGAGACTTCTCTTGCTGCAGCACAGGTCCTGCCGTGGAACGTCGCAGTGCCTCTTTAAACAGAGTGTCACTCTGGACCTCAAGGCCCAAGTACCTTCCCCAGCCCAGCCCTGCTGCGGCTGGAGCAGTAACAGTCCCCACCCCAAATTGCTGCTTGCCCCGCTCCAAGTCACAAGGCTCTTCTTGTTACTCGGGGCCAAGTTGTTTTTAATCTAGTCAAACAGATTTGTATTTCTGCATCCAGACTGCTGGAGAAAGCTACTGCTTCTCCCACTTCCTTTAACAGTGGAAATGCTACTTTATGAGAGACCACCCCCCAAAATTAGATCTGTCTCCTGGCTAAAATACGAGCAATAACAAAGCAACATAAAGCCTCAAATTTGGTCTCCTAACGAGAGATAGTGGCTTTAGGGGAAGATAAACACCCGGGTGTGGGTAGACACCCACACATGGAGATAGATGGCTCTGTACTTTCAGTCTGTGATTTGGGTCATGGCCTTTCAGAATTTTGCACAAAAGCTTTCCAAGAGTGACATGCCGTTACTTCTTCCGTACTGTCTGGTAGAATCACTTGGGAGCATGTTCCGCTGTATGTGTACACCGTATCTCTGTGTATGGGTGATCTTTTCTGGAGGTGGCCTTGTGGTGTTAAGCTACGTTTTCATATTTTCTTTAAAAAAAAAAACTTTCAGTTTTATTTTATGTACAAACAAACGTTTTTATTGATTGAGCTTCTCTCTCAGCCCCATGTTGTTGGGGTTTTATTTTTCTTTTTGTTTGTTTGTTTTTGTTTGTTTTTTGCAATGCTGCATCTCCCAAAGCATGCGGGGAGCTAAGTGATCATTACGCGTCATGTTTTGTGGGCAACTTTTTTTATAGTGAATCACAAGGTGGGTGCAAACGGGGGGGAGGGGAAGGAGTGTGCATGGCCTTGTCATTAAGTGTTCACTGTACTTTTCTGAGTTGTGATATCAGCATTGCAAAGCCTATTGTCCTTTTTGAACATTCATTTTGACTTTGATATTCCTAACATATCTTATATAATCAATGTGTTTTCCTTTCAGTGCATTTTTAAGACCCTCACATCCCCCCCACACACACACCCGAAGGCAAACTCAGGTGAAAGTCGCCCATGCCAGGAAATAGTTAGCAGGATTGGAAAGCCCTAGGAAGTCTGGTCTTGTAAACACAGTGACCTATGTGATGGCCTTCTGAGTCTTCCTTTCTCGTAACTTAGGCTGCCCCATTATTACAGATCAGTCCGATTTGCAGCCACGTACCAGTTTAAAGATAAAAATGCTATCAGAAAAATTCCAAGTCTTTCCCTGTATTTATCCTCCTTACTGCCTGTAATTCAGTGATTTGTACCCAAATTGGGCTCCCTTTAGATGAGTTTTTAACCTGAATCCTCTCAACTGTCAGAAACATCGCCACCCCCTTCCCTCCCCTCGGAGCCCCCGAGTCTGCTGATGGAACCCTGTTCTCCTGGGTTGCCATGGAAGGAGGTTCAGGACCCTAAAAAGCAGAACAGGGCATGAACTCAAACCAGGCAAATATCAGGCTCCCCAAGTGGGAAGAATCTGTTAGAGGAGTGGAGCGTGTTTAGTCCTCAGACACCCTGGACCCTGTATTAATATCTCTGTTCGAGAAAGTCAGATTCGGTGGCTTATTTTTAAAACTGGATATGCTTAAACAAGGGGGCCCTCAAAACAAGAAATTTCTTCTCTACTTCAAGAAGATTGACATTTAAAGGTTCATACAGTACGCAGTCACGTAACCGTACAACTGAAGTTAATTTTTTTAACAAATTACATTATTTTCAGGACTCTGGCGTACATCTTTAACCAAGATGTATCTAATTCAAAAGGATGTAATGCAAGAACAAGGTCTTAACAGCAGCCCCACATTGTGCCTGCTTTTCTCCACTCCCCTCCACGCACTCCCCGGCCCGTTTTTCTCTTTCATGGTTTAAATAAGTCTTTTAAAAACCATCATCATTAGCCCGATTACCTGCTTTTATATCTTTTTTTTTTTTTTTTTTAGTGTTTAAGGAAGAAAAAAAAACAATAAGTGGACTGTTAGGAGGAGATGCTGTAATTTATTATGGAACAAATTTGACACAACAATCATAACGCTTTTCCATGCAGAACCCTTCTCTAAATAATTTTCATCTTTAGAGTATTTTGTGCTCTTTAAAGTATCAAAGTGCTGAAACACAGAGCAAAATGAATTACAGACTTTTTTAAATGATGGAAATAATATTTTTAGGCAGTTAACTGGCACCTAACGTTCTATCCCACAACTCTGCCTACCATGACCAAAGACCCCTCGGCTGGAAGTTTAGCACCGAAGCTGTCTTCTTTATTTTCTCACTTTTTTTTTAATTAACAGACACGATAGCCTCAGATAGCTTACGTCCCCAATAACTACCCGAGGTGATAAGAAAAAAAGACCTAAGTTTGTTTTTTAGAAGAAAGAAAAATGACCCAAAAGGAACGGAAGGAAAAAGCTCATTTATAACTAGGAACATAACATTTCTGAGAGCAGAGGGACAGGGGTCAATTATGCCAAGTTTCTGTCGAAGTTTTTATTTAATCACGTGGGTAGAATTACTTCTTTTTACCTCTAAAACATCTCGCAGCTTTAACTGTGATGCAGCGTGTAGGTGAGCCGACCTCAGGAGGAAGGTGGGGGAGGGAGGGCAGGTCCTTCTCCGTACTGGCCAGGTGGCAGCTGTTTCAGAAGTTCTCGGGAAGGAGGTCTTCATGCTTGGCATGTAGGCCATTACCCCCCCCCCAAAACGATTTTATCTACCACAGAAATGAAGTCACCCTGTTATATCACCCTATTTCTCGCCACCCTATTCCTTGCCTTTTCAAGGAAACTAAAACTGAGAGAAGCTGCTAGAATGATGAGGTTCAAATTAGGGAGAGAAGCCAGGTAGGTCCTCCTCCTGCCATGTAAGGTCTGTCTCCTGTAATGAGAATGTGCTTCTGGTTTGGGGGGTTCTCAGCAGCTCCCCAACTGCAGGTAGACTAGATACGGCAGGAGGAAGAAGAGAGACCCGCCCCAAAGCACGTGGACGGTGCCTTTGGTCAGCTCCTCTGTCCTCTGAGCCTCTCTTTCCTCACCCACTTTTCCTAAAATGAAGCCAGCCGCTCCCTTTTGTTGCCGGATACATGTGATTCCCCCGATTTCTAAAGTTCAAAAATAATACACCTGAGAACTGGGAAGAGCGAAAACTAATGAATTAATGAGAGACATTTTCATTGTCATTACGATTTCTCCCCCTTTGTCGTCTGCTCACCTGTGGAAACAGGCGGCCACACAAAGACAAGTCCGTCTTTAAGACGAGCGGACCGTGAAGCCTAATTAAAGAACGTTGATGTGGTCTGTTGTCTCTGAGGAGGTCCTGGAAGGTCGAAGACACACCAAGAGAGGAGGCGAGGCAGTTTAATAATCAGAGCAAGAAAGCAAACGGCCTCACCAACCACCAGATCCCCCAGAGAGCCCAGTGACAATCTCTGGCGTTCTCTATCAATGGTACTATTCAGAGAAGAAGGAGGAATATCAAACTGTTCTTAAACCATTTCAGACCATTCCATGTGCGCCAAGGTAGTTAAGAAAGATAGACCCAGGACAGACTGAGCGTCCTGAGGGGCTCCAACCCAGCTGTAACCCCCTGTCCACTTTCCAATGTGTCTGACCACAGGGCTGCTCTTCACCTATCGTGGTGAAGTTTGCGGACACTCAGAAGGACAAGGAGCAAAGGCGCCTCCAGCAGCAGCTGGCACAGCAGATGCAGCAGCTCAACACTGCCACCTGGGGGAACCTGACGGGTCTGGGCGGACTGACCCCGCAGTACCTGGCGGTAAGTGCCGGGGGACAGGCCGTGGTGCGCGGCCCCCATGCCCCTAAGTACACCAGAGAATTCATTTGGGGTACATTTTGAGTCTCAGGAAATTTTTAAAATTAGCATTTAATGCAAAAAGAATTCTCCAGCTTAAATAGATTAGCAGAAAAATGAGACTAATTTCATTCTTGCCAGCTTCCAACCAGTGCTGGAATTGAAGGGTACTGGGGCGAATGTGCTTGAGACCCCCACTGCCTGGCTGGTCAGGGCCTCAGCTGAACTATCTCAGAACTTTCCTTCCTCGATCCTGGGTCTTCCCAGTGGAAGGAAGGATTTCAGGTTTGTGAAATCAAGAGAGCCTTCATCTCTTTGAAGCCAACAAAGCCAGGCGTTGTTTCAGGCCATACTGACCCGGTTCCTTCACGTTTGGTTTCTCCACTTTGCTCTCCCCGTTCTTTGTGCTGCCCGGTTCACTTTGTCAGTGTCTGCATCAAGCTACGTGCGATGTCGGAATTTTACACACTTTCCCTGCTAAGGTCTAAACAGGACAGAGTAGTGACCCTGGGTGTGCACTTGATAACCTCCTAGGTAGCTTCTCAGTGGCCTTCATAGTAGCCAGGTGAGGCCTGGGCTCGAAGGCTGCCAAGGCCCCTATGTTGTTGTTTTTGCTTAAGCCGTGCTCCCGCAGTTGACTGCTTTGAAATATAAATGCTGGAGTTCGTATTTATTAATATAATTTCACATTTCAATTTCAGCAGCCTCCAAAAGTGTGCGAGTGTATGTGTGGTGTCCTAATTCTGTCACTTTACATTTTAACCAGCCCTCTCTGAACCATATTACCCACTAGCTTTCCTTGGTGGCAGAAGCCACACTGTGTGGTGGAGTGATCCTCCCTGCTACCTGGAGAGGTGAGGTGCACCTGCTGGTCCAGCTGAGGGAGGGAGGGTCAGAAAGGGCAAGTGGCCTTCCCAGGCCCACAGAGCTGTGGCTCTGTGTGGAGTGTCGGAGGGTCCTGTCACCTCTCGGAGGACTCTGAGTGCAGGTGATGATCAACGATCACCCCCACCTTTCATCACGCCCACCCCTCATGCCCTCTGGGGACTGGTGTGGATGAGTTCTTCCATGCCTGTGTGTTTAGTGAATGAGAGGCTTGTCCTCTTGACTTCCCTGGAGTTGTTCACAAAAGTATCAGCTCCATCTCCTGTTTCTCGGTGGCCACTTCTCTAGCTTCCATACAAAGATGCCGTAAGATCCCATGTCAGCTGTCTTGCGAAGATTTGCGGATACTTTGCTGTCTTTTTCTATCCATCTAACAATTGAATTTGAAACAAGAAATGAGTCTAGTAATCTGCTCTCACAGACTGTGCTATTCAGGAGCTCACACCCCACTGGTCGAGTCACCAGTACTAGAATTTCTAGCCGAGATGCCGTTGTGCTCACGTTTTCATCCCAAGAGTCTGGCTTCCTGCTCCCCCATTTCTGAGAAGTAAGATGCACACATGCCGATCGGCAGCCTCCTGGCACGTCTCCTGTGGCCCACGGAGATCTCTGGCCTATATTTCTGTGACCACATGGGGAGTCAATTTCAACTTCACTTATGGAAACTCACTTTCATGCGCTCTTACCATGAGCAGAATTGGCGGCTTCAGTTCTCTCGTAGCCAGGTCTGTTCTACAACTTTGACTTGAAAACGGTTTCTTCTCAAAGAGCTCTTGGGTCATATTTAGCTGCAGATTCCAGCCCAACTTAGCAGAGGCTGGTTTTCCACGGGATAACCTTAGAGGTGGTTTAATGACGTCACATCTTCCTCACCTCAGTAGGTTTTAGTAACATCTCCAAATATCCCCCAGACTTGTTTAACTTTGCTTTAATTTTTAAAACAAAGTGTGATTTAGGCTTATGAGCATAAGAGAGAGAGAGAAGGCCAACAAATCAGACCTAACTAAGGAATTTCCCGAGCACCCCTCCTGTGCCTCTCCGTGGGATATGTGTGCACAGCTATGCACTGGGACTACAGTCAGTGCGTCCCAGGGAGCCAAGGAGCAGGGCCTGCACATAGGCTCTTTCTCAGCCTGAGTTCACGCATTAGTGCCGTGTGAGTTGTATTTGACTCATACGAGTTCAGAACCCAGGACCTCATGAGGCACACAGAACCAGCCGGTAGGCAAGAAGCCCCTTAGCTTGTCCCCGCTGGTGGAACCTCTGCTCGTGTTTCCACTGTCAATCAAAACGTACCACTCATGCCCAAAAAACAATAAAAAACAACAGCTTTTTCATTAAATGAGAAAGGATCATTTTGTTTTCAAATTTCCCATTCCATTTTTATAATAAAACACTGCAGCCCCAAGGAGAAACAATTGTTTTCTAGTGGGGCAGTCCATGTGCTAATGTTCTGTCCCAGAAGGTCATTGTTCTTGAGGAGCAGGTGTGGTCAGCCACGGGCACTCCACGCTGCAGTCCCACCTCACTGGAGAGCTGCCCCATTTCGAGTCATATCCAATTGTAAAGTTTTTCCTATGACACGTAAGAGGCCTGTCCTTTCCCAGAGGAACCGTGTTCTACATGATGTTTTACAGAGCTCCAAATACATTCTAAAAGCTGTTTTTAAGTAGTTGAATTCATCTTGTTTCTCCTGAGCACGTAGTGTGGCAACAATATTTCAGTAGTAAGGTGGATTTAGTAAACCTACGCTCTTTAGTATCCGTGCACATTGGAATGTAAGGACACGCTTGCCTCCACTGTAAGCTGTGTCTGTCTGCCTTACAAAGGGAGCGTCCATAAATCTAGTCCAGCACTCTGTCAAGCCCCTAAATAAACCTTCAGTTCAATTCTGGGACCAGTCCAGGAGCACTCGGGGACAGGAGCCACATGCCTTTGTCTTGTGGCACCCATTGATTCTGCAGGGCAGGAAAAAAATGTGTTCAATGCCCTGGGGAGAAATGCAGGTTTTTTCCCACAGGTATATGAGTATTTTTTTTTAAAAGATGGGCGTATTTACAATGAATAGCTTTGACGTACATAGCACAGGTAATTCCCAGTTTTGACAAGCACCGTTCTCTCTGCCCATGAAGGCCATCTTAAAAATGGCTGGTCCTGTGCTTGGTCCTTTGGTTCTGGCTGTGAGTAGATGTGGTGGTGTTTGTAGCTGTCGCGCTGATCCCTGTGGTCCCAGAGTCAGTGAATCCAGGTGCTTCTGAACGTGCAGGAAAGTAGGCGAGATGAGGGAGTGGACCTTGATTGACAGAGATGAGTTATGGTAACTACCAGACTATAGAGAGAGATAATTAGTCACACTGTGTTGGCTTCAATAGATTGAACACCTGGTTGTTAAAAAGAGTAAATTGATTAATTGTTTTAAGGCAGCAGTGTTAGTGAGTTTCCCCGGTGTCCGTATTTCCTAATAGAGATTAGACATTAATATGGATTTACAGCCCCAGCCCTGGGGACCTTCAGTGCATCACTAGGCAGTAGCAACCAGCTCTGTAAATGTAAGGTAAACTGCATCCACCCCCAGTTCAGAGGGGAAGGGACTTTGTCCTCATCGCCACCTTAGCTGACTGTGCCCTGTGCTTTCCGTTGCAGCTTCTGCAGCAGGCCACCTCCTCCAGCAACCTGGGTGCGTTCAGTGGCATTCAGCAAATGGCTGGTAAGTCCAGAGCACACCTTTCCTTTGAGCTATTGTCTGAATTTTGGGTTGGTTCCAAGGGTAAAGAAAAGGAGAAGGGGGCGGGGGGTGTGCGGGTGGAGAAGGAAGGATAATTCCCAGACCTACTCCCGTTCCCTACCCACCCATCGGTGCTCCAGCAGCTACACAATGAAGGATCTAAGAATTCCTGCTTGGTACACCTGTATGTGTTCTCCAGCCATTTGGTTGCTGGTGTTCGGTTGTTTTGTATTTTTTTTTCTTTTTAAACAAGATTGATTACTGGGGGATTTCCAGCAAGATTCCCATATCCAGGGCAGCCAAAATGATTGACATCCCTTTAAAATTTTAATAATAGGCAGTCAATAAAAATGTTCTGACCTCCATAATGAAAGCCAGAATCGCAGGCCTATCTTTGATTCCGTTTACAGCCCCTTGATAACGACAGACAATTAACAGGGTGCCTTTTTTACTTTAGTGCCCCAGTTGACAGAATTGTGCATCAGAAGCTTTTATGTGAAAGTATAATCTTTGTTCTTGAGAAAATCAAAGTGTGACTGTATTTGAAAGCCAGCTCATTGAAAGATTCCTTTTTATAATGAGCTGTGCCAGTAGTAACCGAGGCGCAGTGATTAGTGGAAGGTCACTCCTACTGTGCCACCTCCATGCTGATTTCCTTACCTAACACAGGGCCAGGGAAGGCAGCGCGTGCTATAAATCAGAACACAGGTGCCCATTAACCTGCCGTGAGGAGCAGTTAGAAAGCTTTCTCCTTGTTTGATTCCAAAAAGGTGGAGGGAAGAGGGAGGACAGGTTTGGAGGCATCTTAGAACCAGGCACAGTTTGTTTTAATCAAGGACACCCTGAATCAATGAGATGAAACCAGAATGTGCAGAATAAAAGTCACATTTCTTTAGCCGTCTCTACAAACTTCTTTTTGCCACATTTCTTTCTCGCCCCCCCCCCCCCAATATGCATCTGGGTCTTTTTCTTACTTCACCTTGAAAGAGTCTGGAAAGGCTGTGCGTCAGCCTTCTCTTCCTATGTGTTGGGGTGTCGGCGCAGCCCTCCATGGAGGCCCAGGGCTAATGGTCGCTCACCATGTGACAGTGTACATTGGGTTGCAGTAAAAATACGGCGGAATTGGACACTGGGCTTTAAATCTGTTGGCACTGACAGCTCCTTCTGTGGTAATACAGCTTTTGGATTATTAGAAAAATATATCTGAAATGACAAATAGTTGGAGCATTCCGCAGTATCTTCACGAAAGCAGTTGGGGAAGCTGGCCTTGGAGCTAAGAATCCCATTGAATATTTAATTTATTTTTAATTCTATAAGGAGAACTGGAGAGATGTAAGTAAAGTATTCAGGAGGTTTTCTGCTCTAAATGAGAAAACCACCTGACTGCAAGCTGTAGAGTGAGTGCTAAGATTTGTCACACCTTCAGCTCCAGGAGAACTGTTTTTCTCCTAATCATATGGACCCTAGATCTGAATTGAGGGGCTTCCCTCAGAGGAAGGCTCTCCCACTCCCACAGCTGAGTTATGCAGGAAGGTCACTGATCCTGAGGCTGCTGTGGAGCGTGTCATCCAGGGTGGGCAGTGTCCAGTCCTTTTGCATCAGGAGGCGGGTGCCTCTGCCACGCCAGCCACAGGTCAGGATGTTGGCATTTACAAGCTCTGCGCCCCCCTGCCAAGCTGAGGACATCTGGGAGGCACCTTAACAGGAGCTGCGGGCAGGGGCTGACTTCCAGGTATCTATAAAGGCTCCGTGCTTCCCAAAACACCCATATGGAGCCTCCAACCTACTAAATTCAGCACATTAAGTCTGCCCAGGCTGTGGGACCCAACGCTGACCACTCCATTACCTGTCAGCTCGAAAATTTGAGAGCAGCTGTCCCCACCCTTTTGGGTACCTGATACTGGTTTTATGTAAGGTAATTTCTCCATGGCTGGGGTGGGAGGCCCATTAGAATCTCTTAAGGAGCACACAACCTAGATGCCTCACAAGTACGTCTGCGGTAGGATTTGTGTTCCTTACTAAAGCCACAGCTGATCTGACAGGAGGCGGGCTCAGGCGGTGATGTGAGCGTCAGAGCAGCTACTTAATACAGAGGAAGTTGCTCCTGCCACCCAGCCCATAGTGCTGGACGTCCAGGCTCTGCGTACCTGGAGATCTGTAACAGGGACCCTTCATTTATATCAAGAATCAGTTCTCCTCTTCCTAAGTATTTGAGGTATTTTAGTTCAGAGTATTTTTCCTCCCAAGTAAAGTTAGTATGGCCTCTTCTGTTCTTTTGTCTTGTTCCAAAAGTAGGCCTTAACTTTTGTCCTTGTGATTAATCTGGACCAGTAGTCTGAGGTGATCCTGGTGGGTTGGTGGCAGAGG
Organism: Otolemur garnettii; assembly: GCF_000181295.1. NCBI lineage: Eukaryota > Metazoa > Chordata > Mammalia > Primates > Galagidae > Otolemur > Otolemur garnettii. The sequence continues at coordinate 20,407,017 of NW_003852414.1, read as the reverse complement.
GAGCCTCTAAAAGCAGCTGCGCAGCTCCCGCACATGGGGAGTGAGACACACTCTTCTCTCAAAGCTCTTTACTTTCTCCTCTCTCGCTTTGCTGAATACTCCCTACTCTGTTTATCAATTGACGTGCATAAATTTATATTTGGGGTATGTTCCCAGTGGACCTTAAGTACCTTGTTTTTGAATTAAGAAATTTGACTTTAGCCTTTCATGTAAACCGAAAAAAATATTTTATAAACTAATAAGTTTGCCCATGAGTTGTTAGGATTCACGGGTAGTTTCTGTAACATAAAGCGTAACATATACTGTAGGCACCATGTAACAGTGGCACAGAGGGGGAGACCCAAGATGTTATTTACCCCGTATCCCACCGGACGCTAAAATGCTTGTTGAGCGCGGGTTGTGACATTGTCAGAGTGGGCTCATAAACAATTCAGTTATAACTTGTTATGTATTACGGTGGCATATGATATAGTTTCCTCATCTAAAATTCAAACCGTCCAGCCTGGGCCACTGTCACCAAAGAGGGTGAAATATCTTTTCCTAAACCAGTAATATTTTGTTGCAGACAATTCTCAAAACATAATGGTATGTCACATTTATATGAGTAAAACATTTTCTCTTTGAGGAGAAAATAAAATAATCTATCTTTTTTTTTTTTTTTTTTTTTTTGCAATTTTTGACTGGGGGTGGGTTTGAACCCGCCACCTCTGGCATATGGGGCCACCACCTTACTCCTTTGAGCCACAGGTGCCACCCAAGAAAGTAAAATAAAACAAAAAAAATACAAAAAGAAATTTTAGATGAGAAGTTATTAAGTAGTTGCAGCAATAAAAACAGGACATCAGCGGTGTGTTTTCTTCCTTTAAACCCTTACCATATTCGCTCCAAACTAAAAATAACTCCAAATGTGTTTTATGATTTTTATAGAAGAGAGCCTTTACTAAATATGGAGTTTGAAAGCAGAAAATGGGTTAAGATCACATCTTTATGAGCAGAGTACTTTGATGTGTACTTTTCGTGACTCCTAGAAGTTGATTGATTTTATTTTTGCTCATAAAATCTCTAATAAAAATTTGTCCATTTCTCACTCAACTGTGCTCTTTGTCCAATGAATTTCCGACAACTCAGAAACTTTGAGTCTGAGTTTGGGCTAAGGGTCCAGATTTTACTTGAAGGAAAAAGGAAGAAAGATTTGGTTTGGTTTTGAGATAGAGTCTCAAACTGTCACCCTAAGTAGAGTGCTGTGGCGTCACAGCTCACAGGAACCTTCAACTCTTGGGTGTAAGCAATTCTCCCGCCTCAGCTCCCAAGTAGCTGGGACCATAGGCGCCCGCCACAGCACCCGGCTAGAAAGTTAATTTCTTAAAACAACCATCACAAAAAGAATATCAAGATAGAAAAACGAGAGAAGTATTTTGCAGTTTTGCTGTTGACAGAGCTTCTGTAATCATGACGTAGTTTACCCTCCCAGCATGCCAAGTCAGCCCTTTCCTCTCCATTGGTTACAAGTGGGAGCAGGGAAGCTGTGAAGTGACATGAGACCACCGCACCAGGAAGTGGCGTACTATGGATTACGATGCTGAATTCCCAAATGCCATGACAACTTGTTGAATAGGAACTGTTATTGCCCCATTTTACAGGTGGACAGCTACGCCTCAGCTTAGAGAGGTCTCATCCTTGTCCAAACTCGCTGAGCTAGTAAGTGTCAGATGGAAATGTCAGGTCTGGCTCCACCTGATCCCAACCCTGAGCGCCTATTGCCCCTGAACTTATGAAACAGAACTGTGTGGCCAGCCCCCGTGGGTGTGTTTGCACAAATAATCCAAACTGATCCGCCCACGTAGGTGTCCAACAGGCCCCCTGTGTGGCCAGCCCCCGTGGGGGTGTTTGCACAAATAATCCAAACTGATCCGCCCACATAGGTGTCCAACAGGCCCCCTTTGTGGCCAGCCCCCGTGGGTGTGCTTGCACAAATAATCCAAACTGATCCGCCCACGTAGGTGTCCAACAGGCCCCCTGTGTGGCCAGCCCCTGTCAGTGTGCTTGCACAAATAATCCAAACTGATCCACCCACATAGGTGTCTAACAGGCCCCGAACTCTTAACAAGGAAGCAGTTCAGAGATAGTTACGGGAAAACTTCCTGCCTTCATTCTGGAAAGCATTTCAGATTTATCACAAGTGGGTTCTATGTCAGGCAAATTTTTTTCCTAGGGTAAAGAATTGTTATGAAACAAATTATAGATTACGAAGCTATAGAGAAGGAGAAGTATTGATGAACAGGAGGAAACTGCTTGATTTTAATTCTGAGTTTCAGTAAAGCTTGCAGTAATTCCCTGTCAGAATATCTGGTCTAAGCTTTGGAAGTCATAATAAAATTAGAGAGGGTGAATATTTGCTTAAAACCTTGTATCAATTTGAGATCTTTTATCTGAGAAGATTGGAGTGTCTGTCACAAGTGCAGAAGAGGAAGACATTTGCAAAAACAGTGTATTTGGAGATCCAAGCGCTGGAATTGGAGATGCTCCCAGAGATGTGGAGTGTCGGTCTTAGATCCACAAAGATCCTGGTTCTTCCCCAAGCTGAGTCTCCAGCAGTCCGCACTGCAGACACTTCCTGCGAATGTGCTAATAGGCCTTAGGAGAATGTTCTATAACCACCCATCTGTCACTTTTTAACAGACCTGATTGGCAAGCACTTGTAACAACTGACATCTGTTCTTGCTTATTGATATGCAGATTTATGGTAATTGCTATGAACAATAAGACACAAAATTACCTAAGGTGAACATTAAATTAAATTTTCATGCCCTTCTCCTTATAAATAATTTTTTTAAATCTTAAATTTCAAGTAGGCATATTGCACATCTGTTTTGTACATAATTTCTTCGTTTTGAGAAGGATTTTTCCCCCCAAGTAATGAATGAAAAGGTGAATCCCTGTATTTCTAACCCTTTTTTTTTTTTTGCCATCCTGATAATGGCACAGTGTCCATTTTTTTTTTGAAACTGACCTGTTTTGCATGTTTAGCCAGTGCATTGTTGCCTGTGGTTTTGGAGGTGCCCATCTGAGCACGGTGCTTCCTGAATTTACCTGACGTTGTTTTCTTTAAAGAAATATTTGCAGAGCCAGGAACAGCCTCCTGGGGTGTGCCTCTGCATGCCTTTTCAGGGTGAGTGTTGGAGAAGGTATGACCTGGGAGAGGAGCTGGGGGAGAAGCACTGGCCCTCACAGACCCCAGAGAAGACATGAAGATTCTAATGGGCAGAGACAGAACCGGAGAGCACACATGGTGCCCCCGCTGTGGGCTGTGCTCCTGGAGGCAGGTTCAGAATTGAGGGGCCGCTGCCTCTCACGTGGGAGCAGGGTAAGAGTGCGAGGAGGTCTGGGAAGTCTAGGCTGCTTGAGGAGGGAAAGGAGGAGATTCTGGGTATGAGAGCCTGTCCTGGGGTTCTCCGTTAGGACCACTGCCTCTTCCCGAAACAGCTTGTCCACCAGGTAGGAAGGGATGGCAAGTAAGATGTCCACATGCCAAATGAGGGCTCCGTGGCAGGAGGCGCATTTGTGGCAGGAGGAGCCAAGATGTCAGTCACCAGGGATGTTTGCTGTTGCCCAAAGTGTCCAGAGAGACATTGAGCCCAATAAAAATGTCCTCAACTCTTTTTCCCACCCCCAGGATGGTGACTGTGATGTGATAGGAGCACAAGACATGGGTGGCATCTACAAGACGAGGACGGTGCACTCCCTGGGGAGTGATGGGTAGAGAATAGGCCTCAGGCCTCTGCTGCGCTGGCTGGGAGGACCCAGGGGCAGGAGGAGAGGCTCCTGGCCTGGAAATTCAGCCTTGCTGGGTCTTCCCTGGTGTTAGCCTGGCCTAGGGCTGCAGCAGGACTGACCATGCCGGGCCTGTCTGGTGTCTGCTGGTGCTCTCTGTGTGTTTGTGGGTCTGCCCCGAATGGGAGCCATGTTCTTGTATTCTCTCCCCTCCGTGTCCTCATCCCCAGCTCTGCCCTCTTGCTTGTTCACATCATTTCTCGCTCCCTCACCCCAGGCTCCCGTTCAGTGTTTTCCTGCTAGGGTGTGTCTCTTTCAGATTTTCTGGACAAGTCAGAAGTTCTTAAACTTTTTAGGATCTGTCATCCAAAAAGTTATGCACACAGATCACACATGCACTTTTTCATAAAGTTTCCAGGAGTCCCCAAGGCCCAAGCTCAGGTGCCTAATGTGGGGACCACAGCCCACAGTGTGCTGAGCGCTGACAGGCGGCCACAGGTCCCTCTGTTCACAGAGGCAGCTGGAACCAGTGGCCTGTGACATCTGGGATTTTGGTAATGACACAGAAGGAATCACATTAAGAAATTAAAGAGTTGCTGAAGGGATTTGGAGAGCAAATGGAATACATAGCGATGACGCCAGAGTCGCTGGTTAACTGGGTTCTAACCACCAGAAGATGAAATCACAAATCAGACCCTGCCCTCTGGGGACTGGGCACCATAGACTGAGCAGAGAGTGGTACTGGGAGTCAGCTACTGTGCAACTCTGGACTCAAGTTGGGTCCTGCTGGACTGAAATGGTACAGCTGGCAACTGTCATCAGCTCACATGGCAGTGACGGCAAATGAGGCTTCTCTAGGCAGATGTGGGGAGGAAGACAGGTGCACTTCCGATGCCTGTCCATGTTGTGCTGTGAAACTCTGGGCTGGGCCACCCTCCCCTCCTCTCCCTGCTTCCCTATCCCTCCTAAACATCCCTGAGGTGTGAAGTTTAATGAGGTCAGTGGACACCAAGGCACAGTGAGGAGGAGGAGGAAGGCAGAAGGACTCCAGCTGGGGAGGAGAGGACAGAAGGCTCGTGGGGTGGCCAGGCTAGCAGGGAGGGACAGGCCTACTAGGGAGAGGTCAGAACTGTCCTCACATTCACCTGGACTGTTGCTTCAGGGAGTTGCCCTGGGATTGTGTTGTGACCTCGTCATTCCTCTGGTCTGGCTCCTCCGTCAGTGACATGTGTGATAACAATAGTGTCTGCACTGCGGGGACTCATCGTGAACGCGAAGTAAGCGGCCACACTGCGGAGCTCACGGGGCGCGATCTGTGTTCTGGCTGCCATCGTGGTTTTGCCATAGTCATTAGCCTCTCTGTCAACTCTCTGAGCTGTTGTTGGAGCTTTGAGAGTCTTGACACATTTAGTCCCTTAGCCCTCGAGACGTGGGTGCTACCTTAAGCCCCCCCTTATAGCTGCAAACCCCATGGTACAAATAGGTGAGCATGTGCCTGAGGTGACCGAGGCTGGCATTAGGCATGGCAGAAGCAGCATTAAACCCTGGTGGTGTGAGAACAGGGCCAACCCCAACTCCTCGGGAGGTGTCACTACTCTTGCCACTATGGTCACCAGCAGGGAATGCTGTGCTTTCCAAGCCCGAGGGACACAGGACAGGGGAAGAAGGAGATGCCTCTGCCAGCCCTGCTGAGAAGAGCAGGATGTGGGTCAGGACTGGAAAGGGGCCAGCTGCCCTGCCTCACCTGGGATGTGTCCACTGAGTTCTGTTTTGTTTTATTTTATTTTTAGAAATGGGATCTTGGTTTGTCTCCCAGGTTCCTAGGCTAGAGTGCAATGACTTTTCACAGGCATAGTCATAGCTCAACTTAGCCTAGAGCTCCTAGGTTCAAGGGAAGAGACCCCCCCCCCAAGTAGATGGGACTACAAGTACTGCCACCACACCCAGCTGAACAGCACTAATTTCTGAGAGTGGCAGGGGGGCGACCATGAAAGCCTCATGGGATGGTGTTCAGGACCATGAAAGAGAGAGGTAATGATCCTCCAGCACAATTTCCCCTTCAGCTCCTCAGCTGGAGGCTGTTTTCCTATGCTTCTTCCTCATCCGCCTCAAATCAGAGACTTGAGTGAGAGTTCAGAATCTGGACCTGTTGCCAGAAACTGATGAACTAGCAGGAGTTCTAGTCACTGGCAACTCCCTACTCCAGTGCCCAGCAGCCTTCTTGGACACAGGGACTGTCTTGTTTTCTACTTTATCATCAGTGTCTAGCACAGGGTCTGGCTCATCATGGCCACTCAAAACTACTAGTTAGATAAATAGATGGATGACAACTGGATAGATAATGGATGAATAGATGGATGGGTAGACAGATGATGGATGGATAGATGGAAGATGAATGGATGGATAAGTGATGGACGGATGGAGGGAAGGAAGATGGTGAATGGATGGGAGATGGTGAATGGAGAGATGATGGATGAATGGATGGATGGGTAGAGGATGGGTGGATGGATAAATGATGGATGGATGACTAGATTATGGATGGATAGATGGATGGGTAGATGATGGATTGATGGATGAATGGATAGGTAGATGAGCAGATGATGGATGAGTAGATGATGGATATATAGATGGATGGGTAGATGATGGATTGATGGATGAATGGATAGGTAGATGATGGATGGATAGATAAGTAGATGATGGAAGGATGGATGGACGGATGGATGGTTGAGTAGATAATGGATGGGTAGATGATGGATGGAT
>NW_003852414.1:20397401-20400363 GCF_000181295.1 Otolemur garnettii | reverse complement strand
TGAGTAGATAATGGATGGGTAGATGATGGGTGAGTAGATAATGGATGGGTAGATGATGGATGGATAGATAAGTAGATGATGGAAGGATGGATGGATGGTTGAGTAGATAATGGATGGGTAGATGATGGATTGATGGATGGATAGATGGATGGATGATGGACGAGTGAGCAAATGCAGGTCCTCAGGCCTACCTGATTCTAACTTCCCCTTTGGCTTTTCTCCAAATCCCTTAGATGACAGGATTTGCAGGGTCTCTCTCCTCTTCTTTCCATCTCTGCCTCCCTAGCCCACACTTTCCCCTTTCCCTGTTGTGTGTTTATTGAACAGTGTTGGCTGTGCCCCAGCGTGGTACCTCAGAAACTCACTCGGTCTGCCTGGCCTTTCCAGGCAGTGGGGGGGGGGGGGGTGGTCAGGGGCTCTCATGAGTGGTAAAGTGTGAGTAGAGGGACAGCCAGGACCAGGCCTAGCTGCCTGAAGGAGAGGGCAGGGCAGAGAGAACCCAAGCGCTGTCGCCTGGCTGTAGGCTGTTAGTGAATGTCAGTGAGTGTGATAAGGAGTAGACCCAGTTCTGGGAAGTATTTGCACAGTGGATTAGCTAATGACTGAGGGAAAATGGTCAATATTTGATTCAGTTGTAAATACCACAGAACTAACAGAGAATGGGGAAAACTCAAGCGCGGGCTGGCTCTGCAGCCGGTAGTCTGTGCCGCAGTCCTGTGAATGTCATCCTGCCCATTCACCTGTCGCTCGTCTTACCCAGGTTTATTCCTCCCCTACTATACGTTCAGCGGAGGCCAGGTCTGTGTTCAGGTGGACTTGAGAATGAATAAGACAAAGTCTTTGTCCTCAGGGAAATTAATATTTAGTTATGAAGGTGAGAAATATATGCAAATAATGGCAAAGTGGGGTGGGCTGAGAGCCACAAATGAGTTATAAACAGATGAGGGAGTTTTCGGGTGACACACGCAGTGGTACACACAGCACAGACTGCAGTCTCCTGTGGAGGAGGCGTGAGGTGTCAGAGAAAGCCCTGCCCCTGGGGGGAGAAGGGGCCGCTGCCAGGGACCTGATGTCTCTGCCAGGTGAGCAGGCTGAGGCAGTGTCGGTGCAGCCCCCTTCCTGTGCCCCCACCCAGACAGGGTCAGAGGTGGTCCTGGAGGAGGACCTCCACCAGAACTGAGAATATTGGCCCTGCCTGCTGTCAGTCGGCTCCAGAGGAATGTCAGAGGTTCTCGTTCCAGCACTAAGCCGTCTCATACACTTAGTCGCATGTTAGTGATGTGTCTGGTTGTCTGGTTTGTGTCATTAAGACATTAGAGGCACATTAGTCTCAAGAGGACACGGATGGGTCAGTACAAAGGTGCCTTGCTCCTTGCAAGGTCATTCCAGCCCAGGTGTTCTTGTCACACTTGAGTGTGAAGTGCGCTCCTGGGCTCAGGACACAGAGCCATCTGCTGGGCCCACACAGGTCTGCCCTGAGGCCAGGCAGCTCCTCCAGTTCCATCTTCCAGAAGTAAAACTGCAGAACAAGCTGGTGCTTCTCAACCCCCACATCCCGTAAGCACGACACTGACCCTCTGACAGGGAGAACAAGAGTGAGCTTTGTCCCAGGTCGCGTTCACTTGGAGGTTGTAGGAAGTCTGTGCTTTTCTTACGGAAATCACAGGATTCCACAAATAGCTGTGTCCTCCTTCTGAGAACCCCACAAAGTAAGTGGGTTTTGAAAACAGGTGTTCGGCTTTCACCCTGAGCCAATAGGTCTGGATGTCTCCTGGGAGAAGAGTGTCATTTTGAACAAAATGAGAACCCATTTTGCAACAAAGACGTCAGGAACTCTTACCTGAGCAGAGACACGCTCTGACTCAGGAGTCCAGGAGGAGCAGGGACCTGCCCTGGAGAGCCCAGCGGCCAGGCTCTGAGCCGCCCTCATGCTGGGGGCACCATGCTAGTGGCTAGAGGTATGTTGCTAGAACATTCGCTTCTCCATCCACCCGTCTCAACTCACATGGATGCAGTTATCAGGCCACTCTCCTTAAAACAGATTAGATGTGTTCAGTAGATAATTATCAAGGATCTGGATTTGAGGCATGAGAAGAAGGTGGACGTAACCTGATGATGTAACTGCAGTAGCTTTCTCTGTTAAATCCCCCTGTGGAAGCAGAGACCCATCGTTTCCCCTTGCATGTACATTCTCTCAGTGTGAAGTACATCATGGGAAAACCCTGTCAACGGAAAAGAAGCCAGCTCTATAACATAAAAGGTTTATTCTGGGCCTCCCTTCTGGGCAACAGCTCAGCGTTAGGGTGTTTCTGGGGTCCCCTTGGCCCAGAAGGGGTCCATTCAGTCAACTGGGGAGAGCCTAAGATTTTATTTTATTGCATAGTACTCTGACCATTCAGAGACCCATGGGATGGAAGAACCGACACAGAGAGGAGAAATGATATCAAAAATACAGAAAGCAGAGACTCCGGCCCGAGCCCACACGTCCCCCACACCCTCAGCTGATCCCACCCACGTGTTCTTTGAAATTTCTGTTTCTCTCTGCTCATAATTGTCAATAGTCAGGAATACATTCCAGTTAAAAATAGTCCCCCATTAAAATGTAAGTATCTTTAGAAGGCAAACACAAATAATTTACAAATGAAACCATGAAGGCACTACCATTTTCGTTCATTCATTGTTCTGTTAATCAAATATTGAGTTCTCACCATGAATATGTTTTAGAATCCCATTTAAAATAAATCCAGAGAGAAGTTCAATGGTGATACAGGTAATCCCCAAGTTACAAAAATTCAACTAACATGACTCACACTTACAAACGGATGTCCAGCTCACATACGAATTCACCTTAAGAACAAACTTACAGGCTCGGCGCCTATGGCTCAACCGGCTAGGGCGCCAGCCACGTACACCTAAGGTGGCGGGTTTGAATCCCCAGCCCGGACCCGCCAAACAACAATGA
>NW_003852414.1:20389749-20397114 GCF_000181295.1 Otolemur garnettii | reverse complement strand
AAAAAAAAAAAAAAAAAAAAAAAACAAACCTACAGAATCTATCTCCTTCATAACCCAGGGACTTGCTTGCCAGAGTAACAATAATACAATAATTAGCATTTATCAGGGACTTACGTGGCCAGAGTAACTGGCTTTGGTCACCTTATTTAGTCTGTATAGCAGCCCTTGAAGTAGGATGTGGTTAATGTTGGCCCTCAGGGGGCAAGAAACAAGGTATACAGCTGCCCAGAGTCAGCTGGAGAAATGGCACAGCTGGAATTAGAACCCCTGTGAGTTCAACTTCAGAGCAAGAGATTTTTACCAATAAAACAAAACTTCCTATATCATCTCTCAAGTCAAGGGTTTGCAAGTTGACCCCGAAGCTTTTCCTGCCCAAGCCTACCTCTCACGATTTCCTGCTAGCCAGGTCACAGCAGAGACCAGTGGCCACAGAGAAGTCTCTGTCCTCTCTGATTATCCTGACAGCATCAGGAGGAGGCAGATGGGACAGGAACCTATTAGGAGAAGGGTAGGACGGGGTTCCACTGCCCGCCTCAGCACAAGGTCTCTGGGAATGGCAGTCTGTATCGCAGGGGACTGTCCCGTGTGTGCAGCAGCATCACGGACACCATGCAGGGGTCCATGCTGGTGTCGGCCCTGCTGATGCAGCCTTCTCGGTGGGAAACTGGGGACCTGGGGCCTGTCACTAAAGGTGCTTCGTCTTCTCTCCACAGGCATGAATGCTTTACAGCTGCAGAACCTGGCGACCCTCGCTGCTGCTGCAGCCGCAGCCCAGACCTCAGCCACCAGCACCAATGCAAACCCCCTCTCTACCACGAGCAGCGCCCTGGGAGCCCTCACGAGTCCCGGTGAGTGACAGGTCGTGCCTCCCGCAGGTGCGAAGTCAGACCTGGACATGTCCAGGACAGAGCCAGGAAATGCCACTGGGCTATTTTACATGTTTTGTTGTGCCATTTATTTTTTTAAAAGGAACGAGGTTTGTGTGGTTTGTTTTCCGAGGATAAAATGAACAAGAGTTTTCACAGGAAATCCACTGTGCTGGCTAGCGCCCCTCACGGGTTCATGTTGGTTTAAAAAGGGTCTGTGTTGCCCATTCTACCCTGGTGAAGCCTCCACTACCATGAAGAGCCTTGGTCTCTTTCTTCTGCTTTTTTTGTCCTTTTTCTTTAAAATAATTTAAGAGTTCTCTGTTAAATCTCAAAATTCCTAAATATTCCAATGTTAATGTTTCACCCCAGTTTTATCCTTCACATTTAACTTTAAAATCCATGCTCTAGCAAGGAACATCTTTTGTTCGCTTCTGGTCGGATCCTGGGCTGTTTAATCAAAAGTCTTTCCCCCCCTAATTATGTTGCCTTATCCAAGAGCAGGTGCCGTTGTTCTTTCCATATGAGCTGGATGTAATGTGGTTGCTTGGCTACCATGACTTGTGCTGCTGCTGCTGGTGGTGCTGGTGGGTGTTTTAATTTAAAAAAGGCAGTATGTTTTTCTGGCTTTACTCTTCCTCTGAATTTTCTGGATCTTGATAGCTGATCTCACCTCCTCCATTATCACGTGAAGAAGTTGGCCTGGACCATCTCCAGGCTTCCTCCTAACTTTGAAAATCCCATGACCCTCTATCAGCTACGCCCAAAAGATTAGCTAAGTGTTAGAAAAACTTGAGTGAAAATCCTGCATGTGTTTTCCTTCAGAAAACCAGACGGTGAAAGTTTAAGCACACTCGGAACTTTGTGAAGGCTGTGGGCGTCAGGGAGCACGAGGCAGGCTCCTGGAGCCCACAGCACGAAAGAGCAGTAACTCAGTCTCTTTCTAAATCCCTGTGTATCTAGGACACGTCACCCTGTGGGCAGGTTTGAGGGGGAGCATGGGAGACGTTTAGGAAAAGCTGGAGGGTTTATCCTTCATGGGCGGAAACCTCGTGGTGGCCATGGGTCAGGGGTATTCACATCGTCGCGTAAAACGTCTTCACAATCCTACCATCACTATACTTGGGCCTCGTTTTGTACTGTACATTCTACTCCCGGAATATAAACATTAAGTCAGTTTCTTCAAGAACTGAGGTTCCTGCTTTAATGTAATACGTAAACATGTTATTTAAGTAAATCCTATAATGACTCCTTTTGAGGAATAAACAATTCTGACATAAATTTCCCCCTTATAAAAAAGAATAGTAATTTTTCTTCTAATTTATGTCCCGTATGTCAGACTGAAAAGTGTTAAATATAAAATCAGCACATTGTACCCCATAAATGCAGTAATGTACAGTTATGATCTTAAAAATTTTTTTTAAGTAACTTGATACTGAAAAAAAATAAGTTGTTCTCCCCAGTGAGGACTGCAGTGACATTGACATGGCACAGTGCGTTATGGGTGCACGCTGCTGTGTAAGTTCGGGAGTGGAGGGGACGCTGCTCAGTGCAGACAGCGACGTGGTCAGTGAGTGGTACCTGGGAATGGCCTGTGTCTTGGCAGGCACCGTCCTGGCCCTGGGGCCCAGAAGTGAGCAGTACACGTGTCCACGGGGACTCAGGAAGCACCTGAATGCTCAGCATGCCCGTGACCAATGGGGCTGTGGAGAACAGAGCAGGATAAGGCACAGAATTTGAAGGGAAGCTGACATCTGGGCAGAAACCTGGAAGACAAGTGGAGTATTCAGTCAGAGGACGGAGCAAGTGTTGAGGGACAGGAGGCAGCTGGGCATGCTGGGAGATTAGCGAGTGCTGAGCAGGGGACTGGTGACCAGGGAGAGGTCCCTGTCATTCTGGCCTCCATAGTAGCGAACCACTAGTTTGCTGTAATCTTAAAATACAGCCCGTTCAGCCTAGAAAGATGGCCTACGTGTTTGTTAAAAGGAACGTTAATCTTGTGACTGCTTTCAGAGATGGGTCCTCTTCCCTCCTATTCTAGCCCAAACCTCGGCCAGCAGTGTCCCCTTCACTACTCCTGAAGAGGACCTCTGCCCGGCGCTAGATTCAGCTAGTTCAGGTATCGCTGGGAGAGATTTCTCTGTTGAGGAATGCTTTGCATAATAGCTAAAAGTATTTCATTAGACTCTTGAAATGTAGCAGCAGATATGATTTAAATCTGCATTTCAATTATTTTTCTTAAGTGTAACTAAAAAATCTGGTGTTTAGGTGAAAGTAAATTATTTGTCTGATTTTCATCAGGGAATTTTTCAAAGTCACAGAAAATGTGGTTAATAGAATTCACAGCTCTCGACTTTATCAGGGCAGTTGTAAGGGTTGGAACCGTTCCCAAAGCCAGTGCCATTATTTGTTTTTTATTAATAAATAACAATAAGCTGGGTTTACTCTACACCACGAGCCATCCTGGTCCCTGTGACAAGCGTGGAAGCCTGCACAGACCTTGGGTTTACCTTCTTGTTAAAATATATCTCAAGCTTCAGACAAATTCATCTGGAAAGGAAAGGGACAATTCAATCCCCCAAACTATTAATTTTTTTTAATAATTGTAAATTTATCATTTCAATTTTGCATGCCAGGAAATGTCTCCCTTCAGCGTTATGGTAAATGATTTTAAACAGTTTTGGCTTTAAAACATGAAAGATTAAGCTTTAATTTTTGTTAAAAAAAAATCCCCTTAGGCAGTAAATAAGTTCCTTTGTCTCATGGCCTTGAACTAAAAATTAAAATAGTTTAAATTGCCCATGGTTGGAATAAGTGTTTCATGCAATTATCAGATGGTAGTGAATAAAATTAGAAATTAAATCATGAAAGAATAAAAACCAGGTAAGTGCATATTATGCCTTTTATGAGTTTCTCGTGGGTCTTTTGAAGCCTAATTTAATCATGTTTCTTGTCTGTCTTTTTTATTTTGATGTGATCATTTTTTCTTTGTTTACCTCAAACTCCTATTTAGTCAGTTAATTCTTAGGTCATTTGTTCTTGCACAGGTTTTAAAACCTGTATTTGAGGACTCTGTCTCTGTGTTTTATATGAACTATCTATAAGGGGTATAGGAATTAAAGACGATAGTACTTATCTCCCAGTGGCTTATAGATCTGGGTTTTTCTGGTAATTTTGAGAGCTTGGGAGAGAATGTTACTATTACTACTATGAACATGTCTTCACCATTTTCTGTCTCGAACCTAATATTGTGGCCATGTACCACGATATGCCACTGACCTTTTTCTATTTTTTTTTTTTTTAACAACAAGTCTGTTTTAAAATTCCCCAAATGCTTCTGTAAGTACAGACTCAGTCAAGTGCACACTTCAGGATAATAGGTAATTTCTGTCCATAGAAAGAAATGTAAGGCATTTTAAAATGCTAGGAAACATTTTTTCCCTTGCCACTGTCAGCTTTGCAAAGAGTCTTCACTTTAAATCCCAGACAGTGTCTCTGCCCGTCTTTAAGGGGCTCAGACCGAGGGCCCAGGAAATGGAGATGCTTCCCTTTGGAAGGTTTGCGGTTACCCAGGTTGAAGGTGGCTTACTGTGATCCAGGCCTCTCCTGCGTCCTCACTTGGCGGCTATCGGTGCTGTGTCTGGGCTCACCAGAGCGGCTGACTGAGCCCCGGAAAGCAGGGGTTCCCGCTGGTGGGAGGCTTTGTCACCACCCCGGAATGTCCGCATCTATAGCAGATGAGAACTTGTGTGTGTGTAGAGATGGTATGTCACGGGCTGATTCAACCCATGTCACGGAGCCTTCCAGCCTGTGCAGGGCAGACCCACAAAAACGAGCTGAGCCCTCAGCCACTCTCTCTGCATGGCAGTAACACAAGCGGGGTTTGAGGAGGCCTGGAGAAAGGGACAGACAGACAGACACGGGGTTCTGGGAGGGGCCTTCTCCCCACAACTACTGCAGTGATGCCACAGCCTCGGAAAATAGAAAGCCAGACTTCTCCCACGGACTGTTCTTCCCGCCACCTTCCTTGCTCTGGTGGACACATCGTCTGGTTACTGACAGGACTCGGTCTCTGATCTTTGTGGCCAGCCTTGCCCCTCATCATTCTTGCCATGGAGCCTCCTTCTACAGTAGACATCTCTACTCCCTTCCAGCTCCCTCAACAGCGTCCTCTCCTCGTCTGCACCCTGTGGCAGCCCTGGCCTGCTGGAGTAAAGTCCTTCCTGAGCACAGCAGTCAGGCCCTACTGCCCACCCACACACACCCGAGTCAGGGCATCCTTGATACCCCAGACACGCCGTCAGCCTGTGTGCCTGTATCCCGTGGCTTCCCTGCCTAGAGTGCCTTCTCTCCCATTTCTTCCTATGAAAATCTTCTGGTTTTTCTACATTTTTTGTTTGTTAAAAACCCAGATCTCAATAGAGCCATGAAAATCTTCTACATCGCTAGTTTACTGTAGTAGCTGTTCCTCTCCATTCCTAAGGAACGTGTAGGTATAAACTCACGTTTTTAAGGCACATTATGAAAGTAGTGTATACTACTTGTATAAAGTATAATTTTAAAAGGTTGGGGTAGTCATTAACAAAAGCTGTTGCCGTCCTTGTTGGTAAGGACCAATTCAAGTGCCCCCTCCTCCATTTCTTACTCTTCCAGTAAGAAATAATTACTGTAAATAATTAATAATTTTTTTTTTTGGCTGTGGCTGGGTTTGAACCCACCCCCTCCAGTATATGGGGCCGGCGCCCTACTCCTTGAGCCACAGGCACCGCCTGTGTAAATGTTGTTAAAGTAATCATAGTTTTAACATTAATGCCTAACTAATTCTAGACCTGGGTCAGTGCAGACCCCTTTATAAGGAGCAGCCAGGAGCTCCTTGAGGGCAGAGGAAGAGGAGGCTGAAGTCGGCAGAGGCCAGGCGTTCAGTAAAGCCACCTCCTCCTGTACTGCCAACCACGTTCTTCACACCTCTGTTAGCACACGTCCTAGTTCCTTCACACGACACTTACTTGGGCACATGCTTTGTCTTCCACTCTCTAGATCAGTGACTTTCAGCCAGTGCGCTGTGGCACACAGGTGTGCCATGAGAGGGTCTTAGTTGTGCCACAAACATTTTTAAAGATTATTAGTTTCCAAAACATAGTAAGTATATTCTCTTTTTTTTTTTTTACTTTTATTTGATCAACATAATGTAAGTGTGCCGTGGAAGTATATATATTCAAGTGCACTGTGAGATAGAAAAGTTTGAAACACACTGTAGTCTAGGACAGGTGTTTGGAGGCCGTCCATCCTGTCCCATTCAGTCCATCACAGTGACACTGACGGGGTCAGTGCACCCACCATGAGGAGTCCAAACATAGCCACCCCTGAATGTTCAGGTCTGAAGGGTCTCTGAAGAAGGAATTAATACTGACTTTCATCAGAGCAAAGTCATACGAAGCAGATTTTTTATTACAAGTATCTTTGTAAGGAGTGGCTTTCAAAACATTCCAATGTCATGATATAGAAATGTAAGAGACTCACCTCAAATTCTTTCAGAAGAACCGCCTGTGCTTATGTGGGCTTCTGAAACAGGACCCAACAAGGAGTCATCCTCAGAAAGTGCCCCTTAATTGTGTGCACACTGGAACTTCCCTGGGTCTTCCCTGCTCCGGTTACATAGCACAATGTCCCATTTAGCTGAGCAGAATGTTTTTCTTAACTAATTCAGGGACCAGACTTAGGAAGGCTGCCTGGGTCTCCTGCCCTCCTGTTTCTCTCCTTAGACCCATTTTCTGTCACTGCAAATTAGCAGAGAAAACCAGTGACTCTCAAGATTGTCTATCTACTCTTGCTGTTATAGCTGTTTACTCTTGTAAGGCTTGAGTAAGGCGGGATCAGGCCATTGGCTCACTCCATCCTCTTGCCTCAGCCTCCTGAGTAGCTGGGGCTACAGGCACTTGCCACCACGTCTGGCTAGTTTTTCTATTTTTAGTAGAGATGGGGTCTTGCTCTTGCTCAGGCTGGTCTCAAACTCCTAAGCTCAAGGAATAGTCCTGCCTCAGCCTCCCAGACCGGTAGGATTACAGGCATGAACCACCGTGCCCAGCCCTAAACCATCTCTTCTGCACCCTTAAAAAACCTTTTAATAGCCAGTATTTTTATATAGCTTAAATTTTGTGAATTAGACCGAGGTCGGGAAGGAAAGAAGCCTTCTTTCTTTACTTTGTTTCTCTTCTTTAAGCTGTTATCATTGTTTAATCTGTTTATGTAACAGAGAGCTCTGGGTAGCATCTGCTCTGAAGGTGGGTTTGGCAAGCGGCAAAACCAGGAGGTGAGAAGGGTTGGCCGCAGAGGTCCTGGGCACTTCTGCTTTGTGGCTTCTCAGAATCATTACATGGAAATCGAGTTTTTAAAGGTTCTTGGGCATTTTAAAACTCTTGTTTGGTAGGGGTGATGGTTGGGAGTGGTGTGTCTCCAAACTCTTGTTTGGTAGGGGTGATGGTTGGGAGTGGTGTGTCTC
>NW_003852414.1:20345208-20389729 GCF_000181295.1 Otolemur garnettii | reverse complement strand
AAACTCTTGTTTGGTAGGGGTGATGGTTGGGAGTGGTGTGTCTCCAAACTCTTGTTTGGTAGGGGTGATGGTTGGGAGTGGTGTGTCTCTGTGCCAGGCGCTCTGTTTGGCACTGCTCATCCTGCTTCTAGTGAAGAGAAGAGCAAGCAAGTGCCTCCCAGCCAGAGGGGCTGAGGGCCCTGCATGGGGCAGGGGGAGTGTGGTTCGTGAGATGCCCTGGCCTGCAGCAGGCTGAGTTTAACGCATCTGTACAGCTGAGGAGCAGAGGCTCTTACAGGGCAGCATACATCCTACACTGGGAGGTGTGGTTTATGCAGGTAGCGTCCCCCTGTGCCCTAAATTCTGCTTGTGGGACCCTGTCATCTTGTGAGTGGACACACCCGACCGTGCTTCTTAGGGCTGTCGCCAACTTGGTGCGTCATCCTTGGCTTTGGGTGGGCTTTTAGGGTGTACTCTGACTCTGGTTCCTGGCAGGCTTGCTTTCTGCCTTTGGTGGCCCTGGGGTCTGTGCTGAGCTAAATGTTAGTGATTCATTTCGCCTGCAGCGTGTGGTGGTCCCGCATCAGACCCCCTCGTGATGTTTGTATGTGCTCAGGGACATTTTCTGTCCAACATGACTACTCGCTAAGACTTTTAGTCCCACTAGGTGATCTACACTGCTGTCTGATAGGAGCCTGTTAGCACCACTGAGGAGCACGTATTCTTGTGTTTATATTAGGTGGGACAACCAGCACAGCTGTACTCTAGTCACAACTTCCCAGAAGTTTGTAATCATGGGGCTGGAGAAAGTATGAAAAATAAGGCCGGGTAGGAAGGTACTCTGGTTTACTGACAGCTAATACACTTGGAATTCTTTCTCAGAAATATCAGCCAGTGAGAGCAACAAGCATTTGGAAATGAAAATTAAAGCCAGGAAAACAGTGTGACTACTTTAGATGTTGAGAGTAGGGTACTGCCCACTTCATTTTCTCACCTTCCAAGATGCCATCATGGAACGAAGCCTCCAGAGTAATTCTGAGTCCAAATCTAGTCCTGTGGACTCAGAGTTTTCCGCTGATCCAGCTTCTAGAGACCAGTAATGACCTGTCTGGCCCAGGATTGCACCAAGCCAAGTTGCGTACCAGTGTTTTTTTGAACTAGAAATGGGTCATAAAAGAACTAGGCATGCAGGGGTTTATGGAGTAGAGAGGCGCTGTTCCAGGGGGGTGGCAAGGCCAGACAGCCCCGCCTTGGTGCCAGGGCTACCATGGTACCACCTTCCATCACCGTCTCTTCCTGCCCCATCGCCACCCCCAGCACCCCCCCAAAAAAATCTCTTAGAAAATAAATTGAAATAAAGGTGTGGTTACTGTGGAATAATTAGGCCCCGTGGGAGAAGAGGCACTGTGCCTTGTGCTAATGCCCTGGGGCTGTGATTAGCTAATGACGATAGTGCCGGCCTCTCTGCTTAATTGTTCTGCCCCACAGCCCCTTCCTGCCGCTGGGGCTCAGTGTCCAGCTCACCCGAGTCAAAACGGCAAACACAGCCTCCAGCATCCTGAGTCCACTTGGTCAGTGCAGGCGATTTTCTGTGTTTACAGTTATTCTATTTCCTAAACCGCAAAGCCACTATGCTTTCACAGTCTAATCGTTCTGTGGAAAACATTTAATGAGTGCACGGGAGGCAAGTCTTTTCTTAATGTACTTTTATTGTAGCTTTAAAAGAAATAAAAACTCTTGCTGTCCAGCTAAGGTGAGGAGGACACTCAAGTGCTTGTCCCCTAGAAAGCAGACTTGTTCCTGGGATCGGTTCATGCTGGACGTGACCTGCAAATACACCGCAAGAAAAGGGGGAAGGGGCAACATTGCTGTAGGAAGAAATGGCAAACGTGAGAGATTGAAAGGCCCCTATCACATGTTTCTACCTTTCTTGATGGATCTGGAATCATTACAAGGACAGGGAAGGACACAGTCGTACTGTCCCTGCTGCCAGTTCAAGAAAGGGGAGGTGAGCTGATCGGGGTGTGGGGTGTGCACAGCAGTGGTGACTAGGAGCTGAGATGGATGTGGGTCACTCTGCTGAAGTGCTGTGTCAGAGGAATGAACGGTGTCTCTGGCCCTGTCCTGGTGACACCAGGGCAGCAGCAGGTGTCATCCATTCTGGTTTTTAAAGGGTCCAGTTTTTCTCTGGCTCAGGAGCAGAAAAGAAAGGTGTGGTGAGGGTCCTTCCTTCCTGCAGACTCAGCTGTATCACTGGGAGTCCTTTCATGAAGCTACGGCATCTGGTGGGAGGGGACACCCTTGTCCAGCTCCTTAAGGCCTGCACACGGGCCTCACCCTAACTGTTGATGGAGGCCCAGACACCTGCCTCAGCCTTCAGTAGAGTCATCAACTGCTCATCCATTCACAGATGCTGACCTTGTGCCTACCGTGTGTCGTGCGTGCAGGTGCCAGGAATAAGGCAGAGTTCCTGCTGTGTAATGAGCTTATCCCCTCGGAGGATCCTTTTTTCTGATAGAACAGAATCGTAACTTACCATCCGTGCACAGTTTTTACCCCGGGTTACTGGCCTCCCAGCTGTTCCCCCTACCTGCTGGAAACCAAACCTTCCCTCCCTGTATGACTTGACCTTCTCATGTCTCGGGCTAAATTTTACACCCAGCCCTGATGGAATTTGGTAGTGCTGCATCAGACATTCCTGAGGCCAGTGGTTCTCAAGCATTAGTGTGCAGAGAGCACTGGGAAGGCTTGTTAAAGCACAGCCAGAGCGTCTGGCCCCACAGGTGCAAGGTAAGCCCCAGGTGTTTTGGATGCAGGAGGTCCCAGACTTAAAACATTAACAAAAAAGGCCTTTCTCCAATAAATGAGTGTATGGTTACAGCCCCCCCCCATCCCCAAAGAGCAGGGTGGCGTCTGCCTCCAGCAGACACAATGATTCTGACCAGCACACGTGTCAGCAGCCCTGAGCCACAGATCAGAGGGGTCCACATCGCTGAAGTCCAGCCTTTCTTTTGATCATTTTCCTTGTAATTGTCATTTAGGGTTTGGGTCAGGTGTGCTCAGAGTGTGACAGCTGCTGCCCAGGTTTTCCTGAGACGGGGACCGGTAAAAGCTGTTCATAACTGAAGCTCGACGGGCTTGTATTTATGTAGATCCTTTGTTCTGTGGTCTATAAATTGACCCGAGGTTTTCACATTCTTCAGTCATGCTGTGGGCACTGAAAATTGGAACCTTCACCAGAGTTCTGCCATGAGCCATTAGAATTCTGCCTTCTTGGAGTCCTTTTTATCCCTGCCAGGGGACGCAGCCAACATGCATTATTTGGCACTAGTAGAAACAATAAGAGATTTTCAAAAGTCGGTTTATTTGCCTTGTGAGGCATGCGGCCCGGCTCCAAGGCCTGCAGAGCCCCCCTGGCCCTGTGGCTGGTGCAGCTTCCTCAGCCTGAGGCAGCTCAGCACAGCTCGCCTTAGAAGATTCTGATCCTCAGACAGTTTTCCTTTATATTGAACTGAACCCTGCCTCTTTCTAATTTTCACCCGCTGATCCTAATTCTGGTCTCTTGAGCTACATAGAATATCTTTCTGATGTTGAGACCTGAGACAGACTTTTCTTCCCTGCGTCTTCTCCCTAGGCTGAATTTTACCTTGCATCAGCTCTTTGTCTGTCACCTCGACTTTCATGTCCTGTAGACACAATGACCAGACTAAGAACAGAAGCAGAAGACGCCGTCCCGGGTGGGGGGTGGTACAGAACCTTCATTACAGGTATTGAAGTGTTGGCAAAATAAAGTAGAAAAAAATAGAACTCCTCCTTTGAGGCTGGAAGAACCAGCTTCTCCTCAGGGTATACATCCCGCAAGTGTGCACCGTCACCTGCTGTGTACCAGGCATCGGCATCACCTCATTTTGTTGGGTCCGTCTCAGAGTCAGGGCACATTGCTCCCGCGCTGTGATGAACACTGAGCCTCGGCCAGTATTCCCCGGAGACAGGGACAGAGCCCTAGATTAAAGGCACGTCCGAGTGACTGCAAGTTCCTTGCTTCCACGAGGCAGAGGGTTCAAGACAGGAGCTCTAGTTTGCCAACTTCGGAGCCGCTCAGCTGGGCATGTGTTCTGGCTCTGCCTCTGAGAGCTGTGTGACTTGCACAAGTTATCTCGCGTCATGGGATAACTGCAGATGACCAAATGAGCTCATGCCTGTAAAGTTCTGAGAACAAAAGCCATCACACGTGTCTCTTCTAGAGGCCCCAGGGAGAACTCCGTTCCTTGCCTTTCCCAGCTCTAGGGGGCCCCCGACATGGCAGAGCTCAGAGCAGAGCTCAGGGCAGGGCTCGTGGCCCTCCGCTGCCTTCAGAGCTGGGAAGTGTCCCTCACGCTGCCACATCTCTGGTTTTATCTCTTTCGTTTGCTTCTTCCACTTACAAGAACCTGCCCAGATAATCCAGGATAACCTCCTCATCTCAAGGTGAACTGATTAGCAGCCTTAATTCTTAGACCATTTTCTTTACTTATAACAGAAACCTGAAACTGGGTAATTTTTAGAGGAAAAGCCCCTATTTCTTACAGTTAGGAGGACTGAAAAGTCCAAGGTCAAGGCGGTGCATCTGGTGAGGGCCTTCTTGCTGGTGGGGAATCTCTGCAGAGTCCTGAGGAGGTGGTACAGGGCATGGCATGGTTGGGGACCCTGAGTGTGGCAGCTCACATCTGTCACTGTCATCATCTTACAGAGCCACCAGTTCTACTCCCATAATAACCCCTCACCCTGTTGGTCCGTCAGTCCATGAAGGGACTAATCTTCTCATGAAGACAGTCCTCCCGATCCAGGCCCCTCTTAAGGCCCCACCTCTCCGTCCTGCCACGTTGGGGAGTAAGTTTTCAACACACAAAATTCGATAGACACACTTTGAACCATAGCAGATTCCATCTGCAATTTTAATTTCTCTTTGCCGCATAACCTAACAAATTCACGGGTTCCAGGAGTTATGACACAGATCTCTTACAGGGATGGGGAGGTTGTCCTGTCCACAGTAGAGAATGCAATGGCATTTCTTACCACCCAGGAACAGAAATGGCACAGCACAGAGCAGGAAGGCCTCATCAGGCAGCTGGTGGCATCTTCCATTTCAGCTTGGTGGCCCTCCCCAAGCCAGTGGACGTGGGTCCTTCCCAGTTCTGCCAGTCAGAGCCGTCACCTTCTTCCCACAAGGAAGATTGCAGAGAAGGGTGGGGGTGGTCCACGTTATCCAGGGAGAAATGGGAGGCTTTTTCCTGGGAAGGGGAGTCAAGGTCCCTCACTCTCTGGAAAGCTAAAATAGTGGGAGAAAGCATTCTCTGGCACAAATTAACTTCAAAAGGCAGTAATGAAACTTCAATTTCAAGGTAAAGTTAGTCTTACTAGGATTGGTTTAAGAAAATTTTCTAAACAGCCCTTCCCCCACCACCTTTACATCCCTGGGAAGGCCTCGCACACATGGCCGGGTGCGGGCGCCCTTCACCTTGAGCCCTGGGGCCCGTCCCTTTGGTGCCCTGGACGCCGACTCCTCATGTCTCCAGTGGAGGAAAGACTCCTGTCCTGTTCACAGGCTGCCTGCTGGGATCTCACCTGCAGCCACAGGGTCACTCTGGAATCACTCTTACTGCTGTCCGTCACTGAGGCTGGGATCACAGAAGCAAAGCCTTGCGCGGGGTGGGTGGGGCAGGCGCTGAGCCGCGTCTGAGGAACCGGGCAAGTGGGCCTCTAGCACCAGTTTCTCTCTTCTCCTTAGGCCCTTGCATAGCCGGCGTCCCAATGACCTAAGCACCCAGTCTGTGACCCACGGTTCTGACCTAAGCCAAGAAACTCTAACTGGTGTGTTTTTCATCCAGAACACACACGGCCCTGAGAAAGAGCCCCTCCGGTCCCCTCAGTTGGGACTGACATTTGGGATTGCCCAGTTTAGTCTTTCCAGCGATGAGCTAACCTGGTCTGATGAGCAAAGACTATGTGTCCAGGTGGAGGCGGGCGTGTCCCACCACCTGTCTCTGTGACACTTCGCCTCTGTCACTTAACACCCCTATATACACACACACACACACACCCCGTTTTCACAAAAGGGCACAGGCTTTGTCTGCCCCGTGAGCCATAAAAGGCATGGCTTTTGTTAACTACATGACCATTCTTTCCTGGTTAGCCAGCTGGTCAGAACATCTTTGGGCTGGTTAGGAGGTTTTAACCAGTGGTAAAGCAAGGCCCAAAATGTGACACGTGACAAGTTACTGGTGTTCCTGCGTGAGCAAAGTGAGGCAGGCTTTGCTGGCCCCACCAGCCCTGCTCTTGGCCTTGTTCTGTTCTAGTCAGTACGATCCAGCATTTGCCCCGCTTTCTCCCGAGAGGTTCCTGTGGCATTTCATAAACAGTTTAAGTGAGGAAGTGAAGGGTACAGTGCTCCCCAGAGACAGGGGAATTTTAGGTGGGCAGAATGCAGTGGCCCCAGGCAGCATCTTGCCAGTCTGCCAACACAGAAATGGGAAAATACGTGTGTTGGCGGCCTTGACTTTGTCTGTTGTGCTGTGTTGCCTTCTCTACCGTGCATCTGCTCAACATTTAGTTTTTAAGGACTTGATTGAGGTTGGCTATGGGACAAATTCCAGCTTTTCTTTTACTTTAAATCAGATTATTAACATTCAAAAAGTTCTTTTTTTTTTTGGAGGCAGAGTCTTACTCTGTCGCCCTAGGCAGAGTGCTGTGGAGTCAGCTCACAACAACCTCACACTCTTGGGTCCAGGGGTTCTCAAACTTTTTAAACAGAGGGCCAGTTCACTGTCCCTCAGACCATTGGACGGCCAGACTGCAGGCCCCAGGACAAGTCAGCTGCTAAGCAGGGCAGGCTGCATGTGGCCCGAGGGCCATAGTTTGAGGATGCCTGGAGCGATTCTCTTGCCTCAGCCTCTGAATAGCTGGGACTACAGGTGCCTGCCACAATGCCCAGCTATATGTTGTTGCAGTTTGGCCAGGGCTGGATTTGAACTCACCACCCTTGGTATATGGGGACAGCTCCCCACTCTCTGAGCCACAGATGCCGCCCTCAAAAGGTTCTTAAAGGCAGCTGGATAGTAGTAGAGATTTTCCAGCTGAGACTCAAGTCGGGCTGAACTGCTGAAGCATGTGCTCCAGCTGAGGTGGGCTACACAGCTGTCACCTTAAGGCAGGTCACCTGTTAATTTCTCCTGCTCTCACACTGGGTTCTTCTCTTTCCTTCCTTCCTTCCCCACTCTGCGTCCGCCTAGCACTGCCCAAGAACAGCATGATTGAGAGTTAAGAAACCATGTTTAGGGGCAGTGCCTATGGCTCGAGGAGTAGGGCACCAGCCCCATATGCTGAGGGTGGTGGGTTCAAACCCAGCCCCAGCCAAAAAAAAAAAAGAAACCATGTTTAGTCCAGTTTTCACTATAGCCAGTCTCCTTGGGTTTTTAAATAAATAGAAAACCAAAAAAGGTAAAGCGGCCTCTAATTTGTGTATTGTTTTTTATTAGTGACACACAGTCCCCCCTCCAGGCGACCTCCTCCTGTCCCGTCCCCCCCACCCCCCAGCTTGGCTTCCCCATGCTCATATGCTGCGCGCGTGTCTGTCCCTGACAGCTCTCGCACGCAGTGAGTCTGTGAGCAGAGTAAGGCTTAGCTCACCTCTTCCTCAGCCTACCTCGGAGACTTGCAGGATTTGGGAAACCACCCAGGAGACATGAGATCAGCCAGGCCTGATGCCGTCCCGCTCTGGATTGTTCCAGATGAGAGTACAAGCAGGCCGCATCCGCGGGCCCAGGGGATCCTCTCTCTGAATCCTGTGAGCCGGGAGAGGCCCTCCAGCACAGCCACTGCAAATGTTGAGACTCAACGTGGAGAGGAGCTTTTCTCCTTTTTTTTCATCTTACGAATTACTTGAAATACATCCTGTATAGTCTTGTCGCCTCAGGCCAGCCTCTACCTAGTAATTGACAGTGATCTAAAGCTCTCCAAATGGTGACACTGTGCCACCTCCCTTACCTAGGTCACCTCCATCCTTACAGCCACCCTTTCAAGTTCAGGTATGTTATTTGGAAACAATGAAGCAGAAGCTTGGGGAGATGAGGGAACAGTTTGAGTCCAAGGCACTTGGTCCTTTTTGCCTCCACTTTGCTGTTTCTAAGAATCCACTGAACGGGGCTGATGAAACCGGTGTGTCCAGTTCCCTGTGTAGAGCTACGGCCTCATTTTTCAGTGACTGTGGGGCTGAACTGGGCCCTTCCTCTTGCCCCCCATGGTGCCCGTGCCAGCCATCCCCGATTCACCACAGGTTAGAAAGCAGGTGACCCTCTCAAGTTAGAGCGCAGAGGAGTTGGGACCAAGCGAGTTTGTGCTGTAAAATGAGGCTCTACACGTGAGCCACACAGGGAGAGAAGGGCCTGTCTTGCTTTTCTGTCCCCAGCGATTACAATGACTACAACAGGTAGTTGGCACGGCGGCAGGGAAGGAGGTGGCACTGCTGGCTCTCCAGGTTGGCCCAGTGCTGCAGCACCCACGCTTGTCCCTTGCATGTCTGAATGGTGGCCACACCTGGGGTCCTTTCTGAATATGACAGGTGCCTGTACACACTGCTCAGATGAGTGCCAGGCTGTCCTCGTCACTCAGTCCACTTCGCTGTTCCTCCTGCCAGTTGGCTTCCCATTCATTTTCTGCGCTGTGTGAGGAACATCTCATCTCCTCAGCCTGTTCCTTTCCATTGCCTTCCCTTAGACGTGAAGGCAGAGTCTGAGGAAGGAAAACAAGAGAGCCCTGAAGAGTGCGGGTTCCCTGCCAGTCCCTGTGCACTGGCTCTGGGGTGGTTCATTAGCTGCATTTCATCAGAACAAAGACATTGATCTTTCATGACAGTGTATCAAGCAGCTGACCCAAGTAACTTTCTCTCTGAAATTGTTGTTAAAGTCTATATTCGTCTCATATTAGTACTATTATTCCTGCATCTTCTGGTTGCTGTTTGCCTGGCATATTATTTCTTCTCTTTATTTTCAGTGTTTAGGTTTCTAAAGCATGTCTCCTAGAGTCAGCATATAGTTAGAACTCATTTTGGTGGTTTTCTTACTTACATCCAATCTGACAGTCTCTGCCTTTTGACTGGATTGTTAATTCATTCACGTTTAATGTTCTTATGAATATGGTTGACTTTACATCTGCCCTTTTATCTGTATTTTCTCTGTCTCATGTCTTATTTTTCCTCTGGTCTTCCTTGACTGCTTTATTTTGCTGTAAGTGAATATTTTCTGTCATAATTATTTTAATTTCTTTAATGATTGTCCTCAGTGTTTTTAAAATTTATTGTCTTAGTGGTAAATCCTATCTTATCAGAATCTACTTCAGATTTATACTCTTGATTCCAGTAAGATTTAGAAATGTTTCTCCTATATAATTCTCCCCCCATCCTTTTATGCTATGATTTATAAACACATCTATATGTTAAAAACCAACAATATATTGTTGTAATTATTTCTTTATCTTCATCTTTTTAGAGGAACTGAAAGCATAAAGGAGAACAAAAATATATTTATATTTACAGTATTTATTCATAATCTTCTTATTTACAATTTCTGGTTCTCTTCATTTCTTCCCACAGGTTCCATTTACTTCTGGTATAACTTCCTTCCCTCAATATGTCTCCACCCTCACCCACACCCTTTGTGCCATTATTGTCAAATATATTATATTTCTGCATTACAGACTCAACAATACAATTATATCCATGTTGTTTTAGTCAACTGATTTTTAATCAGTTAAGCAAGAAAGGGGGATATGCAATTATATTGTCTTTCATAATCACATAATCACTTGTATCGGTGTTCTTTGTTTTTGTGTGTGTATTGAAATTAGTGTCTGGGATCATTTGAACTTGAGTGTTTCTTCTAAGTCAGGTCTGCCGGTAATGAATTCTGTCCCTATTTTGGTTCATCTAGTTGATCTTAATTTCTTCATTTTGAGAAGGTAGTCTTATTGGAAGTAAGATTATTAGTTGATAGATTTCTTTTTTCTTTTCAGCACTTTTGATATGCCATCCTGCTGCCTTTGGGTCATTATTGCTGCTGAGAACTCAGCTGTTAATCTTATTGGGATTCCCTTGTACATGATGAGCTGGTTTTCTCTTGCTGCTGTCAAGATTTTTTGTCTTTGATTTTCAGCACTTTTTCTGTCACGTGTCTGGGTATAGATTTGTGTTTATCCTACTTGGAGTTTCTGACTTTCTTCAATGTGTAGATTAATGGGGTTTTTTTGTTTGTTTTTTTTATCAAATTTGGGAAATTATCAGTCATTACTTCCTCACATGTTTTTCTCTGTTTGGTACATTCATCGTGTATATGTTCATGTGCCTAGTGGTGTACGTATTTCTGTGAGGCTCTGTTCATTTTTCTCCATTCTTTTTCTCCTCTGTTACGTTGTGTAATCTCTGCTGATCTTCAAGGTCCCTTGTCCTTCCACCAGCTCAAACCTCCTGTTGGGCCCCGTGGTGAATTTTACATTCCAGTTCTTTCCTTTTCCACTCCAGAATGTCCCCTTTTCCATTGGTTATAATTTCTGTTTTTCCGTTGATATCTTTGATTAAAACATTGTACTTACTGCTTAATTACTTATATATGATTGTTTTAGTTCCTTGAATGCATTTGTGACAGCTTTGATGTCGGAGCCTATCAAGCCTACATCTTGGCCTCTCACACAATTCCTTGTGTCGTCTTTGTACATGTTCTTATTTCTTTGAATGTATTATAATTTTACGTTAGCCCCAGCACATTTTAGATAAAATTCCATCTTAGAGGCCATACCCACCCAGGGGGTTATAAGGAGTTGGTCCCAGGGAAGGAAGCAGTCGTGGATTGTGGCTCTAATGACACAGATCCTTACTGTTCTTACTGAGGTTTGGTACGTTCTCTTAAGAAAATTATTTCCTTGTATGTATTTAGGACAATTACTAGAAACTTGAAGTGGTTGATCTTTATAATTTTCACCAGTTGTTTCATTGGGGAGAGGGAACCCGGCTATATTTATACTGCCATTTGAGACGTGCTTCCCTGTTGTCACCTAAAATTATGTCAAAAACGTTCAGGCCTTTATTACTGGTTTAGAATCGGAACAGGCACTAGGGATAGTTTTTAATCCCTTAATCACTGATACAGCAATCCGGTAAGGGCTATTACATGTAGACTGATGTCAAATGCTGTCCATGGGAAACATTCCAGATGGGGAGAAATTCTGTTTTCTAAGGTTGAGTGGACTCAGTTACTAGAAAGACCATTCCACTGGGGGGGATAAAAAACCGGAAATGTATAACAAGACATTTTATAAGTATTTTTAATCAGTTAGTAACTAGCAAATTGGCAAGGAAATCAATGACTAAGTGAAAGAGGAATCCAAAAAAGTAGCACACTGAAGGTGGCTTTCACCTTAGGGACACTGATGAACCAGGCAAACTTGAGAATTAGTTCTCAAAGGCTTCCAGTACATGAGGAGTACAAGAAGTCCAGGCTCATCTTGAGGTATCTAATAGTAGACCTGAGAAGCCACACAAAGCTAAATATCCAGCGTCAAGATGAATAAGAAATACTCCCCTTTACAACAGTACAAGGAAAACTGGCTGTCTCAAAATTAATGCTGAGGAGGGCTAGGAGTTTCTCTAAGAATTTAGAGCTATCAATCAATCCTCACGTGAGTTTACAATCAAATTTTATTTTGTCTGAGTGGTTAATCCTGAAGGCACAACCTTAACCTGGTACCAGCTTTCCTCTAGCATTGGACAGAATCAAATATAGCTCATCCTTGAAAAGGCCCATCTTCAACTCAGGCCTCAAAGAATTCCCAGAAATAAGACAGTTAAGTTCACACTCAGTAGGTCACAAAGTATACAAGTAAACCAAACACCAGGAGTAAGAGGCAGCAGAGAGAATATTAGACACCACATGTAGATCCACCAATACCTCATATACGATAATTACTGATATCAGCATTTACCAAAAAGGAAGTACAATCACTGTGTTTACAGAAACTTAAAAGAATTTGAGAAGTGGAAAAAGCCAGGATAATTGAACGTGACCAAGCATGTTGACTAGGTAAACTTCTAGAAGTGAAAAATAGAATAATCAAAATATAAAATCCAATGGCTGTGTAAGTTTAACAGCATATTAGTAATAGATACAGTGAAGAGAGAACGTGGTGAGCTGGAAGACAGATCTGTGAAGATGACACATAACTGTGAACAGAGAAAAAAATATGAAAGGTTACACAACATGGAGATTTTTAACTTAACATCTAGTTGAAGTTCCTGAAGGAACAGAGAAGAGAGGAAAAGCAATATAGGAGCAGCTGATGACGAAGAACGTTGTGGGACTGATACAAGACAAAAACAAAAATCCACGTATTGAGGAACCCAAATGAATTTCAAGGAGGGACAAGAAAAATAAGTCCATAATCGGAAGCATTATAGTGAAAAATGCAGAACACCAAAGAGAAAATCTTTAAGACCAAGAAAAACCCTCAAAAGAACATAATTAGACCTCTTAATACCTGACATGATGACGTAGTAATGGAAATCAGAGGGCAGTAAGACATGTGAAGATAAACTGTCAACCCAGACATACGTGATGAACTAGTACAAAATAAATGGGTTATTTCTGCCCAAACAAAAGCTAAGAGACTTTTTCACCAGTAGACTCCCACTAAATGAACCTTTATTGGATATACTTCACTTCCTTATGACATGACCCAGCAATTCCACTCCTAGGTGTCTGTACTCAAGAGAATTGAAAACACAGGGCCCTAAGAAACTTGTACACATTGTTCACAGCATCATTATTCATAACAGCCAACAGGTAGAAGTAACCCAAATGTCTACAACTGATGAATGGATAGACAAGGTGTAATGTTTTCATACAATGGAATATTGTGTTATTCTGCCATCTAAACAAGTGAAGTACCAGCCAGGCACAGCAGGGCACAGGCCTGCGGTCCCAGCTACTTAGGAGGCTGAGGCAGGAGAATCCCTTGAGCCCAAGAGATTGAGGCCAGCCTGGACAACATAGTGAGACCCTAGCTCTAAAAGAATAAAAATTTGTCTTCAAAAGTTATGAAGTACTGACACATGCCATAACATAGATGAACCTTGTTGAAAACATGCCAAGTGGAAGATGATTACATATTTCATGATGCCGTTTGTATGAAATCCCCAGACTAGGCGAATCCAGAGAAGCAGGAAGTAGATAAGCAGTTGCCACGTGGAAGGGGCTGGGAGAATGGAGAATAAACGCTACAAGTAGATAGTGGTGATGGTTATACAATTCTGTGAACATACTAAACCCCCCAAATTGTATTTTTATTTATTTATTTCTTTTTTTGAGTCTCACTCTGTCACTCTGGGTAGAGTGCCCTGACCTCATAGCTTACAGTGACCTCAAACTCTTGGGCTTGAGTGATCTTTCTGCCTGAGCCTCCCCATTATCTGGGACTTTGGGTACCTGCCACAACGCCCGGCGACCTTTTCTATTTTTAGTAGAGATGGGGGTCTCGCTTTTGCTCAGACTAGCCTCAAATTCCTGAGCTCACTTGGTGTATACCACACCTTTGGGGGGCAGGACACAATTGTAAGATGGACTTTACCTAACACATGCAGTCAGTGTCATTTGGTTTCTTGTACACTCAATGAATCCCCAACAATTAAAAAAAAAGAAAATTCCTGAGCTCAAGGGGCCCACCTGTCTCAGCCTCCCCAAGTGGGAGGATTGTAGGCATGAGCCACTGTGCTCAGCCTCAAATTATATTTTTAAAGGGATAAATTTTATGGAATATGAATTTTATCTCAATAAAGCTGTTACTTTTGAAGAAAGAGGAATAGAGGAAGAGAGAATTATACCAAAATGGATATCACTTGACCACCTCTCTGGGTCCCCAGCGTTTTCTGTCAAACTTAGGAAATACCAGGCCTGAGGCAGAAACAGTTGAGGAGTGGAGAAGTTCCAGTGCACTCCCTGAAAACTCCTCTTTCTGTTCCAGTGACTTTTTAGGCTGGATGAGAAGGAGCCCTGAGGCTGCCCTAAGGTGGGAAGGAAGGGCCAGCAGGAGGGGTAGCCCTCCCACTCATGGATGTTCCCATGAACCACCAGTGAGCACTTTGCTGTACTGGCAGAACAAATGAGTGCCTCTAACTGTCAAAATTCCCCCAAGTACAATCCTGCGTCTTTCACACCAGTCATACAAGTGAGCTCACAGACTCGAATGGTTCAGCAGCTCCCTACTCCGCTTGTGGGGCTATGACAGATCACTGCCCTCTACGGCTGGTTCCCCACTCCGTGTGTGGGGCTGTGACAGATCGCTGCCCTCTCCGGCTGGCTTTTGCTCATGCTGTGTGTTCTTACCCAATCTCCTGTCTTCTTTTGTGTTTCAGTGGCTGCCTCAACCCCTAATTCCACTGCTGGTGCAGCCATGAATTCCTTGACCTCTCTTGGGACTCTGCAAGGACTGGCTGGAGCCACTGTCGGACTGAATAATATTAATGCACTAGCAGGTACCATCAACAGTGAGTATTTGCTGCTCTGGTGGACAGCCTTCCCCCAAATTCTCCACAGAAAGCGGTCAGCCAGAAATGACCTAAAAAGGATACATGACGGGGAGAACTAAAACTTGGGGTGGAGGAGCGCATGCCTCAACAGGCAAAAGCTACCTACGTTCATTTTGCTCAGAAAATACCCAGCCACTCACCACCCCTAGATTCTCGTCAGTACGTAGTACGTGCACTCATCTGAAGATTCCTGTGGGTGACAGTCGGTCAGGTTTCCCAGGCTGGGCGGGGTTGGGTTGGGTTCTGTTCTCCCATGAGGCCGTGTGTCATAATGGGAAGTCAGGAAGCTGGAGTTCAGCTCCACTGCCGATCAGATCAGCGGCAGGAGCTCAGGCAGGTCCCTGTTCCCTCTCCGGGCTTCAGAGTCTCCATGGCAGATGGAAAGTTCTGGATCGTAGGCTCTTAAAGGTCCCTCCCACCCCCCGCCACCAGCACTAAACCGCAAAGATTCATGATAGTTATACACAGGACAAAATGAGGCCCTTGAAAGAGTGGAGGGAGCTGCTGGGGGAAGAAACATCTTCTAGCATCTGTATGGAATACCCATAGGCAGGGTTACACTCCAGCAGTGGTTAAGCATGGCAGGAGTCACCCCACAGCAGTGCCTATCCAGAGGGGCGTCGGTTAACCATGGTGCGTTGAAGTAGGTTTTGAGGCAGACAGATTGCAGAATTACACTTGGTTCTGAAACATAGAGACTCACCACAGGACTCCAGGTTCTAATCCATCACTTGAGCTCTGAGTGGAGAGTAGCATTCAGGCCGGGGAAAAGTCCTGTTTCAGGCTCATGCTTGCTGTAGGTTCCTGCACTGGAGAAACAGACCCTCAGCCCAGAGAGGGGACATGGAATTTGCCTGTCTCTCCATTTGGCACCCCTGGTCGCCTTGAGAGGACCCAAGTCCAAGTCTGTGGCAGCCAATAGAGCTGCCAATTTGGGGGCCTAAGTACTTACTGTGTAGCCCAGGCTCGAGTTTTTAATAAAGGGGTATTTGACAGTTGTTCCCTTTTAAACTGTGAGTCAAGAAGTGGACCGATTTTAAAGGGTGAGCAGACAGCGATTTTTAAAAAAGGAAAGAAAAATTGTCATTTTATGCTTTAAAAACAGGGGTATCCAACCATTTTTTTTTCCTCTGCCACACTTTGGAACAATAAGAGTTGTCTTGGACCACACAGTTAAATTCACAAATGGTGGCTCAGCGCCTATAGCTCAACCGGCTAAGGCGCCAGCCACGTACACCTAAGGTGGTGGGTTTGAATCCCCAGCCCGGACCCGCCAAACAACAATGACGGCTGCAACCAAAAAATAGCCAGGCGTTGTGGCGGGCGCCTGTGGTCCCAGCTACTTGGGAGGCGGAGGCAGGAGACTCGCTTGAGCCCAGGAGTTGGAGGTTGCTGTGAGCTGTAATGCCACGGCACTCTACCCAGGGGGACAGCTTGAGGCTCTGTCTCAAAAAAAAAAAAAAAAATTCACAAATGGTAATGAAAGTTGATTAGCAACCACAAAGAAAAGGTCTGTATGTACTTTTCATGATAGCAAACACCACGGATAACTAAACATGTCCTCGCTAAATCAGCACGCGGGCCAGTGGTTGGGCACCCCTGCTTTAAAAGCTCAGAAAGAATACATTGCAGTTTACATGGTTACAAAGAACCTAAAATTCATCCAGATAAAGATTAACTTTTATAACCCTGATAAGAAAATACTATGTTTAGAAGGGGGAAACTTTCAGGTTTTATGAAATCCTTTTAGTCAGATTGTCTGAGAACTACAGAAACTTGGCTGAGTTTTACCCAGCCATGGGGCAAGGACATTTTCCTCCCCAAGGTGGTGGCTCTTGACTTGCACACAGTACATGCCAGGTCACCTTGACAGCCAGCACGTCTGACTTGAGCTTTGCCCTTCTCCACCAGCCAGTAGCAGCCCTGCCACCCCACCTCCCATTTCAGGCACAGCTCCTCTTCCTGACCCTGCCCTTCACCCAGGTTGAGGACGCGCCTGTTTGCACACGTCCCCTAGGTTGAGGATGCGCCTGTTTGCACACGTCCCCTCATGCTGCTTCTCTTGCCCCAGGACCTAGTTCCCCTAAAACAAGGACTTTGATTTGATCGCCCGCCTGTCCCTGGTCTGCAGAGTAACAGGCCAGTGGGAATGGTTGTCCTCCTCAGCACGTGCTCATGACTGCTGTGTGTGTGTCCTCCGTCTGTGTCCTGCCCTGTCCACGCGACTCTGCTGTACGTTGCTGGGGTCTGCCCGCTGTTAGCGCGAGGGACTGGAGAGGGCTTTGTCTATCGGCAGAGCGACCATGAGTAGTTCTTGTGCGGGGCTTGTGTTATACGGAGTTTGCTTCTGGCAAGGACAATAGGTTTAAATCGTTTTGTTTTTCAAAATTTTTTGCCACTGGGTTACTACAAATATGTATAGTTCATGGGAAATTAAGAACGAATGTTTGTAGTTTTCAATAACCCCTACCAGGCAAGTATGAACCAAAAAAATGTTGAGTGAAACCAGAAGTCATTCCCATACAAGTGAAAATCCGTTCCTTCTGATTTGACAGGTACTGTTAGTGGTGAGCTAGTTTATGCTCTCAAAATGGACGTAGAGCGAATGTTTGCTACTTGTCTCAAGTTAAACTTCCATCAAGGGAAAAATCTTCTAAGATAGAGTATCCTCTTTCAGACCATTCTTCCTTAACAAAATGATGATGCTCCCTGTTCTGCTGGATAATTCTCAAAGAAGGTAATCAAGAAATGGCTACCTAGACAGAGCCAGCCTCTGCAGAAGTTGGCCACAGCCTCCATCTCGTTCCCGTTCCCTACCCTGCTCTGTCCCAGGGGCCATCATTTGCTACTACGCAGGAGGGTATTCGAGTTTTCTGAATAGAGCCAGCGCTCTGCCTCGGCTATGGCAGCCAGAAAGAAAGTCAGTAGATGACTCATTGGGAAAACCTAAATTTCACCTTCTTCCCCTGCCCTCCCAGGATGAAGGTTTGGGTTAGTAGATAAGCAGCCAAGTTAAACTGTCTGTGTTGATAGCCTTCTTCTCCCTTACACGTTAATGAATGGAGGGTCTGAAACACAGCACAGCCCCTGAGGATAAAGTCAGCAGGACCAGGTGAGGCATGAGCCGTTCCCCACCTAGGCTTCTGCCTCTGGACTGTCGGAGGCCCCCAGGCACGTCTTACACGTCAGCATCAGAGAGGAGGGACAGCCCTGCAGATATGTCCACCCACAGATCTGTATCTGATTTTGTGTTTAAATGTATGACAAGTGGCATCCTTATTTTCTCTTACTTAAAGTGCATAATTCTTCTAAATGGCTTCCCATATAGTGTTTAAAATTACGATTATTTGAATAGCACCAGCCACAGATGCCTGGTGAAAAGTGTTTATGGAAATACTTTTATGTAAAGTAGAGAAAACGAGAAGATGATTTGGGCATATTCTTGTGGCTTGTCACTATTTACATTGCAAAATGACTGTTTTAATCATCTTCTTGGAATTTATACAGATGAATGCAGTTAAATACATACCCAAGCACACACTCCACACACGTATTTGTGACCTTAATGACACAAGTGTCCATAGAACTGTGACTAATTGGACAGCCTGTTAGGCATCTACCCTGGCCGTAGACATCTAATTCCTAGGTCCTCATTTATCAGCTCGCAGCTTAGAAGGATAATACCTCTTCCGCACAAAGGAAAACTTATCCCAGTAACTAGGTTACAAATCCATGAGAACATACTACTTTGTTCTTCACTTTTTTTCCTTTTTGTTATAAAACCCAGCAGAGCGTGGTCTTCTTGGTACTTGGCCCTACCTCTGCCTGTCAGTACCATCTCCGTAGTGCCACAGCTGTGATTTACTCGGTGAGCTCCCAGCCCCTTGGGTCTCTGTCATTGAACCTTCAACGCTGAGGGGTCAGGCGGGCTGTGCACCACACTCCTGACAGATGGGGGCAGGCCCGCCCTGCCCAGCTCTGCCACACTGCCACATCGTTCCAGCCTTCCTCATCCAAACAACAGGCGTGGGAGTGAAGAATAACCGGGAGGACGGGTCGCTCCATTGGCCAGTTCAAAGAAAAGCCCTCTGGAAGCCTTTTATTCAACTTAACTTTCTTTGCAACCTCTGCTTCTATCATCCAAAGCTTTTAGAGTTAATCAGTTGCCAGTGATCAAGTTGATAAGGGTTAACACTGATAGAGCAGGTAATTCATAGGAATTATACTCAAAAGTTGAAATCTGCCTTTGATGGTTCTTAAAATTCTACCATGGAACCAACTACCTATTTCTACCATGGATTTGGCAAATACTCCCTCCCCCAGATTTGCCAAAATAGATTTGGTTTTAAATGTTCTCAATGCACTTTGTCTTACTAGAACTTTCACCCTTATTTTGAGTTCAAATGGAAAGTTACAGTGAGGAGGTGGCAAGCCCTGGGCTGGAGAGGCCAAGCTTTCCTCCCACCTGCGCAGATCCCTGACTCGGCCCCCTCAGCGTCTCCTCACTCCGCATCCCCAGGCATGTGACATCCTCTGCCACCTCCCTCCACTTCTCCAGACAGGTAGGGCCATCCATGACTGTCTGGTACACACATGGCACCAACAGAAGCAAACAGGCCTTCCAGAAAGCAGATCAGCCCTGAGGTATAGCCCAGAATCAGCCAAGCACCGTAAAGCGTAGGCAGGAAGCCTGCAAGGCGGCTGGAACGCCACTTGCTGGGGCTTCAAGTGTTACCAGGACTGTCTTTCATCCTGAAACGTCCACCCAGTATTTCAAGAGCATGAAGTTGGTCCTGCCTAAGAAAAAAAAATTAGGAAGCTACAGGAGAACAGATGTTCAATATGGAAAGAGAATTCTCCTGGCCTAGACCGCAGAAGACCTTGTTCCAGAGACAGGAGGTTACAGGCGCTGCAGGGCAAGGCCACCTGCGCACTGGCCCCCGGAGACACCGCTGAGTCGAGGGGGCTCTGTGGGAAGGCACTCCTGGGGGTCTTAATGGCAGGGCCTGGAAATGACAGCCCCCTCAGAAGACGAGCAGTCATGGTGACATACTCCATGAGTGGCAGGGAAGTTCAGAGACGGTCCTCAGAGGGGCTCTGTCTTCCTGCCGCACTCCCAGCAGCTGGGGGACAAGACCCACACACCTTGGTGGACGTCGTGCGCAGCTCACCACTCACTGTCCGGCTAAGCTCCTACCAAGCAGGGATCAGAGTTTCCTGAGGGCTGAGCCATGGCTGGATTGTCTAGTCCCCAGCCCTGCACCAGCCTGGCAGATGCGAAACCAGTGGAATCTGTGAGGAGTGCCTGCTTTCCTCCAAGTCATTTCATGCCCTCCTCTCTACTCTCACCTCTCTCAGAAAAGAAACACTCATGTTTCTTTACATCACACAAGTACTGGGAGGTGGGGGTTCACAAGACCCCTGGGGGACATAAAAACCACTTCTCAGCCCTGTGGCAACCGTAATAACAGGGATGGCGGAGAAGAGGAGGCCGGGAGGTAGAGGTGATGAGTCGGTCTCAGGGATCGCTGGGAGTCCTTATGAGGACAGACCATTTCCAGGCTCTCAACAGCGCACACTTGGATGACTGGGAAAAATACGGATTCCTGATGATAAGAAACTTAGACGCTGCAGATCTGCTGGCCAGCACCTCAGTTCCTCTCTTAGCAGCGCTGTCCCCTGCTCGTCCCCCACCACCATCTCTCACCCCCTCTGCCTGCGTCCTGAGGCGGACGCACCTGGCCCAGCCCGGTCTCCTCAGGCCCCACCACAGGGACACAGACCCGAGGCACATGGAGTCCTCTGCTGCCGAGCCGCAGTCCAATTCACATCTCACACATCGTCCTTTCAACGGAAGAGACGAAGGTGGCCAGGAACAGAAGCCCAAATGGACTGGGAAGAACATTCCCCACCTCCTCGACTGCCTGGGGAGTAGTGACCCCAGGAGTAATCCTGAGAGGCCTGTGGAGCTCGGATTCCCCTGTGGAGTCTCCCACAGCCCAGTCTCGGCTGTCCTCTGTGCCCGTGAGACTCCCTACCCATTTCTGTCGTCACTGATGTTTTCAGTAAGTTCTTCACAGAAACAGTTTTATTAAGTTGTAATCATAATGGGAGCAGAGGCAATTGTGACGTCACCCCTTGTGTTTCCTGAGCTCAGATGGAAGTGGAGGCCCTACGAAGTGTTGCTCTTTCTGACTCAGTATTCAGGGAAGATGTGACACGGCCAGCAACCAAACTGCAAAAGAGCAGCCAGACATGGGCCAAAGGCACAAAAGGACACTGGCCAGCCTCCCACGCACATCAGTCACAGCCAGGATCCAGCCTGCAGACACGAGGTCACTTCAGTTGACAGCAGAACATGACACGGAGCCCTTTCAATGGCAGAAACCCCAGGGTTGGGCAGGGATTGACACACACAGGTGCACAGTAACTATTTGCTGCTGAAAACCACCAGTTTCTGGCCTTTGATACTGAATAAGCAGCTTGAGTTCTCTCTAGTTTAGGGAAGAAAGATCCCCTTTCTTACTCCACCTCCATTCGTAATGAGCAAGGCTGTTTATTCCTAAGGTCCTACACCCTGACAACATCCCTCAGGACCCAGTGACCCCCTGGTTACCTTGTCTGCATGCCATTTCCTCATCAGCTTCAGGAAGAAAGTTTTATTTTATCCTCTTTTCCCCAAACCCTTGAGCCAGCCCCTGGCTCCTCAAAGAGCCCCGTAGATGGATTTAAGTGTACAGATGGGGCAGGCCTCTGCCACTAAAGTTTTTGCACATTCTTCTAAGCTCTAAGAAGTCTTTTAGTCCCGAAAGATAACACCGGTACTTGCCAGTAGCACGTCGCATGGGACTGAGATGTGTTGTCTAACTGTAGTGCCTCGGCGCATCTGGGTCACGGGCCCAGGGAGGGAGGGTCGTCACTGCTTAGGTCTTTTTTTTTTTGCATTATTGTGATTCGTTTCTCCGTGGTTCTGTTTTTAATTTCCCGTTGGTGTGGTTGGTGTGCTAGCTGCATGTACTTGCTGTTCAACGTAGTACTTGTGTCTGATGATTCTCTGACTTCCTTTGGAAAGCACTAATGAATAAGTGCTATTTCTTTTCTCTATTGTTGGGTTTTTTGTAAAGTTGCTCAAATGCTCTCAGGTATGGCGGCTCTGAATGGAGGACTTGGCGCCACAGGCTTGACGAATGGCACGGCTGGCACCATGGACGCCCTCACCCAGGCCTACTCAGGAATTCAGCAGTACGCGGCTGCCGCGCTGCCCACTCTGTACAGCCAGAGCCTGCTGCAGCAGCAGAGCGCTGCGGGCAGCCAGAAGGAAGGTAGGTGCCGCCCTCGCCTGGCTGAGGCCTGCAGGGGTCAGCCCACCGGCAGCTCTGGCCCTTAGAGCGTGTGTAGGAGGTACCAGGTTGAACCTGAGTCCTAGGGAAACCAAATGGTTTTATTCTTGTGTTAAAAAGAATAAAATACGATGGCATGGTGATGTGGACCTGTAGTGCCACCTACTCGGGAGGCCGACGTAGGAAGATCACTCGAGCCCAGATTTGGGGCTACTGTGAGCTATGATGATGCCACTGCACTCCAGCCTGGGCAATAAGGCAAGACCCAAATAACAAAACAAAATTCCTCTGGAAACCTGCAGCCTAAAGGCCACGTGTGGCTGTCCAGATCCTGTGAGCTATGATGATGCCACTGCACTCCAGCCTGGGCAATAAGGCAAGACCCAAATAACAAAACAAAATTCCCTCTGGAAACCTGCAGCCTAAAGGCCACGTGTGGCTGTCCAGATCCCCAAGTGCAGCCTTTCCACCAAACCCAAACATCATAAAGCTAATCCCTTTATTAAAAATACTAATTCTGTGAAATGTGGATTCAGTCAAAAGGCTGCACTTAAGGATCCCAAAGGCCACACGTGGCCCCAGGGCCCCAGGTTCCCCACCCCTGTGTCTCTCAAGATGAAGTTCTCATCCATGGTGTGTTTACACACAGTTACTTACTAGTTGTGACCATCACCATTGCTAGGAACCTGCTCTCCCTAATCGGCAGGGACCATCAGTTTCCCTCCTGCACATCTAACAGAAGGGGGTGGATCCTCAGGTTTCTGTGGTGAAGCCACTCTCCCTTCTGTGTGTCTCGGGTTTTTCCAGGTCCCCCTACCCTGTGATTGTGCGACTGCCTCTCAGGAGAGAGGTAGTGGTCTTCAGGTTAATGATAAAAGCCACAGTGAGGATTGAGTTGGTCTTTGTAATTGGGGGTCTTCTGGGAAAGCAAGTAAGTGATTGATTGCCTTGCTTCTCTGGCAATAAAGCCAAATAAACTTGCGGAAGTTAATGCTAAGAATAAATTAAAGCTAGTTATAACACGGTCAATGAGCTAGTCCAGACAGGGACAGTTCCTCTTTCTTCCTTATGATTTTTTTTTTTTTGAGACAGAGCCTCAAGCTGTCTCCCTGGGTAGAGTGCCATGGCATTACAGCTCACAGCAACCTCCAACTCCTGGGTTCAAGCGAGTCTCCTGCCTCTGCCTCCCAAGTAGCTGGGACCACAGGCGCCCGCCACAACGCCTGGCTATTTTTTGGTTGCAGCCATCATTGTTGTTTGGCGGGCCCAGGCTGGGGATTTGAACCCGCCACCTTAGGTGTATGTGGCTGGTGCCTTAGCCGCTTGAGCCACGATTTCTTCTTAAATGAAGTTGCTTTAAAGCAAAATCTGTAACATGATAGTTACTTTTTTCCTGACTTGTGTAGAATATGGGAAGTACTCAAGGCACTATTTTAAAATCTATTTTCCTTCTCCTTTACCCTCCCGCCATAATTCCAAGCTGCTTTTGTGTGAACGCTTTGACCTTGAACACGGTATTGTATAAGACATAGTGCAGTCTTACTTTGGAAAGTTGTGAGTTTTAAGGGGGCATAGCTGAAACGATACTCATATTTTTTGGGAAAGGAAAGGGTTTTCTTTTTACAAAAGATTATTGAAAGATACATGAAATTGTAAGTTAGGTTTCACTGTGTATCCTTTACTCTTAGCAGTGGCTGTAGTGAGTATTATAAATGTGTCCCACTGTTCAGGCAACTGTAGTTCACCAGGCGTGTGAGAGAGGCCCCCGTCTGGCCAAAGAAAAGCGTCTATGTTCTTTTGTGAACTGAGTGCTGTGGTGACAGATGAGGGCAGCAGGTGGGGTTCTGTAAGATAACGATGGCCTCAGACAGGGACCATAAAGCCCCTTCCCTCATGGCTTCAGGGCATGTTGGTCCCTTCTCCATCATCAAGCAGGGCCTTACAGCAAACTCTAGCCTGTGGCAGGAAGCAGTGTCACCAGACTCAATGTTCAGTGGCTCAGAAGTAAAGATGGGGCCCTGACCATGTTTTGCTGAGTCCCTTTGCCCAGTCCCCTCCCCGGAATCCCCTCGCCTTGAGTATTAATTAGCTAGTGCTGAGTGCGGAATTCCCCTTCTGTCACCTCCCCCCTTGTCACCATCTCCTCTCTCAGGTCACATTAGTGTAAGTAAAATCTAATTTTAATAACACATTATACCGGGAGGGGGGAAAAATGTAAGGAATTTCAGTACTAAATAGACTTTGTAATTTCCTACTGCACAGTTCTGTCCTTCCGGCAAGAGAACGGAAAGGCAGTTTAGTGGATTTAGTCACGTACCCTGGTATATTTTCCCCCCATAGGAAAGTGATCCAGTCTGGCTTCGTTAGAAAATAAAAATGAATGGTTTTAACTTTTTGCAGCCAAACCTTCTGAAAGGTCATGGCATCTACTATCCAGAAAACTTGATCACCGTTTTTGCCCTCCCCAAAGGTCCCCTGACCACTCGCCCCGTCCCATCTTCCTTTGTTTTTAAGAGGCAAGAGAGGTACAGGGACAGAGCCTCTGGGCACCCAGTGAGAAGCTAGGGAGTGCAGGTGGTCTGACCCATGTGCAGCCCCACAGACGCCCCAGTGCTGCGTGCTGGACAAATGCCCTGTGAGCAATGCCAGGTGTGGACTCTCCTGCCAGCTGGGCACTGGTGTCAGACCTGACACTCTCACAGTGCAGACGGCATGTCCTGGGGAAAATGTGGCCCACCCCAGGGTGATTGTGAACAGGGCTGCACTGCTCCTGGCGGTCGAAGAGAAGATGAGACACAGGTACAGTCCTCCCCAAAATGTATTTCCATCCCCTGGGTATTAGCCACCTTAGTTGTATACAGGGAAGTTTTCTATACAGAATCACCTTTTCCTCATTTTAATATAAAGAAATTTGTGGAGGAGGCGAGTTGCAAAATCAAAAGTGTTTCTTGGTGATGGAAAACCTGGGGGTCTACACCAGATGCTCTTGACTTTTTCTCTTGGGAAAGTGATGAGCAAATGGGCAAAGCCTACTTGGGTTGGTTTGCCAGGCTGTGTATCTCCTTGGTCTTTCTGTCTGGCGTAGACATACCCAGAAGGTCCAGCATTCTAAACACAAGCATCTCTCAGCCTTACCCAGGGGTCCATCATGTGCACGGGAATTGTATTTTCTTCCCAGGCTCCAGGCAGCGAGATGTACTGCACAATTCAAATTGGGTCCATTAATCCTCATTTGTGCATTTGAATCTTTTGTTTAGCAGGAATGTTAAATCTGGCAGTACCAGCTTGGACCAATACCCACTGCAAAGGCTGCACAGGGCACAGCAGCACTCAGAACGTCCATTTCCAGTAGTTTGGTTTTTGCATTCATATTGTGATTTTTTTTAAAGAGACTTTTTTAAGCCAGAAAAAATGTAGGGGCTGAGACCTCCAGTGTTCTCCCTTTATAATATAGACTGCCTGGCTGGGCGCAGTCACTTATGTCTATACTGCTGGTACTTGGGGAGGCCGAGGCAGGAGTTCAAGAGTCTATACAAGAAAAACACAAGATCAGCCAGGCGTTTGGTGTATTCCTATAGTCCCAGTTACTTAGAACCCAAGAGTTCAAGGTTGCAGTGAGCTATGACTGTACCACTGCACTCTAGCCAGGGTGGCTGAGCAAGACCCTGTCTGGAAAAGAAAAAAGAATGCAGACTGCCTCCCATGGATGGTGGACATGTCCATGGAAATTGTAAATACAGAACGTTAAAGCAGTCATGCAGACACATTTTTAAATAAGAGCACTTTCCCCTTTTTGTGAAAATCCCATTCACTACAACACAGGGGAAGAAACTTAGTTTCATACTTATTTGCAAAGATATTTATCCGTTTATTTTACAGAGTTCTGCCTAAGACATTTAATTTTTCTTCAACCCATACACACAGATACCCTTCCCCCAATATCTCTAGGGAATCCGGCACAGCTGTCCCCTGAGCTTCCGGGGGAGTGGGCAGGCCTGGTTCCTCTCCTGTGAATGCCAGCTCAGGGTCCACGAGCCTGCCCGCTGTAGAAGTCACCTCCCCAGCTCTGTGTGTGCCCCTTCCTCCCAGACACCAAGCCTGCGGAGACCCAGAAACACCTCCACCCAGCTCACAGTTCCCATCTTTGTCCTTGTGCTGCTTTTAATTTTCACTTAGCTCTAGAAGAGGTGGAGGGAGTCAGTGGAGTGAACTGGAGAGGCACCAAAGGGGCTTCCCTCGCCCCGCAGGAGGTCTGGGACGATCTCCCTGCTCCGCCCTTGTTTCTTCCCTTTGCTGGGACAATCTCCTGTGTAGAAGGGCTTACCTCTGTCTCTGACTAGCTTCTGCGTCCACCACGTTCATTTCCAGGGCTGGGGCCCATGAGGACAAGGCCTGTCAGTGCTGAGCCTCAGGCTCCTCCTTCCCTGCCTTGACCATTGCCCCTCATTTCTAATAAAGAAGATTCTCACCCTGTGCTGACAGAGCTGGCAAACCCAAACTGGCTGTATAACTGGGTAAATGACAGAGAAATCTGAGCCGCCTTGCCTCTATGGCATGCATTGCTTCAGTTAGGGGAGTATAGGTGGGCATCCTCTTCTTTGAGTGCCCATCTCTACCTAAGAGAAACCGTGGCCACTCAGGAAAAACCCAGGCCTAGGTTCTCTGCCCCGTCCTGCCTACACCTGCCACCTTTAACCCCATGCACAGGTGGCTAGAGAGTGTGCTAACGTGCAGCAGAACCGTGACCCACAGAAGTCTACAGAGAAGAAAG
Source organism: Otolemur garnettii (assembly GCF_000181295.1). NCBI lineage: Eukaryota > Metazoa > Chordata > Mammalia > Primates > Galagidae > Otolemur > Otolemur garnettii. The sequence continues at coordinate 20,363,034 of NW_003852414.1, read as the reverse complement.
AAGCCATTTGTAGCCAGTGTCTCCTTAGAAATCAGGACAATGTGAAGTCAGGGCTTTCCTGAAAGATGTACCAGCACCTGACATTTACCCATCCATGTTTTCTCTTTTTGTATGGGGAAAGCTGAAGGCTTAGCCTACTTGTTAAAAGTTTTCCTAGGGAGAGTTTGTGGGAACTAACACTCCAGGGGCACCTTACTCGGATTTGTTTTTCCTCTTCAGGTCCAGAGGGGGCAAACCTCTTTATTTACCACCTTCCACAGGAGTTTGGAGACCAGGACATTCTGCAGATGTTCATGCCTTTTGGGAACGTCATCTCTGCTAAAGTCTTCATTGACAAACAGACCAATCTGAGCAAGTGCTTTGGTATGCAAAGGAAACCGTGCTAAAATGTTGCAGCGGGTCCCCAAGTGAGAGTCCCCCAAGTGAGAGTCCGGGAAGTGAGAATGCGAATACGTATTTTCCAAGTCAGGGACTTCCCCGTGGAGGGGTGGTTTCCAATTTTCTGCGTGGACATAAGCAGATTTGGACAAAATTATTTAACGAGAAAAGGGGAAGAGGCTACATAAAAAAAGATCTAGAGAATTAAACTAAGTGCCCATAGATTAGGAAACATTCTATACTACACTACAGAGTTTTACACTGTTTATAGCTAATAATCTTCGTCACAGAGCAAGAACTTGCTCTTCAGTCCCCCTGGCCCAAACCAGGAGTTTTTCTTAGCAGCTGGGGCTTAGGCTCTCCTGACTCAGAATGGCATGGTGGATGCTTTTGCCGCTGATTCCTTCCCCTCTGGGTGTTGTAGAACTCCCCCACCCCCCCAGGGTTGTGGGTAGCACCCTAAACTGGGGGCTCATTCTTCAGCATCTTGACAGCCAGCTGTAGACTTTGACACACACACACCGGCTCAGAGATGGTGAGGTGTTGAGGCTGCTGCCCTATTGTAGTAGCCCCACGTGCACATGGTGAGTGGTTGACTTAGCTCATGCTTACACGCAGTGCTGCTGCTGAAGGCGTCGGACGGCCGAGTTTAGGAGTGTGCAGGTCTCATGTGGCAGTGTCCGGGGTTCTGCACCATCCCACCGGGCTCTGCCCACTATGGCATTTGTCACTCCCTGAGAAGAAAAACGATAGGCTAGAGCTAATGCCTCACGCAGGAGGACGGCAGGCCTTAAATATCTTCCTTGTTTTCCTTTTCAACCCCTTGTGGCCCCCACCGCAGCTGAGAGGCCAGGCTGCTCAGTATACAGCCCAGTCTGAGTGAGAACAGTGCCTTCGTCACTCTTGCAGTGGAACAGGTCACCTTGTTAGCAGGTGGTTACAGGAACATAAAACAAGGGAGAGCAGCTACAGGCAGAGGAAATGATGGGAGTGTGCGGTGAAAACCGCATCAAAGGCAGGGGGCTTCTCAAACAGCCACAAACTCCAACTTACTATTTGGCTGACTGATAAGGGGTAGTCAGTCCAAAGAGAAACCTCTTGGTTTCTAAAACTCCCTGATCGAAGCATCTTTCTAATTTCTGTGCTATCACCCAGGAAGGTCTGAAGCCTCTGTCGTTAGGGGAATTGGCAGGTCAGCCGTGTAAAGCCCGTTCCTCCCCTGGCGAGAGGCTGTCAGCCTGAACCTGTTACTGCGAACCCCCTTGTGAAGGTGCAGGAGAAAGTGAAGTGGGAATTAAGTTATTGGGGAGTGGGGGATGTGAGCTTACCGTCGGGAGGCTTCCATGCACCAGGTTTGGAGCAGTTTCCTATTTTTCACAGCTGAATAATGTTCTAGGCCTATTTGGAGATTGGAAAGGGATTGTGCGTCAGGATGTGATTTGAGAGCAGCAAGCTAGAGCTGTCAGTATCGGTGGACAGGTATTGAACAGGAAGGACTGTGGTTGCAATTTTTGTCGAATGCCTTACCCCACAGCTGCCCGGGTGAGCAGCCCAGCCTCTTGGCCCTGGCTGCTGCCTCCGTTCCTTCTCCCTCTTGGCCAGGTTTTGTTATCAATCTCATCTTCGACCCACTTCCCTTCTCTAAGCATCTTGGGGCTTCAAGATAAAGACCTAGAAGGGACGGAGAAAGTAAAATCATAGCAGCCAATCTTGGGTTCAAGATCATGTTCATTGGGAATTAGATTTAATAAAAATTGTAAAAGCCGTTTGTAGGACAGCCCCCTAGGAGCAGCTCTCTACCTGTTTTCATCTGCTGAGCCTGCTGTTCAGAGTGCACTTCTGTGCTTTGTCTCCCCTTCTAGTTTGTAAAGGAATTTCCTCTTTGGCCTTAAACTTTCACAGTCAGTAGATGGAGATGCTTAGTGTAGAACCTTCTGCACAGTGGAGGTTCGGACCAGGTGTGAAATCTGTGCAGGGGCCCCCTCTCACCACTGCGCTGAGCGGGAGCTGTACAAGGCGACCAGGCACGCCTCCATCAGCCGCGGCCCGGCCCTGGTACCTCACCCCCCAAGATCAGACAGACTATACGGTCTAAATTCTCTTGTTTGGGGGCCTCAGCAGAACATCACTACTTTTTCAAAAGCATGCCCTCCTGGCTGTTTTTGATGGCTGGGGTTGCTATGGAAAAGAATACTGAGTTACCTTAGCCTCAGCTGTTTCAACTGTTTATTCCCCAAGACTTTGGGAGATGCAAGGTACAATTTCTTTCCTGTTAACTTTACTAGAGCTTTGAAAATGGATATTGAGATGGAAAGGCCCAGCATTTTCCTGGGTTCCTGTCAATAACAACTCTGAACTGTTTTCTAGAGTTAATGCATAACTGACCCACCCTCTCGTCCAGCAGGCGTGGCTCCGTCTGTGAACACACCTGGGTGCTGGCCAGAAAGGCAGGCTGGTCTTTACAGTGCCCATGTCCCCCAGCCCCTCCCTGCCTCGAAGCCTCAACTGGTAGGGACACGGGAGCAGATATTTATGCCACTACTTATATGAGTAGCTGGTACCTGCATACCTGGGCTTCATCAGGAAGACTGAGGGACTTTAAACACAGTTTGACTGAATTTAGTATACAGGGTAACACACAGCTGCCTAGTCTGAGACATCAGTGCTCTGGGAGGCTTTTTCGGTGTGCTGCCTGTTACCTGGCATGTGGCTGCGACCCAGTGGGTCCCCCCACTGCCACATGCCTTGTCCCCGCCTGGCAGACACACGGGCAGCCGAGCAGAGCCCACCGAGTCCCAGGTAGGCCCCAGCTCAGGTGGTCCCCTGAGCCCCCTTTCAGCCCAGTTTCCTCTCCGGCCTGACCCCCCCCCTTCCCTTTCGTGTTTTCCAGGCTTTGTGAGCTACGACAATCCAGTATCAGCACAGGCTGCCATCCAGGCTATGAACGGCTTTCAGATCGGCATGAAACGCTTGAAGGTGCAGCTGAAGCGCTCCAAAAACGACAGCAAACCTTACTGATCCTCCCCGAGGCTCCGCTCTCATGTTAGCTTTCTTAGGGTAAGTCCCACGAGCCAGCCTGCTCTCAACAGGGGAGGCAGAGGAGGACCACATGGCCAGCTTTGACCAAGAGAGACGGTTATTTTTACAATAAGGCCTCCATTTCCCCCACCCATCCCCCCACCCAGTTTGCCATAATTAAAACCTGGGCTACCTTGTTTCTATTGAGTGAATTCCTCCTCCAGTTGTGCCACTGTATTTGTTTTGCAATTTGAATCTCTTTTTTTTTTTTTAATTTTTTTTGATGTTTTTGCTTTTTTAAAGAAAAACATAACACACAAATGACATCTCGCAAGAATTTGAAAGGCAAACAGACGCTAATGTGCAATTCTAACTCTGAAACCACGAGTGCCCCAGAGCACTGCCTGGAGAATCCCCTCCTTGTCTGGCGCCCACCGTGCCCCAGGGCCCTGGCCTCAGAGGGGACTGTGGTGGCCCAGAGAGGGAGGAGCCAGGAGAAGCACTTAACGCAAAACAACACAGGTCTTTCCACTACACGGTTTGTTTTAAGAAGTAGGATTTTATTTTAGGGTTCCAAGAAACATGACATTATTCGTCAGATGATTACACTGGTGGTCTATTTTGTTATCGTTTTATTTTTAGTTTTTAGAAAGGATTAATGTAAAAAAAAAAGATTTAGAGATCTGTTTCTTAAAGCTACAGGGTTTAAACATAAAATAAAAATGAGTGAAAATACTTGATGTTTCTTGAAAGATAAATTTAATAATAAATACATAAATAAAAAGAAAGCCACAGGCCTGTAAATTTTATTTGTAAAAAAAGCATTTCTATTTTTATACAAAATTTTTACTGCCTCAGAAATAATGGAAGTTATTTATTGCCTATTGTTAACTTATTGGGTACCTAAAGCGCAGTTCTGTCTAGCTAGAACCTTCTGAAGTAGTCTCTAGTGGAATTGTTCTAGGAATGGGCTTTTTTTCACCGTTGAACCCTAGACCTAAAAGTTCATGCTTATCCTCTCGTTGTTTGTATCTGTCTAATTATTTTGTTCGTAACTTCCATTATCTAGTTTACGGTTCAGTCGTCCGACTCTCCCCGTATGTCACATTTGTTGAAACTGGACCCTCTCCCCTGTCCCTTGCCAGCCTCTCACCCCAAAACACCCGGAATCCATCCCCTCGGGCTCTCTCCAGATGGATTCTCTTGGGGTTTCATTGTGCTGTGGATTAAGAGTGTAAGAAATGCAAATTATGTGAATGGCTGGTAGACTCCCTAATGACCTGAGATTTGCATTAGTTTCTCTCCTGCACCCCTAAAAGTGATCGTGTTGCTGCTGCCTAGATTCTGTGTAACTTTTTACTCTCCCTGTTTTTTCCCTAGACATCTTCATGCCCGTTAGTTCATCGTTTGCCTAGCATGTCCCTGTGGCGTCTCAAACAAAGTTTCATCGTCCCGTCATTGTTTCTGATGTCTTTCTGACCTCACATCACATTTGGTTCTCCTACTGACTTTTGACCTAGTTTGACCTTTGAAATTTGCATGTGACCTCATCTAGCTATGAATTCTGGGAAGTCAATGTGAAAAACATTGCTGCATTCATGCAAGACTGAAATTTATTATTAGACAAGTTAACTATAGAAAAAACAACCTGTGGCAAAAACGTTTCTTTCTTCTTCTTCTTTTTTTTTTTTTTTTCTTTTCATAAAACAGACTTGAAAGTATTATACAGGGATTGGCATTCTTCCCGGTCACTGGTAACAATAGCAATATGTGTCCAGAGACACAGAATGTTGGTTTCTAACAGACTACTTCCAAAAACAGTTTGAGAAAAAAAAAAAAAAAACTGTCTGATTTTAAGTCTCTAGAGGTCTGTAATAGTTTTTACATTTTTCAGGCAGTGTAAAGTTTTTTGATAAGGCCATTTTAGGTGGCTCACTTTCTCATTAAGATATATATATAGAACCACTTTTTTGTAGATTAGTATAAGAAAAATATTTACCCTGTTTTGGGGCAAATGCTACCTATTTGTGTCACCTTTTGCTGAACTGACTCACAGTTAGACAATCCATGGTTTAATGCACATGAAATTACCTATATTTTATACTGTTTCAATGTACAGGAGAAAGGTTGCTGTAAGCAGTGTTACGTTGGTGCTTCTGTGAATTAAGTTGTGGTTTCATCATGAGTCTTACGGTCTCAATGTTATTTGTTGATAAGACAAGTTTAGAATTGGTTTACTTAAAACAAAAAAGAATTTCAAAAAAAAAAAAAAAGGTGTTTGCTTAAAAAAAAAATTTCATGTGAGGGGAAAAAAAACAAAAAAAAAAACCTATTCCAGAATAAGTTTTTTGTGTTGGCTTGTGAAGCACTGATGTCATTTTTTTTTTAATTATTGTGGACTATTTAGATGTGTTTGTGTTCAGCAAAATGTGATGGTTTTTTTTTTCTTTTAAAGAAAAAAAAGTGAAAATATATAGTGCCAAATTCCAAAGGTACTTCCTTCCTAGAGCTTCAAGTGTGTTTCTTGTGAGAAGTAATTTGATAACATGGGTATTTTATTATGTGTTTTGTATAAATCCCTAATATTTAAAAAACAAAAAAACAACAAAAAAAAAAGGTTTCAAAGTTTGTTAACTTGCTATCCTGTGGTCTTGTTGCCTGGAATTGTTATTGTTTGTTATTTCTCTATGATGTTTTTTGTAAGGCGTTATATCACTGCCCGCCTCTCACTTTTCTAACCACTCTGCACACCCACGCTGTGAAGGCAGCCTGACCATGTACTTTTCTTCATAATATATGGAAACCTCTAAGGTGAGAAAGTTTTGAACTTTTAACCCTTTCTACCCAGAGCTATCTGGAAGTTGGTAACCTTTGATACTTTGTTTGGGGAGGGGGGGTTGTCTTCTTCTAATTGGATTCCCCACCACCACCACTGCATAGATCTAGTAGGTTCCCCCCCCCCCACAGGTAGAAAAACACCTCCCCCAAGGTAAAAAGATCATCTATTTTTTCCTATACCTTTCCTTATTTCTGGTCTTTTTTTGGAAAAGAAATCTTAATATGCTAGTGGACTTTCATTTTAATGAAAAGTGGATAAACCCTCTAAAGGACGCTTCTGAGATCAAGTCCAGGGGTCTGTTCTAGTCTAGAATATTCTCACACCTTGCAGTGAAGCAACTTTGTGGTGGGCTGGTCCTTAAGGGGTTTGGCTTCTGTTTTCTCCATACCGCCCAGCAATGCTCCTAAGCAGCCACAGTGCTGGGGTGTCTCTGACCCTAACGGGCCAGGGGTCTGGAGTTAGAAGCCTACAGTCCTTGCCCTTTTCTTGGTTCAGTGAACACATTTAAAGGGGACTGACCCTGTAAGTAAAGCTCAGTTCTTTATCACACTTAACTGACCAAATACTTAGCACCAGTTCCCGCTGCCACCTTTTAAAGTGCCATGTAACTTTGACTTTCTGTGGCTGGGTACCCTGCTGTCTTGCCGTCCCTCCAGCCTTCCCTGGAAGCATCTTGGTTTCAGCCCCCTTTCCCCTCTCAGAGACTGCTTTGATCTCGTGTGGACGAGATAGCCCTGGGGTAGAAAGGACTAGCCTCTACTGATGCAAAAACAAAAACAAAAGTTTCCTTCTTACAGCACATGCACTTAAACGAGCTGTACTATCCTCACACGTGTTTACTACTGCTGGGGCCTTCCTTCATCCTCTGAGGGCTATTTTGTACTTCCTGCAGCAATCAGCTCAGTGACAAAGTTACCACACACGGCTCTCATCTCCCGTGTACCGGGGTGTGCGGATACAGACACAGAAATACAGTGAACACCATCTGAATTTCTTAGAATCTCCTTAGCAACACGCAACATTTTCTGATTCCTTCACTCACCTAAACTTCCCTTCTCCTGCCCTCTTCTCCTCTCATCCCACCTGCTCCCCCCACCCCCCAGGAGAAACCGTGCAGGAGCCCAGGAGGGGCAGGTGAAGTGGAGGAATTCTTATTTTCAAGCAGCCGAGATGGTAGGTACATTCAGGGGGAACTTCCTTTCTTTTTTCTCTTGGCATTTTTCATTGCTAAAATTGTAACAACCTTCCTCAGAGACAAAATATCCTGTATCCAAAAAACCAACAAACAAAAAAAGCTGCAAGGGTGCAAAGGGCCTGTACCAGAAGGAAAAACACACAGGGAAACTGCTTTTTTTTAAATCAAGTGTGTAGAGAATAGTCATTTTTAAACTAAATTAGAGAATTGTGACAAAATGGCAGTCCTCAAAGGCGTGACAAGTTCATCTTTCTTTCACCATAGGGGTTACAGTTCTTTGGCTTGTGCTACTCTGAAATCATTTTACTGTTTGTTTTTATTATTATCTTAAGTGCTAATTAAAAAGAAGAAATAAAATTTTAAAAAGACCTGTAGTTTCATTACCTTTTTGAATAATGTCATACAAAAAAATGTATTTGTGTTTTTTTGTGCTGTGAGAATTGTTGTTTGTAGATTAATGATATCATTTTGTTTAGAATTACGAAATAGTTTTTAAATACTGTCCGAGAAAAGCCAAAGTTAATGCAACCTAGTGGAAACTGTAAGACCATTTGAGTATTGTTTGTTTTATCGATGCATTTGGATTTTGTTGTTTGATGGAATTTGAGCCAAAAAAAAAAAAAAAAAAATACGCAGGCTTTCCTATTTCTACAACTGATTGTACTTATGCATTTTGTACCAGTGGAACTTTTTATACTGGAGATTAAAAAAATGGAAATTTTTGTGGCTTACTCTCGTGGGCCCCCTGACAATGACTGATTTCAAGTTTGATTTCTGGTTGACAGAAAGAAAGTTGCTTTTCTTTTGAGAATTAAAAACTTTGGCTTGATTTCTTTTTTTCCCTTGGCTTATATCTAGCATTAAGAATTTTGTCTTAAAATACAGCGGTAAGTTTCACTTTTTATTCTGTATCGTGCAGTTACACAATAAGGTAAATTAGATCTAGAAGTACTCAGTCACTTTAAGTGGATAAATGTATTAGTTAAAACTTTAGAGGTTTGCTTTTTTGCTGTTTAGATCAAAGTTTTTCTGATTCTTCTGTCCTCATTGTGAACATGACCGTGTAGTTGAAACAGTCAGACTTATTTTTGTAACGTATGTTACTGTGTGATGCGGTTTTTTGCTTCTGTCCCCAATATTAAACCATTTTCCTAATACTTGTCTCTCTCTGCGTGTTGTATTGTTTGGTGGTCATTACGTGTTGGTGATACATCTGCACACCTCACTGTTTGACGTATCTGTTTTTTCCTATCTGTCGTGTAAAAAGATACAGTCGATTCCACTTAAGTGAATATCTGATTTGGGAAAGGGGGATACTGCACACCAGCCACCTTTGATTTACGTACAACAGCCCACCTTAAACCACTGCTTCCATGAGCTTCCACGAGGAGGGGTCACCTCAGTAGCTGCCTGCTGAGCTGGATGGGCCGGGACCATTGATGGATGGCCTTTGACCACACAGGTTAAGTTCACCTTCTCCTCTGCCCACGCCCGCCCTCGTGAGTGTGTATACACATACAGACACAGGGCTTACTGGTCCTGCAGAACTGCTGCTAAGTTCTGCGGTCTCCCCACTAGTCCAAAGGCATCACTACTGTCCAACTGTCCCTAGAAACCAACTACCTTTTTAAAAGAGGTGGGTTCTCAAGGGAAGAAAAAGTAATAAACTTAGCTGTTGAATAATAAACTTAAGTCCGTGTGTGGCCATCCATCCCAAGATATGTACAGAAAAGTAATTTAAGATTGAATCCAGGGGCAGCTTTACCTATTACAACTCACAGAAGAGAAACAGGTCCAGGCCCTCACGTGGAAGGAGTGCCCAGCCCCGGGTAGGGAGGCAGTTTCTCACGCTCAGCTCTCCCTAAGGATGTTTGTTTCCTCTGTGAAGGCAACTAATGCCACACGCATCCACACCCCTCCTCCTGGACCAACGTGCAGTTAGGAATAAGCCTTGTCCACACCATGGCCCTGAGACCTGTTATCAAAAAGAGCAGACCCATTCCTTCCACTCCCTTTCCCACCCATCTCCTATGCTCAGGAATCTGATTGCTCTTAAAGTGCTCTTAAAAGATTCCATTGATGTTTGCTCCCACGTCTTATCTCTCCTTCCAATTTTTTCAGACGCACAAGCTCTGTCTGACTCAGGCGACCCAGTCCCTGGCAGCCTTCCTCTGGGGCCAGCGAGATCTCTCCCCGTAGGTGCTCAGGCCCTTTGCCCCCTCCTTGCAGCAGCCCCTCTGGCCCCAGATTGTATTTTCTAGTTGGCTTACAATAGAGGGGCCTGAGGAGGGGAGGAAAGGCCCCCCCATAGGACAGACACCTCAGTGACAGTGGCTCCACCAGCTCCAAACCTGCACCGAGGGGGCTGACTTCCTGCTGACACTTCTGCTTCCAACCTCCATCAGCGAGCCTCTGAAACCCACTGCTTACAGTAGTGGGAACGATGGCTAAGGGCGGGATTTCTTTTCTTTTATATTGGGGAGGGGGGAGGTTTGGGAGGCACGAGGGAAGGGAGGGGGGAAGAGGGTGATTAAATTCTTTCCAAGGTGCAAGTGTTTCTCTTTAAAATATCTAAGTACATATAGCCACCATTTGGCACAAGGCAAAATACTTAGGCTAAGTCAAGGAAGGGAAAAGACGAAGCCAGTTTTTGTTGCTTTGGATAAAGCAACAATAATAATTCTCCAAAGAAGGGGACGGAAATGCTAGTTCCTTTAAGCACTTAGGACTGGAAAGTTAGTCCCTGCTTAAAATTCATACCTATCAGTTTTTGTATCACACCGTCGCAGTGCGAGCAAGGTGTATCTGTTTGCCACGCATGGACCACCCTGGGAAATGACAGAACCGTCAGCACTGACCTTGCTGATGGAGGCCCCAGGTGTGCCCAGTGCACAGCCCTGGGTGCAGTCCATGGGCTGGGACTCTTAGCTGGCAGGCCAGGAAACACAGTGAACACACCCGTACTGTGAATCGTTCCTGATAAGTGAATAAAACATTGTGACCCAGCAATCAGCTTATTCACTTATCAGGAATCGACTGTTCTGCTGATTCGCTGTTTCTGTTCTCATCTCTGTTGTAGCTCACTACTTCTGCTGTGTTCTGTTTTCTCCTCTCGTGCTTGGGCAAAAATCACTGGGAATATTATCTTCGTGTGACCATGAAACGTTTATATTGAGTGACAATGATATCTTAACAAAATCTATGCACTTGCTATCAGGAACACAATACTGGATGTGTCTTATATATATTGAACTATATAGTACTCGATTTCTTAAATAAAGCTTAAGAAAGGAATGTCATGTGTAAAGTTAATGTGATTATTTTTCAAAGCAGTGTTTCTAAGGGGTATTTTTGTTCTTTTAAGTCTTGAGTGAAACAGGATGTTTTTTCATTCAAAATATATCACTGGCTTTATGAATTAATATTCAATAAATTAACTTTGGAAACAAAATGGAGTAGGGGGAAGTTTTTCGGAGTACATGGGGAAACCCACCCCCTTCCTGGGGACCGTGGCGAGCGTCTGCCGGGCGCTGTGGGTGGCAGAACCGCAGTCCCTCACCGCCAGCAGCACACTGGGGAGCACCCAGTGTCTGCCCTAACCTACAAAACCCAACTGGCCTTTCTGAACGCGCTCACTTTAGGCTCTGAAGAAAGGGGACAAAAGAAAAAGGCAGAACCAAGAATAATGATGATTTGCGTCAATCCTTTGCCAGAATAATGTGACACTAACACCATACCCTGCTGGAGGACAATAGCCCTTCTTTTCTATTCAGGACCACAAAACCAGAGTCAGCGAGAGAGGGTATTTGATCATTCAGGATGAGAAGGGTAAAATTTCAAAGCGATGTGTGAGAGAGAGAGACATCCTCTAACAGTCGTAAAGCTTAAACGGGAGGCCTGCTGCTTGCCCCTTTGAAGGAATATTTTTGAAATTTCTCCTACAGGCTGTAAGTTGGAACAGAATGGCATCTTCTGTTGGAGTTCTTTGCTTTGGGGCTTTATGTAAGATTTGTTTTTCTTAACGTTTGATTCTAAGAAAGACTCCTAAACGTCTCCTGGCTAACATGGCAGCCATCTTAATCCTTTACAAAGCAAATCTTAGGCATCCGTGCTAATGAGATAGAGCACAGGTAATGAACGTCTACAGATAATTATCCAAAATTCTTCCATTCCTTGCCTCCTCCTACCCCCAAAGCTCCTGCTCATAAATTTGTCTCACAAAAGAAACAAAACTTCCAGTGAAAGTGAGCAAAGACATACCTGAGGGACAGGAAAAGGTCACCAAATCAAAGTGCAGGGGTAGGCAGCACCGCTGGAATGAGGGGAGAGGTTAACACCAGAAGTCCACCGGTCTGCGTGACCTGGGCGTGGGTACTGGAGAGCCGGCTGCAGGTGGCATGTCTGGGGAGACCCTTAACAGTCACACAGCTCAAAAGCTGCCCCTTTTGTAAAGGGTGTAGGGCCAAGGGCATAATGGAAAAGAGCCCCAGTCGAGAAAGGGAGACTGAAAACCAACGTCTTCCCCTCTGTCTGCAGCCCTGACTCCCCAGGCTCCTGGGCCTCCCAAGCCAGGGCCTGCCTGCTGGGAGGCCACCTCCAGCGGCTCCTTGGGCATGTGGGGGGCAGGGGCTCCATTTCTTTGAACCTCCCTCAGCCGGTAGCAAAGCAGCCTGGCACCACCTTCTCCCTGCCTGCTGCAGGAGGATGTTTTTAAAAGACAAAAATTCATAAAATAAATAAACAATAAACACACATACCACGCTCTGCACCTAAAGCACATGAGTCCCTGGATGGTCCCCTCACAAAGCTGGGTGGAGGGTTCAGAAAGTGAGTGTCAGAAGCACTCCTTGGGGAGCTGGCTGCCTCCACCTGAACTCCAGCTCTACGCTAATTACTCACGTAATCTCTCTCTGCCTTAATTTTCTCATTAGCATAACGAGAGTAAAAATAATAACCTAATGCATGGGGTTGTTATAAGCATTACCTCAGCCAATACACACACAGTGTCACCGGAAAAGAAGCCGTATTATGTAAAATTCTTTAAAGAGGTTTTATCTGAGCTAAATGTAAGGAACCATGACCCTGAGCTATGCTCACAAAACTTGGAGCAAGTGGGCTGACTGGGTGGGGTGGGGGTACAGTTTGCTTTTACACATTTCATGGAGGCAGGAATTAGAGGTAAAGTCGTGAATCGGGGTGTGGAAGGCAGAGGCGGGGCTTACAGGTTATACGTGGGTTCAATTGGCTGAAAGAGTTAGGCTGTAATAGACCAGGGGTCAGTGAAAGGGATGTAAGTAAGGTAAGGGTCTGTTATCTGTCGATCAGAGACCCCAAGTGTTTTGCTGTGTATATTGAGGTGTGACTTAGGCCTGTTGATGAGTCACAAAGGACATCTCTAAGGAGGCAGGGGGACATGCTGGAGCATGTCTGATCTCCTTTCTGAGGGCCAGCAACTCAGTTTTAGTTCACAAAAGTGATTCCACCAGGGTCCGTCACATTATAACTACTCGATAGGGCATCGGTGAGGACCTGCAGACACGGTCAGCTACGCTCCCCCCTCTGCTGTCACTCTATCCTGCCAGGTGTCTGTCCACTCTCCTCAGGGAGCTCCACAGTGGCCCTTGGGTTCCCTGGGGCACTGCATACGGGTCCTGCACTAGTACAACTCAGAACAGGCTTTTCCCTCAGGAGAAACTGCCCAGGAGGGGCCCCCACCTTGCTGGTGAGCACACCACAGGGTTCCACGCTGTACCAGGATGACCAAAAACTCTGTTCTCAGAAAAGGAAGTTGATTCCTTGCTCCAATCTACCCCTTCCTCCCTGTGAACATCACACATAGGCATCTCTTCCCTAAAAGGAAGATGGGCTGTCCAATGCGCGCCCCAGGCAGGAGGGACAGTATCTCCTGTGGATGGGTCTATAAAGCTTGCAGGCTCTAGGCTCTTCCAAGGCAAACTCTGTCCTCTACAGCAAGCAGGATTGGCGGGGGTGGGGGGGTGGGGGGGAGCCTTTGCCCACCTTAGCAGGGTCAGGGCTCAGAAGCCCAGATGTACCAAGGAGGGGGCTCACCAGACTCCTGTCCCCCAATACAGCTGAAAGCACCCACCTCTGCTTGTTTTATTGGTGAGCATTGCAGAATTTTATTTAGAAAAACAATTTTGCCACTAAAAGCACAAAGATGCAAAGTCTATGGTCTGGCAGAGGCAGCTGAAAGCTCACTGTCACCTAAGCCTGTAGCAGACGGTGTGGTCTTTGGAGTCGCTCTGCCCACCCTACTTCTCTCCTCCCCCAGGTCCTCGGCAGCCACGCGGGGTAGCTGTCGCTACTTATCATGTGCCACTCCCATGTAGCACATCTGATCCCCAAGCCACACTGTGACTCTATGAGGGCAGTGACCCACTCACCCCTGGGTCCCCTGTGCCCACTGGCATCACTGTCTAAGCATGCCAGGTGACCATGCAGATAATGGACATGGCAGGTGACCTCTCTGTACTGGAGAAAAGTGTCCTTTATTCAGTGGGCACTATCTTAGCAAATACACTGGAGATGGGTCTGGAGGATAGGCTCAGGGTGGTGGCAAGTGGAGCAGCCAGGACAGGAGCCCTCTGTGTGCCCTGTGCAGGCTCTGCAGGTGGCCACAGGGCTCCTCGGCTGCGGGGCCCTGCACAGAACACGTGCCTGCAATGGGGTCAGGCCACCTGGGGAGTGCCGCCCTCTCTTTTAAGCTATATTTTACACCCTTTCAAGAATATTTCATATCTGAGCACAGCCTTTTGACAGATTTTTAACATCTAAGAGAACAGAAGAGCCACAGGACTGAATACCAATGAATGGGAAGGCAACGCCTGTTCTGAGGCATCCCTGAGAAGCAGGTCACCCCTGCTCCCCTGTCCCCCCAGTCCTGGCGCAGCACAGAGCCCAGCCCAGCCCACACCAGCCTGGCATAGCTGAGCCACTGAAACAGCCTTGGGAAGGCCTGGGCAGCTGCTCGATGCCACCGAGCTCCAGACATCTGGGACATGGGCGTGCATCTTACTCATGTGTCCTAACTTGTCACAAGCTGCCACAGAGCTAATGCATAACCCACCAGCCATTCACTTAAAAGTCATGCATTAAGGAACTACCCCAACAGGCACTCAGGTAGGGGTGGGGACACATCAGCCCTGCCTCAAGGAGTTTTGCCACAATTAGCCTCCCTGCCAAGTAAAGAGGTAAGAGACTGGATGATTCAGGCAAAACTCTCTTTCCACAACACACGATGTGCCCATGGTCTCCACCGTGCCCAAGTGGGGTTCTATGCTAAAGAGCCACCAGAGATAGCAGCTCTCCCAGACTTCCCAGCCCAGGGCTGGGGTCCCTGCTGCGCAGACCCAGTGCCTCTTTGCCAGAGCCTACACGTCTGTTCTGGGCAGGACCAGGCCACAGGAGCCGCCCCAGCTGTCTTCCATACACCAGTGTCTCTAACTCGGGGCAGAGCTGACCACAGCAGCCCGCTGTGCTTAGGAGCCATGTGCCCCCCCAGCCAACTCAGACACACTCTCACCAGCCCACAAAATGGGATCTAGCCAATAACATCACCTCTGTAAAAACTATGAACTGTGGTGGGCAGGGTGGCTGACGCCTGTAATCCCAACACTGGGAAGGCCAAGGAGAGAGGCTCACCTGAGGCCAGGAGTTAGAGACCAACCTGGGCAACAGAGCAAGACACCTGCCTCCAGGAAAAAAAAAAAAAAATAGACAAATTAGCTGGGTGTGGTACACACCTGCAGCCCCAGCTACTTGGAGGCTGAGGCAGGTGGCTCACTTGAGCCCAGGAGTTTGAGGGCACAGTGAGCTATGAGGACAATGCTTCACTGTAGCTGGGATGACAGAGAAAGACTCTGTCTCAAAAAAAAAAAAAAAAATGCTGGGATTCCCTCCCCTCAAGGATTACTGTGGTGTTGGGTGAGAGCAGGGGGTCAGGGGGCAGGTAAGGGGAGAGGGGCCTCTGTGGGAATGAGGGAGGGGTGCACTGCTGAGCAGACGCTGCAGTCACCACCCACCTGCAGCCCTGCTGTCCCCAGCCCAAAAGCTTGCGTTCCACCCAGTTCCCGACTCTGCCCCCTTCCCCTCTCACTGTAACTGTGTCTGCCTCATTGAGTCTCCTACAATGCCAGGCACACCCCTACTCCTGACTTCTTCCCAGTACCAACAAACCATGATGCTCACCTGCTCGCCTTCACCGACACTCGACCCTCTGCAGAGCAAGTGTCAGAGAAAGGAAGAGTCCCAACCCTACCTCCCTGGCCCTGGATGCGAAGGCTGCACCCTCGGATTGGCCGAAGCAAACCAAAATGGAAACACTAGTGACTCTGTATGTCATATGCCTCTCTAATTACAACGGTCCAATTTAAAGTATGGATAATTCATTAACTTACAGTGTGGTATGAACTTAGAAACACTGATCCAAAGTAACATGTTCCAAATTACATCCCACAGATACTGCCCTGCAGAATAATCTTTGAGAAAAATAGGTTTGTGAAGCCAAGAAGGCGTGAGAAATGCCATTAGCTGTTCCCTCCTCTTGGAAACTACCAGTGTTGCCATAGCCCACCAAAAGCCCTAAGAGGTCACTGCACCCACGGCCAAGACCTACCTATTTAAGCATGTTTAACTCAGTGCTAAATTGTGCATTTGTTAAAATACCCAAGTCTAATTTCACAGATCCAGGAAAAAACAAAATTCCAAGCTTCATCGGGAACCAAAAAAGAGCCTAAATAGCCGAAGCAATCTTCCCCAAAAAGAACAAATCTGGAGGCATCACATTTCCTGACTTCAAATTATACTGCAAGGCTACAGTCACTGAAACAGCAGCGTGCTGGCATGAGAGTAGAGACATAGACCAGTGGAACAGAATAGAAAACTCAGAGTAAAAACCATCTACCCACCACCGACTGGTCTTTGACGAAGCAGACAGCGGCATTCACTGGGGAGAGGAAGCCCTATTCTATAAACAGTGCTGGGAGTGGAGAGCCACACACAGAATGGCGTAAAAGCCCTGTCTCTCGCCACAGACTAAAACTTACTCAAGGTGGATAAGAGGTTTATATTTAATGCATGAAACCATAAAAGTTCTCGAAGAAAATACAGGAAAAAATTCTTCCAGACCTCAGCCTAGGCAAAGAATTCATTATGACTAAGGCCTTACAGGCAAATACAGCAAAACAGCATAAATAAATAAATAAGACTTGATTAAATTAAAAAGCTTCTGTACCACAACGGAAATAATCAACCAAGTAAGAACACAACCTACAGAATGGAAGAAAATATTCACAAACTGTACATCCAGGAATGCCTGATAGCCAGGAGCCATAAAGAACTCAAATTGGCATGAAAAATAATAAAACACCACATTAAAAACTGGGCAGAAGACACGAACGGAGGTTTTTCAGAAAAAGATTGACAAATGGCCAACATACATATGAAGAAGCGCTCAACATTACCAGTCACTAGAGAAATGCACATTAAAATCACAACGAGATACCACCTTACACCTGTCGGAAGGGCCAGTACCAAAAAGTCAGTAATAACAGATGCTGCTGTGGATGCAGCGAGAGAGAAATGCTCACGTCCCATTGGTGGGACGGACTGCAAATCACCCCAACCTATGTGGAAAAGACGATGGAGATTCCGCGAAGAAATAAATGTACCCTTAACCAGGCAACCCAGCAATCCCACTACTGGGTGTCTACCCAAAGGAAAAGGAGTCATTTTATCAAAAGGTTACCTGCGCTTGAATGTTCAGCAGCTAACCTTCAGCAAAATTCCCAGTCACGAAGATGCGGAATCAACCTGAGAGCCCATCCATTCAAGAGTAGATTAAGAAAAGGGCGTACAGACGTATGTACCATGGAGTACTACTTGGCCTTGAACTTTTGGAACAACTTGCATGGAACTGGAGACCCTTATCCTAAGTGAAATAACTCATGAACGGAAAAACAGACACCACATGGTCAAACCGTGGGAGCTAATCGGTGGGCACCCACAAGCATAAAGAGATGTTGTCACCAGAAATCAAGAAGGGGGAACAGGCTCGGCGCCTGTGGCTCAAGTGGCTAAGGCGCCAGCCATATACACCCAAGGTGGCAGGTTCAAATCCAGCCTGGGCCCACCCAACAACAATCATGGCTGCAACCAAAAAATAGCCAGGCTGGCTCAGCGCCTGTGGCTCAAGCGGCTAAGGCGCCAGCCACATACATCTAAGGTGGTGGGTTCAAATCCCCAGCCCGGGCCCGCCAAACAACAATGACAGCTGCAACCAAAAAAAAATGGCCAGGCATTGTGGCGAGCGCTTGTAATCCCAGCTACTTGGGAGGCTGAGGCAGGAGACTCGCTTGAGCCCAGGAGTTGGAGGTTG